>NC_089873.1:21872500-22472500 GCF_040182565.1 Anser cygnoides
AAAAAAAAAAAAAAAGCAGGCTAGCAGAGTTCATGGTATTCCCACAAGCAAAGGAATTGCCAAGTCAGATCAGATCAGGTGAGATGTTTTCTGTAGGCTAAGGCAGTGCTCCCCAGCCCTAACCAAATGTAATCATTCAATCTTTGCAGGTGAAGTGTGGGAAGCCTGGGAACATGGCTGCAGTCTATTAAAGGGCTCACAAAGTTTGCACAAGACGCTAGTGGTGTTGCAGTGGGAAGCGCAGCTAAAAAAAATGCTAAGCTATCATTTAAGACTTATAGCTTGAATTCAGCATGTTGCACTGTTAATAACTGGGGCTTGAGGGTATGCCTGGCACACTGTCCCGTTGAGCAAATCAGAATGAGGATAAAATGTGTGACTGGCTGTGTAAGGGACTTATTACGGGTGTGTGACAGGATTCAGGTCGCTGAGCTTTGTCACGTGCTGCTTAGTCAACGCTACACAGGGATGTAACTGCTACCTGGCACATTACAGCCGAGTGGTGAATCCCGTGTCATGGACAGCTTATGGCTGAGCAAAGCTGATCCCTGGAAGAGGCCGGATTATGAACAGACTCAGAAGCAATCAGCTGTGGTTAGCGGGGAGCAGGTGCACCTGGAACTGGCAGTGCTTGGAACGGGGTGCGCTTAGATGCCACGAAAATCTTATGGCACAGTCCCTGAAAGCAGTGACCAGCCTGCTCTTGTCCAGGACAACCGTGTCCCAACTTTTCAGCGGCCTTCACACATCAGTTCGGGGAAAAAAAAAAAAAAAAAGGAAGAAAAAAAAAAGTATTTGAAATCTGTGAGCAGATGAAAATGCCCAAAGTGAAATTCTCTTCCCAATCTGCAAGACACTGGATGGCTTTTTGTTTGTTTGTTTGTTTGTTTGTTTTCCATAAGTTCAGGGTTTTGTATCTTATGCCTTTACTTGACTATGTGTATTTTGAAAGTCTGTGCTATCCTTCATACAGCTGCCTGATGTGTGCTTCTACAGCAAGTTGAAACTATTATCACACAAAACGGAAAGTGAAATTCCCAACTGTCTGAACATGTCTGTGCTTGATCGCTACGTGCCACGTGCTGCCAGACCTCAGCCCGGTCCTAAAATAACCCTGACTAGGATATACACGTGGAGCAAACTATTTAAAACCAGAAAATGTACCACAAATCTGTTCTAGTGAAACTGTATTCAGATGGTGGACGTGTGCTCAGACTGACTGGGTGGTTCAGTCACACTTCCACTGCCCGTGACACGCCGGGAGCAGAGCAGGGCAGGAAGAAGGGCAGTCTCCGACACCAATCACTATCTGGGAGTCACTTCTGACACATCTTTCTTGGAACTTTTCCCGACCCATACAACATTTATCTGCGGTTTTAGGTATCGCCAAAGCCCGCCTGTGACCGAGCGGGTTGCACAACCCGGATTTCTGGGTTTCTGCGGTGAAACATTAACCGCCCAGCAGCACAGCTCCGCTGGGCAGGGCGACGCGAGTGGACGAAGCGGTAAGCGGGCAGGGGGGAAGCGGCGGGCTGGTCCCGGGGGGCACGGCTCGGTGCCTGCCTTCACCGGGCGCCCCCCGCCGCCTCAGGGCGCTGCCCTCAGTCAAGGCGCACACGGCGCCACGGCCCCGCCATGGCCTCCGCCGGGCGGCCGGCTGCCTGATGGCGGCTGGGCTGTTGGCGAGCCGCACCTGGGAGTTGTAGTCCACCACGCCATTCCCTTTCCACACAGCGATCGCCGTTGGACTACATCTCCCAGAGCGCCCCGCGGCCACCCGCCCGCCCCCTGCATGAATGACTAATGCCGCACGTTGAGCCCCGCGCCGCCACCGCCGCCCCCCCCGCACCCGGCAGCGCCTCCGCCAGCGGCGGCCCCGGGCGGGCGCCACAGGTGAGGGGGGCCCGGGGAAGGGGCGGGGGGGTCCCGGCCGGTGCCCCCCCGGCTGCCGCGTCCCTGCGGCCGCTCCTCGCGGCGTGCGGGGCGCCCCGGCGCTGGGGCTGCGGCAGGGAGCCGGGGGAGGGACGGGCAACGCCTCGGCGGGGGGCTGGCGGCTGGGGCGTGTTGGGGTTGGGTCCCCTCTGAGCTGCCGGGGGCTTCTCGGGTCGGTGTCGGCTGCGGGATCGGGGTTTGCCCTCCGAAAATAGCGGTGATTAACCCGCGGCCGAAAATAGCCCCAGTGCCCGGCGTGGGCTGGGCGTTTTCCGCCAGCGTGGTGGTCCCGGGGGCCAGGGGGCGGGGAGGGGGCGAGCCTGGCTCGGGCTGGCACTCGGGAGCAGAGACCTGGCTCGGCTTGGTTTGGCTTGGCTCGGCTTGGTTTGGTACAACTCTGTACGAAGTTGCAGCTGCTGGGCTGGGAAAGCGAGGTGTGCCTCTGAAAGTGAGCTGCTGCTCTGCACGGGTGCCGCTGTCGGTAGCGGTCCCCAAAATCCCGGAGGTGCCGGGGATGGCCTCGTTTCTCCATTTTGTGGAGGTGCCTGGCGGTGCGGGGACCTCTCCGGCTCACGCTCTTTCTTGGAAAGCTAACAGAGAAATGGGAAGAAAAAAAAAATAATCAGGATTTCAGGATTTTCACTGCTGTATCGTGTAAGGGGGGTAGGCCTGAAGCAGTCGGGGAAAAATAACCATACGTTTAATTGTCTTAAGCTACGTGAGTTTAAGTGAAAACACTGGGTTATGGTTGCGGCCTTTGTTTGTGCCTTGCCATTAGTGGCTTACGGCGGACTTTCAAGTTTCGAGTTGCTGACTGAATTTGTCAGACAGCCTCAGCAGTGTCTGGCGCTCTGTCTTAACTGTGGGCTCAGATATTGCTTAATTTGGTGACAGGAGAGCTGTAGGTATTTTTCAGTGTGGTCTTCCTTCTACAAGGCAAATACAACAAAATACTGCTGCTGCCACCACCACAGCCGTGGATAAAACACAGTGGTATTGGCATCTTACTTGTGAGAGACTCATCTGAGTGTGTTTTTTTTTTAATAGCATTTTCTTCAGAAAGCATTCCTTATTTGCTGCGTGGCAAAAGTGAAGAGATTTGGGGCAGTCCTAGAAAACTAAAACAAAACAAAAAGAAAGAAAGAAGGCCAGAGATAAGAGTGCTCCAGATTTAATGGGAGTGGTGTGTAGCTACAGCTGCCTGGTGTGATATCCAGCACGTACTTTACCAGCCAGTGCTGGCAGGAATGAGGGGCTCTGCAGCTTTCCCTGTCCTGCCAGGGTAAGTCCATGCTGGCTGGAAGCACCAGTTGTCCCTCGCAGAAGATTTGGTACCAGATCACACCAACGTGTTCTGTTAGTAGTGGTTGTTACTGGGTAGGTATTTGCAAACAGGTTTCCAATATGAGTCGGTGCTGAGGTCAGACCTTCAGTTGCTGCAGGTTTGTGTAAAGGGCTGCTCAAATCTCAGGTGCTGGGAGCAAGTTAGTTAGTACTGTAGTTACGCGTTTGGACTTGAACTCTAGAAGTGATTTCCCCCTCTCCCATCTATAAAATGAGTCTGGGGGGGGACATCTGACTTTTAATATTAACTGGAATCTAGATTTGTATGAAAACATGCGTGTCTTCAGTGCCAAATTCTTCCTTTTCTCTTTAAAAAAGAAAATTCAAAGTCAGTGTCTGTGTTCTCTTCCTCCCTTGTTCTTTTTTTCCACCTTCAGTTGATGTGCTATGCATTTTGATTGAAGTCACTGAGGGATGCGGGAACAGCACCTCCGTAAGAACCCGAGTGTCTTGGTGACACCACATATCAAGCTGCAGGAGAGATGGCCCTGGAGCTCCAGCAGCTCCTGTCTTCCACTTGCTGCGCCCCGCAGGCTGTCTGCGAAATAACCTTGTCTGTACAGATAGCACGGCGTTGATCTGCGTTGAGAGGCGTGTGTCTGTGCAGGAAGGGTGTATGTGCTCGAGAGAGGCCTGCACTGGAGCTGAACAGCAGCACAAACGCTGACAAAGTTGAAAAATGGTCTCCACTCACCTGCGTGGTATGTGTGGAGACTGAATCTCACCTCGCTAGGACTCATAGCTCGCGTGTTGCACAACTGGGAGCCGTCCTTCAGTACATCCAGACGGTACTGGTGAGACCAAAAAAGGCCTGTGTGTCAGGAAACAGGACCGGGAATTGCTGAGGGAGGGGTTTTGTTTCTTCTGAGGGCAGCAGATAGGAGGTAGAAATAATCTTTTGAGGGAAGACCTATTATTCTAATTACTGGTTTTGTTGGATTCAGGCAGCTTCACGCTGTAAGCAAGTGGTGCAGCAGCCGGGCGGCGTTGCAAGAGGTGGCGTTCCTGGTTAGCGTGTGCCTGTAGGACCGAAGGGTTAGTGTCAGCGGGGGGCTCCTGGCAGCTGGGCTGAAGTGAGCTTGCCTTCCTGGTGCTTTGTCTGGGTTAGGGCTGCCTTGAAACCTGACCCTGGTTCTCCAGCCCCCTGGTGCAGTCAGAGCTGTGTCTCCTGGCTGGCCGCTAGCATGTGAGCCGGCATCATGTAGCAATGTTTGCAGCTTTTGTGATCGCCTAATCCCTTTGGAAAAGAGCTGATCACATTGATCACCTTGATCCCAGCTATTGTTTGGCGACTAGGGTGGAAGGGGCAGGCAGAAGAGCACTGATAAATAACGTATTTGGCAGCTGGTCAAAAATTTGTCCTACAAAATCCCAATTTTACAGTCATAAGGATTGGATTTAAGTGCTTGTAATAAAAGTAATGACTATGAATGTCTGCCAGTACTCCTGGGACCCAGCTCCTGAGCATGTCACCAGGCAGCCACTAACACATAGCTACAGTGGAATAAAAGTGTAGGCAGAGTTCAACAAGACTTCTGCAACTGTTTTGTGGAAACAGTTGCAGTCAAATGTCTTCCAAGCCACCAGATAGTTGTCCATAGCAGAACTTCTCTGCCCGCCTTCTTTTCTGGCTGCTTGTAGATAATGAATAGAGGGGATGAACAGAATTGCTTCTCATGGGGCTCCACAGAAACTGTGCATGCAGCAGCCGTGCACTTTTCCCATTGCCCTGCTTGGGAGACCTTTGGAGAGAGTTTCCCAGAATCGAGAGTGCTGTTTGGTTGATGAGTTGTTTCGAGTGGCCTGGAGGGAGGAGATAAGCTGGCTGGATATCTTATCCCAGTCTGCTGATCTAGGAGAGTCTAATAAAATAGTTTTGCTTCCAACCCTTCCCTGAATCCAGATGATTGATATGAGAATAAAAAAGGAGATCGAGTAAATCTATAGGTTAAGATAGTGCGAGTTTTGGAGTGGCTGACCAGATTTGGGCTGCATCACTTGGGTCTTTCTGCTTCATGTTTCTAAATTTAGCAGCCTCTTTACAGCCTCTTCAATCAGTACAGATTTGTCCCATTGTTTATGCTCAGTTCTGCCCTGCATTAGCGTTCTGATTTGCGTCCGATTCATTCAGTTCATCGAGTAGCCCCAGCCAGTCTAACAGCAGCAGTTTCTGTAAACACAAACACGGGAATGCCTTCTTGTCTTTCGGTGACAAAGGATGATAGACAGCGTTTTTAGTGCATCAGATGAAGTATTTTCAGTGCATCAGGGTCCTGGGCCAGATATTCCCGTGTTCCAACACCTCCTTTGGAAAGAACTGAATCTAGCTCTCTGACTTTTCTATTTTTGCTTCCAAAGTATGCAAATGGATGTTGGTCCCGGCATGCAGGTACCTGAGTTCAGGCGGCGTACATCAGCACGGTTCACTTTGCAGGAGCGTCTCATTCATGCTCAAAGGGTAAAATCTGTATTTGGAGATGTATGAACTTCTGAGTCATGAGAAACCAGGCCCGCAATCACCGACCATCTGTGATCACAGAACCAGTTGCTCAGTTAAGTTCCAAAGGCGTGGGTTGTGTCAGAGAAATAAGTGCAATATGTAGAGTAGGTCACCTTGGTGATGGTTTTGGAATAAGCTCCAATTCCTGAATTCGTGGCCGTTGCATTATTTGGCAGCCTCGTTTCAGCTGATGCATCCTTCTGAGTACAAGCAGTCTATCAACAGAGAAGAGACACCATTTGGAGCCAGTGTTAGTTTGTTTGTAAACATTACTAAGATTTCTGAGCATAAGCATGGGAGAAGTCTCATCAATCTTCAACACTTAGTCTGCTTCCACTGCTGCAGATGGTGCTGAAACAAAGGCGCGGATCTATCAATTGGCTTAGCCTTCCTGGTAGGTTAAATGGGAACTGTGGAAGATACTTTGTAGGCATTCCGGATAGTGAGTAATGAGCGTGATGGTTTGTCACTGGGAGAAAGGTTGTATCTTCTGGTCTGAGGTGTTGATACGCCTCTTGTGTTTACATAAAATGAATTGTCCTGTTAATGGGTAGCAGCATTCAAATGAGATGTGTTTATGCAGTGTATAATGTGAACCTGAAGCACGTAGGCTGTTCCAGCTGAGCCAGATAGCCATCGCTAGAGAAACTGCAGCTTTAGAATATGAAAGGAATGCAGCACGCTGAGTGTACGTAGACATAAGTATGTTTTTATTGCTGTGTCTGAGGAGCAAACAGTCCATCTTCTAGCCAGCAGAACTGGCGTTGGAGATCTGGGTCAGGAGGCTGTTCATGAAACAGGTGTGTGCGTGTGTGTGCGCGCACCTGTGGTTGGAGTCCAGCACGGGTCAGTTCTGGTTTGGTCGCAGTGTGACCGGTGCGAGGTGCACCAGGTTCTCAGCTCACTGAGAACACCTCCTGTTAGCGCTCATCAGCTTGCTCTTGAAGCAAGTTCAGTCCTCAGCGTAACTCTTGTATTTCCCTCAGTGACTCTAGATGAACAAGAATGAGTTATGTTGGCAGGCTGTTGTGAGGAAGCCCTGTCCCAAGGATGGGATAGGGGAGCAATCCTCCTTTGAAGGATTTAAAAACAATGGAAAATTCACATTGCAAAACTGAAATGCTTAGGATGCTCCAATAGTCTCCTATGTACTTGCTTAGATACCAAAGGCTGGATTTGTAGATGTATTTAAGCATGCATATGCATCAGTTCCATATTTGCAAAACAGAGAAGTACGTATAATCCCATCTCGGAGTTTGCAGGATTAATATTCCACGTACTGAGAGCTGCGGATACCCTCTGCAACGCTGCTGAACGTTGTAAGTATTTAAAGCAACGGTACAAACAGATTTGTTCAAGGGAGGGAAATTTAACTGTAAGAATTGTTGGGTTTCCCTTTCAATACTAGGTGAAACAAGTTGTAGAAGTTTTGTGGCCCATAATTTCGTACTAGTTATTCTGATGATGTCTGTGTGTCACATAGAAAATACGGAACAACTGTATAAGACTGCAGAGAACCTTATTTCCCTTTTGCAGCCTCAACATGAGGGAAACAAATGCTGTGTCTGATTTTCTGCCTCGCTCAGAAGGAAGAAAATATTCAATAAAAGTCTTTTTAAGGAGGAGCTGACTAGCTTGTTGTATAGGTAGGAACATGAGGGATTTTTATAAAAGCTTTTTTTTATTGATTCACTTGAATCATTGTCTGAAGGAAGCAAACTTAGACAAGACAAAGGATCAAATTCAGTCCTACCGTGGGAGGTTACCTCAATGGACTGCCTTTCCATACCTGATGATGTATTTGAATTTTCTCACTGAAGCAAAAAGGAATTAAATAAAATTGAAATAAAATGAGAGCACATTTATTCTTTATTGGCAGATTGTGTTCTAGAGCCTGGAACGATCAATGACAGAGCCCCTGGTTTGTGAGTGTACCCCTTGTCTCTTTGAGACGGGGAGCTACGAGTTTCACATGCCCAAGTGTGCAGCTAGAACTGAAACGCTTTGGTCAGCTCAGACTACCCGGCATGAGAAATGAGCCAGTAGTTCGTGAGCAGGTTTCACGCAGAGGAAGCTCTGCTGAAGCTGTTCTACCTGAGGAAAGCTGGAGGACTGACATGAAGTAGCGTGGCGGGGAGGCCTTTCTCACTCTGCTTTTTGTCAGCCACTGCAGGAGAAAGAAAATAATCCCAGAAGTGATGGGGAAGGGTATAGTCCCTTTTCCCCAGTGCTGTTGTCGCTTTGAGTGGTTGCCCTGTGTGCGCAGGTGGGACGAGGAGAAATGGAAATAGGTGCCTGCCAGTAAGATGGTTTTGGTCTTGCAGGTCATTAGGTGTTCTCAAAAACTCGTTTCATTGCCTGGGCATCTTAAGACTTGAGGAAAGGGCTGTGTTTGCGCATATGTATATACATGAAGAACTATCTTTTAATCACCCAGTGAATAGAGGGCCTCCTAGGGCTGGTAAAGGTGAAACAAACACAAGAATACCACCTGCTAGAGGGGGAAGAAGGTGGTTGAATCAGGGGTTCAATCATCAAGTAGTCCTTTCAGGAAAACTGCAGAGGCAAAACCCAGACTTGCTGCTTCAGAAGGCTCCAGGTCAGACTCTGTTTTGTTTCTTCTGGCTCCAGGAATTTTCTTGGTGGCACTGTCAACGGGAGTTATTCCAGGATAAGGCAGTCTCCTGGTAGATAAGAGAACAGAAATACTTTGTAATCTCTGATCTTTAGGAGTGCCTAGGAGCTACATCTCCCGCTCTGTCTGAAAGAAATGCACCATCGTAGCTAAGATTTTCAGTATGTGACTTATCTGATGAGGGCATCGTACGGGCCTTTGGAGTAGCTGGAGGAGAAGGTTTTGATTAGTTTTGCATGTTCCTGCCAAATCCTATGGTAAGTAGGGGAACTTGAGGTTGAGATCTTGCGGTATATGTATTAGGGAACACAATAAAGAATTGTCCAAACAGCTTATTTTGCCTATGGCTTTACAACCTGTGGTTGAGTTTGCTTCTGTTGCCTGGCAGGTTCTGCCCACTTCCTCTTTTACACCCCTTCCACCCCCTACCCCTAATCTTTGGTAGTCTTGTTTTTTTTGTGTTCCCCCCCCCCCCCCCCCCCCAGGGGAGCGGTGCTGTGCAGATATCCTTCGTCGTGACTGAGACTCTTACCTCCCTGCCACATTTGTTTAAAATCCTTCTCTGGGTTAGCAAGCACAGACGAACGGGCACTGCCTAGTTAACTTCCTAAAGAAATAAGAGTAGCTGAACTTTAAAATAAGTAAATAAGCTATAAGGTTGAAAAATCAAGCTCAGAGAGATTTAGAAATGCTTGAATTTTAGTTTTCCAGATGTTTGCCAGGATTTGATCTGAATCAGCACCCTTTTTCTTGCTGTTGGACACGGTGGGAGGAAGTGCTTACAGATTCGCATGCTCCAGTTCCTTCTGTCTGTAACAGCAGAGTACATGTAGTCCTTTCTCAGAGGTTTCAGTATTAATATCTCAAGTATTGTGGGATGCAGATATCTTCTCCGAATACGCAGAGGTACAGGGATGGTGGGTTTTCCACGTGGGTGAGCTAGGTCAGCCTGGAGCCCGAGGTACCGGAGTAGTTCCCAGAACATGCCTTCTTTCTCCGATGTTGTTGCTGAGGGTGGTGGCCAGCTCAGTACCTGGCCTTGTCTGTGCTCTGGTGCTGGGGTGTTTTGTGCCTTTTGTGGCTCACTCTAAGCAGGAGCTTGAACACACAGATTTTCATGGCAGTTGTTCAGCTCAGTTTGCTGTCGCCAGCCAGTTGTAGGAATTTTCTTCATGTTGACTGAATAACCTGAGTTCATAAGCATGTCCTGAGGGAGGGGGAAGGAGATCAAAAACAGGTCTTCTGTGTGGAAAACTTCATCTCCAGTGGAAGGTGAAGCAGGTCTAAGCACCTAGGAACCCGCTAGAAGAAAGCGGTGACAGGCTTGCCTGTCCATGTGGCCGGACCAGTCTCGCTCTGCCCCTCATGTCCTTGTGCCATGGGTTCCTTGCAGAGGCCAGGACTCCGTTACGGTGGAGCTGGGAACCGTGCTGACCAGCCTTGCCTTCTCCACAGGTTGTGTGTTCAGGTTAAAAAAAAAAGTGCTAATTGTCAGGAGTAAATTCAGAGAAGTGTGCTTTTCAGTATTATATGCATCACTTAACCTGTGGTGAGAGCAGGGTGAGGCTTTCTAAAATGTCACTCACTGGGTGGAAAATCACTTGGTGCTTCTGTGTAGAAGTTTATTCTTCAACTGAAACTCGCAGTTTACTATATTTAACAGCACTGCTGTCGATAAGAGGCATGTTTTCATACTGAGGTACGCCTTCAACCAAGCCTAAACTTCAGTTCGTGCCTAGGGTCCTCTAATCCACTGACAGAAAAACACTTCAGTATTTTGCACGTAAACCAACTAAGAGCCAAGTTCAGGGCTGGGTTTCAAAGTGCACCCTGAAGTGATGTAGTTGGATGTCCATTTTTTTTCAGAGGACAACATTGGCTTCAGCAAACCTCTGCTACATGTGGTTCCTTCAGTCCTGCTGCCACAGTGGTTTGCACAGGTATTCGGTCACCGGAGCTTAAAACCCCCTGGGGAAGGGAAAGTCGTGTCTCTCCAGTTTGGTTTGCTGCACAAGTCCAGGAATAGTTAAACTGGTCCAGCAGAGACAGGACAGGCTCTGGTTTCACCTCAGCCCGCGGTGCCACCAGGAGGCTCCGGCCAGGCCGAGGCGTCAGTGGGCTGGCCTGTGCCTGTCCGGGCCATGGGCCCCTTGCCGTGCTTGTGTAGAGCTGTCTGCAGGACACACAAATTGTGAAAATGCTCACAGAGGAAAGAGCAACTCGGCTTCACCCACCATTTCAGCTTGCTCTGATATCCAGCTTTCCTGCAATTGACTCCTTAGAAAGGGGGAAGGCAAGGTCACAGGGTTAAATTTATACAGTGCTTTGTAGCAAAAGCGATAGGGCAGTTGGAAAAAAATGTCTTAATGTTGCTTGCACAGGGTTCTTGCATGTTTTGAATAAATGGTGTGTTACCGAACCTTCTGGACTGTGTGCAGCGTGCAGCTTTTGTTTTTACAAGGTTCTTACTTCGCAGCTCAAGAGCTGTGTCTGCAGCTGTTACCTGCTGAGGGCATGGAGCTCTGCTGGGTTTCTTGGGGGTTTTTCTCCGAAGAGTGTGCAAAGCCAGGTTTTTGGTCACTCTGGGTTTCTCATCTCCTTTGCATCTGTGGTCTCCAGTTTGCTGGTGACCACTAGTACGGGCAATACAAAGGCGTGAACTGTTGAAGCCTCTCCGTACCATGTAGAGATGTGCCAGCTGTCTGAATTACACGTGCACGCAGCTAGCAGTCCAGCCAAATGCTCTTTTTAGAGAAGCATTTTTTAAGCGAAGCTAGAAAGCAATGCAACTTGCTTCAAAATCAAGACTAGAAACCAGGGTGGAGAGCACTGATCAGACTCAGCAAACCTCTTGTGTTCGGGGAAAGGGAGGCTTTTGCCACCATGTTTGTGCGCTGGAAAATGCATCCACCTGGGTGCTAGGCAGCTTTCCTCTACCTATGTGCAGGGCAGGAGCCAAATTTGTCCCTCTGCTCCTCAGAGCAGGGCTACAAACGTGTTGTCCCAATTTGCTGGCCAGAACTACTGTCTTCTTGACCATCCCTGAGATGCACGTGCAGGAGGAAGAACCAGGTGTCTCGATGAGGTGCTGCTCATTCTCTTTACAGGCAGAGACAGCAGGGAAGGTGGGAGATCTAATAAAACCTAGCAAGGGGTCACTGGTGTGTGCGAGGCTGCCCAGCACGTGCAGCCAAATTGTTCTGTTGTGTAGTAAAACACCGTTTGTGTGTACGGAACAGGTAATGTAAGGTAATGTAAGGTAAAATGCTGTGGTGTTGTTTTCTTCCACAAATGCTTTGATTATTAGCAGAGTAGTTGTGAGAATAAGCAGAATGAGCACTGACCATGAGTTCAGCATCTTGTGCAATTCCCTTGGGATACCATCAAAGTCAAACCCTAGTGCTTTGCCAGCTTCAGGAATACCTTCTGAACTTGAAGAATGAGTCTTAAAACAAAGAATGGAAACTATTCACCAAGGGCTTGAAAATGGGATTCCTGGTGTTTTTCACATAGACGTGCTCTCTCTGATGTTCTGGCCCTGACATATTTGTAAGCTCGTATGTGATAACGTGACACAGACCAGATAATGTGTGTGGCTTCCTAGTTGAGTATTAAGACTGAGACTGCTTTCCTATTCCTTGCAGCAGTGAAATGTAGCTGATTCCTAAAATTCACCTAAGAGCTGTCTTAACACAGTTTGTTTGGACAAGGCAGAACTACTGGCCTGGCTGACCAAGATTTTTGCTTTTGCTGAAACGTTTCGCTGACAGCCACCCTGTGTTTTTGACTGCTTACGAATGAGCTGGAGGAAAAGGGCATTCCTGCAGAATCTAGGACAGCAAAAAAAAGCAGATTCTGAGTTCCCATGAAATTCATTCTTATTCCAAGTGTTCTCAGTGTGTGTGTGGAAAAACAGGGCGATGCTCTGGTTTTAGAGCCAACTCAAAAATTGGATTAATGAGACAATTTAGCTTTACCTTACTGCTTTTTTTTTTTCAGCAGTGTTGAAAAGGTGACTTTTGACAAATTTTGAAACATCTTCAGTTTGTTGCTTTTCAGCTTCTGTTAAAGAGTTTATAGAAATGCCTTTGCTTCTCACCTCACCCCCTTCCCGGTTCTTAAATGAATATTTTGGGTCTTGTAATCAATTTTTAATTCTCATCCGTTTCTTTTACTTTTTACAGTTCTTGTGAGGTTGGTGAAAATAAGTCTGCATTCCAGGGATGCAAGAGGAGCAACAGCCTGAGGTAGGTATTGGAATTGAAGGGGGTTTTCCTCTTGATATAATTGAAGGGAAGGTCGAGACTCTGAATCAGTCCTGTTCATGCTTCAGGAAGGCTTACAAAGTCAGGGATCAAGACTACTGATGTGACATTATTTTAAGAACAGGGGTGAAGGGCTCAATGCTATTGTTTTGCCACATTTACGTTCTTCTTTTTAGGGTCCTTTTCTCTACAGTTGCAAGAATTAGAAAAGGCCTTCTGTGTTAATTTACTTGTAAGTGAAGCATGGCACAAAACAAGCTAGCCTATTAATTTAAACCATTTGGAGAAAATATGTCTTTTGTGATTAAATTACACAGCTTGATTGTATATAAGTGATCTTACTGTACATGGTTTAAGTACCTTGCCAAGTAAATTCAAGTGCTTCTTTCTACATGTTCTGTTCCTCTTCTTTCATATCTATGACATCTCAAAACCTTTTTCCGGTGTAGTAGGTGAAGTTTAGGAAAATTTTTTGCTACAAAATATAAGAATGTGGGTTCATGTGTTAACTTGAAAAAAAAATAAAAAAAAAGGGGAGGTGAAAGGCAGACTCCTAATAGGGTCCTTAATGTTTTTTCCACTCCACTGTTGTTATGATGACAAAGCCAGCACAAGTGACAGAGTTAATTCCATATGTTATATTGATACATTTTTTCACAATATTTTTCTGACTAAAGTTACGTATGCAAGCATTAGAGTCAAGCCATATGTTGTGATCAGAATCTGAGCTGGTGTTAAATTAGATCTGTGAGTGTAATTGCAATTTGCAATTGTCCATGAACAGACGTTGCTTTATAGTGAAAGGATAATGTGTTGCTGCGCTTTAAACTTTGTACTGTAGAGATGTACTTTTTGGTGTTACTCCATGAAATGCAATGACAAATTCTGCCTTATTTTGGTGGGGCCACGGTAAGACGTAGAATTTATTATCTGAAAATTGCTGTCTAGAACAATGGAATATGAGAAGTACTCTTGTTGAAAGCCTTCAGCAATTGGATGTGCTTTGTACACTCCTGTTTTAAAACTGACCAGATTAAGTATAAAGTTAATGAAACCAGTCATTGCCACTAAAAAGTTGACATCCTTCAGGAGAGTCTGGCCACCTGCTAATACTCGCTAATACTGCCTTTCATTTGGGCAGTACTTGAGTCATTATGGATTCACATGTTGTCTCTAACTTTTTGACTTAATGTTGTTAAGGAACTCCAAATTCTCCTGGTAATCATCTTGATTCAGCTTAGAATTAATGCAGTTGCCTAAAGATAGTGCAGAAAAGGACTTAAGAATCAAAGAAAGCTCAACTATAAGCTAACTGCTTTTCCAGCTTGGGTGACATAGGCTGAATTGTTTGAATTCTATGCAAGGGTTTTAAAAATTGCACGTTAGTTACAAATAAGACTGGCTTTGCTAGTCAAAGACCTGGCATATACTTCTAGGGATAGTATTTTAAAGTTTGTCTTTGGAAGTCTTTTCAATTACTATCTTGTCCTGTAGGGAGGAAAAATATGCAGACGCTTAATTTCTAATCTTTCTGATTTCTGATGTATATGTGTATTCTTGGGAGGTGATTAATCTGTCAAGTCTGACAAAAGGAATGCTGGCTGGTTGGTAGTTAGGTCAAATATACCATTTGATAAGTAGCAATGGTGTTATCAGTGCACGTTCTGATTTCCAGTGCACAGAACTACAGTACTGTTAGAGATAAATTTGTTGTTTTTGTTCTAGAGTCAGACTTTTTTTTAAATTCCACGTCAGGTATAAATACTATCTCTCATACTTACATAGCTAGGAGAAAAACAGTTGTAAAACCACAAATGTTTTGCACTGTTGAGACTGCTTAAATTATTTAGTTGCTTGAATATTGTATGTAGGTTCAAATCAAGCAAACCCACGAGGGAAAAAAATGTATTAACACTTCATTATAATTCCCGGCTTCCTTTTGACTTTGTTTCATACAGGCTGCTGCAGATCCAATGTCCTCCTCTGATGCACCAGAAGATGGACCAAAGGAAACATCAAGTGTATCGCAGAATATCTGTATGTTTCTGGTTTGACTGGGGAGGGTGTGCCACGTTGGTAGTATGTTCAGCTAAATGTCCCTGCCTTTTCCTTACCTAGTAAGGATGCGGCTCTTAGTGCAAAAGGGCGATGTGAATGAGGTCATACATGACTTAATCTGTTCAGCTGGGCCTTTCTACAAATCATGCATAAAAATCAAATTTGAAAAGAGCAATGACCTGCTGTATTGATGATCAGTTCGCTGTTCCCATGCTTTCAAAAAAAAAAAAGGCAAACCGTTTTTTTATTTAAGAGAGACGTTCATTTATTGTTTCAGGCTTGGTCTTTGCTCTGTGAGCCAAAGATAGATAAGTACAGGTTTGATTCAGTATTCTGTCATCTAGTGTTACAATGTGGAATCAGCAGTTACAGATGGAACACTTTGCCCATTCCAACACAGTAATTTTTTTGATATGAAGGCCAAGCCTGCAGGATGTGTGAATAGAAGTATTCCAGCCAAAACTGTCTTGTGAAGCCCGGGAGGAGTATCAGCCTTTACCTTTTAGTGATTAGGACCAGATAATGACAGACATTCCTCCCTCAGGAGGAAAAAATAAAGGCTGCTTAGGATTTGCTTTCTGTTTATTGATATAATGTTGTGACGTTAATATATGCAGTCTTCCTTTCTGAACAATAGGAACATTCAGATTGTGCTTTCTGGCAAATAATAGGCAAAGAACCACCTTAGGGCAAATTAGCATGCAACATTATTATAATGCTGAAGTTGCTGAATAATCCCTTGGGACTGCAGATTGGAGAAGAAAATCATGGGAGCGAACAGAGCCTTAAGTAAAGCTATGGGAAAGGCTTTCAGACCTAAAGAAGCAAATTAATTTATGTTGCTTTTTTTCCTCTATATATGAGTTTGGTTTCATAAAAAAAACTGTAGCTGCTCCTGAGAATGTTTCCCTTGAATATATCCTTACTGATAACATCCGTTACTTCACTGTTTATAATGGTTTTTCTTCACATGAAACGTAATTCAGTCTGGTTCTGAATATATGTATGAGGTGGAGGCTGGAAAAATTAACAGGAAAGGAAGTCCTTTAAGGGTTACTGAATATGTAGAAACCACTTTGAGCTCAGGGAATCTGAACCATAAGTGGCTGGAGGCGCTAGGTATTTGGAGAAAGTATCATGCATGCTTCCCTGGTTCTTATACTCTTCCATAGATACCCTCTTTTGACTGCTGTGGGAGACAAGAAACTTGATTAGGTAGATTTTGGTTGCTCTAGATAGCTGCTTTTATGACTGTGTGACTGAGAGTGCTACAAATGCAATGGCCTTACCCCTTCTCCTTCCTTTTACAGTCATGTCTTCCCCACCGCCTCCTTAGCATCACCATCTGCTTTGGCAGCAACATGGTCTTCGATCAGACCATACTGATTGCAACACACCATGTTCTTGGGTATTGACCAGGAAGTAGTAGGCTGCTAAAAAGCTAACTAAAAGGATGTTGGAGGGTGGCTTTTGTTCTGTTTTGGTTTGGTTTTGCCATAAAGTCCTGTGAGATATTTGGTGTACTTACGTTGCCCCAGATCTGTCCTACAGAGTCATGAGAAGAAAGAATATATAGTGGGAGGCTGTAATTTTTTTCCGTCTTTCTCATCCCACCTGTAAACTGCTTGCTTACCTTTTTCTGCTGGGACTATGATCCTATTCCTAGATTCTGCTGTTTCAAACCTCTAACTTCTGCAGCAGCTTGCCACAGAGTTGGTTGGAAACAAAACTCTATTTTCCTATTTGATACTTTTTTTTTTTAAGTTCCATTATAACTTAAAGAAAACTCACACAAAGTTACCGTATTTTCCATTGATGTAAAATTGAAGCTTCTCCATCTCAGTTGATTAGGCTTGCTGGAACTTCACAAGTAACTGTGATGGAATCAATAGATCTTCCAGTTTTCCATTGCAAGCTTTTTACAGATGGCCTGAATTCATGTTGTACCGTTCGGGTCTTAATCAGTTTGTTGTTGAAAGCAGAGAAGAACCACCGATTTCCTGACCCAAATGCCTGTTAAGTTTTAATTGCCAATTGTATACTGATCCCTGGTGTGTTAGCCACACAAAAGGCTAAGACTGGTACTGGAAGGTATCCTACATGCTCCCTCCAGTATGTACAGGTGACTTTACCAGCATATTTGTACCAGTATACATATGTTGCTGTTGTTTATACAGATAAAATTACGAAAGGGAACGTTTTTGTTCTAGAATTTAAAAAATGCTTTTTTTTTTTCCCGATCTAGTGTATACCTTTTCTAAGTATTCTTTGCTTCTCTATCCACCTCACCTGCCACACAGCTTCTCTCTTTCCCTTACTGAACTGCGTGGACAACCTGTCCCAGTGTCCACAGGGTAGGAAACCTGGACTGAGACCCATGCTTGGAGGCAGCCTCTCCAGTGGTGGCACTCTCAATGATGTAGCCTCAGAATTGAATGTAAGATTACAGCGGTAAATCATGGCCTTTTAGCTCTGCTCTGCTGTTTAGTGGTGACATTTTTATTTTGTCTTTTTTACTTGCAGTTCATAGTCATGCGCTCTTTTCTTTTTTCTTGACCTTTCTAGCTGATGCAGAGGCATTTAAAATCCTTCTGGAGATGAAGCTGAAGAAGAGGCAGAAAAAACCTTCTTTACCGAGCACTGTGACTGAGCTCGACACCGAGGATGGTTCCAAGGTGTATGTGGTTGGAACAGCCCACTTCAGTGACAGCAGCAAAAAGGATGTAGTGAAGGTAGATATGAAGTGGGAGCCTTTCAGCAGTGTGGCGTTGATGTTGTTAACTTATCACGAAGTATGTCACAAAGCAGAACAAAGTCCAGCTCTCTGACTTGTTTTTTTTGCGACCTCCAGGTTCTGTTTCTCAAAGTAGGTGTTGGAGGGCTGACAGCACAGTGGGATGAACTGAAAGATACCTGTATCATCTTAGCAATCTTTTTGTGCAATATGTTGCTTTCCAATTCCAGTTTTTTTCTTTTTGTCCTCTAAAGAGTATGGAATAACATCAGCAAAGTGTCTGCATGCTTACTGTGATGGGAATGTGCTGAGAGGATGCAAAGCCTAGAACAGAAAGGAGTTCTCAGCTTCTTTGTGCAGGGGATGTATAATGAGTTGTAAAACCATGCTGCCCAAAACTTGAGAATGGAGTCCAATGTACAAGTAGCTCCGAAGCACTAGTAAAAGTAGGAGCTGATTCATACTGTACCTCATGCAACGTCTGCAGTTTAGACTGGCTTTATTCTCTGGGTGCCAGAAGGAGAGGAATCCTGTGCCAGAACCATCAACTCTGGCTCTTAAAAAGCGTATTCTAAATCAGATTGCAATTGGTCACAAATTACAGTTAAAGGGACTTTGCTAATGTGAAGGAAGGAAGCTGAACATCTTGATTTATTTATTCCCCAGCATAATTTTTCTCCCTCTTATTGTCCCAAAGCATCCAGTAGCTAAATCAACTCACTCTCATTTTCTTCCTTTGTTTTTCTTAATAAATAGCTATTTGGTGGACTCTTACCCTTTCATGGCTATTTTAATTAAAATGATTGTTGGAATGTGCTTTTAGGTCCTTTTTCTCATGAAAGTATCAATATTGGCTGTGCTTCTCTTTAATCTTTCCTAAATTGGTGTAAATAAAATCATTTTTTTTCAGACAATACAAGAAGTACAGCCTGATGTGGTTGTGGTGGAGCTGTGCCAGTACAGAGTTTCCATGTTAAAGATGGATGAAAGGACATTACTAAAAGAAGCCAAAGAAATAAATCTGGAAAAACTGCAACAAGCTATAAAGCAGGTATGGTTCCTGCAGTGAGAATTAAAGGTTTGTGCTAGGAGTGATTTGTCAAGTTACAACTGAAAACACTGTTCCCACCAGCTGGGAACCCAATGGTGTTTGCCAGGGTGGACCTAGAAGTTCACTTACCACCTGGGGGGTACCATTACTGTGGCAAAGTTAAGTGTGGTGCTTTGTTTTTAGCTGCAACGTTGAGGGTTTAAGTTGCACTACAGGATCGTATCGGACAGATGTTGACCTCAGAAGGACTCTTCTGTGTTTAACAGTTGTTCTGCTCGTAGGACGCAAGTTTAAGTACTTAATTGCAGTGTTCCACTAGTCCATTTATTTAGGGCTGCTATCCCTGCAATCTGCAACTGTATCACAAGTATTCAAGGAGCACTTAATTTTGATACTGTCTGCAGGGACCTGGTTAGTTGCATTCCTCCATCTTAGTGTATTTCTCTTTGTGTCTTTTTATTCCATTCCACTCATTTTCTGAGTAGCTCCTCATTGGCTGTAGGTCTTGATGAAGACTTCTGAAAAAGCCGGGCAGAAAAGAGTAGATTATTATTATTCAAACTACAGCTGGTCTGGCAGATTGGTGCTCTTTTGGATGTGTGAGGGCAAAACAAGTTTTGTCCTGTAGTTCTCAGTTTCACCTCGTTAGCTTGTATTTAAGTAATTTTAAGTTAAGCCCAGAGAAAGAGCATGAAGTTGATTTTTAAATGGTGATGGGATATTTGAGTGAAATGGCAATATCTGGGCAAGTCAAAAGATTTTTCCAGTGTCCACTTGAATGAAGAAGTTCATAGATTGTTATTTTTATTGATGTCATTGGGAAATTTCCAGGATTGCAGCTCTTGTAGGAAAAGAATTCCTCCATGTAGGAAGTGTGTGGAGTGGCTAGGGACAAGTGTGCTGTGTTTAACGTGTTTTTGTTTGTGTACATGCACAGTGCAGTCTTTCTGACTCATACAGTTAGGCAATAATGTGCATTTCCTGTTTTCTTTCCTTATGTTCTATCAAAGGATAGAAGATTGCAAAACATCTCCATATTGCATGAATTATTGCATCCATCTGTTTATTTGGGGGAAAGTGGATGGTTTTGATGCATGTAACCGAAATAATGCATCTTCACAACAGTCAGAGCAGCATAGTCTAGTATATTTTGACCTGGTAAACAAGCATGGAAGCTTTTTTTTTATTTTTAGTCAAAGCGAAATGCAGTTTGTGCTGTATTAAGTTTTTTTTCTCTGTTAAGAGGAAAAGGGCAATAAAAATAGAATAGCAGACTTTTTTCTCTGTTGTAAATTCATGATGGCAGCTTTGTAAGTAGCAGTTCCTACCAGGACTGGAAGTGATCCTCTGTGCAGCCAGTAGGAACTGCAGGCTGTGTTGGCTCCAAAACCAGAGAAAAACACAAGGATCTTTCCTATTGTCACAGCTCAATCTTAATGTCTTTCCTCACAAGGGATAATGCAAATAGTAACAGATTAACAAATAAAAACTTATCATCCAGGCCCAGAAGTTACACCAAAAGTCAAAACTGCTTGTTACTGTCATCCTGGAACACCAAATCAGTTAAAAAAAAAAAAAAAAAGTGTCTTTTTATAATTGCTTGTATAAACTTTAAGCAGTAAAATTACATTCTATTAGTTGTAACCGAAGTTGGAAAGTGAGGAGAGTGTTAAGATGAAACTGTTGCAGGCTTGCAGTGGATCACTGGTATTCACAGCTTATCCAACAACTGCTGTGGGTTAAAAAGAGCCTCCCTCCAGCCCCACCTCTGATTTCAAAACCCTTACTGCAGTTTGCAGAGAGCCACCTGTTTGCTTTCCATTAAGCAAAGCAGCCTAGTGCAGACTGGGATTTGGCTCAAATCTGGATTGCCTGAACTGCAGAGTAGCAGTTGGCTTAAATCAAACTGGTAGGGCTGGTTTTGTCGTCTCTTCTCCCCAGCCTCATGTTTCCGCTGTCCTCTGTCCATAGCAGAGCTCACGGGCACATGGCAGCCTGAATAAGGCTTGCTTTTTTGCTGCGTTATGTCCCTACGTGGCTGTCTGCTGGTCCTGGCACAAAGGAGAAGGCAGGAAACCTTATTCTTTGCTGCCACCAGCACTCTTTCTCCTTTGCCAAAACCTTAGATCAACCTGACTTGTTTTTATAACCTACTACTTTAGGATGAAGTTACCTGTGCAGGAATATATCATGATTTTTATTATGCTTCTGGCCAGTGAAAAAACCTCTTGCACAGCATAATACATCCCTCTGTGCTTAGGTAACCTACAGGACTATCTGTTAAATAAAATACGCTGTGAGTTGGTAGGTGAAGGTATATCCATACAGACCCACGGGGGCTGCAGTCACTTGTGCCTTAAGTCTAAGCCTCCAGTGGATTTACAGCAGTAGGGAAACCAGTTCCAGTTTCCCTGTAGCCAGGTTGTGTTTGTACAGGGCTGTACCTGTGCCATTTAGTGTTGGTTTTATTTTTTTCTTAAAGAAGAAATCCAGAGGTCTAAAATACACGCTGCTTGTTTCTGCCCGCAGTTCTGCAGTTACGGTGTTGGATCTGTAACTTGTTACAGAGTCAGGGTAGCTGCAAGCCCCGCTCCCTAGGCTGTGTTCTCCATACATAGCAAAAGCGTGGCTGTGCTGAGCCCGAGGGAAGGCTTGTGTCCTCCAGAAGGCCTCTGACAGTTACCAGTAGCAGATGCCTGGAGAAAAGCATCAGAACCTGCAGTCACACTTTGCCAGGGTATTATTCCTCTGTTCTCCCATCCTACTCGCTGTCCCCACGCTAGTCATGGTGTCAGCTATGCTCTTATCTTGCTCACTCATCCGTTCCCAAACCTCAGGAGTGTGCAGTGTTTAACCTCTTCCCCTACACTTGGTATTCCTTTTGCACGTTTACTGGTTCACGTATTTTGTCCTCAAGGCACAAGTCCAATTAAGATGGTACAGTAGCACGTGTTCCTATTTTGTTCCTTTTCTGATAATCCTTCTCGTTTTTCTTGCTTTCTGACTATGGAATGCCAGGCTGATAAAATTGGTAGATTTTCACATCCTCTGCCCTGTGTGCTAATAGCTCTGCATTCCTCTGCCTGTGCAGTTGTTTCCTTTTGTACGTGCACTGCTTTGTGTTTGTGGCTGTCGCATCTAACCTGTGAACTGTGGGTGCCAGCCACGCAGGATTTATTGCTCTCCTGTGGTCATCTTTCCTTTATCAGGTGTGGAATAATCTGGTATTGCTAAAAACCTCTCAGTGTGTTGCTCCCACTGTTATTCCTGCATTTTGCTCTTTATCCCCAGCACTTTCTGGCTGGCCGGTTGGTGCTGGTTGCTCCTCCCTACTGCTGCCTGTCACCTTGTATCTCGGTGATGCTGAGCAAATATGGCAGGCACTGAGTCCCATGCAGGTTAAGAGCAGAAACAGCTCAGACACATTTCAGAGATGCAGCCCTTTGTTAGCCATCACTGTGTAAAATGCAGACTTCGAATACCTGATCCTGAAGGGTGTGTGAGCCCACAAATGGCCTCAGGCTGCGTTTTCTTCTTTTTCTTTAGGTTGTTTTTTCTAAACTTCTGGAAACCCTTGTCTCCCAGTCTTTTCTCAGTCTCGAGGATGCTGAAGACCTTTCTTTTCCCTGCTCTTTCTTCCTCGTCTCTCCCCAGGAGCCCAGTGCCCTGTCTTTCTGCTTAGCATATTCATTTGGTGGCGACTGCACGACAGTCAGTTGTTCCTGTAACACACCTCGCTTGCTGCTTTGTAGCACGGGGAAGCAGATGCTCAACTGGCTTTGAAAACAGCTGCTCTCTTCTGCCAGTTCTGGTCCTTCGTGACTCTTGAATCTGCTTATCTGCAGAAACTGCCTACGACTTGTGGAGAGGTGGTGTAAGCATCAAAGCTTGCGCTGGGCGGGTTGTTTGAGCGTGGCCGTGGGAGCAGGGAGGGGAGACCAGGACCTTCCCCTGGTAACTTCAGGCAGTCTTGTTCACTCCATCTGTCCTATGTAACCTCATCTTTAGTCACATGAAGCCGCTGGTAGAGCAGGAAATTAACCTGTAGCAAGGTAGCGGGGCATGTTCCTTTTGGTAGTGGTACGGACTGATGCCAAGTTGAAGGAGATGTGTAACCAGGGGTGGGTTGCTCTTGGAGACAGCTAACACTCAGCCACTCGGTCTTTGTTGTAAGAATAAAGTTGGGTGCAGGACAGCCAGAGCTGGACAGAACAGCTCTGGATGGATTTCCAATGTTGTATTCATCCCTGTTTGAAAGGCTAGGAAAGGGAAATTTTGCTTAAATGTATGTAGGAGATTCTTCCTCTTCTTCAATAAAGAACTCTGGACTTTAAGTCTCTATTTTATAAGAGACTTTGTGCAAGGAGGAGCCTTCAGTGTGCTTGTGGGAGTGCGTCAGACACAAGACTGAGGTTTTCCTTCTAAGGTTTCATGTGCTGAAGTCGTGCACGTCAAATTGTTCTACAACCCTGAGCTTTCTGTGTTCCTGCAGCTGTTAACCTAACTAGTGTTCAGCCCCATGCTTCACAGGGGTTATGGAAGTATTTATGATTAGACCACTCTTTCCCCCTCAGTATCTCTATAACGACTGTGCGTTCATTGTACGTTCAGTGGAATGTGCTTTTATGTTTTGGCTTTTTGTAACCAGATCAAGAAAAAACAAATGTACTGTATGAGCAGTTCTGCCATTCAGACACTTCCCTCAATCAGGTAGAATGAATGTAAACTGAAATAAATCTGGCTGCTCTCCTGTCCCTTCCCATCCTATTTTTGGTTGTTATTGAAAGGGAGGATAGTCTGGCTGCACACTCAAGTGAAAAGCCACTTTACAACTGATATAAGCTGAAACAAAAGAGTGGTATTGATCAGTGAATTTGTTCCAAAAAGCAGCTTCAATGTCTCTTCTTCACTAAGATATTTAATGTTTTTCATGACTGTGAACAGTACATTATTCTAAGAAATCCACACAGTATGTTGATATTTCTTTTTAACATTTTTCTCCCTTTTTTGCCAGAATGGAGTCATGTCTGGATTGATGCAAATGCTGCTTCTGAAAGTGTCTGCTCACATCACAGAACAGCTGGGAATGGCCCCAGGAGGAGAATTCAGGGAGGCTTTCAAAGAGGTGTGAAATTGAAATGTTTTTTCCGAGGTCAAATTCTTGGCCTTTTGCTCTCTGAGTCGGTAAAATAAAGGCATTTTCTAGTGACTAGAAAGGAGCACTCTGGCTGTACTTGTGCTGAAGTCTGTGAAGTGGTAAAAACCATCTTCAGCTTCAAAGTATACTCAAAGGTACAGAGGTTCACAGCCCTAGCTGATGTGAAAACAACTCCAAAAAGGCTAAATGATAAGTGATATTTTTGATGGTATTTGTTTCAGTTTATTTTGTTCCTCTTGGATAACTATTTTGAATTTTGGGAATGGATGCTGGTCATTTGTGGTGTCAGGATTTCAGTCCATGAAAACTAACTCTAATTCATCCAGAAAGATTTATTACTCTGTCCTCTTTAAAGCGTGTTTGAGGTTTTTAAACAGGTATGCTTAGTAAAAATCTTCCAAGAAATTCTCTGGTGTGCTGAAATTCGTCAGCCTCAGCTACAGCAAAGTCTCACCTGGCATTGCCATCTGGTATCTAGCATCAGTTTTTGTTTCATAAGCTCCTTCCTGAATGTATTTTATCGTGACAAAGTGATAGGATTTGACAGGATCACAAACCTGGTTAAAAGCAAAATGTCCAAAATTATTTTGCCTTGGACTTTATTCACACCTGGAGAGATATTGAGCTCCATAGGAAGAGGGCAATTGCAACTTAACGTTTTTTTTACTGTAATACCTACAGCATCTTTTAGCTGATGTATTCCTTTATGAAGGAGTATATTGAAAACTTTATTTATTGCAAAGCCAAAATATTTCTTGATGTTGAAGTATGACACTACTTGTTCTTTTTTAAGGTAAATCACGTAATAACATGAACATTATCTTAATAACAACATACTGTGCTTTCAGTACAGGTTGACTAGTAATTTATATTTTCTCTTCCAGGCTAGTAAAGTACCTTTCTGTAAATTTCATCTTGGAGACAGACCCATCCCTGTTACGTTTAAGAGAGCAATTGCTGCACTTTCTTTCTGGCAAAAAGTCAAGCTTGCTTGGGGCCTTTGCTTCTTATCTGACCCAATCAGGTATGAATAAACATCCCGTACGTTTATCAGAGAATTGTTCAGCTCTGCAGTGTGACTTGGTAGGAGCTCAAAGGTCTTGGTACGCAACCTCATGTGGTAAAACCTTAAATTAGTGAGGTAGATAAATATACAAACTACATGTCAGTAAAGTATTTAAAAGAAGTATTTAAAGTATTAAAAAGAAGTATTAAAAGAAGTATTTAAAAGAAAGCTGGCTTTCTGATCCTGTTACATCTTTGTTTAGTGGTATTTTGATACATTACGTCCAGGTTGTGGATCATGTTGAAGTAAAGATTCAGTGGTGTGTACAATTGAATAATAACTAAAAATATTTTTTTTATTTTTTTTAATGCTGAAATTAAAGTTTTTCCCAGTACTACTGTGTGGATATTGTAAATGTAAGAGAAAGCAGGGCCTCAGGATGTTAACTTAAACTGCCTTAAGTTTTCCAGAGGACTTGGGCCTGCTGTGTTAAGTCACATCTGGATCAGGGCAGCTCGAGAACTGAGTCAACATCTGCTGTCTGAGCAGATTTGGGGAACAAGAGAAAACACTTTTAAGTTTGTGGGCAATGTGTCTTACTCTAAATGAACGTGACCTTTATAAAGGGACACTGTTAGGAGTTCCTGCCTTACAGTAATACTTCTCAGATGGCTCTTCTCTTGCTTTGTTTGGTTTCCTCTGCCCTTTAGAGAAACCACTGTGCCAAGTTTGCTTCCTCTTTGCTTCTGGACGCAAGTAGGTGTGAGATAACTTGCTTGAACTGGGTGAGAACGTGCACAGCTGTCCTCCGAAATTCCATCTGCTCCTACCAGATTTGCAGTGGTGGGAGGCTTGCCAGAAATGGGTTCCCAGTGCACGTGGTCCCTGGATCTCCGTGCCTGTGACGGGAGCTCCATGCAGCTCATAAAGTAATCTGTCAGTTTTTTTCAGGCACTTGAAATTGGGCCAGGGCTCAAACTGTAGTAAGGACAATTGAGTCTTCTGTTTCCCAGCTTTAGCATTTACCTAATTGTTGTTTCCTGTAAATACTTGTTACATTCATCTGTAAAATGTTTGGCCAGCTTTCAGTCTATTAAATACAGTTAGTTTTGTTAATTAATAGTCTAATACCAACTTGAAGCTATTTGCAGGCTTCTGGGGGGCATTGGAGGGCGTATTTCTCAGCAAATTCTCACATTTTTCGTTCATCCCAAGGTAATTTCAGTTTTCAACTGAAAAAATAAGATAATTGTGCTTAACTATACCTTTAACATAATATCCCAATTGTTATCGTACAATTGATGGGTTTGCAGCATTGGTGACTTTAAAAGTAACGTGGGTAGGAGTTGAGAAGGAAAGGTGGTTATAATTAGGAAGCTGTTGGGGGCGGTTGTGTAGATAAGATCACTCAGCCATCAACACGAGATTCTACTGAAAATGGAGTGATTGAAAATCAGACTTGTGTCAGTCTGTTTCTGTGATCTTTGAAAGCTAGCAAGGCTTTCTTCGGTTGTCTCTGCCATTTGTAGTACCTTCCGATCTCAAGTGTATTAAAAAAAGTTTGGGCATCCTTCTTGAATAGACAGTGGTGCAAAAACAGATGATTCTGGTGCCACAAACCATGACTGTACCACAGCTGTGGCTGCAAACAAAGGTTAACAGCACCTATTTGAAATAATAACAATAACAATACAAAAGCTCGTTAAATTCACTCCCACAGTTCTTATTTCCTGCCCGCTTCTATTCTTCTGTTCAGGGAATTGATTAATAACTTTCACTTCCCTGCTGAAGGCCTGTGACTGACAGAAGGGCTGCAGAACTCCTTCCATCCCTGCATACTGTGCCTGACAGCGTGTGGTTTTGTTCCTTAAATAGAGCCTCTGTGCGTTCAGCGATCAGATCTGCTTCCTCAGGGGTGCTGTGTTGCCTTTTTTAAGCTTATGAATATACAGTAGAAGTGGGACACCGGGATAACTCTTTCCTCTGAAGCCCTGGTGCTTTTGCTCAGTTTTTTAAACTTCAGCTTTTTAAACTGGGAAGGGTGAATATTCAGTTGAACTGCCTGAAGGCAAGTGACCTCTCTTCTTTCCCTTGCCCTCACTGTAGAGGCATTGTTCAGTATCCAGCTCTACAGGCCTGTGCAGACTGCTTTGCTCTGGGAGAGGACAACTGTCCAGCGTGGGTTTATGTGAATGTGTGCAACACCTTCTTATTTATTGGTTTGTATTGGGCTTTGGAAGCATAACATCGATACTGAGAAAAGTTTCCTTTCTTTCAGTAAAGATGATGTGGAGAAATGCAAGCAGAAGGACTTGCTGGAGCAGATGATGGCAGAAATGATTGGAGAATTCCCTGATCTTCATCGAACGATTGTCTCTGAACGAGATATTTACTTGACCTACATGCTGAAGCAAGCAGCAAAGCAGATAGAACTACCTCGAGCTTCAGAAAGTAATTGTCTTAAAGCAGATAACATAACCAGCAATGTGTTTTTTGTGTGCAATTACAGATTTCAGTTGTTCTTGGGAAATCTGTGATGTTCTGTGGGTTTATCCGAGACAGATGCTGCATGTCACAGAAGCTGACACTGCTTGAAAAGTTAAAAGGCATATTACTCCCGTTGCAACCTCCTATAGAAGTAAAGAAATTCCACAGAGCAATAGGCTCCGAATTATGATTCTTTTCTCATTATGCTGTTTAAAAGTGGAAAACACTGATTAGCCTGACAACTTTTTCAAAAGGCAGGCATCTGGTATTACAGCACAGCATGGGACAGACGAGGCATGTGTTCCCTGTCTCACCAAATTCACTGTCACCAATAGCTGCTCAGGCACAGATTTCCTGCTAAAATAATTAACTCTAATTTCAGCATTCATCATACTTTGCTTATGATAAATTGGGCTCCTAGGAGCTCCTGAGTGTGTGTGACAAATACAGACTCGGCATGTTTCAGCGAGTTGTAAGCATACGGAATAATTCTATTTCTCTAGCCTTTGGAAGTAATTTGCTGCCATGTGTGATCTGCGTGTCCTTTATTCATATGTACATGCCTGTCTTTATATATTTGTGTGTGTGTGTGTATATACATATATGCATACTTCAGTAGTTACTGATTTTAATCACTTCAGTGCAGACCTCTGGCACTGTCTTGTGATTGCAGAAGTGGTGAAGGGATTGCATTTGTGTTCTTGCATCTCCCTTGTCTAGCATTACTTCAATGCAGCCTTCATGAAATTTCCCCAAACGCTACAATATCCACTGTTAATGCAGGTGGCATGGCTGAAGTAGGCAGGAATGCATTCAGTCACTCGATCTAAGGAGCAGACTGAAAACTTTGTGTAATTGTTGGTCCTTGGTGGGTCATGAGCCACAAGAATTGTATAGCAATTTACCTGCATTTTTAATTTCTTTAAATTTGCCTTAAGGTCAGAGTCTCTGGATCACTGGTTTAGTGAATGTCTGTGAAACCGAAGGGGTTTTATATGGATTAAAAGGATTTGAAATAAAAGATGGGGCCACAAAAGACAGTAGTGTAAGTGTATCATCTGGCGGATAAGTCCTCTGCCTCAATCTCTTAGTAAACAAGACAGTGCCTGAGGTGGTTTTGTTAAGAAGCTGTGCGTTATTTAGAAGCTTTTCTGTTAATTATTTTCATTGTGTCATGGTGCCGGTTTTTCCACTGGGAGAGAGGAAATCCCAAAACTTTAAGAACATTTCAACTTCACTGGGTGTTGTGCAAGCTTGTTGGTAGGTCAGAGGGGCGAGCGAGCGCTGGCATGTGTTGAAGTGGTCTGACGGTGGCTGGCTGGCTGCTGCACACAAATAGCACAGGTTTTGCTGTTACTTGCTGCAGCCAGGTCTGTACTGGGCAGCTTAGCAGGGCCAGGCATGGTCTCAAGCCCTCTTCTCTGGCTCTTTGTGCGTGTTAGCCCATGTTTTATCACAATCTGGTTGCGTGCCAGCTGTCCAAAGCTGTGAGCAAAGCTCTGCTCAAGAGACAGCAGGGACCAAGGCTGTTCCCAATAAACGCTGCAGAAACATGACCCGTGCAGGGAAGGAAAGAAATGAACTTAGAGGGCTCATACTCCAGCTTCAGGGTGGAGTGTAGCCAGTTCTGTTTACTGGAACAAATATTTCCTGACAATACAGAAGTTATGCTGGATTTCTTCCAGACTTCCAGCAAAAGAGGTAGTCAGTGAGATACGTATTAACTTCAGTATGTGACAAAGTTTTAATATGTAGGAGGAGGAGCTTCTTAGAAAATACTCTTCTGTAATCTCGCGTATTACCTGTTTGTTTATAGCTTGAAACTACTTCTTTTACTGATGCATTCCATTGTCTCCGTTTCTTTCCTAGCTGAACCTAGAAGATATATCCCTGCTGTTGTAGTTGGTGTGGTTGGGATGGGTCATGTACCTGGAATTGAAAAGAACTGGAACTCTGACTTAAATATCCAGGAAATAATGAGGTATGTCATCCTTTCCTGTGTTCTGACGTAACAGCTTCTCTTGCTGAAAATCTGCAATGAGTGGTTGTTTGGGGTTTTCTTGGTTGTTGTGGCTTAAAGAAATGTCTCTGCTGTAATCCCTGCCCTGTCAGCTCACTGACTTGCTGTGCAGATTGTGTGCGCAGCAAAGGAAAAGGAACTGTCAAAAGAAAAAAAGAACGTAATTGGTTGGCTAGTGAGGGAAATAAGACGAGAAAATGTCTTTGTTTAGAAAGAAAACCTATTGATCCATGTGTAAGGCTTTTCAAATGAGACTTCAAATGAGATCTGTAGAAGGTGACAAAACGAGGCTTCCAGTCTAGCTTAGATAAATACAAACTGTGAGATTCAAAGCTTTTGTTGCATCAGGCTCTGTGGGTTCTGGGAAGATTATTGCTGTTGCTTATCACCGACTTTTTGACTGGATATAAAAGTAATAGTATGTTTTAATGAATACACTCAACACAGGCTGATCTAAGCCACGCACCTGCAGAACTCACTCCAATGTAACTGTTAAAATAGATGTATGCGCCCTATAAAAGAAGGAATTAAAGAACCAAAATGTTCAGACTGTGTATTCTATAAAGCCACAAAGGTCAGGACGTCAGAAATGTAGGAGGGATTATAGTACTATCTGGTAATACCGGTCCGCAGTGGTTTGGGACAGTGGAGCCTTTCAAATATTAGTGCTTTATCTTATCACAGCCATTTACTATGTTTGTGTAAGCACCTCAGTGTTCCTGTTTCATCAGAGGCTCTGAAATACAAAAGAGACTGTGCCCTGGCTGAATGGAGTACCTGGGCATCTAAAATAAGCTTTAGAGGGTAAAATCCAGGTACTCTGGGTATCTGGATCCACAAATGGAAAGAGTGCAAAAGCCTTGCCTAAGTCTTTCTCGAGGCTAAACCGAGCTCAGACTTACAAACTAGACATCCATATCCCTCTGCACCTTCTCAAATAACCTGTAAAATGAGCTTGCAAGAATGTGCAATTATATGGCTAATGCTGGTTGTATTGCTGGCATTTCAGAACTGAACAGCCCCAAGTCTGACCACATCTTCATGTTTACATACAGGATCTTTTTCATCAAAGTTCATGCTCTTTGATGACTTTGACTGACTTTACCATGCTAAGGCATAACTAAGTGGAAGAACTACCAGTATCTTCCCTAAGTCTTGAATATTGCATTAAATTGACTTTCTTAAATAATATAAAGCAAATTATGCAGAGAAGATTACTATATTAGGATTTGTTTCTCATTAAACATTTTTTCCTTTTATGCTGTTGCAGTGCAGTGGCAGAGCAGTTACATTTTTTGTCAGTGATTTTCATCTACCTAAAGTGAGAAGTTTTAAATATTTTTTTTACAGTTTGTGTTATGTGTTACAAAATGGTCTTGGAAATCATCTGAATCAAAACATACACGTTTCCCAGACTTCCAGTTTTTAGAGTCTGTCATTGAACCTGACTCTGAGCAGATCTTACTATTTGCTTCAGGGTCTGAATTGATCTTTAAATTGCACTGAGGGACTGGAAATGGCAAAGAGTAGATAGAAAAGCATATAAGAAGGCATAAAGGGATGCCTTTACTCTATCCTTTGTTCAATATGTATGTTTTTGAATCTCTTCCTGTATATTCCCTCAACACGCAGGATCTTACCAGTAGTAACTTTGCCCTAATGTAAGCAAATGGATCTAAACCCAGTTCAGTTGTATCCTAATGTCAGCGCATCTGACAGGGTTGGAGAATGCCCGCAATGTTTTTGCACTCCTGTAACTGATTGCTTCTAAATATGTTGGGAACATTTTCTCAATATAAATAAACAAGAACTCCCTTGAAATGGCATGCAGAGAACTGTCACCGAGGGGATTATGCGGGTTGCAATGTATGCCTGCTGTAGGTGTGGGGTGAGCTGAGGTACCATGGAGCCTGTTAGTGTAGGTACAGGGCTCTCTGCACGTGGCTGCATTTTCAAGCCAGCTCTTTTGGAGGTAATATTAGCTTTGGTAATATTAGCTTATATTAACACCAGTGGGGATAGCTTTATTTATTATTATTTAATTTGGATGTAGCCCTTGAAGAAGAAAGAGCGTATTGCTCATTCATGACGCGTCTGTTCCCTCAGTCTTCTGCACTAAGAGGGAGGGGAGAAACAATTCGTGGTTTGGTCGGAAAATGCCCATTCTTTCCAGCTGCGCAGGCGTTAACATTGTTTTGTATCTTCTGCTGCAGCGTGCCTCCTCCGTCAGCTTCAAGTAAGATTTTCAAACTTGTCGTAAAAGCAACGGTTTTTGGACTGATGGGATATGGCTGCTACCGGATAGGTCAAAGGACAGTTCAGTTCATTCTCTCGATGCCAGCAGCACAGAGCTATCTGCAGAAGCTGACAGAAATAAGGTCTCAGCATTGAACACCCAGCGGAGGCACAATGTGAAGGTGGCTGACAAGAGTGATGGAGGCAACAGATGGGAACCAGACTGAACGAAGGGGGAAATGAGGATTCTAGCCCAGAGGTGATTGCTGAGCAAAGCTGAATTGCTGTATAATAAAAGATTTGATACTGATGTTACACCAGCTATGATCTAATGAGTAAGCTTGATTCCTGGTGTGTTGCATGAAACCACATGATTCCAGATTGAGGCAAATGAAATATGTACACAAGCATATATATTATATATATAAGTACTGTATATATAATATATATTAATGATGATGTAGTACAGACAGCTTAAAGAGTGTATGTTCATGACATTTTTTTTCCCAGAGGAACAGAACAACACAAAGTAACCAAATTTGGCTGTGTCTGCTCTGAAATTCAGGGACACTTGTCTTGAATGATTCTTTGTCTTTTTTTTTCCTTGGGTATAATAATACTCAGTGGTCATTTCTGGTGCCAGCCACTTTTACAACATAACTTAGAAGGACATCTTCTCAATGTGTGTTTTATACTTAAAAACATTTAGGCTTTTTTTAAACTTAAGAGCTTTCCAAAAATTTCAGAATTTTACAGGCTGTCATACGTACACTGCTCCACTTTTTACAAGCCTTACTGAAGAACAGAAACGTTGCCTTTTGATTGCGTCCCTCATTCCCGCCACCAGTTGAATCGTCTTTCTCCTGCGTAGAGAAGGTATAGCCACACCATCAGAATGCAATGTGGTTTGTCAGATGTTTACAGGACACTCTGTTCCTTTAGATTAGGTTATTTAAATTGTATTATTTAGCCAAATCCTGCTGGATTCAGTGTTGTAAATTTAAGAGGCTAGAACTACTGTACAAGTTACTTTTGTTTCTCGGACCTTCCATTACTGGGACAAGAAGTCTGGAATTGATAGTACCTGCCCCTCATTTTTGATACATGAAAATATTTTATTTATCGATGTGATTTCTCAGTGGATGAATATTTTAATCTATTTAATAGAAAAGCAATGTTCAACTTAGCTTTTACAAACTAGCTGTAGCATTTTATTTGGGTTACTTGCTATTTATACATAGAATTATGGGTACTTCAGACTGCTGCGATGTTTATAAATTTTCCAGAACAGCCATCTGTCATCCATCTATTTCTTTTTCTTTTTTTAATCCTCGTCTCATACTTAATAGGAGGTTTTGGTACCCTTTATACAGGATTGTCGATGATTGTAAAGTGCCCTCTGCAATCAGCTAGTCCCAGTTCAGCAGTGCGAATAGTTTTAATCGTCATATCAAAGTTTTAACCTGGTGTATTTGAACAGAAGAAGCCCATTTGCTCCTCAGGCTCACATACAGTTGCTCATTGATTGAAGTGGGGTTTTTATCTATATTAATTTCTTTTGGGATTGGAAAATGAGAACCGGTGTTTGAGGCAAGAGGAGGAAAAGGTGATCGTGTGCTTTGTGTTTCTTTGCTGGTTCGATAAAATCAACGAACTGTTTATAGTAGGGTGAATTTCCAGAGCCTTGTGTTGGAAATCATCCTAAACGGTCTATTGTTTGCTGAAAGTATGTACATGTATCTTCCATGCAGTGTTGTCTTTTTCAAGCTTTTTAAATGAAATTAAGGGTCTGATGCCCCTCTCCGTGATGGCTGGGAGCTGGTCTGTCCATGCAACCTGATGCTTTTCTGCCTTGCACTTTGCAAATTTTATGAGTCCCTGTGCAGCAAATCATTTAAGCACGTGTTTATCTTTAAACCTGTTAAATCTAACCCAGTCCTGCAGAGCTCTTAAGACAATGCAAGGTGCTTTTCTGGATCTGGGCCCTTAGGTGGTGTGCAGGGAATACACCTCAGCAAACGAGAACGGCAGCAATTCACACTGCTTCAGCACAGGAGTGTCAATGGTAACACGCTCTTGGAGTGGAGTTGGGTCCTTTTATTTTCCATCTGTCAGTGCTTAAGAAACCACCAGCTATCTCTAGCAAGATGAAAAGTAGCGTTTATAAACAATTTATAGAAGACTAGAGTGACTGCCTGACTTTTGATTCCTGATTTTTTTGTAAAGGTTTAATGTATTGTTTACAATTAAGCAGTCCTATTTGAAGAACTCTCTTACACTTTATGTACATTTTTAAGAGATGAAAGCAAAAGCTTAAGCTCATTCTTCTCCTGGCTTTACTGAAATACCAAAAGGTGGTTGTTGTTTTGTGGTTGTATTTTTCTTTGTTTTTTTTTTTTTTTGAGATCTTTTAAGCTGGTAGAGATCAATATATTGATATCTCGCTTTAAGATCTACAGATTTTTAAGGTATCTGCAGATATTTTAAAAGCTCTGCAGATCTTTATCTGTGCTCAGGTAATTTTACACAAAAGAAAACAAATCTACGGTAAACTTTAGATATGAGCCTTAAACTTGGGTGGGACTAATGCTAAATGATTGTCATGGAGCATTCTTGCAGGCTTAATGTGTTACGCTTTTTAGCTAGAAGTGTAAGTTGTCCATTTGTTATTCAGTCCTTTTTGCAGTTAATATCTCAAGTCTGTTTCTTTTTTTTTCTCAAAGCATATCAGCAGATTCTTAAGGGAGGCTGTTTGTGGACAGAGAATTTGCGATTCCTTCCCACTATTGCAAACTGGCAGATCATATGCCTGCACTGTTTACTCAGTGGCACTTGAAAGCCTGATGAATTTGCAGAACTGCCAGTCCTGCGAATCCATACGTGAATGCTCGATGTTGTATATTCAATGTGTTATACTGTCTATGTAACAATCAGTGTTTTAGGTCCATTCTTTTCTGTTCTAGTCAGTCCTTTCAGTGTTAAGAGCATCCTGTAAAATTTAAATATGTTGAATTGTCCCAGCCCCACCTCAACCTTATGAAGCCATATTGTATTTTTTTTGGTGACATGTACACCTGCTTATGCATTTGTACATGTATTGTAAATTTGAAGTATTTTTAACAATGTGTGCCTTTACTCTAAAGTGATTTAAAGTAAACAGCAGTATGTTCTATGATATAAAAAATAAAATATTTTAACCACCGTTTCTCTTGAAGGCATTTATTTTCCATATTAGTATTTTTGGGAACAAGCACTGATTAGCTAGGTCTAGTACGCAGCAATTTTACCATCCACCATGTTTTTCTGAGCAAGAGCTTCAGCTGGAATAAATACCTCCCACTGAGGGGCATCTGACTTTAATGCTGAAGGAAGGAAACTAGACTTTTTCTGCCTGCTGCATGTTATCAGTAAAGAAAAGGATGAGTTTCCCTGCCCTGCTGAACGCCCAGGGAGACTAACTTTTCAGTGGAAGCATCCAAATTTGGAGTCCAGAGTTAGGCATGGTGAGTGGATTTGGTTGTTGCTCTTTTTTAACTTCTTTCCAGGGCTCAGTCGTGCAAGGAGCCAATGGCCTTAGTCCCAGCCCAGCAAAGCGCTCAAACGCCTGCCTGGCATCGGGCACAGATGGTTACTGGTGCTTGTGGTGCTGCCCTCTGCATGGGAATCAAAGAGTCCTCGAGTGGAAAAGGTGTGGGGTTAGGAGCAGAACTTTCAAACGGAGCCAGGTAGCATAAAATAAGCGTTGCTTTGAAGGGGTGGGGGGAGCTGCTAATAAAAAAGACCCTGTACTCATACTGAAAGCATGCATCTAAGCAGCACTCTGCACGTACAAGGCACTGGCTCGTTAGTCACTACTTGCATGCTTTTCGGTCAGTGGCCAGACTTCTTGCCTGTACCCAAGTGTGAAGCAACGTTTGCGGGTGCAGTTCTGTGGTCCTTGATCCAGCAAAAGCTTCCAGCACTTGCACTTTGAGCTGCGGCTGCGAAAAAAAGTACTGAGTAAGCACTTTCTTTTTTAGTTACTGTCAAATACTGCCCCTGAGACTGGCGGCTGACGTGTCACCGCACAGCAGGTTGGCTCCCGGGCACTGCTGAGGTGGCAGCAGGGATCGGGGCAGCAGCCCCCTTCGCACACCCTGCGTGGCCACCAGCGTTGCCCCCATACAGCTGCCTAAGGCTATGCTTATGATGAGTTCTTTTCTATGCTCAACCATATCAAAATTTTGATTTTGAGGTGAATTAGCAGTGCCCAGATTTCTCCCGGAAGCTGTTTGTTTCGTGAAGCATCTGAAAAGCACAGATAATACATCTCAAATTAATTATCTCAAAGTGCCAGGCAGTAATGGGAACTACAGCTGGAAAAGAAGCACAGTCACCTGTGTAACTCAAAGATCTCATGTACATATTTTCCTGTTTCTAAGCCTGAAATAAACTTTAATTTTAGACTTGAGTGTTCTGAGAGTGGCTTTATTGCGAGATGCATATATTGAAGTATTTGCAGGGGAAGGGTCACCTCCCTGGCTCTGACTGATGGACAGAATTCAGGGTGATGCTGAGTGCTGTTGAAATGTGCCTTGAAGAGTTCAAACACAGAACACAAGGAGCACAAAAAACTGAACTGGGTCTAGTGCCTGTACAGGTGGAAGGTGCCCCTTGTCCTCTGCGTGCTGTGGTCTTACCAAAGTGGGGCAAATGAAGCTTCCCCTCTCTGGGGAGAGTACAGCAGCAAAGGTGGGGCTGGCCTTATCCTCACTCCCAGGAAGCAAAAGGTTGGTAACTGGTGGTGTGTGCACTCTTCCTTGGCAAGACCTTCCCTTGGGCCCTGCTCTGCGCCAGGGGCATGCCAAATCAGTGCTCGCTTTTGATCTCTTGGTGTTTTGCCTGTCCCTGGAAGTGCTGCAAGGGAAGCTCTAGTGGTGTGTTAGGTTGAGAAAGGAAAAAAACGCTACCACTTTCACACTTTTCTCATCCAAAATACTCAGGACTGATGCACTGAGACTGATGCATGAAGGAAAGTGGAAAAAAAAAAGCAGACTTCTAGGAAAAAAAGCTGTGTTTAGACCGTGAATTCAGTTTAAGGGGCATCTCCTCCCACCCAAGCACTATTCTTTCACTGGTAAAACTTCCCTGCTTTTGGCTACAAAGGTGGTTTCACAAACTGGGCAAAGTAATTCAGAGGGATGTTTTGATCAGTGTGTGCATGCCATTAACACGCGGTGTCTCTGCAGGGAGTGACGCGCACACCTGCCAGCCCCAGGGATTATTTGTGAAGTCCCTGGAGTCCTCTGGGGCCAAGAACGGGTTGCCCAGGGAAGTGGTAGCATCACTGTCCCAGGGGGTGTTCAAGGAAAGGTTGGACGTGGTGCTTAGGGACAGGGTTTAGTGGGTGACAGTGGTGGTAGGGGGATGGTTGGACCAGGTGATCTTGGAGGGCTTCTCTAACCTTAATGATTAAGATTTACCATGGAACGAGTGCTGAAGGCTTGTAGGTGTGCACTACCAGTGAGCATCTTCTCCATCTGCCTGCATTTCCCTCCCGGCTTCCATCCCCGTGTTGTCTCTCACCTTGTGATTACAGCCTGAGCTGGCACCGAGCGCTGCGGGTTTATTCGCGTTCTGCTTTAGCTGAAAAATACAAGAGCGATGGTTTAGTGCCATCTAGTGACCTCAGCCGGTATGCCGTGCGCGTTTCAGCGCCGGTGGCCGGGGGACCTTGAGGATAGCCCCCAGAAGGTGAGCTGGGGGGTACCGTGCAGAGGGCTGGTGTCTGACTGTCATCAGCGGTGTGCCTGGGGTCAGCGACAGCGACCCAAACCAGGAGCAGCCCGTCTGTAAGGACTGCCTGGCGCGCTTTCCTTCAGCTTTCCTCTTGGTGCGAGGACTGATGGTGGAGAGGCAGATGCTTGGTGACCCCGCTCCAGTGTATCAGCCTATGCCATTCACATTTTTAAAGTATCTTCTACAAAGTATGATTATGTTCCCTTAGGGTACTTCAGGGAAAATATAAGATTACACTGCTAGAGAATTTCCTTAATACACTTGAATTCTACTTTTTTTTTTTTTTTTGTAAGAATCATTGTTGTAACACCCTTGGAATTAATGTGGATTGCTTCATTTGTAACGTTTCAAGGATAGGCTTAGTTTGCCCCTTGCATAAGTCCTAACCTCAGGAGAAGCCCTAGCTCATTTCTTGTGATGGTTTTGAGCCTGGATGGTTCCTCTCCATCGCCAGCAATTTCAACCTGGCTATGACACACCGAGGGATTTTGGTGTGCAGGCCCACTACCTGCAGCACTCCTGGGCACGTGTCGTCCAGATCCTGCCCTACACGTGCATCCTGGGATGCTCAGGCCTCCTGCTGCCCAGGTACGTTAGAGGAAGGCTTGTGGCACACAGCACTTCATGGCACGGGCTGCACTCTGTGAGTGTGCCGAGGTTTGTCTCTCCCTCTTCAGAGCAGCTACCCAAGCCATACCTGAGGCAAACTGTTTATTGATGAACACACTACAAGGAAACTGGCAGAACAGAAAAGTAATGGGTAATCCAAGTGACACACCACTGCTCAGTTACACAGTTACGCAGACCATTATGCACAGCCACGAAGCTATGAGCCGTAGATCTCAGACCCAGGGAGTCACACGCAGAACCAGCACGGGGTGCAGCTCTGTACGTCCTGAGGCGCAGGTCTGCTCCTCCACACCACGTCCGAGACCAGATGGAGAGCCTGGGCGGTGATCCCAGGAGATGTCCTCCAGTGCGTGGGTCTGCTGCCAGCTGTAGGTGACGCTGCTGCCGTCGGCACATGCCCTCTGGTCGTCTTTGGTGGGTTTTGCACCTCATCCTTCATTCAGGCCCACCTTTTTGTCACCCTCTCATTGCCTCTCCCCCACCCGAATCCCTCCTAAATAAACAGCCTGCCCCCAACTTTCTCCCCACTGGTCCCAGTTTTGCTATAGCCATACCTAAATGTATTTTTCATGACACCATTACTGAGGCAAGCACAGCCTTATACAGTGCTACAGACGGGGATACCTGCTGCAGGCAGCCCGGCTCCTCATGTCCCCCCTCGCCTGGTTGTTTTCCCACTGGGTTTATCTTCATTTAATTATTAGACACAACTACTCCACTTTAGCCTTGATCCTTCTGCAAGCTCAAACCAAGCACTAGCAAGACCTTGTCTGGCAGCTCACACACCCGAGAGCTGCAGCAGAAGTGCCTGTTTTCCACACTTCGGCCATGCACTGCTCTAGGCCGCTCGCTGCCAGGGCCGTGGCTGCACGGGGCCGCGTGCTCCAGCGGGACTTCTCACTCACAAGTCACCCCCTGGCCTGACTGACCTTCTCCAAGGACGTGCAGACCACTCTGGATGCTCGTAAGCTCAATCCCTTCCGGCTGGAAACCACCACGGCGGTTAGGACAGCAGCGTATGTGAGATGTTCACCTGGGCATGTCGGTACGCTCCTTCCTTTTGAAAGAAGCAGAGCATGTACAGAAGGATAAAGGACAATGCTGTCATAACCAGTAGCAAGTACAGGATTATGTGATCACGTGCTGCATAGCATTAGCTTTTGGTGACCCATCCGTGTAAATGTCATACCAATAATGTACAGTCAACAATTTGCTATTGGTCTCTGATTCTAACAGTTCCTTATTTTCTAGGGTGATCCATCAACTTGCAATTTGTTGTCCGCTTTCCGGTTTCTCGGCGTCCTTCTGCATGCTGTCTGGCTGTCCGAGTACCTCATCCCAGCAAGGACCGTCAGTTCGCAGACAGATGTCATTAGTCCTCTGGTCTGGAACAGAACCCAGCTTTTGAGAACAGGCACGTGAATATACACCACCAGGCATGGAGACAAGCGCGACACCTCATCCCTGTTCTACTGCAGCTACAGATGTCACGTTATCCTCCCACTGTCACACTAGAGGTGAGCCAACACATCCACAACCTGCCCTCCTACCAATTACCACGGGAGTCCCCATGCTGACTTGCTCCACTGGTGTATAACAATATCTTCCCGTGGTCCCCAACAGGTTGTACAAAAGCAGTACGTACGTTTCATTTAGTTGTGCATTTCCAGCAGTGGTTGGTGAAAATTCCCGTGTAGTATGGGATCTCCATGTATTCCCCATGAGAAAGGAGCTAAACCATTACACAGGCATCTAGCCACCAATTTGTTCTTTCAATAGCTAACAATTGAGCTTGAGTGCAATAGATGGACATGATGCTATTTAATCCTTCAGTTTGTTGTTGTTATTTTAAACTTGGTGGTTGCTTTTACCACATGCCAAATTTGGCCATCGCAGGCAATTACCACTGTTCATAGAATCATAGAATATCCCAAGTTGGAAGGGACCCATAAGGATCATCAAGTCCAACTCCTGGCACCGCACAGGTCTGCCCAAAAGTTTAGACCATGTGACTGAGTGCACAGTCCAATCGCTTCTTAAATTCAGACAGGCTTGGTGCAGTGACTGCTTCACTGGGGAGCCTGTTCCGGTGTGTGACCACCCTCTCTGTGAAGAACCTCTTCCTGATGTCCAGCCTAAATTTCTCCTGCCTCAGCTTAACACCGTTCCCACGGGTCCTGTTACTGGTGATAACAGAGAATAGGTCCCCTGCCCCTCCACTCCCCCTCGCGAGGAAGTTGTAGACTGCGATGAGGTCCCCCCTCAGCCTCCAGGCTGAAGAGGAGGCTGATGCTGTTGTTGCATCAAACAGAGGTCTGAAATTTATTACCAATTTAGAATCATAGAATGGTTTGGGTCGGAAGGGACCTTCAGCCATCACCCAGCCCAACCCTGCTGCCACGAGCAGGGACACCTCCCACTAGACCAGGTTGCCCAAAGCCCCATCCAACCTGGCACACATCCAGGGCACCCACAGCTTCTCTGGGCAACCTGTTCCAGTGCCTCATTGCACTCAATAGTAAAGAATTTCTTCCTTTTATCTAATCTCAATCTACCCTCTTTCAGTTTAAAGCCATTGCCCCTTGTCCTGTCACTACTCGGTAAGAAGTCTCTCAATCTTTCCCATTAGCTATTGAAAGGCTGCAGTAAGGTCTCCCCAGAGCCCACCCTTCTCCAGGCAGAACAACCTTGTGAACAATTTACCTTGAACATGATTCAAAACTCCCACCAGTTTCATACAATGAATCACAGAAGGGCTGAGGTTGGAAGGGTCCTCTAGAGGTCATCCTGTTCAACACCCCTGCTCAAGCAGGGCCAGTTGTCCAGGACCATCTCCAGATGGCTTTTGAGTATCTCCAAGTATGGAAACTCCACCACCACGAGGCGCACAACCTACATTTATATGAGTTACACTCTTGGATGTATTCTAGAACAGTGCATGCCTCACATGTCAATTCCCTAATTCTTTCCCCAGGTTACAGGATTAATATTAATTTTGGACCATTTCGCTTTATCTTCTCAAACTAAAATTTGTGGTTACCTATGGACAGTGTGGTTTTAGCTTTGGATATGCTCAGTGGCCAAAAGTACATCTGCACCATCTGAACAATTAGGTAACCAGGCGATGTAACTGCACCCCCTATTATTATACGGGTTGCAAAGGTACCATTTGGATCCATGCAACTTCTGTGGCTGACCCATACTGGGATCCAACGTGAATTTATTAGTTCCATCTTGTTTTTCAATCCTTGTTTTCTTACAGAGAAAAATCCATTATTTCTGAAAGGCCTGCTAACAAATGCTTATTACCAAGAAGCCAACCATTCCCATTGTCTCAGGGTCTCATACTAAGATTCCTTTGACATCTTTCATGAAGGAATTAAAGTTATTAACAGCAGTGATGTTCCATGTCTGAACTATTGCTCTTACACCTAGAAGCCTGCAATGCTTTAATGGTATTTGTGATGCTCCTTAAAACGATGATGGGCACCTCGAAGAAGATGGTTCTTGCAGAGGTTGTCTGTGCTCCACACCTGTGATCAATCCCACAGCAACATCTGTGTCTCTGAAAAAAATTCAATCTCCCTTGTTAGTTAGTTAAAAACATTCTCTTTGATTTCCTGGCAGCAAGCCCCATCTACCCATGAAGCTTCTTTCTTTGTTTCCAGCTAGTACAGTGTTTCCCCAGAACAGAGCCACTATTACCCCTGAATTTTCTCTAGGCCTTCCCCTTGGTACGGGGGGTGTGCGTTGGACCACATTTCCCAGTGGGGTTTGATTGTCATGTTTTTCTATATTGGTATTCTGTTCACAAGCTGTGTAACTCCACAGAGCTGCTTGAGCCCATGCTCTCTGCTGAGCTGACTGCTCCAGGATCGAGTTGGTGTTTGAGGCACACAATTGTTTAGCCCATTTACTGTCCATTTTTTCAATTTCTGGGCCACAGCTATATAACAGCTCACAAGGGCAATCACTGGTACCTAGCATGTTCTTTGCTCGCACGGCCCAGCACACAAACTAATACCACCAAAGTGGTATTAGCAGTAGCTGCACAGACTGCCATGGCCTCTACCCCTCTTGTTCCACCAATAGCAACAAACACAAATTGGTACAACCCCCTCTTTGATCTCTCTAAGGGGCCCACACAACCAATTTGACACTGTTCAAACTTTCCGCTTTCCCAGGGGTAGAAGACATAACCCAACACAAACTTACAATTCAGTGCAAGGGGGTTCCACCGTCCACATACCCCACATCTCTGGATTTCTACAGGAATCATGAAAACAGGGATTTTAAATCCCATTTTCTTACACCTTTGTTGTGCCTCCTGAGACTCCTTGCGACCCTTCTGAGCTTCTGCACTGTAGCAGTACTGGGAGTGGAAGAGGGGTCTCCAGCTGGAACAACTTTACATATTGCCTCTAATTTTGTTTTCACTTCCATGCCAGTACTTCACAACTCACATCACCTTTTCATCTTCTGAAGCAGCGGTACAATAAGTTTTCCCTCGGACAGATGTCCACAAACTAAGACAGGAAATTCCTTCCTAAAGTGTTTGCCCCCCCACACTTTTACCAGGATTATCTGCCCATCCAATTTATCTTCCCTTATGCACTTCTACTTCTTCTCCCCCCCCACATTTTTCCCCCCTCCTACTCCCAACATCCAGCTTGATTTACCCAGGAGCGGGGGATCCCAGTAATCTACTAATGCTGCTTTTCTGATCCCGTATCAACTAAGAAAGTGTTTGTAACCTCCCACTCCCCCTTCAACAGACACTGCACCTCCACACAGTCTCTTCCCCCTGAATACCAAGTCAGTGAGGTGGAGGTTAATCCCACTGACACCAGGGGCTGGGACTCCTAATCTTTAAGGTCCCTCAGCGATGGGTATAGTTTTCTCTTTGGGATAGAAGGAGGAGGCGACGGCTTTGTTTGCTTCAGTTTTTCCCATATCTCCTCTTGTTTCATCCCCTTTTCCTGAAGGATTTTTTTCATTTTGGCAAGTAAAACTCCCGTGGGCTGACTATCTAGCTCTCCTTCATTCACTCCCTGATTTATTAAATATCTCCAAATTATTCCTCTAGGGATGTACGTCCTTGTCTTTACCCCCACCACGTCCTTCTTTGCCTTCTCTTTTCCCTCCGCTCCCACGAGGGTCCCCAAGTTCTCTAACGTAGCCATGCACTCATGGAGGGGACGGCCAATTAAAATCGACCCCAGGCTGATGAAAAACCCCTTATGCACCTCTGGAGCACGGCAGGCCAGCACCCCTACGTCTGCCTGCTCCACATTCACCCCGAGGATGTCGAAGTCAGCAGTCACTGGCTTCTCCTGCTGCTTTAGCACCCGGAGCACCACATTCCCACACACGTAGGCTGACGCCTCCCGGACGTCTCTCCAGGGCGCCCCTTCCATGTTGTCCTTGAGAGGCTCATATTCTCCCAGATTTCTAATCACCAGCCTTAAGATCTCTCCCCCCAGTGCCTCTTCGGGGGGCAAGGCTCTGATGATCGCCCCCACCTTGGGCCAGGGCAGCCCTATGGCTGTTACCACCTGCTTTGCCGCCTCGTATGTGAAAGGGGTGTGCTGTTCTAAAGTCCAAATTCGGTTTACCCACACAGGCCATCCCTCCCTCTGTTTCTTCCAAACTTTCTCTTTTCTGGACATATCCCCCGCTCCCTGGCTTCCATCTCCCTCCGCCGGCTTTATTTTTCTGGCCCCCACCCCTTGCACCGCAGAGTTTTCCTGGTTCTCCACATTCCAGGTATCCCCATCCCACATCTCCGGGTTGCAATTTGTCTCGCTCAGAGCCGCTACCTTCCTTTGGTCCAAGCCTTTCCCGAGGGATAACAGCTTACCCAAGCACTGCACTTTCTTTCTTAACCGGGCATTATCAGCATTCTCTGCCCTGAGTTCTTCTTTCATTTTTCTTACTTGCTCGGCCTGCTCGCTTAGCAGAGCGTTATCGCAGCGCAGCTCGAGGATTTCGTTGTGGGCCACCTGCAGGTTGTTCTGCAAGGTCTTTATGCATTGCTCCTTCTCTTCTACCGTGGCTTGCAAGATACTGGCCAGATCGAACAGCAGCCACTGCAAGGCCGAGCACTTCTTTTCTCCTTTAGGATGATACGCGGCAATGTAGTTTACCCAGTGCCTTTCGGCGGCTTTGAGAGTGGGATCCTGGCCGACCACTTTGTAATCCCAAGGATCCCCCCCGTGCTCCAGCATAGCCTGCACCAACAGCCCCCTCTCCTCCTGAGTCAGAGAGCTCTCCGACTCCGGCTTCTCCTTTGACTTCGTCCCCCTGCTTAGCCATGACATCTCGGTGTCACCAGCCTGCTCGCACCCCTCGCTTGCGACAGGACGGGACAGGACAGGACAGGACAGAGGACAGGACGCTGCCTGCACCAGCACTACGAGGAAACCCCCGGACACGACCAACGCCGCCACCCACTCGCTCACTCACCACACACCGGTCCCCAGCACCCCCTCGTCCTCCTCCTCTTCCTCCACCACCAGATGGCGGCTCCGGGCTCAGCACCCCGGCTCTTTGTACCCCCGGGGCGTGGCGGTGCTGGTGCCGGGGGACACCGGGCCGCCTCAGCACCACCCCCAGCGCCTCCCCCGGGGCCGGCCGCCCGCCCTCGCTGCGCCCCCCCGGGCTGACGGACGGATCTCTCGCTGATAGAATAACGGAGCCAAATCTGGGATGTTTTATGAACAGAGAGGCCAAACCTTTACTATGTTTAGTTAAAAAGAAGTTTAGAAGCTCTCTGTGTGTTAATGATGACCCAAGGCTGGAGGATGTGTCTGAAAAGATAGGTGAGGAACTCGTGGTATGCAAGTCCTTGGATGTCTGTATGACCTAGCTTAGCATGCATGCCTAAGTTGACTATCATAGAATCATTAAGGTTGGAAAAGACCTTCAAGTTCATCTGGTCCAACCATCCCCCTACCACCAATGTCACCCCCTGAACCATGTCCCTAAGCACCACATCCAACCTTTCCTTAAACACCCCCAGCAACGAACATGGGAAGAACCTGAAAGACCACCAGCAGAAGCAAACACGCATGCTTACTTAAACGAGTTCTCGGAAATAACGTGCATATATTAATTTTTTATTTTTTATTTTTGGAAAACGAATGAATACATATGCTTTGACTGTACATAACCCCTGTAAGCCTGGACAATTCATCGCGCACACCATGTGGAGTGATCCCCTGTGCATCCGGCGCCGCAATTAAAGAATGCCTGCTCTCTAAAGAATGTCTGCTTCCTAAAAAATGGGTCTTCTCAAAAAGTCTTTGTCTTCCCAAAAACTGACAGTTTCTTTGACCGACTTTTACAGCAACTTCAGCCCCGCGCGCATCAGGCGCAGCGGGCGGTGCTCCCCGCAGAGGGGAGGTGCAAAATGGCGGCGGCACCGCCCCGTTGGGGGAGGCGCAAAATGGCGGCGGCACCGCCCCGGGGGCGGGAGGCGCCGAATGGCGGCGGCGCTGCGCTCCGGGAGGAGTAGATCGTTGCTGTCGGTCGGACTGGGGTCTCCCGGGCGTTTCGGCGCCCTCCGTGCCGCCATGCAGCACCCAACGGCGTCCTCGGCACGGGCTGGCAGCCCCGAGCGCGGCGCTGAAGCGGCGGCGGGGCTGGGGGCCGGCGGCGGTGGTGCTGGGGGCTGGCTGGGAGCGCTGCGGTTCGATAACCTGGCGCTGCGCTCGCTGCCCGTAGAGCCTTCCGAAGACAGCGCCCCGCGGGCTGTGCCCGGCGCCTGCTTCTGCCGGGTGCGCCCCACGCCGCTGCGCAACCCGCGGCTGGTGGCCATGTCGCTGCCGGCGCTGGCGCTGCTGGGGCTGGAAGCCGCCGGCCCCGCGGCCGAGATGGAGGAGCGGGAGGCCGAGGCGGCGCTGTACTTCAGCGGGAACCGGCTGCTGCCGGGCTCGGAGCCGGCCGCACACTGCTACTGCGGCCACCAGTTCGGCAGCTTCGCCGGGCAGCTGGGCGACGGAGCCGCCATGTACCTGGGCGAGGTGCTGGGCCCGCGGGGCGGCCGCTGGGAGATGCAGCTGAAGGGCGCCGGCCTCACCCCCTTCTCCCGGTAAGAGAACCCCCGGCCGGTTCTTGGGGTGCGCGGACCTGGCTGGAAAGGGGGGTGCTGCTCCCAGCCCCTGTGCACCTCGAAATGATGCGGGGGGAGGTTTTTCCCGAGCAAAACTCAGCGAAAATTCCCGGTGTGGCGGGAGCGTTGCGTCGGCTGTCAGGCTGCGGCTCCTGAGGCAGCCCGAGTGGGCTGAATCCTTTCCTAGGCGTTTCATCCAGAAAAGCCCAAAGAACAGTGTTTAAAAGGCTCAGCGGTAGCCACTTCATTAATAGGAAACTCTGAAGTGAACTTTATAAGTCGCTTGTTTCACTGGTTGCTTTCTGCTTTGCTCTTCTTGCACCGTGAACAATAAAAACAGGGTTTTGTTAGCGGACAGCTACAGTGCTTGTTTAATTTCTGCAGTGTACTGGTTAAGGACCCCAAAAGTATTGGGTAAATACTACAAAAGTTGATTTATTTTTTTTTAAAGTTTACTAGCATTGAAAGGCAGTTCTGGTCAGAATTTATTTTAGTGATGTGTTATGTAATACAGCTGTAAGTTTAAATACTGTAGGACACATTATATTTGTCCAGATTCTTATAATTTTCGGAAAGTCTCTACCGCATCTGTGAAAACAAAGCAATTAGAAAGGATATCTGTAATTAGAAAAGTTTTCTTCTATTATGTGTGGTCCTCGTAGTTAGTGTGTTTATCAAATCTGAACTCTTAGAGATCCTCAGATCTCTGAGGATCTGGTTTTCATCTCATATCTGCCACTATTTTGCTGTGTGATTTTGGGCAGAGCACTTCACAACTCAGTTTTTGTTTCTCCATGGCTAAGGGGGAAGCAGGAGTCCTCCTTCCTTTATAGCCAAAAGACTTAAGTCCTGTCACTGTCTCTTTGCAACAGACAAGCTGATGGTCGTAAAGTCCTGAGGTCAAGCATACGAGAGTTCCTGTGTAGCGAGGCCATGTTTCACCTAGGAATACCAACAACGAGGGCTGGAACCTGCGTGACATCTGACTCGGAAGTTGTTCGTGACATATTTTATGATGGAAACCCAAAAAAAGAAAGGTGTACAGTTGTTCTGAGAATAGCTTCTACGTTCCTAAGGTAGAAAGAAGCCTACTTTTTATTTTTTTACTATTCTTCTAAAATGAAGCACAAAAATATTATTTTAATTGTATTTCTGTAACAGCAGCATCTGCATGTTTCTTGTTGTTCAATCTTGTGACTTTTTTGCGAGGCTGTGGAAAGCTGCTGTTTTAGCCCAGTGGATGAGATGAGGTAGCATCTTGCACACAGGCAGGTAAACGTTAACTAGGGACTGGGGGTGTGAGTGTGGTAGAAAGTTCTGCAGATCTCGAAAGAGATTTTTCATGTTTATGCCTGCGAGGAATACGTAGATGTTGGGGATTTTTTTAGATGTTGGTAGTATTGGTAGATTATAGCTCTACCCTTACTTTCCAAGCTATTCTAATGACACAATACTTCCCAAGTTTGGGGGTATCTTGTAAAACCCTTAAGACAGTACTTTCCTTGCCTGAGAAGCATACAGAGTTCCTGTTCCAATGCAAAACAGGACTTTGGGATGGTGCGTAGTTTCTTGGGAGGCAACATCATGTTAGGGAAAAGTGAGGCATAAGGAATACACATCAATGCATGTATATCTGTGCATGTGTGTATGGAAAAACATATCATATGTACATGATGTAAAGTTTAGTATTTTAAATCGTGTTCCTGTATGTTCCCTCAGGATAAGGATTTTTCTGTAGAAGCAGTTTTAAGAAACTTTTAACGAGCTGGTCTTCAGTACTAGCTAGGGTCTTGATCTGACAGTGTATTTACATGTGGATGTATGTGCTTCCTTGCACTGAGTAACTTTGTTTCGTTAGTTTCAGTGTGAGAATTCTTCAGGTCTTTTCTCTCAGTCTGTTGAAGGATTGGTCTTAAACTCTAAAGATGATATTGCAATGACAGCAAATTTTTTACCACATGTAATATTGGATGAAGTTAATTAGATCAAATAATAGTAAAAATTAATACTAAAACGTGTTTTTGTTATTTCAACAGATTTGGTTCTTTTGAAATTTTTAAACCTACTGATGAATACACAGGACGCAAGGGTCCTAGTGTCAACCGAAATGATATTCGAATACAAATGCTCGATTATGTGATTGGCACTTTCTATCCAGAAATCCAGGAGGCTTATTCAGACAACAGTATTCAGAGGAATGCTGCTTTCTTCAAAGAGGTAAGAAAGCTAAGTTGCTCTTCAAAAATTCCTCTTTGTTCAAAAATTGAAAAAATTATCTTAGGTACTGGGGTGGGTTAATACCTTGTGTCTTCTGATTGCTTGAACTGCTCTTTTCTTTGGAGAAAACACTCTTAATACAACTATTTATTGATGAAAGCAGTGCTGATATTGACCAAACTGATAAAACAGTTAATCATTTACCTTTTTAATAGTAAGGCATGATTTCTTGGCTCTCGGTGAGCTTCCCAAAACTGTTTTTTCATTTTGCTAAGAGCATTTTAGGATGCGAGGGGGAATCCTAGCTCTGACAGTCAGGTGATGAATTAATGGTACTGAGATAGCATTTGCAAGGTTTTGTCTCATAAAATGTTGAGAATGTTGAGTCACTTCCTGTCTCTTATTTTCCAAATTATTAGAAGAAAAAAAAAAATGCTGACTGCAAGTCACTTTAACTTCATACTTTACAATTTGAATGTTTAAAGGCAGTCAAGCAGTGAGACTACTTTCCTGGTGAAGTTGCAAAACCTCCAACTTGGGGAACAGTAAGATCAAGTGAGATAAATGTATCTCAGAAATGATGTAGTGATGGGTGGTTCTGTTGTGCCCAGAGGAGAGGCTGGATGGTTTATCAGAAATGGTTTTGAAGCATTTTCAATTAATGTATACATCTAGATCTTAACAATTACTGGAGAACCATTATAAAAGTTCACCTGAAGTCAAAAGGTCACCTGAAGTTCAAATATTACTATCCAAATAGGAAGGTGATACTTATTATTCTGCTTACTGAGTATTTGTAACAGTCTAATATACTTGACGAATCTAACTAAAAACAGTTGTGATGCTTTGATATCTGAAATAATCTGTTAGTGACAGCAACATGATGCATGTTCATAGCAGAGCAATGAGGAGACAAAAGGCAGGCTTAAAATCTGACTTTCTCTAACTTGTTTGAGTTTTGAGTTTGTGCATAATTGCATTAGTTATTAAAAAGCAAGCAGTTGCTTAGTTCACCTTCGGGTGCTGAAGAGGTTAACTTTGACAGACCTTTCACATGTGAATTAATGGAGTCGATGATGACTGTAGATTGTCACAGACCACGGTCTGTACTGCTCTGTAGCTGATGGCACATTCACTTTCTGACAGCAGAAAAAAAATATGGAACTTCAGGATCTTTGCAGAAGTGTGTGTGAACAAATTGTTTTCCCCTCAGCTCCCCTTGTGTCTCACTGTCACAAGTCAGTCCCACCTCTTTCTGCCTCTAACTTCTTTCCCTGGCCCAGTTACTACTGATTTCTTGCCTCCATCTTGGCATGCTTTCCTTATTTTCCTCAGTCTCTCATCTTTTTTGCTGTGCTCCCCCAGTCTGGGTCTGTCCTAGCATTGTATTGTCATGTTTTGTCTCCTCCTTTAGTGGAGATTTTCCATAGCCATCTCCATCTGAACGGTCCCTGCTATCTTTTTTAGTAGTAGGGTAGTGCTGTCGGCTCTTCTCTAACATGCTTTTATCTTTTCTTTTTGTACTGTGGAAGAACGGGAGGAAAAAAGTACAAGTGATTGCATTTGGCAGTGCTGACCAGAAAATAACCACCATTATCTATACTTTTAAAATAATTTGTAGATGCTGTTTAAACTTGCATGAACGTGTTTTTTAAGAGAGTGCTCTTGTTTATATATACCATACTTGTTTTCTAGTATGGCTAGCAGTAGAAAAATGTGATTTAAAAAAAGCTGAAGGTCAAAGTGAATACAAACCTGTCTCCTTCTAATCAATATACCCATCTTTGAGTGGCATCCAAGCTTTAATTGCTTTCAGGTGCTCTCATTAGCTGCATTTATTTTGACCAGAACCTTGGCAGTGTGATGCCTTCATAGAAAGATACCCAGCAGTCGCAAATTGCTTTACTGCTGGAATGCTTTTATCCTGTCTGTGGCAGCCTGTATTTTTGTGGGTTTTTTCTTCCTTTTTCCTAAATTTTATGATCTTTCTGGCACAGTGCCATCGCATAGGGTGTGTCTCCCTTACTGGTTTATAATCAGTTTTGTACACATGTAGTGACTTCGAGTGCCTTCTGGCAACTGACTTCCAACTACCTGGTGAAGCAGAATTCAGGAGAAATGTGCAGAGTAACTCATATTGGAAAAGTAGAAGCCTGAGACCTCAAAGTGAACCAAAAACTTCTGTTCTAACAATCACTTACAGTTTTTACTACCTGTTAGATTACCCCACAGCAAGAATTTTCTAATTTTCCTCCTTCATCGGACTGCACATTTTTAAAAAAGAAAAGTAGAAGAATTCTGGGTTTGAAGATAGGTGCATAAAACTAACATTTCCTCTGTTAACAACATCATTTTCAAACCTTAATTAAATGCACTTGCACCACAGCCTGGAGAGAATATTCACTTCAAATTTCTGTGTGTTGATAGCTATTTTGGGAAGATAAGTGATTTTAGCTATGACAACATTTTGGTTTAAAGACTGTAGCTAATGGTTACATGAAATTGTTTATGGCAGTTCAGTAAGGTATTTGGAAATACGCAGGTTTATTTAAAAGCCACATTAGCTTCCTGAATTTTAGATTTTGTAGGGCACATCTAGTTGCATTTGACAAATGGGCTAAATTAAATAATTTTAAAATATTACTCCATTATTTTTGACAGTTGGAGCACATGAACTGATTACAGTTGAGGCTCCCACAAAAAATAACACTGAGTTAAGCAACTAAAAAGCTCTGGTAAAGCATGCGTTCAGTGAAGAATTAGATTTCAATAAAATTGCCATTCTTGGAATATGTGTTTAGCTAAAAGGGGAGCTCTTAGGTTTTTTTCCACTCTTGCCAGATTGGCGTAAGTGCTTATCAGGACTGAAGCTTGCTAGCAAAGTATCATTTTTGTCTGAACAGCCTACCTTTTTGTAAATCACTCCTACATACGAAGTAAAGCAGCAGGCTGACTTTACATTGAGTTTTGTCACATATAGTTCTTCATTTTATTTGACAGACTTTTGCTGTTTTCTCCTGTCTGTAGTTAAAGGGTCTTTAAAATAAGTAGCAAGCAAAAGAGTGTCTTTGCATGATGACTAGAGAAGGACGCAAGTCTGATGTTGGTTTACCGTATTTCTGTGTTCTGTCTCCAGTTGTGTTTTGAAGCTCTGCAACTGACTTTCAAGTTAAGTGTGGAAGGTAAAAGAGGGAACAAACAGAAATGGGAGATTTAGGAATCAGGCAGTTGATAAATGGAGGAGAGAAGCAAGCTGTCTTCAAGATATTTGTGTATGTGGCATACTGCCAGAGCCTGCTCCCATCAGAGCAGTAGAAAAATCCATTTGGACTAGCAAATGCTTGTAAATGTATGAATGCTTATACATTGTGTTGAAAAATGAAAATGTTTTTTCTTTTAGATAACGAAACGGACAGCAAGACTGGTTGCTGAATGGCAGTGTGTTGGCTTTTGCCATGGCGTGCTGAATACAGATAATATGAGCATAGTTGGACTAACTATTGACTATGGCCCTTTTGGGTTTATGGACAGGTCAGTGTGGCCTGTGGACAGTATTCAAAATGTGTGTATCAGTTTGCTATATAGAACAATCCTGCTGATGTTCACTATGGCTTTAATATATTAGCTGTCAATTAGATTTATGAACCCACTTTACAGCAAAGTAGGTTAAGCTAGTCCTATTTGTCCTGTAATTCTTCTCAACCTTGAAATATAACTGTGTTGACAACATCTCTAACTGTTAGACTGGTCTTGTAGCATGTGGGATTCCTCCAGTCTAAGGAGGATTGTTCCCTTTCAGGGCTTTTTAGTCTCCTAGAGGGCTTCACACGGTATTCGTGTCCAGATAGCAAGAAGAATGCTAACTATTTCTTCATTTGTAGATATGACCCCGAGCACATTTGCAATGGTTCTGATAATACAGGGCGCTATGCTTACAACAAGCAGCCAGAGATTTGCAAGTGGAATCTAGGGAAGCTCGCTGAAGCCTTAGTTCCAGAGCTGCCCTTGGAAATCAGCGAACTCATCCTGGAAGAGGAATATGATGCAGAATTTGAAAAACATTATTTGCAGAAGATGAGGAAGAAACTAGGGCTCATTCAGTTGGAATTAGAAGAAGATAGTAAGCTGGTGTCTGAACTTCTCGAAACCATGCATCTCACAGGTTGGTGAAGGTTGCATCAGGTTATTATTTAATAGACCATAAGTACCTTGTAACTGTACCAAACTGTAATTTTCACCCTGACCTTACAAGAAAGCAGCCTTGCATGGCTACATTGTCATCTGAGAGAAAAAAAGACTGAAGGATAACTGCATTCTTGCGAGCTGTGTGGCAGTTGTTGCCTTTTTACAGGGCGCCCCCTGTGTCATATTTGCACCCTCGCTGAGGGACCAGTATGTTTGTCTCTCTAGAGTGGCTACCCACACTGCTGCGGGGGGTTAGGAAGGACTTGTGGGACCTGTGTTCCTGCCTGTTTGTCAGTTCCATTACCCACAGAATGCACTCTTTCAGGCGGAGACTTCACAAACACTTTCTACTTGCTGAGTTCATTCTCAGTAGATTCTGATCCTTCAAGACTGGAAGATTTCCTAGAAAAGCTTGCAAGTCAGTGTGCTTCTATGGAAGAATTGAAAGTTGCTTTCAAGCCTCAGATGGATCCAAGGTAATACTGTTGTTTACTTAAATACTTTGTCCAGTGCTTTAAGTTTCATCATTACTATAATAAACTGTAATATTATTTTTTCTAGTAATATTAAATTTGGAAATTTCACTGTTAAACAGATGCATCGTGATCTACCAAAATGTAAATTCCTGTGTGTTTTGTGACTAGTGAGTACTCAGCAGTGACTTCCAGAAGGGGGCTCTTGGGCTAAGGTTGTCTGTGTTTTTGGTTTTTCTCCTTTCTTTTTCTCCACTTTCCCTGCTGACTGAGCCAATGAGCGAGTGCCAGATAGTGAAGTAGTACAGAAATATTTTATAGAAGAAATGGATTTAAACAGTAATGACTCCTGTGTGCTGCCAGTGTACTGTCCTATGTACAGTTGGCCAATAATCACGTTGAGCCAACAGAGCTCTGCGCCAAGTATAAGTGAAATGAGCGCTTTAGACTCTGCAACCTGCTTGGTACTGTCCCTGTCCCATTTGATGTTTCATGTTCTGCAGCTTAGCTGCTCTGAGTGTGTTAAAATAGGAGATTTTGTTCAACTGCTGCCCTATAAAAGCAATTGCAGCAGTTTTCTGCTTTTTGGAGCAGTGGAAAATGGAGAATGTGTTTGACCCTGTAAGTTTGTCTTTTTTTTCTTATCACAACACTTGGGAATCATGGGCTTGGGTGTGTCAGATGTGTAGATCACATGTGGATAATACGTCATGTAATTGAAAAAAAATCAGAGCACTCAGCTTCTCTCTGCTTACTAAAAGTAGGAAAATATGATTTGGATATAATTAGTTGTGTGATGCCAGAGAGTAATCACAGAATATCCTGAGCTGAAAGGGACCCACAAGGATCATCAAGTCTAGATCCTGGCTCTACACAGGACCACCCAAAAATCAGACCATGTGTTGAGAGCTTTGTCCAGACGTTTCTTGAACTCCAGCAGGGCTGGTGCTGTGACGACTGGCCTGGGGAGCCTGTCCCAGTGCCCGATCACCCTCTGGGTGAAGAGCCTTTTCCTAACACCCAGCCTGAACCTCCCTGAACCAATTTAGGTTGGTTAGATAAATAAATAAACAGAAAAACTTGTCTTGTGACTTAAATGAGGTATCTTTCCCCATATAATCTGTTCTTCTTAGTATTGGTGAGATTAGTAGGTGATGTATACATATTCTGAATGCTGTTACAGTATTAATGTTAGAAAAATACATTAAAAAAAAAAAGTATGCATTCTCTGGTGTCTTGGTACCTAGGTGTAAGGTCAAATTCCTTATTCCAAATTCCTTTCAAATTAAGGTGTTTTGATGAGAATTGTGCATCTAAATCCAATTGGTAAAGTTTCAGATCTACTGTCTGTGCATTGTATATCACAGGAATGTGAATTAAACACGCTGAAGAAGGGGGAGGGAACAGTAAACTAAGCATAGTTTGTTATAAATTTGTTTTGTGAATTATGAAGTACTGGTATTTAACTTATCCATTGAAATCGCAATTCATTGTGAATGTTTTTGTATCTACGTTATGGTTGCAAAAAGATGATTCTTGACAGGCAGCTCAACTTTAATGTGTTTTTTCCTCTTGTTCCCAGACAACTCTCAATGATGCTGATGTTGGCTCAGTCTAATCCTCAACTGTTTGCACTATTTGGAACAAAAGCTAATATAAATAAAGAATTAGAACGCATTGAACAATTCACTAAACTGCAGCAGTTAACAGCAGCTGATTTACTCAGTAGAAATAAAAGACACTGGACAGAATGGCTGGAAAAATACAAGTAAGGTTTACCAGTATTCTTAGCAGTATATTTGCTCTGTGTTTTGTTTGATAACGATGTATATGTCTCACGAAAAACACTGTCTGCAAGTATACAGACTGAGGGGCGGGGGGGGTGCAGGCAACTGAGAATGCTATTAACAACTCTAAATGTGTATCTGTGAAAGTTAAAGGATTTCTGTGTGTTTTAGTGGTGGTTTTTTTTTTCTAGATTTTGGGACGGGGGGGTGTTGTAGAAAAGAACTAGCATAAAGTCGATATTAAAAGCACTTTGAGAATGATCTTGATTCTAACAGGAGCATGATCTCAATTGTGAGCTATTAAGTGCTCGGTAACTAGAATTGGCTGGCCTCTACATGTTTTATTCTTTTGCATTTTTTCTTTCTGAAAGGAAAAAAAGTATATAATATAGAAAGCAAATAGAAGTATTCTTAATCAAAGAGTAACTGTAAAAGAAGTCAAGGCCAGAAAAAGTTCAGACTATTTTATCAGGTATAACTTAGAAGCTTAAGAGCTCAGTGTTAGCTGGAGACTTTCTATTCAGAAAATGCCTTGAAGACCATTACTTGTTTCTGACCTAATCCATGCAGCAAAACTTCTTTCCTCGCCTGGTTGGCTGTGATCTCGTTTTCCTATGGGTCAGAGAATCTTAGCAAGTATACCTGCCAGCTGGCAGATCAGGCAGTCTTAGCTGTATCAGGTCCTTTTTCTTTTATCAGAACATCAAACGTTTTAACCAACAAACAAGCACAGAAATACTTTAAAAGCCAAGTTTTTAATGTGAAGGTTTTTGCAGAGCAGTGTCACACAGACCACCAGTGTGGGGCAAGGTGTCTCAGTGTCTCTTTGGGGAATCCGCAGTGTGTGTGCTGCTTGCTTGAGCATCATCATGACCTGCTGATAGACTGTAATGCTGCTTTCAAATGATATAAGAAGTGGCATTTTTTTATTTTGTTGTTGTGCTGAGTTTTATAAACTGAGAGGATTATAGGTGATGTAATATTTAAGAACTGCAAACTACAGATCTCAAAACAAGGAAACAGGTAGACTTCTTCATGTGATTCTTGAACCAAACCAGTCGTTTCTACTTGCTTAATTTCAGAGTCCGTTTACAAAAAGAAATAGAAGGCATTAGTGATGTTGATGCCTGGAATACTGATCGTGTGAAGGTTATGAATTCCAACAATCCAAAATATATCTTGAGAAATTATATTGCCCAGAATGCCATAGAAGCAGCTGAAAATGGGGATTTCTCAGAGGTAAGACTACTGCTTAATATCTCTTTAGGTTTGCATGGATTTGTGGTGGTGCTGCTGCTGCTGAACATCAGGTGAGATTCATTCTAGCATGCTTGTAAGGGGATTGGGAATTTACTATTTGGAAGGCCTCCCTATTTGTGAGTGAGCTGTGGTTTTAATGGCTGCAGAGCAAAGAAAGGAACTGAAAATATGAATCTGAACCTGATCCTAAGACAGGACACTTAGCCATTCTGAAGACAGTGAAGACAAAGGTTTTATCTTGGGAGATGGCTGGGGATTAACTTCCTTACTGCTGAATGGTATCTTTTAGAAGCCTTGGCTTTCATCTGTGGAGATCAGCATGTGGATCCCTACTTGCAAAGTGAGGGTGAATTAATGCATTCTGAGAAGTATGACAAAAGAATTTGTACTTAAGACGTGCGTTTTAAGTTGTTTGAGCTTGAGTTCCATGCAGATACAAATTCAGCCAGGTATTACTTTCAGCTTATTTATATAGATATTGTTCATCTGTTTCATATTTGGCTTGTCTGGAATTTGCTTGTTAAATACAATATATGAATACAATATACTAAATCATTACTTGGTTTGAGGTTCTTTTGTATATCATTTTGCCTTCATTTTCTAAATTATCGTAACCATACTTTGTTTTTTTCTCTAGGTAAGAAATGTATTGAAACTCTTGGAGAATCCATTCCAAGAAACAGAAAGTTTCACAGAGGTGAAGGGAGACGCAGAAGAGGAGGAAGCAACAGCTGCAGCAGCTGCTTGTGCTCAAGCAACCAGAAGCAGACTACCATACTGCAGTAAACCTCCACTGTGGGCTTCCGAGCTCTGTGTTACATGATCTTCGTAACTGCCTTGTTTTATTTCTTGCTGTAAACTGAAGACTCTGATCCTCCTTCAGCAGTGAAGAATTCAGCAAGGCGAACGTCAAAGTGCTGTTTGTTTATAGAAACAACCCCACATTTGGATGCACCTGCAACAGTCTTCAGCTGTGCTTAATTTGGAGCAATTATGGATCATTGGAACAAACCAATAACAATCGGCAGTCTGTATACGTCACTAATATTTGTTTTTGAGACAGTCTTTGCTTTATTCATACCACACAGCAAGTAGAAAGCAATATTTTGTGTTGGAGCACACTGACTTTTGAACATCCAAATGGAGTTGTTATGTGAAGACAAAAATAGCAAGTCAGGAATCTGATCTATTTTTGTCTGATGTCTTAACTAATAGTACTTCTAACATTTATTTGCTGCTTTTTTTCTATGCAGGGACTTTCAGTCCTCTTCAATGGAGGAATAGATTCGGTGTTGCTTGTTTTAAGCCATGATTCATTTAAGTAGTTCATTTCTTGTGAACACTTAAATTGATATTTAATCTTTGTTTTTAGAGTATGTGCAAGCAGGGGATTGGGGAGGGAAATCAAATGTTTTGTTTGTTTGTTTTATTTAGGTATAATGTATAAAGAGCAGAACTAAGGGAGACTGTATATTTGCACTTGAAAATCTTGATAGACAAGTTCATTCAGGTCCTTTACATTTGCATATGATGCGTGTGTAAACATTTACTAAAATCATGGGTGCAATTTGTAAGCCAGTTGACTCAGGCAAGGTCAGTTACCCCGTTAGCATCAACGTTATATGTAAGTGACCCTATTGTCTGTGTATTCTTAATATAGCCCCCTTGTACAAAAAGCATGCAGGTGGGGTAGCTGTCTGTTCACATTGGTCAGTGGGGTCCTTCCATTCCCACTTTGGTCTTATACCACTTACTTTGCTTCCATGGTCTTTGGAAAATGTTTACGCCGAAAGATGCCATTTGGGAACATACTATTTGAGCTTGTGTAAAAGACTATAATGGATAATGGGAGGAGGATGGGAGCTGACTTGCTTGAAAATTTTGTTGATAGTCTTTTGTTGGTTTCAGCTGAGATTTCAGGGGGAATTCAGTTGTCACTATTGCAATATCAGCAAAATAACCATAGTTTAAAGGCATTAGTTAGCTTTCTGAACTTATTTCTAAAGGGCTTTGTCACTGGTTCAGATACCTGAAATCTTGGGCAAGTTTGGCCTAGTGCAAAGGTTTCTCTTTTCCAAAGAGGCTACTCTTTTACACTGTGAATTTAAGTGCACTCTGGTAAATTCTTCTTCCGACCCTGTGCAAGTTTGGTATTAGCTCAGGTTGAATTGTGCTCTTTGAAGTCTTCCTCAAAGCATGAGTTAAGGAAAAACAGGGAGAAGAGTTGGGCTGTGCTTATCCATCTGTTAATAATCAGTTTGTTCTTCTTGCTGCCACAGTAAATAGGCAATGTTTTGAATGTAAACAATGATTCTGTCTTGCCTTTGACCTAGAGAAGCTGATGATGAATGTCTGTGACAAATTAGAATCTCTCTAACAACTCTTCACTGCAACATTTCCTTACTGAAACGGATAAACCTGAGGGTGTTTTCATCTAGTCCATGGAAGAATGATGTAGTTGAAAGAGGAAGTTCCTTTAAGAAGTGGGCAACAATAAGTAATACTTGCTGGTGCAGTATGTTAGAAATAATCTAGTCTGCTAGAAATAATCTATTTTTGTATGAGTTTGACTGATGAAATTACTGTCATCAGGGATTATTTTTTCTCTGAACTTGGGGGCTACTGAAACCAAACCATTTAATGGAAAATCTAAAAAGTCAGTGCTGGGTAAATAGAACTGAGGGATGAGAAAGGTATATGCTGGCAATTCGAAAGACGCTTCAAGCATACTCATGAAAAATATGGAGAACCAATGGTGTCTTTTGTTCAAAAGGAATTAATTGGAGGGGGGAAAAAGTTGCTCCAAGATAATCATAACTGTGCTGATTTTGTTTCTCAGTTTATATCTTTCCTTCTGGTACACAGAGAAGAACAGTGTTTTCAAGGAGCTCTGCCCAAGCTTTTGGCTTAACGAAATATAGACCTTATTGCTCTCTACAGCTACCTGAAAGGAACTTGTGGGGAGCTGGGGTTCAGCCTCTTCTCGCAGATAACTAGTGATAGGACTAGAGGGAATGGCCTCAAGTTGTGCCAGGGGAGGTTTAGGTTGGAAATTAGGAGACATTTCTTCTCAGAGTGGTTAGGCATTGGGACAGGTTGCCTAGGGATATGGTGGAGTCACTGTCTCTGGGGGTGTTTAAGGAAAGGTTGGACATGGTGCTTAGGGACATGGTTTAGTGGGTGACATTGGTAGTATGGTGATGGTTGGACCAGATGATCTTGGAGGTCTTTTCCAACCTTAATGATTCTATGATTTGTAATAGATACAGTATGTTCACCAGCTGCGACTACGCTCTTAATATTTCTGCTAGAGTTCAACTGGAATAAACTTCTTCCAGAGACCAACTTCATTGGTGTGCTGCCCCTGTTGAGGTAGGGGATGGAGAGCCATGAAGCAGCAAAGGCACAAGGGACATTGACGGGTTAGAAATCAGAAAAGAGCCCAGGAATGGTCGTGCAGGAATTAAGCCTTCCCCCCCCCCCCAAAAAAAAAAAAAAAATGACAGGATCGCTAGCCCAACTGAAGTGCATCTGCACCAGTGCACGCAGTATGGGCAACCAACAGGAAGAGCTGGAAGCCGTTGTGCAGCAAGAGGGCTTTGCATAGTTGCTGTCACAGAATCACGGTGGGATGGCTCGCACAACTGGAGGGCTGCAATGGATGGCTATGAACTCTTCAGAAGGGACAGGCTAGGAAAGAGAGGTGGGAGGGTAGCCCAGTATTTTAGGGAGTGTTTGGATTGTCTGGAGCTGAGCAATGGCAATGACAGAACTGAGTGTGTATGGGTAAGAATCAGCGGGAAGGCCAACAAGGCGTGTGTCATGGTGGGAGTCTCTTCCAGGCCACCTAACCAGGCCAAAGAGGCAGATCATATATTCTACAAGCAGGTGGGAGAATCACTAGCCCTTGTCCTTGCGGGGAGCTTCAACTTAACAAATGCCTGCTGGAAATACTACAAAGTAGAGAGGAAACAGTGTAGGAGGTTTCTGGAGTGTGTGGAAGATAAATTCCTGACACAGCTGGTGAGAGAGCCAGCTGGGGATGGCATCCGACTGGGTCTTTTGCTTGTTAACAGAGAAGGACTTGTGGGTGATGTGAAGATTGGAGGCTGTCTTGGGTATAGACATCATGAATTAATAGTGGTGTTGATTATTGGAAAAGTAAGGGGAGGGGTTAGCAGAACTGCTACCCTGGACTTCCTGAGGGCAGCCTTTGCCTTTATAGGAAACTGCTAGGAGGAGTGCCAGAAGAAGACCGGCCTCACTGATGTGCCCAGTTGTTGAGCAAAAGGCTGTGGATGTGGTCTACCTAGACTTCAGGAAGGCTTTTGACACCATTTCCTACAGCATTCTCCTGAAGGAGGTGGCTGCTCAAGGCTTGGATGGGTGTATGCTTCATTGGGTTAAAAACTGTCTGGTTGGTTGGGCCCGAAGAGTTGTGGGGAAACTTCCTGTCCCTGTTCGCCCCTCCGATTGTTATCCCTTAGTGATAATTCAGGCTGCAGCGATGAAATTGCTGAGAGAAGCTTGGAGGCTATCAAAAGGGACTTCAGGGGGTTGGGGTGGTTAGTGGATGGAGTGGGTGTGCAGGTGGCGTTTTCCTCTATCCCTTCAGTGGCAGGGAGGGATACTAAAAGCCCAGCTGATCAATACATGGCTGAGAGGCTGGTGCCATTGCAGGGTTTTTTTATTTTTATTTTTTTGGTCATGGGAAGGTTTACTCAGCACCTGGCCTGATGGCTGTAGAGGGGTCCCACCTGTCTCAAAGGGGGAAACAGATTCTAGCCCAGGAGCTGACAGGGCTCATAGAGAGGGCTTTAAACTAGGTATGAAGGGGGGACGAGGGTGAAATGAGGCTCTGTAGAGATGAGCCTGGAGGAACAGTCCCAGGGTTGAGGGTGAGGGCAGTGTTGCAACTGAAGTGCATCTACACCGATGCATGCAGCATGGGCAACAAACAGGAGGAGCTGGAAGCCTTTGTGCGGTAGGAAAACTATGACCTAGTTGCCATCACTGAAACGTGGTGGTGGGACCACTCCCATGACTGGAGTGCTGCAATGGATGGCTATGAGCTCTTCAGAAGGGACGGGCAACTGAGGAGGGGCAGTGGCATGGCTCTATATCAGAGAGTGTTTTGATGCTGTTGAGAGCGGGGTAGGGAATGATAAGGTAGAGTCCATGTGGATAAGGATCGGGGCGGCCAACAAGGCGGACATCCTGGGGTGGTCTGGTACAGATCGCCAAACCAGGATGAAGAGATGGATGAGGCATTCTACAAACAGCTGGCGGAAGTTGCTCAGTCTCCAGTGCTTGTCCTCATGGGGGACTTTAACTTCCCAGACACATGCTGGAAATACAACGCAGCTCTGAGGAAGCTGTCTAGGAGGTTCCTGGAGTGTGTGGAAGACAGCTTCCTGACTCAGCTGCTTAGTGAGCCTACCAGGGGGGTGCCCCACTAGACCAGTCAGCCTCACCTCCATCCCTGGAAAGGTGATGGAGCAACTTATCCTTGGCGCTGTCTATAGGCATAGCAAGGATAAGAGGGTCATTAGGGGCAGTCAGCATGGTTTCACCAAGGGGAAGTTGTGCTTGACCAACCCTTTTTTGAGGACATAACCAGGTGAATAGATGATGGTAAAGCAGTGGATGTAGTCTATCTTGATTTCAGTAAAGCCTTTGACACAGTCTCTCACAGCATCCTCACAGCTAAACTGAGGAAGCGTGGTCTGGACTATTGGGTAGTGAGGTGGACTGTGAACTGGCTGAAGGGAAGAAGCCAGAGGGTTGTGGTTAATGGGACGGAGTCGAGTTGGAGTCCTGTATCTAGTGGAGTCCCTCGAGGGTCGGTACTGGGACCAGTGCTGTTCAATATACTCATCAATGACTTGGACGAGGAAATGGAGTGCGCTGTCAGCAAGTTTGCTGATGACACTAAACTGGGAGGTGGGGCTGACACGCTGGAAGGCTGCGCTGCCATCCAGTGGGACCTCGACAGGCTGGAGAATTGGGCGGGGAGAAAATGAAATGTAACAAGGGCAAGTGTAGAGTCCTGCATCTGGGCAAGAACAACCCCAGACACCAGTATAGGTTGGGGACTGACCTGCTGGAGAGCAGTGTAGGGGAAAGGGACCTGGGGGTCCTGGTGGACAGCGGGATGACCATGAGCCAGCACTGTGCCCTTGTGGCCAAGAAAGCCAATGGTATCCTGGGGTGTATCATAAGGGGTGTGGTTAGTAGGTCGAGAAAGGTTCTCCTCCCCCTCTACTCTGCCCTGGTGAGACTGCATCTGGAATATTGTGTCCAGTTCTGTGCCCCTCAGTTCAAGAAGGACAGGGAACTGCTTGAGAGAGTCCAGTGAAGAGACACAATGATTAAAGGAGTGGAGCGTCCTTCTTATGAGGAAAGGCTGAGGGAGCTGGGTCTTTTTAGCTTGGAGGAGACTGAGGGGTGACCTCATTAATGATTATAAATATGTAAAGGGTGAGTGTCAGGAGGATGGAGCCAGGGTCTTCTCAGTGACATCCGATGATAAGGGGCAATGGGTGCAAGCTAAAACATAGGAAATTCCACTGAAATGTGAGAAGAAACTTCTTCACAGTGAGAGTGACTTAACACTGGAACAGGCTGCCCAGAGAGGTTGTGGAGTCTCCTTTTCTGGAGACATTCAAAACTCGCCCGGACGCATTCCTATGTAACCTGATCTAGGTGCCCAGTTATAGGACCCGAGGGAATGGAGTCAAGCTGCAACAGGGGAGGTTCAGGTTGGATATCAGTAAAAGGCTCTTCACTGAGAGGGTGGTTGGGCACTGGAACAGGCTCCCCAGGGACACAGCCACGGCACCAAGCCTGTCGGAGTTTAAGAAGCATTTGGACTGTGTTCTTAGTTAGATGGTCTGAATTTTTGGGTAGACCTGTGTGGTGCCAGGAGTTGGACTCGATGATCCGTGTGGGTCCCTTCCAACTCGGGATATTCTGTGATTCTAGGTGTTCCTTCTCTGGCAGGGGGATTGGACTAGATGATCTTTCAAGGTCCCTACCATTCTGTGATTCTGTGAATGAGGTTCAACATGGCTAACTGCCAGGTCCTGCGCTGTGCCCACAACAACCCCATGCAACGCTACGGGCTTGGAGGAGAGTGGCTAGAAAGCTGTGCAGAGGAAAAGGATCTGGGAGTGCTGATTGATGCTTGACTGAACATGAGCCGGCAGTGTGCCCAGGTGGCCAAGAAGGCCAACAGCATCCTGGCTTGTATCAGCAATAGTATAGCCAGCAGGACCAGGGAGGTGATTGTCCCCTGTACTCTGCTGTGGTGAGGCCGCACCTCGAGTACTGTGTTCAGCTTTGGGCCCCTCACTACAAGAAGGACATCGAGGCCCTGGAGCTTGTCCAGAGAAGGGCTGTGAAGCTGGTGAAGGGCCTGGAACACAAGTCCTATGAGGAGCAGCTGAGGGAACTGTGGTTGTTTAGTCTGGAGAAGAGGAGGCTCAGGGGAGACCTTATTGCTCTCTACAACTACCTGAAAGGAAGGTGTGGGGAGCTGTCAGGACCCTGAACCATGAGGAGAGGGTGAGAGGAGTGGATTCCATCCCACTGTGACAGTGGAACAAGTCCAGGACCGCCTAAGGAAATTGTACGTGTCCATGGGGCCAGATGGTATACATCCTGGTGTGCTGAGAGAGATGGCTGATGTGGTTGCCGAACTGCTCTCCATCATATTTGAAAAATCATGGCTGTCAGGTGAAGTCCACGGTGACTGGAAAAAGGGAAGCATTACTCCCATTTTTAAGAAAGGGAGAAAGGAAGACCCAGGGAACTACAGGCCAGTGAGCCTCACCTCTGTGCCTGGGAAGACCATGGAGCAGATCCTCCTGGAACACGTGTTAAGGCATACACGAGATAAAGAGGTGATCCAAGACAGCCAGCATAGCTTAACGAAAGGCAGATCTTGCCTAACCAATCTTGTGGCCTTCTATGATGGAATGATGGCATCGGTGGACAAAGGAAGGGCAATGGATGTCATCTACTTGGACTTGAGCAAAGCCTTTGATATGGTCCCTCACCACATTCTTCTCTATAAATTGGGGAGGTATGGATTTGAAGGATGGACTGTTAGGTGGATAAAGAATTGGTTGGCTGGTCACAGCCAAAGGGTTGTGGTCAACGGTTCTATGTCTGGGTGCAGGCCGGTCACAAGTGGTGTCCCTCAGGCGTCGGTCTTGGGACTGGTGCTCTTCAACATCTTTATCAACGACATAGGCAACAGAGTCGAGTGCACCATCAGCAAGTTTGCACATGACACCAAGTTGAGCAGTGCAGTCAGTGCAATAGAGGGAAGGGATGCCATCCAGAGGGACCTGGACAGGCTGGAGAAGTGGGCCCATGAGAACCACATGAGGTTCAACAAGGCCAAGTGCAAGGTGTTGCACTTGGGCTGGGGCAATCCCAGGTATTTATACAGACTGGGCGAAAAAGAACTTGAGAGCAGCCCTGGGGAGAAGGACTTGGGGATCCTGATGGACGAGAAGCTGGATGTGCGCCAGCAGTGCGCGCTTGCAGCCTGGAAGGTCAACTGTGTCCTGGGCTACATGAAAAAAGGGGTGGCCAGCAGGGAGAGGGAGGTGATTGTCCCCATCTACTCTGCTCATGTGAGACCCCACCTGGAATACTGCATGCAGGCCTGGGGCCCCCAGCAAAGGAAGGATGTGGAGCTATTGGAACGGGTCCAGAGGAGGGCCACTAAGATGATCAGAGGGCTGGAGCACCTCTCCTATGCAGAAAGGTTGAGAGAAGTGGGCTTGTTTAGCTTGGAGAAGAGAAGGCTCCAGGGAGACCTCATTGTGGCCTTCCAGTACTTGATGGGAGTGTATAAACAGGAGGGAGAATGCCTGTTTACAGGTGTTGATAGTGATAGGACAAGGAGGAATGGTTTTAAACTAAGACAGGAGAGATTTACGTTAGATATTAGGAGAAAGTTTTTCACTCAGAGGGTGGTGAGGCACTGGAACAGATTGCCCAGAGAGGTTGTGGATGCCCCATCCCTGGAGGCATTCAAGGCCAGGCTGGATGTGGCTCTGGGCAGCCTGCTCTAGTGGTTGGCAACCCTGCCCAGAGCAGGGGGGGTGAAACTAGGTGATCTTTAAGGTCCTTTCCAACCCAGGCCATTCTATGGTTTAATGGGTGACAGTGGTGGTAGGGTGATGGTTGGACCAGATGATCTTGGAGGTCTTTTCCAACCTTAATGATTCTCTGATTCTGTAACTGTGCTGGCGTTCAAATGCTTGGTTTCTCAGTGCATGTGGTAATACTGATGCCTTGTATGAATAAAAGTGATGACCAGAATCCAAATGGAGTACTTGTGCTCTTCACGGGCTTGACAATAGTTTCATCCTGATGATAGACAGCTTCTTCCATTCTTGTTTCTAGAACAATGTGTCAGTGGGAGATTGTTAGGGATAATTAAACCAATTTTAATCTAGGTAAGAACTTTATCTTTCTGATCAGTTCTTTAGAGAGAAGGAAATAAGAGTCTATAACATTTGGGAGTCTAAATAGTTGAATCATAAATTGCTGCTTTTTTTTTATAACTTGTACATGAAATAGTTGAAAGTAATTCTTATTAAACAAATGTTATGCTTGTGTAGAACGACTTGTACTCGAAATGAATTTGTGACTCTTTAGCACCAACAGTGTTCTCTAAAAACACTTTGGTTGGACTTGGTCCTGTGGCTATAAAGTTCCCGCCATTTTAACCAGCACCTCACGCGGATCGGCTGCAGGGAGGGCTCGTGGCAGGGAGACGGACGGAGCCAACCCCTAACCCCCCAGTATCGCGGCACAGAGCCGTCGGTCAGAGCCCCAGCCCCGAGCAGGCAGGAGCTGTGCTTGTGCCGTGCTGCGGGCAGAGCCAGGGTGACGGCAGCCCCCCCACACACACACCCCCTGGCGCTGTAAGAGCAGGCCCTAGGGAGCGCCCCGAACATGACGAACTAACAGGGCCGGCTTGGCAGTGAGCGCAGGCAGTTCGCGTGGGGCAGGGAGAAGTGCGAGGAGGATCCTCTCCTCCCTTTCCCACCTCCCTTTCTCTTCCCCTCCTCTCCTCAGGGAACTCTGCCTCTTAGAACCTAGAGTTTGCCATGGTGGGCACCTGTCGCAGCAGCCGGTCCGAGGTGGCAACCCAAACTGAGGAGATAGGGCCTCTCTGGGCTCATGTGGGCACTCAGGTGGATCTCCTGAGGGGGGAAGTGGCAGTCCAGGCTGGAGACTGCGGGGAGCTCCAGAATCTGGAAGCCCCCCGGGTCCTGAGGGAAGAGAGGGCTGCCATGGGTGCAGGTGTGCCCTGCTCAAGGAACTCCTCGAGCAGGTGGCTGGGCTGCAGCAAGAAATCAGCAGCCTGAGGGGCTCCTGGGAGTCTCCGAGGGAGACAGATAGGAGGTGCCCTTTATGTGAGGGAGCAATTAGAGTGTACCCAGCTCCACCTGGGGGAGGGTGAAGGACAAGTGGAGAGCTTGTGGGTGAGAATTAAGGGGTGGGCTGGTATGGGGGACACTGTTGTGGGGGTGTACTACAGGTCACCAGATCAGGAGGAGGAGGTCAATGAGGCCTTCTACAAGCAGCTGGTAGTAGCCTCACAATCCAGGCACTGGTTCTCATGGGGGACTTCAATTATCCAGACATCTGTTCGGTAAGCAACTTGGCTAGGCACGCGTAGTCCAAACGGTTCCTACAATGCGTTGAAGACAATTTTCTGACGCAGGTGGTGGAGGAGTCGACAAGGCGAGGGGTGCTTCTGGACCTTGTCCTTACCAACAGGGATGGGCTTGTTAGGGATGTGAAGGCTGGGGGCAGCTTGGGATGCAGCGACCATGAGATGGTGGAGTTCAAGATGGAACTTGGTGGAATAAGTAAGGCTAAAAGTAGGATTGCTACCTTGGACTTTCGGAGAGCCACCTTCGACCTCTTCCAGGACCTGCTTGGGGGTATCTCATGGGCTACATTACTAGAAGGCAAGGGTGCTTGTGGGAGCTGGGCAATATTTAAACAGCACTTCTTCCAAGCTCAGGATCGGTGCATCCCTAAGAGTAGGAAATCGGGGAAGGGGGGCAGGAAACCTGCATGGATGAGCAAGGAGCTCATTGATAAGCAAAAGGAAGAGGAAGGTTTATGAAATGTGGAAAAAGGGCCTGTCCTCTTGAGAGGAGTATAGACGTGTTCTCAGGGCCCGCAGGGATGTGACGAGGAAGGCTAAAGCCCACCTAGAGATGAAGCTTGCAAAAGAGATAAAGGATAATAAGAAAGGTGTTTTTTTTTTTAAAGTATGTAAACAGTAAAAGGAAGACTAGGGATAATGTAGGTCCCTTGTTGATCGAGGGGTGTGTCCTGGTAACGGGAGATGTCGAGAAGGTGGAGATACTGAATGCTGTCTTTGCTTCAGGGACTCCCCCCCGGGACTCTTCGACCCTGGTGGGGGGGAGAAAGGGGCTGAGAAATGGAGGGCTCCCCCGTGGTTGACCTGAGGGTAGTTGGGGAGCTCCTGAGTGGGCTCAACGCACACAAATCCATGGGTCCCGACGGGATGCATCCACGTGTGCTAAGGGAGTTGGCAGAGGTGATTGCCGAACCGCTCTCTATCATCTTTGAAAGGTCGTGGAGAACAGGAGAGGTGCCTGAAGACTGGAGGATAGCCCATGTCACTCTGGTCTTCAAGAAGGGCAAGGAGGAGGATCCGGGAAACTACAGGCCACTCAGTCTCACCTCTGTCCCTGGAAAGGTGTTGGAACAGCTTGTTCTGGATGTCATCTCCAAGCAATTGGAAGAGAAGAATGTTATGAGGAGTAGTCAGCATGGATTCACCAAGGGGAAGTCGTGCTCGACCAACCTTGTAGCCTTCTATGAAGGCATCACCAGCTGGGTAGATGGGGGGAGAGCAGTGGATGTCATCCACCTTGACTTTAGCAAGGCTTTTGATACTGTCTCCCATGACATCCTGTTAGCAAAGCTGAGAAAGTGTGGGATAGAGGAGTGGACAGTAAGGAGGGTTGAGAACTGGCTGACTGGCCGAGCTCAGAGGGTGGTGATCGGCGGCGCAGAGTCTGGCTGGAGACCTGTGACTAGCGGTGTTCCCCGGGGGTCAGTGCTGGGTCCGGTCTTGTTCAACATCTTCATCGATGACCTTGACGAGGGAATAGTGTCTGCCCTCAGCAAGTATGCTGATGATACAAAGCTGGGAGGAGTGGCCGACACACCAGAAGGCTGTGCTGCCATTCAGCGAGACCTGGACTGGCTGGAGAGCTGGGCAGGAAGAAACCAAGTGAGGTTTAATAAGAGCAAGTGTAGAGTCCTGCACCTGGGAAGGAACAACCAGATGTATCAGTACAGGCTGGGGGATGACCTGCTGGAGAGGAGCTCTGAGGAGAAGGACCTGGGGGTCCTGGTGGATGACAGGTTGACCATGAGCCAGCAGTGTGCCCTGGTGGCCAAGAAGGCCAACGGGATCCTGGCGTGCATTAAAAGGAGCGTAGCCAGCAGGTCAAGGGAGGTGATCCTCCCCCTCTATTCTGCCCTGGTCAGGCCTCACCTGGAGTACTGTGTCCAGTTCTGGGCTCCTCAGCACAAAAAAGACAGGGATCTCCTGGAAAGAGTCCAGCGGAGGGCCACAAATATGATACGGGGCCTGGAACATCTTCCCTATGAGGAAAAACTGAAAGATTTGGGTCTGTTCAGCCTTGAGAAGAGAAGACTGAGAGGGAATCTTATTAATGTTTACAAATATGTTAAGTGTGGGAGACAGAGGGATTTGGCCAACCTCTTTTCAGTGGTTTGTGGGGACAGGACAAGGGGCAATGGCCACAAAATAGAGCACAGGAAGTTCCGCACCAGCATGCGAAAGAACTTCTTCATGGTGAGGGTAACAGAGCACTGGAACAGGCTGCCCAGGGAGGTTGTGGAGTCTCCTTCTCTGGAGATATTCAAGGCCCGTCTGGATGCCTACCTGGGCAGCCTGCTCTAAGGAACCTGCTTTGGCAGGGGGGTTGGACCCGATGATCTCTCGAGGTCCCTTCCAACCCCTACAGTTCTGTGATTCTGTGATCTGCCCTTGCCTACAAGCAGGTGGTACCCAGATCTCAAAACTGGAGAGTCTTCTGGCAGTGGGACTCCTCTCAAGGCTTCAAGGTATCACCATAACTCTGCTTCATAAGCTTATAGAGCTACAATTGTCTGATGTTTTACTGTCAACTCTCACTGTGGAATGTTTTTGGGTTTTGTTTATTTCTTTTCAAACAAGTGCTGCTACTTTCTTTAATTCTTTTATTAAAAAAAAAAATCAAAATGCAATTTTGATATCCTTGTTCACGCCTGTTATTTCCTGAAAGACTCTTTCTGTTAACCATACCATTCAGCGGACTTATTGCTGTAGAAACATTAGCTCTGTGTTAACGTCGGATGGCCAGATTGGATCACCACAATCTCACATAGCGTTTTTGCAGTGTTTTCTGAGGAGTGACTTATCACAGCCAGTCTTCTGCCTCACCAGCATTTTTTGGCAGTATGTTTGGAGCAGGGTAAGGACCTTTTTCCTTTTTCAAAGGGAATCTTCCCTCTTAGTTACATGGCTGTAAGACCTACACTGACACTTCTTTAATCTCAAGGGTGTAAGAAGGAGAGGGGTGGGAGGAAGAAAAAGTAAAACAACCACCTGGTCTTAACAGATACAGGATGTGATTTTTAAATTCTGCTTAAAGAAACAGGCTTTTAGGTTGAAAGTGAAGATGCTTTAAAAAAAAAAAGTCTTTTAAATAGGATCGAGTAGTTCATACAGTTTGAAATTTTTATTTTTTTTTTTAAGGATCTCAGCAGTCTTAGAGAATGGGACTCTTTGGAGTGGAAACCATCTAGTATAGAGCATGTTGGATAGGGTGGAGCTCTGGCCTGTGGCTACATTTCACTGTCAGGACTGAGTAATCTATAAATGGGCTCTGCAGCTTTCAGGCCACCTTCTCACTCCCAGAGCCTGTGAGTACAGGAGACTTCCCCGCGAGCGCCAAGGCTCAGTGGAGGCAGCCATCCCTTGGGGAGGATCCTTCTCCATTTACTCCAGGGCTGGTTACTGGCAAACCCAGCGGATTGATGTAGTTCCATACGTGGCTTTAAACCAACCCCATCTCCCCGTTACATTGCATCAGATATTTTAACAGATCATTTGATCGTTTACGGGTTCCATAAGCAAAGCTTATGCCTTTTCCTTAGCGGTGTTGATGGTGTGGGAGTGGGCAGACCAAGAAGTGTGGGTTTGAGGTGGAGAAGTATTGCATTGTTTGCCAGATAAGCAGTAGTATGTAACTGTTCTGAGGCTTGGTGGTGGTGTAGTCAAAACCTGGTTCTGGGCAGAACCGCCCAGCTCGTGTTGAATGGTCGAAGGCTGTGCATAGGAGAGGCAGAGAGAACCACTTTTCTTCAGCCTGAAGGGAAGGCTAAAGGGAAATGTCTTGCTGTCTACAGCAAATGTTCAGAGAGATGCAGAGAGGGCAGAGGCAGGCTCTGCTCAGGAGCACAGGAGGGATGAGAGGCAATGGACAGAGTTACAACATGGGAAACTGATTTGGGAGAGAGTCTGCTGGAGGGCCAGAAGATGAAGGAGCTGGAGCACTTCCCCTATGAGGAAAGGCTGAGAGAGCTAGGGCTGTTCAGCCTGGCTCAGGGGGGATCTCATCAATGTGTATAAATACCTGAAGGGAGAGTGCAAAGAGGACAGAGCCGGGCTCTTTCCAGTGGTGCCCAGGGACAGGATAAGAGGCAATGGGCACAAACTGGAACACGGGAGGCTCCCTCAGGAAACACTTCTGTGCTGTGTGTGGGTGACTGAGAGGCTGCGGAGTCTGCCTTCTTGAAGATCTTCAAAAGCTGCCCAGATGTGGTCCTGGGCATTTGCCCCCATTTAGCACCTGAGTTCTCCCCGCACCCCTAAGTCAGCCTTGCAACTGCTGGGCACAGCTGCTGTGTGACAGAGGGCAGTGGCACGGTGATGTGGGGAAGCCAAAGGACACAAGGGCTGCCTGTGTAGTGTCGCAGAGCTGTGCTGTCATGAGCTATGCAGCACCCGAAGGGCAGGTTTGGGGTGCCAGGGGCGGCCAAACCTCCCTGCAGCAGTGACAGAGGGCTGAAGGGGCAGGCATGGTAAATAACCACTTGTGCAGCTTTTACAGCAGCTCCCTAATTAACAGGGGAGCAGAAAAACAAGGAGAAAAGTCGCACTTGCCCTTCTCCACAGCCAAGGCAGGCAAAAATCTGAAGCTCTGGGCTGTTCCTGTTTCTCCCCTGCCGTTGTTTTGGCTGGGCAAGGACAAGTCTGCAGCACTGCAGGTTTCTTGCCAAACCTGCGCATTCAGCAAATAAATCCAGAGGTGAGCTTTAATCATACTTTATGCAAGTGTAAGCAGAAACATTTTTAGTAGGCTAAGTGGACCTGCAAAGCTTACTTCATGTACTGTTTTTTTATTTTTTATTTTTTTAAATCCTTGAGTGGACTTAATAAATAAATAAAATTAATATTTTAATAATACGGTATAACAATATATAGTTAAATTGATGTTTAAATAGCATTTGCTGCCTTTTTTGCTAAAAAGTTTCATTAAAAAAAAAAAAAGTAATGTCTTTATTATTTTTTCAGCCGGGGACCACGAAGCCCTGGGAACTGATTTCACTGAGGATGGCAGAGCCGTGCTGACCCCCCGGCCTGGCAGGGGATGCAAAGCCTGCTCGGTCACCAAAGCAGCCTCCCTGTTGTGGTGTGTGAGCTGCAGGCAGAAGCGAAAAGGATGCCTGGCTGATGCCGTGGGCAGTGCTGGGAGCAGCCGGGGCAGCCGCTGGCTGCTTCCCTCTGCTTTTCCCTGTCAGCGCCGCTGGCATCGCGTCTGAACCGCTCTTTTTGTGATTTAACAAATTCAGTAGCAAGACTGGCATCACGTTTCTGTTTGGAAAACTGGTGTCTCCCCTCTGTCCTCTCCTGCTACTGCCAAAAAAAAGAGGAGCAGCCTTTCAGCTCTTCCCAGACCAGGAGGTACCAGATTTCTCCTCAGTGAAAGAAAACAAAACCAGGGCAGAAGAGGTCCAAGACGGACTGAGCCAGCTCCCCCTCTGCCCAGCCCCACGCGCTCAGGGAAGCAGGCTGGCCGTCCTCCACCATTCCTCCGCAATTAGCAGTTACTGCTTCCAAAGCTCTGAGGCAAAATTCAGCCTTGCAGAGGTTTCTGGATGACTTTCCTTTCAGTCCAGCACTCAGAGGCTTTACCATGCAGAAAAGCAGAGCGCTGCTACAACCACCGCATTGCTCAGCTGCCCATCCAATATCACTGAGTTGAAAACGTGTTAGTTATTCCAGTTTGAGGGGTTTCTTGATATTTCCAAACCGCTGTTTCGAAACCAGCGGTATTTTTCAAATTAGAATTAATAGTACTGGACAGGAGGAGGTTAACTTTCCCCACAGCCCCCCAGGGGCTGTTTGGCCTTTGCGGCTCAGCCAGCCCAGATAACAGGGTAACGCCCCGGTGTTTTGGCTGCGGCTGGGCCCTGTTTTCCCGGTGTCAAGGCCTTCTCTTTTTCTCACTCAGCATCCCCAAGGCCCCCAGGCTGAGTGGTGGGTGAGGAGGTGGGAGGGGTCACAGGTGGCCCAAAGTGGCCCCGAGGCTCCTTCCACACCTTAGCTCATCCTGTTCAGCGATAAAAAACTAGGAATCGGGGTTTCTGCCAAGGGAGCCATCGCTCAGAGCAGGGCCGGACACCGATCTGCTTGTGGGAGGTGAGGAGTGAGGCCTCCGCAGCATTTCCCTGCTCCTACCCCCTTGTTTTTCTTTCCCTGTTTTCCCTCCCGTCCCACGTGTGGTGGCGGGGGCTGAGGGAGCACCTGCGCGGCTGCTTGGCTGCAGGCCGGGCTCAGCCCACACTCACTGCTGTACTTTTTTTCTTTCCTGAAGTCTTCTGTCTGTAAGGAACAAAGGCGTCATGTCCAGGCTGCACCTGAAGGCCTAACTTTGCTGTAAAATCTTTGTGTTTTTTTTTTCAGAAGGTGTACCAAAGGGATGAATTTGGATACTACACTCAGCGTTAGAGAGCAGGGAGCAAGGAGTGGGCATGCAAGGCAAGCGAATTCAAGCAGCAGCGTTGAAGCTGACCTGAAAGGCACACAGCAGCTGCAGCTGGAACAGATCGCTCCAGGTCATGTAGTCCAACCCCAACTCACTAGCTCTGTAAATGTTTGAAAACTGGAAATAGGAAGATGCAAGAAGCATAAGAGATTAAGGAGGAAAAAAAAAAAGGCACTTTTTGGATAAATTTACAAGAAACTAGCTGTTCTTTGTCAGTTTAGTGTGTCTTTCACTAACAGGGAATGGACTAAGCTGGAATGCAGCAACCTAAGGCAGGTTTTATAACACCATGCTGGGGAATCTTGCATCAGTAGGCAGTGGGAAGAGGATGAGCAGTACTCGGGGCTGGCATTTGAGAAGTCTGATATTTTTTTTTTAGCTCTTGCTAACCTTCCTGTTTTCCTCCATTACACAGAGCTCCTTTAGAAATTATATGAGAGGTGGTGGCTGCTCGTACGTAATGGCAGGAGGAGCTCAGTTTTGGGGCTCTGAATTGCCTTGTCTCTCTTCCCTCTTCCCACGCAATCTGCATGCGGTATCAATGGCCTGCTCGGCACTTAAGGCAGGTCAGTTGGCTACAGGTAGGCGGTGGGGGCTTTCCTCCTGCAGTTACACTGGGTTCAGGGGAACACTACGACTTTCTCCCTCTAGCTACGCTGCAGTGCAGAGCTCTGAGGTCCCAAACATCAGCTGCTCCCTGTGGAAGCCGTTTGGCTGCTCTCTAGTGGAGAGTTGTGTCAGGACAAGGCATCGGTCGGAACAGAAGGGGAACTTGTGCATGCACACATAGCTGCCTCAGCTTAGTTCTGGACCAGCAACTCAGGTAGACAAACATGCAACAAAATATATAAATCTGCAAGCCACCTGCTCTTTCGATCATTCCTATTCTGGGAGGATGAGAGAAGATCAGGTTTGAGACCAGCTAAGGAACCTACCTGCACAATTCTGTGGGACCTGAGGAGAGGCATCCATGGGTCTCCAGGGACACCTGAGTGCAGCCTTCCAGTACCTAAAGGGACCTACGGGAAAGCAGGAGAGGGACTCTTCATCAGGGAGTGTTGCAACAGGACAAGGGGGGAGGGCTTTAAACTAAAAGGGAGTAGATTTAGACTAGATATTTGGAAGAAATTCTTCACTCAGAGGGCGGTGAGGCACTGGAACACACTGCTCAGAGAAGCTGTGGGTGCCCCATCCCTGGAGGTGTTCAAGGCCAGGCTCGATGGGGTTTGGAGCTACGTGGTCTAGTGGGAGGTGTCCCTGACCAAGGGCAGGGGGTTGGGATTAGATGATCTTTAAGGTCCCTTCCAAACCAAACCATTCTCTGACTCTGCACAGCAGAAGGAAATGAGTAAAATAAAGCACAGGTAGGGAAACAGAATAGAAGATGTGTTACACCTGGGTGTTACTTGATCTTTGATCCTGGCATTGGTACCAGAGCAGGAGCAAAACCCTCAGGTCAGCTTCACAGTTGATGCATTCTGGCTCTAATGCTTAGCTGATATTTCAGAAAGAAAAAAAAATGCAGAACTGTATACATTAAAAATAATCATAGTCAATATTCCATAGTATTGTTATGTTGGCTGTGTCTGTACCTTTAAGTGAGCACTAATCAGAAACTGAGATTCTGATGACTGTATCTACATTTTAAGCAACTGTGACCTCATAGTCTCAAAATCAACGTTTCAGACCTGAAAAATTCCAGGCAGACTGCCTCTCTACACCACTTTCGTACCATGAAGTTAAAAGTTCAATCATTGCTTTTGACAATGTTAAAAGGAAAAATAGAAAGCAAACAAGGAGCAGAAAAATTATTAAGAGTGAAACGTGATCCTGCAGCAGGAAGCAGCAGTTGGAGTTTTGTTTTGCTTTAGTGATGCTGAATTTCTGTTCTAGCTCTTTTACGGAATCAGTGCAAAATAAGATATGTAGCTTAAATCAGAAATAAGGAAAGTAAGTTGGGCATGAGTGCTTGAATAGTCAAATACCAAGCTCCTAGTGAGCAGATCTCAATGCGTTTTATCAAGGCCCCTTCTTCCCCTGTAATTACCAGCCTTCAAGAAACTAATTATCATCTTTAGACTGAGAAGTAAGATCAATGTGAAAATAAAACAAATGAAATAGGTTGTCTGAACCCTCGTTACCTCATACTGGTCTAAAAATTTTAGAAAGTATATTTTATTTCACATACATATATTTACATTGGCGGAAATAACAACACTGAAAATACAACATTTACACATTCACAGATGTACAGTTCTGCACTCTCTCCCCTGTTAAGACTTGGCACTCATCTTCTCTTTGCAATAATGACAACATCAATTCTCAGTAGGTCAAGCAACTGGAAGGTGTTACGAATTTTAAGACATATTGTTCTCTGCATGTGGTGCTGATATTCTTCAAGCTATTAGATGATGGGTTATTTCACTGGAGAAAAATGCCTCTTGCATGGCATTTACACAAGCTTCTATAAATTATAAGCATATAGGTTTATCTGTTTCAGCTTTACCATGCAATCAGCGATCCTTACTCTGAAGGTCTTAGTTATCTTTGTAGTAGTTATTAAAGTTGATTCGCAGTAGAAAGTCCTCCAAATGTGGCTGGTATCCTCTATTTACAAGCTTTGTTACCACTGGAAGAAAAACAAAAAATAAAATAAGTTTCAACTAAGATTAATATTCTAATGTCAGTCAGTATCTGTGCATTTTTGTTTAAGGAAAACAAACAAACAAACAAAAAAAACAGCCTACTGTTGAAATCTAAGGACAATGGATACAAATGTGTAATTTTGTATAAGAAAGGTCCAGTATCTCTTTCTGGAATTATAAAAAATTTCAAGATGCAAGAGGAAGATTACATGTTGGTTTTAAGTAAAACTGTATTGTTCCAATGAAGAATATGCTTTCTGCAAGCTGCTTTTACAACAAGATGGATGTTCTTATCATAGTATCAGCTGACCAGGAAGCATGTTTAGGTCCTATGGTGAACTCTGGGAGAGACGTTCTGCTGAAGTTTTCTTAGGCAAAGTCCAGTGTGAGAGAGGATATCAAACAAATTCTTAGGACAAATCCCTCAAATTCTATGAATAAACGAACTGACTGCTCTAAACGTCCTTAGTAACAAAGCAAAGGAGGCAACTGAAACTTCCTAAGCTCGTGAACATCCCATGCACTAACATAAAGGGAATCAGCAAGCAGCAGGAGCATGCAAGGAAGAAGGGAAGGTGCACAGTTAGAAGTCAGGGCCTGCACCACCGCCATTGAAGTCCAGACTACTTTGCATTGGCTTTCAATGGATACTGCATCGATGCATTGTGAAAGAGAGTACTTTACAATACACGGTGATTGAAAGAACAAGTGTAGATGAACAAGCACACATTGGTTTTGTAGTGCTAAATAAAGAGGGTGTAAAGAACTGGGTCACTCGGCAGGTTTCCTTACAGAACACTTTATTAATCTCTGTCCATGAAGCAACCATAGATCTCGTAGTATGGGCTTAGGTGGCTCCCAGAGGTGTTCTGACTTCCTGCTGAATTTGGAAGCAGCCATTCTAACTCATCCTGAAATATCTGTTTTTGGTCCTTTGACACCATTTTTGGACACCCTTAAAGAATAAGAAGGGCAGCTCATTTCCTGAAGAATATAAACTGACTAGAAAATATTCTAGAAAAATAGAACTAAGGAAACATTCCACTTCCTCCAGGAATTAAGGGGGTTCTAAAAGAAACCAAACCCCGTGAACGACCTTTGTACTCAGGGGAAGGACAAGTAACATCTACTAAAAACATAAGCAAGGTCTGAAAGAGAAATGGAAAGGAAAGATACATTTCTTCATATTATAGACTAAGCTGACAGCAAGAAGAAATTTTATCATGTTAAAGGACAAAACGTTTGGAATTGATCTGTGCAGTTGAGAAATACTTGCCTGGAGCATTGGATATAAGCTTCAAATACTGCGGGGAGGCTCTCTGAGCCTTAGTCTAACATGGGAGTCAGAACTTTCAAATCTCGTAACAACAGTAATATTCAGCTGATGCGGACAGATAAAGCTTAGAAGTAATTTTACTTATACCTATCTCTCATTGCTGCCAATAAAAAGTTCCAGAAGTCAATTCCAGAGGAAAGAGAAATGTAAGCACGTATATGGAGAGCTAAGTGCTAAATCTTTATTTTGCAAATTAGCAAAGATTTATGGTCAGTTTGGGGATATCTGTTAGACTCCTTGCGTGGACATTTTAATTGGTGGATATGCAGACCTTTGCAGGTAACACAGATTTCATTTGGGAACTACGTTTTCTAACACACAGTAAGTACACACATCTTCCTACTATATGCACCATGCTTCCAAAAGCTCTTTATAATATATTTTTTCAGTTGACTGTTTTCTTTTATCTTTGTCCCAGAAGTTATGCAATTTCTTACCTTTGAATAAGAAGTGGGAATAATACTTGAAGGTATTGTACGACTGCTGCATCAAACCAAAGTTGGGATGAACAGCCATCTGCTTCCCAGCATCAAAGCTCCACGACTGAGAGATCAGCTGGCTGCGGAACTTCAAAATGAGGCTGAAGATGCTATGTATAATGTTCATCACAGGGGCAGCCTTCTCGGTCAACAGACCTCTACCAAAACAAAAACAACGTTAAATGTAGTTGACATCATTTACAGGTCACAGGAAGAAAAAAAAATGGGGTGACAATCCTTTACATTTCCTCTTTAGTTGCTTTAAAAAACAATAAATCCACAAGTCTGCAGCCAACTGCAACAGGGATTTTAAAAAGGGCCTAAACATAGTTTGCTTGCTATTCCAAGAAACTGATACTTGCACTTTTGTATGTGATTTCTAGAATGACTTGCATGTTTGCAAAAGAGATATAAATATCATCTCTTTTGATATTTGAAAATATACGCTGTCAGTTTCTTTGAACTCTAATCCCCTCTCATCCCATCACCCAGTATCCAAACAGCAACTGTAGGTAATTTTTTCTTATTAAAATTTAAAAAAAAAAGATATATGAAAGGACACAGGTTTCTTTTCTTGTCTATAATTTCTGTTCTCTACCTTCTTTTTTCTCTGCCTCCCCACTATCATTCTAGTGCATATACTTTAAGAAGAAACCAAATAAGCTCTAGCTGCTCTCCTCCAACTCCCACCACCCTCCTTCCTCGTGTACAGTAACCAAAGGGCTAAAAGCCTAAGATTCCTAAAAGACAGAGGTCTCTCGCACTGCTTGTGAATCTGGACAGAGACATCGAGTCACATTTGTTCCTTCATGGTCTAGCCCTGGGCACTGCACGTGCATTAAAGGCATATTAAATGTACAGACGAAGCATTTTACAGTTCTTGAGCCAGGATTACTTGTGCCCACTACTCGTGCAGAAGGGAAATAGCATTCATTTACAGAGGCTATGATAAGGACAGGGGTGAGAAAAAAGAATTGTGGCAAAAATGCCTTTAGTCTTCAGATTAGAGCTGTCCAACCTGGGTGGACTTGAGGCTTGCAGCGACAGGGTGAACAGGAGCTGGGGACAGCTCCAAGGAGCCTGGGGGACTAAGGATGGGTAGCTGAGGAAAAGCATCAACGTATGGATCTTGTTATGTGCCATGATGTTTATTTCCCTTCATAAGAAGGCTTCTACTCTAGGCAGCTTCACGTATGAAGACTACTTATACGAAGACTTAGTAGTCTTTATAGTCAGAAGTCAGTTTTGCACACATATGCTAGGCCAAACAGATGGGTAGACTGGCAGCTCCATTAACTTAAATATTTGAAGTAAAAATAAGCGTGCTCGCTTGCCTGAAGATTGCTTTGTTGAGGTATTCAGCATGTGTTCTGTGAATTTCTTCCAAGTTGCCAACAGAAGACAGTTTGTTTCCAAATTCACACCACGTAACGTGAAGAATCTGATTAGCAATGTAACCTTGAATAACTTTCACAAAATGCTGCATTTCGTGTTTATACAGCTGGAGCTGTCGAAACTGAACAGAATTTGATGCGCGACTCACTAGAGCTGAAAACAAAAACAGAAATATATTATCGTCAGGACCCACTGAGACTGTCTAAGCTCAGGATTCTTAAAGGAATGAACATTTCTATTAGTAGAGCCTGCTTAAAATGCCAAGGAAGTTTCTTTATTAAACTGTGACTTCTGAAGCTTAACATGACTGCTTTAAATCATGTTTATCATAAATCGTCTAGCACAGAGTGCTAAAAGCATTTTAAACAGCACTTGTTATACTTACCAGTGCGTTTTAGGTGAAACCAAACATCCTTGAGAGTCCACACCATGTGCTTCAACTGGAGCAAAAAGGAGAAGATCTTGTTGTATTTATTCATGCAGCTCTCCGTTATGACAATATTCAGAGGCCAGTCAACCTAAAAGAAATAACCGAGTACTGATTGTACTGCATTTTTGTGCTAGAAATTATTGGAATACTTCAGAGCATTTCAGAGACATATAAATTAATGCGTGTATATTCATAACGTAATGCAATGGCCAGGATAGGTAATTCCTGTAATTCCAATTACACAATTTTTGACTCCACTCTTAAAGGTATTCCATTACAGAATCATAGAATCATCGAATCATAGAATATCCCGAGTTGGAAGGGACCCATAAGGATCATCGAGCCCAATTCCTGGCACCGCACAGGTCTGCCCAAAAATTCAGACCATGTGACTAAGTGCACAGTCCAAACGCTTCTTAAACTCTGACAGGCTTGAAGCCATTATTAAGAACATATTCAACCACAGTACCAAAGAACCACGGTATCATTACAGTACTACTGCTTTCTACACATTTTCTTACCTTGTACCTGAGCTCTAAGCAACTCAGAGCATCGGGCGCGTTAGGCTTGAACACTTCAGGAAGGTACTTGAGGGCAAAAGAAAGATTGGAAGCAAGCTGGGTGTCACCATGAAGACTGTACTGTAACGCTTTATTCAGGATAGAATTAAGAACCAGTGGATTCAGCAATTCACCAGGTGTTTGCCCCGATCCAAGCTATGGGAAGAAGAAATCCTAATTACACAGTATTAATAAAGAGTGTTGTCTCATGAACACAGGCGAATTAAAGTGGTGACTGCCCTCCTTGCCCCACCATTCTGACTAGAAGGTTCTACTTCTGCAGTAGGGATGCACAAGCAGCTTATTGAAGAAACTTCTGAACTATTTTTGTCCACAGCATGGAGGTAATCTCATACCTGCACTGATTTCTTTTTGACATGCTGGACCGCAGTTTGCTGTGGTTTGGGAGCTGCGAAGCTTTCCTGCTGCAGGGAACGCAGCCTTCAGGCTTCAGTGGGGCAGCAAGCCAGGGAGAGGACTGGTGCTGGCTCTCTGACTCCAGCCTGCCCATCTCACCGACTCAGCACCCTCAGAGGCACACAAATCAAGTTACTCAGAGCCTAAACCCCAGAGTGCTTTCACTAGTTGGGAAAAGGATATGTGTACATACCCTGGGATACAGGATACCGGCAACCGGATAAATTAACCCCGGCTATCCCTCCTACCTTGCTGCCTCCCCCTGAACACAGGGGTAAGTCACAAGAATGCAGTCTCTCATCAGAGAGCCCAGCACTCTCTTCAGACGTCCTCCCCTCTGCTCTATAGGGTATTTGAGGCAAGAGTTGGCATTTTACAACACAGGCCCTTGCACTGCATCTCAAGGAAGTTGCAACAGGCTCTTACAAGTTTGCTGCCGGCAGATGGGAGTAGGCAGAGCAATAATGCAGCAGTTTTCACAGAAAACAGTGAAGTTTCCTTCCCTAACTGTTAATCTGTCAAAGTTAGAAATTATTACTCTCAGTGTGCCAAAATTGCTGGGGAATAGGAAACATTACTCTCTTCCTTAGGATCTGAGCAAAGATCTTTTGCCTCAGTCCTTATGAGCTTAAAAGGGACAAGCTAGCATTCTAATTCACACCATTCTCTCATTTCCATCCAAATGAATCCAGAGGAGTTAAGCTAAAACCAAAAACAACCAAAAAACAAAGGTTAAGAAGACACAGCAAATACCTTCTCGAACAACAGGTCGCTGAGTGACTGAGCAAACTCCCCATCTTCCATTAATAAAAAATGTCTCAGTGCTTCAAAATGCTTCTCTACGTTCAGTTCCACAAAGTAGTAATCAACTATTGCTTTGTTCACAAGAGAAACACTAAGAATGAAAACACAGAAAAGGTATTATTTTTACAAGGAACTCCTTCTTACTGATAACATTCAGCTGTGGCTACTTCAGGCTGACGCTCCAGTACTTTGATATCCGAGACAGGATGACATTCACATAGGCCAAAAGAGAACGAGACAAAGCTTATGATCAAAAATCTTCATCCAGAATATGCCGGAATTAAAACCTACCACTTCAGAAAACTGGGTTTAAACTTTAAATCATGTAATTTGCTTACCAGGGACAGGCTAATTCTGCTAGCACACAGCTCAGACTTAACGTACTCTGCTTTGCTGAAAACATTCACCTGTATACACGTACCTCTTGTAGCCAATACGGATGTTTAAGCTGGTGAATTAGACCTTTCTATATAGAACTTACATACCATTAGATAGATTTATAAGATGGTCCAACACATATGTGGTTTCCTTATATATACCAGCAGCAACAAAAACAACTTCTATTAAACTTCAAAACAGCCTTGAGGACAATGGAGTTCCCATAGAAACGTAAAATATATCCTACTCAATATGCACAAGCTTTCACATAAACGATTTTCTTTTGTTTCCTCATCTTTCACCTACCAAAGAAAGCACAAACCTTATAAATAATACACTGCAATGCAAACTGCTGCAAAATCCAGCATTCTGATAGCAAACTCTTCCCCTCTAAGCCTTTGTATGTCAAAACAGACCTTCAATTTTTTAATTTACGCATAAAAATATATGTTTATGTTACTATTTATAATATAAATCTGAACTTTTTGGACACCCACTGGACCACTTCTGGAAGCAAAGAGAAAATTCAGGAAAACATATCTATGTGCAACTCTAGTCTCAAAAAAGAACTAATGAAGAATACTTCATGAAGTGTGAAGAATTAATCGGTATAATATGGATTCCCTATTTCTAACAGGTACTCACTGAGAGACAAGTGGAGCAGTAATAGAACGTTTCATCAGCACTGGCAGGGACAGGAGCTCACTCAGCTGTACAGCCGTTTCATCTGTTGCTGACTGTACCATAGGGTCCACAGGAAAAGTGTATGATCTTGGTATCACATGATGCAGGAGATGGGAAACAGGTAGTTCTGCTAGATTTAAAAATATACAGACATTGTAAGTTATTATACTTAAGCGATGTGATGATCTCTTTCTATTAATCTCCACAAGCCCCTCTACATTAGAAAAACATAACGTGTCAACATGTATTTCTCATCTTTGTGCCTAGAAACAAATTGTTTAGCTGCTGCAGTTCATAACATTGATAATTTACTGGAAATTCAGATGGTTTTTCTGGCACTCAGCTTTCTTGCTCAAGTTTACTGCATCTTCCCCTTGATCTACTATTCCACGAGTTCTACTCACACATCAAATCGTAACTATCTTGGTATTTTTCAATACAATACTGATCCGATAAGGCTTTCAAATAAGCTTGTTCTTTCTTCCACGTATCTTCCTCTTCCTCATCCTTAGTTTCGGGAGCACTACGTTCAGAAAGCACAGTTTCTTGAGGCCCAGTATCCGGTGGAACTGATTGTTCAGGTTCTTCTGCCTAAAAGAAAAAAAAATGGAAAAATTAATCTTAGGAGAGCTGCTGGTTTTGTCTGTTCACACTTCATGTGTTCTTACAGGTGATTGACTAGACGTTCCATTTGAAAATGAGAGCTTACTTGCCTATACTGTTTTGATGTGCAAAACCCAAACAGTATTACAATGATTAATAAATTAAGACTGACTTACTACCTTAACTACCAGACCACTTAATCCTTTGTAGGAACAGGAAGTCTTCTGCACTACTAAATTTGTTTCTTACCTGTACACTCTGTGAGGAATCTGGAGAAGGGTCCTTGCTGACCCCATCTGCAATTACTGTAATTACAAATAAAGACAATTACTCAGACCTGCTCATAGTACTTAGTTCATACTTCAGATCTGCTCCCAAAGTTGTTCAAAATTTCTCTAATGGATCTAGACTGTCATAAAACAGCCACATCAGTATCAGTCCCTCCCCGCAGTCCAACCCAGGCAGCTTTGTGCACGTTCTCTACCAAGGGTCACATGAGGTCCTGTTTCACGAAGTTTCAGGCCCTTTTTAAAAATTATTTTTATTTCTCTGTTTCTTTTATACAGGAGACAAGACTAAGTTAAATTCTTGCCTCCGAATTCTAACAGCATCTAAAAACATACACAAGGAATTAAGAAATAAGTACGCATTTTGAACATAAACATTTACAGTGACTTTTAAGACCTCTTAAATGCTGACCGAATAAATGTAATTTTATTTTACCCTCTTGTTTCTCTTCTGGTGTGCATTCTTTTTTGTCATCTTCAGTACTAGCATCAGGAAAGACTGGACCACTGTCAGATGACTGTGACTGTGGTGAAATCTTTTCCTTAGCTTGTGATGTTTTTCCTTCCTTTCTACTCACTTCAGCAGGAGATAATTCTTCATTGTACAGAAGCAGCTGAACTGTTGAGTCAGATGAAGGGCCAGAAATGGTTTTACGATGAGGTATCGGATCATCTTCTGTAGATGGAGCCCACTTCCCTATCTGGATACTTGACTGGGATGCATGACCAAATGGGCTCCAACGAGATTTCGAAGGCTCTGTATCCGAAACCAGTTCTCCAATTTTGATGTGTGACTGTGAGGCATGCCCGTGGATGTTCCAGCGAGGTCTGGCTGAGACAACCTCTGACACGTTTTCACCGATCTTAATATTGGCATCAGATGCATGGCCGTGGATGTTCCACCGAGGCCTTGCAGGAGCTACATTTGACACATACTCACCAATCTTAATATTGGCTTCTGAAGCATGTCCATGAATGCTCCACCTAGGTCTCGAGAGCTCTACCTCTGAAGCATATTCCCCAATTTTAATATGAGCTTCAGAAACATGCCCATGAATATTCCACCGGGGTCGGGTAGACTCAACTTCAGGAGTGTAGCTGCTGATTTTTATATGGGAGTCGGAAGAATGCCCGTAAGGATTTGAACGTGGCTGGTAAGTGTCCACCTGAGGCACATATTCTCCCACTCTAATGTTGGCATCAGATGCATGTCTGTGGATATTCCACCGAGGCCTTCTATACTCCACGTCAAACACATTTTCTCCGACTCTAACATGTCCCTGCCAAGCAGCAGATGGCCTGAGGACTGTATTAAAATCATACTCGTTTTGCTGATGTACTGGTGTATTGCCTTCTCCTTCCAGCGTTCCACTTAAGACAGACTGATTTTCATTTAATTGAGAAGTCTCAGAGAGATCCGAGTTAATATTTCGAAATGCTTCATCTAGCAAGGATCCTTGCACGCTAATGGCAACGGGTTGTTCCTCTTGTGGCTTTGATAAGAAATCTTCTATATTCACATTGGATTCAGGTGAGGAATCAGCACCGTACAGAGGGCTGCATGCTCGCTCTGAACTTTGGGGATTGCTTTCAGCCCCTGCAGCTTTAGGCTGAAAATGCTGACCAGCATTATTATTCGTCACCTGTGGCATGGTCAATGTTTTGTCAGTAGAAGTAACATATTCCAGTCCAGGCTCAGATGCTTTTCTGTCAGCTCGCTCACTAGAATGCAGAGGTTTCACAGATGATACCTAAAAGAGAAACGATTATTTCACTGTATGGCTAACCACATAACCAAGCTACTTACTAGGGTACCACTTTATTACATGTGAGATTTTAAATTTTCCAATTTATCACATGTATTACAAATACTGTGGTAACTACCCACCCTGCTGCTGTAATGAACCTTCGGTTTACTGAATGGAACTGAACTACGAAATGAACTCCCCAAGGGAAACCTGCAACACCTACCTGGGGTTTATGTAAGCAAATAAACTCACTTGTGAATGTGGATCTTCCACAACGGTGTTTCTTTCTAAAGCCAACTGGCACTGTTTATAAGGAATAATATCTAATTTTCTCCTGTAGTTTCCATCTGGAAGTTTTTCTAGCATTTCCTGTAAGTAAAAACGACAAAACAAAAGTCTTACAATGTACCAAGTACTACATTTTCTACAGAACATTTCTTTAGATCTTTTCAGAAAATACCTCGATGCGTTTTTGATCTTCCAACAGAAACTTAATACGGGCTGTTTCCAACTTGTGTCGCTGGATTTTCCACAAAGCTCTTTGTTCCCTACGGGCTGCATCATCAGAAAGTTTGCTATAATGGTCAATTAATTCTTGCCTAAATGAAAGTAAAAACAAAGTTAAGTTACAGATTTCCACAAACTAATTTTCCTCTTCCTCTGAAGAATAAACCCCTTTGGAACTTCAGAACTGAGAATTAAATTTTTAACAGTAAAACACAGAGGCTTCATTTACAGAGCACTAACAAGAGGAGGGAACAGGACTGTATTCTTAGCATATATGTGTTCCTATAACTATGCTTGTATGTCTTTCATTTTTGTAAGCATTTTTGGATCTAACAGTATAAAATGAAATAAAACTAGATACATAACAAAAGCAAAACAATTATCAGTGTAAACTCCTCTGTCTGCTTTTTACTTCTGATCTGAAACATACATGTGACCATTTTTGCTGTGGGCTTAGCTTTTAATTCTAAAATGTACCTAAGATTTTTCTTCAACCTCATAACAAAAAATGGACTGGACATGACTGGCACAAATCAGTGGGTCCCAAACTCTTGAACTGCTAAACTATGCTAAATCATAAACTTGCTCATAGATCACAAAAAATCCTTGCATCCATCTTTTAACTGCAAACATTACCCTTGTAGGGCAATGTCTGGGAACTGCTAATGCCATAAATTGCAAAATGAAGTATTTTTTTCTGAGGTCTTTATGATGGTTTCGGAGTATCTAAGCTTGGGAAGACTAGTAAGGTACAGTTACCTTGCTTTTTTTTCCAGTTCTTCTTCTAAAGCTTTCAGTCTTCTTTCTCTCTCTCTGAGCTCTCGGGCATAGCTGAAATCATCATCAATCTCCTCTTGTTTTATTGCAAGGCGACGCTGCATAAATATTTAAAACCTTTAAAAGCCACTCTCAATACCAGCTGTGATGTATGCATCTGCACAAAGTTCTTATTTGCACCTCATGAGCTATCCATTCAACTTAAATACTGTAATTCAAAATAACCTTTCAATGATTTGTCTAAGAAATTCACTTAGCCTTTAGAAATACCTCCTGGTCTTTTGCAAATTGCTCCTTCAACTTCAGAAACTGTTCGCGCTTCTTTGCATCCAAAGCCATTCGTTCTGATATTTGTCGATCTGTATTTCAATAAAGATACTGTTATTTTACATTAACAAACCCACTAGGACACAGGAACACGTGAAACTCCATCACAGCTTACCATTAATGGCTTTTAGTACTTTGCTAGCACTTTCTCGAGCATGAACAATTAACTCTTGTTTGGCTATTTCCATGCGCAAATCCTAAAAAAATATAAAAATCAACCAACTGAAAAAAAATCAACAGGTAGAAATATTTCTATTATTTTAGACTTGAAAATACACTGCTGCTAGGACAGAAGCACACTTTAAAATTAATTCATGATTACAGTACCCAAATATGAATCCAGCAATTCCTTAAAATGAAAGTATATAATCAGTTAAAATTATTACTGAAAGCTTATTAATCTCTAGACCTTACATCAAACCAAACCAATCCAATATACATATACATTGATGCAATATGAAAGACAGAACTAAAAGTGTCCTGACAAAATGATTAGCCATGCAAATTATAAAAGGAGTATTAGCTGAACACTAATTAGCTTGTTGCATTTGTTAAATTAGAATCTAACAGTATTTTCAGTGCTTTTCAGCAGCAAGGCAAATCTCTTGCTGCAAAGAACTACGATGGAATTCCAAGCCTCCTTGAAAACATGAAAATGGTGAGAAATAACAACACACTGCCTCACGTTTTGTAAGTTGTCTTAGAAGACTATTTGCTGCACTACCAGTTCAAACAGCAATTGGCCAATGAGAAAATTATGACCATGAATATAAATCCTTTCAAAGTTACAACATAAAATGAAGAATGAGTATTCAAGAAAAGAAATCCCAACAATCAGGTCTTTACTTTTTCATTCATTTACCTTTTCCTCCTTGCTTACAGAACTGTATCGGGCAATTCTTTCCATTCGACCTACGTACACTGCACAATCTCTCTCTATTTCTTTCAGCTCCTCAAGTGAAAAAATAACTGAAATTCGGGGAACAGGTATATCTGACCAACATATATAATGCTGAAAAACAAAGAGAAATTTACTTTTAAATACATTTTTAAAATTGCAAAATGTTAGATTATGAGCTCATATTACAATTTTTCTTTTAAACTTAACAATGCTTAAAGATACTGATACAACCTTCCACAGAAGATATACATTCTAATCATATCTAATAATAATACCACTTATAATCCCCACAGATCCCCACCTAATAGGGACTGTCTGGAATGTAACTAACACCTACAGGAGTGAGCTCTACACAAGACATGACTCTTAAAAGTATCACCAGTGCACATCAGAGTACCTATTCTCTAAGCTAAGTAGCATAATTCTTCTGCTCCCCCCTTACCCTCCCTGAATCTCTGATGCACTTTTACTCGGTGAAGAAAACAGATTGGTAAGCTTTACAAAAACAGTGTGCAAGCACGCTCACACTGGATTCCCCAGTCTGTTGATACAGACCAGTGTTAGCATAAGCAAAATGAAAAAACAACTGTTCAGGGTGTTATCATAGAAAGGGATGAAATATGACTGGCATTCTTCACACAGATGGAAGACGACTGAACCTGGGTTCCCCAAATCCTGGGGGAATGATTGAGCAAAATACTGCGTTAGTGACCAACAAAGCTGTCATTTATGATGGAACTGATTGCTGAGAGTTTTGCAAAGAGCCTGGTACTATTGGAGCACCTGAGTCATGGTTTGAGAATGCTTATCAGAGCAGACTTAGGAGAACTAGCAGAGGGGCATCTCGCTTGAGATATCAGGCTTATGACTGATATCTGATATTGAGCTGCCCAGCTCTGACAAGACTGGGCTGCTCTGACCTTAAAAGAAAGAGAACGCTTTTTACTTGGGAAAGAATGCCTACAGATTTCAGACACCTCAGTGGTTGTTTCACTGGTACACACACACAGAAAAGAGTGAAGACAAAAAGTACTTTAACATGTTCTTCTTACCAAGTACAAAACTTGTTCTGCAAAATACAAATAAACAAGTATTTAAGCTCTTTTTGGAAAGGTAGTGGTAGAGATGAAATACAAGAACTATGCAGAACTGAGTCAAGACCTAGTAACTAAGGTATCTCTAGTGAAAAATGGAAAGCACTTGCTTGGAAGCCTACATCACTCCTGCTTTTACGACGGGAAACAAGAAATCTAGCCTGTGCATTGTATAAGATAAATCTGATGCTGTTAAAAATGTGTATTTCTGTAGTTCAGATATTAGCAAGCAGAGTGGATAATCAGATCACAAATACTTGAGAACAAATACTTGACTTTCATGAATCAACCTCTTGCTTATGCAATACCATTTACCAATAAAGGAATAACCTTGCTAAAAACCTAGCAAAAGTACTCTAAAGAGATGTGATTGTTTCAATATAATAGGAAAGAACTAAACCAATACTTACCCTAGGACAACACAATTTCAGCAAGTTTATGGTTTTTCCACATATGTATACATCATTAGCAATGTGTTTAAGAAATACCGGGACACAATCTTCTACTTCTTTTGAAATCAAGACATAACCATGAGTCCAGTAATGTTTATCTGCATATCAAATATATATATATATATATATAAATTTTTAATAATTTAATTAATGGCAAAATTGCTGTACATTAGAAATGTTCTGTATGCATACCATACCTCTGAAACAAAGATAATCCTCATTCACCTGGATCATAAATTCTCCATAAACATCTCTGAATACACCACTGTATACCCAATCATAGATAAATCTAAAAGAAATATAATTAAACAATATTGAAAATCAATCCTCTTGCCTTCTCGTCTTTATTACGACCAAATAAGTATATTCTTTAAAACATCAAAGCACATAAGCTATAGACAGGATAAAAAAAAGCAATTAAGTGCTGTCACAGTGATATTTAAAGATATATACAGGACTGTGTGTATACAGGACATGTTTCTTAAAAGAAACCAACTTTATATAGAATATTTCAGTGATAATTAGTTAAGAACAAAGAACACTGCCCTAGTTATTCCTGTATGTAAATTTATTAAGTATATATTAAAAACCTCCAGTCACATCAGTGACACACACTTCAGTCTCATCAGAGTACAGAGAGAGCGAGAAGCAGGACAGACTTATTTTAAAGAGATGTGGTGGGAAGAAACTGAAAGGGTGTAAAACAAAGATACAATACCAAGCACTTTTTCTCTGGACCTAGAGACATTTTTAATATGTGAACAATAACGAGAACACCTATTTTAGAATATTCTTGCTTTTTCGTATTTCCTCTGTGCAATACCAAACTTTTAAAGAAATAAAAAAAGCAATTACCTGAAGCTATAGATAAAAAGGTTCAGAGCACCTTGAAGTTAATCTTCTCTTTTCTTAATAGTTCCTATACTAACATCATTTCTAGAAGCTGGGCCAGTGAAACAACAGGAAACCTTCAGTGCAGGAACCACAGTTCAATTTTAAGGTATTAAGTAAAAAGAACTTTTCATGTATTAGAACTGACGTTTCTGTTATCTATTGGAGCAACAACTTCTATCAGTTAATTTCTTTCAGGTTGATAAATGAGTGAGATAACACTTTCTTCAGAGGATGGATGCCTCCTTCCATGGCAGCCCTGATAGTCTATAATTGATGTTTTGATAAATATAAAGATCTGCAACAAATTCAGGAGTCAGTGCTGTACATAACTATGTATTAGTACACGTAATTTCACGTTTTTCAGGTTCCTAGTGATGCCATGACATCCCGCCCTTGGTATTTCAGAAACCTGACTGCATGCTATAAGTTGCAGGGCAGAAGCTGTTTCAATAAATCTCCTGTTAAATTGAGGAAATCTGAAATTAAATTTCTCTGAAGAATATTTTAAATTAAAGGAAGAAAAACTAAGAAGGGTGTTCGTGTTCTAATTTTCAGTTTAGAACATTTTGACAGATTTTGTTTTTCTTTTTAATATTATTGTATTTATTAAGTATCATAAACTGATGATGGACTACAGCTGTAATTCCTGTAAATAGCTATTTAAAAAAAAATCAGTAGTGTCTCTTCAGAAGTATATAAAATAACGATTTCTAAATTGATGTGTAGTGCATAACAAAACTGTGCCAATCCAAGGAACTCTACTTCCTACTGTTCATTATTTATATCTACTTAATGAAAAATATTATTTTTTATCATTATTATTTTTAATTATTATTTTTGTGCTTACTGAAAAGCTCATAAACACAGTGGAAATAAGCATGAACTTTCCTAGTTTGCAAAACACCAAGAGAAATGCCTCATTTACCAATTTCAGCATTTTACATAAAACCCATATGTTGTTACTGAGCTGGAAAAGAGAGGGAAAGAAGCATTCAGCAAAATGAACGGATCTGAATATGTATTTAGCAGATACAGTCATATCTTATATTTTGTCTGAAAATGTTAAGAGCAGTTGTTAGCAGTTAGCAGAGTTACTGACCATATTGCAATTTAAAATTGCGCTTAAACACAGCTATGCACAGAACAGCATGGACGTACCTTGTGTACGGTTCACAACTCGTCTTCAACAAAGACAGAAGAACCGGATAATGCTCATTGCTACAGTTGTTGAGAGCCTCTTTGTACAGATATGAAAGCAATTTCACACCCTAAAAAAAAAAAAAAATATTCTAATATTAGATGGCAAATTCCACTACAACTTTAATAGCAAAAGATTGATGAATCCGTACCTTTAGATCTGTTTCACTAGACAGAGAAGTCTGGATTCACCTTACTTTAGATCATAACTGCAGTTATGATGACTTTATCTGAGCTAGGTAACTCATTGTCACTTCAAACATACCTGTTTCTCTCCAGTGACTATAGAGTTGGATCAATTTGATTTGCTACAAACATCTCCTTTAGGATGAAATCAAATGCACTCTAAAGCTTATTTAGGGTCCTTTCTTTACTTCAGGATTTGACAATAGAGGACAAAATTCCAAATCATTTAAATCCTGGAGAAAAGACCCCAACATTCAAAGCAAAGGCTCAAGGTCATATATTTGGTAGTGCAGAGACTAAGTATTTTATGTAAAATCCTATCTATTTTTGAAAAACATTGTCATTATTGTAACCAGAACAAAACATAAAAACATCAAATCAGTGATTACCGTAGGGAATGAAGCACCAGCTCCGCCACTGATCCCCAGTGTTGTTGTTCCTATGCCACAAAGTTCAGCTAGATATCTATAAAAAACATCAAAGCATATATAAGAAATTCAGTCAGAAGACTCTGAGATCACAGTGAACTTTGCTATAGCTGAGTATCATACAACAACCCTATGGTCTCATCTGAATGATAAAAGGGATAACAAAGAAATCAAATGTAAGACTTTATATGTTTTTCCTAGTACATTCAGGGATATAAAGAAGTCTTCCTGTGAAAATGCAGGAAAAATACTGAGTCTATAAGAATGTTTCACATTGTCTCTTACAGTATACAAGAAAGAATATATTGTATTTTTTCTTCTATGAAAAGCTCAAATATTTAATGTTATTCTCTTACCTCAACTGACGACCTAATTTTCTGAAGAGAAAGCTGATTGTTAGAAGACTTAAAGTAGGAGGCGTTGACAGAACACAGGCTCGGTAATATTGAAGATACTTTCTCAGACCACTTGTGAAAGCCTAGTATCAATAGAAAATATTTACAAAGTCTGACTGTTAAAGTTGGTAATAGCCTACTTTTATCTCACATCAATTGTATCAGCAGGAAAACAAACCTTTAATAAAATATTTTGTGTGTGAAGGTGAGAGGGACTTGTATACAAAGGAAAGGGTCCGCACAACGTCAGACACTCCAACTAGCCAGATGACTCCTTTATACTCTTTCTACGTCCAGTGCACAGATGTACTGTACCCAGGCACACTACAATAGAGCCTCTTGGTTCATCTTCATGGAATTGCCCTTTTGAAGAGCCTCCCATTCTCTAACAGCTCTACGGTGAACCTAGGGAAACCTGTTTCCTCACTTCCATGCCTAGACTGGATAATGGAAAAAAGCTCCTCTGAAATGTCTAACTCTTTCTAGCACGACTAGGAATTGAATACGACTTTTTAATTCAGTTCCTATTAGCATAACTGCAAATCAAGTATTAAGAAGGCATACATTTTCATAACTAATCCTAGATGAATTCCCTGCCTTAGAAAGAGATGAATTCAATTGATACCACACAGTGTGCATCCAGCTCAGCATAAGATACAAAGGGCTGACATGGAAAATCTGCACTTAATTCTGAACTAAGAAAAAGTAATTAAAGCTATTAAAAATCATGTTTCTCTATTTCAGCTTCAAAGTATACCTTTAATATATATTATATATATACACCCACACATACTGTATTAAGAAAGCTATTATATTTTAAATTTGTATGTTTTAATGTATAAATGTTTCTAAAATGTCTAAAAATTATATCCCTTTAGATTTCAACAAAACAACATGATTAAACAAATCATACTACAGGTAATGAAGTTCTTTTATCTGTTGTTTCAGTGCAGGCAAACCCTAAGTGCCCACAGCTCTGATTTAAACAGGGCTTCACAATGGCACTGTTCATTGCTGACCTGGGATGAGTAAATATAAATACTTGTACTGAAAATGCTTTACAGTTTTGCAGAAAGCAGAAATTCCAGCCTTACGTGAAATCAAAGTTACCTTCTCAACCTAAAATAAGTGGCCCATTAAATCTAGATGATTTAAGACAATCGTGCTACCTGAAACACAAGCCCTTTGTTGTATGACGAATCTAGGACTGGCTGAAGAGAGAAACGACTTAGCCGCATGTAATAGGTTCCATATTCTGCAACTTCCGAGAGTAGGTTGTGCATTGTCTCCGGCGATGTTCCAGATACATAGACTCCCTCCTTTATCACAAATGTCTGGGCTGCCTAAAAGGAAACAAGGAGAAATAAAAAAACAAACAGCTTCAAATATTTCACAGCTGTATTCTGATTTAAAATAGCAAACATTTACATACCTAAATATGTATGTATGCAGACACATTTTCAGTTGAGATACTCTGGTGACTCAGAGTACATATCTGGGACAATGTGATAAGCATACTAAATTGTAGCAAAAATTTTAAGAGCACGAATGATATTTTCAAATATACAGAATAAGACTCCTTACCCCATTTCTTAATGAAAACCTAATCTACAAAACTATTTATGCTTCTAATTTCAATAATTCATAAACCTATTTTCACTTAGAGAACGACAAATATCTTCTGCCTTTTGCAATAAATCATAATTGCAATATATAAATACAACCTTACTGCAATTAGGTCACATTCAACTTTTTAGCAGTATCCACAATTTCAAGATCTCAAAAGAAATAAATGTATTGAAGAGGAAATATCTACAAAAAGAAATAGATGCAACTAAGAAGTGTAGTTAAAAATCTTCCATACCTGATTGAGTGAAAATGTAGCAGATACCACACCAATGAGGACATTCAAGACATCCTTAACCAGTTCAGGTTCTTTCATTAGCACAAGTTGTGGAAGCTGTAGTACTGTGTTACTAAATAGCTGCAATTCCCCTTCTCGAAGTTTGTAAAATTTGTCAAAAGCTTCTCTCCCAGCCTCAGTAAGGTACGGTTCTTCTTTTTTACCAGGTGGACTGTCAGAGTAAATGAAACATTAAGAGGTGACTACATGAGAAGAAAGAAATGTATCTCCTAAAAATAAATTAATAAATTAAAAGGGGCATTTCACAATTTTACGCAGCCAGTAATGTGTACTGACTACAGAAAAGGTTACTAGTAATATATTCCATTGTCAAAGGAATGTTCATGCAGTCAATGAAACCATAGCCTTAACTCAAGACAATGAAGAAACTGGCAGATAATTTGAACATCATTTCAGAAAGAGACCTTGCCAGAGAGTTTCCAGCTTTGTTTGTGGCTTTCCCTGCTGCAGTCTCCTTATTAGGAAAATGAGAGCAATATGCCCAGAATACTATAATGACTTGTATGAGCACATTTTACCTCTTCCCTGTGAGGATTACCATTCCCTCCACAACAAATTTTCTTGTCAGTTCTTCCAAAAATTCCAAGTTCTAATAGTATTTATTACACGAAAGCTTCAGGTATCTGGTCTATATTTGACTCCAAGACCCTTAAAATCTAAATGGTAACAAGAAAACCTGTCTTTTGCTCTGAGCAAAGCCAGAGCGTGCTATGGTGGCTTTGAAAAATCAGGGAACAGAAATGAGCTTCTTGGGCTCAGAGTGGAAAAAACACAGCATGGCATTGCGACAGATGCATCGCTTGACTATTACTTAAAATTTCAGAAAACATACAGAACAAATTGCTCCGAGTATCAGGCACACTACTGTTCAGCAGAAATGTAGGAAAGATATTTGCTGGATCTATTTTTTAGGGAAGCTAGCAAGCTTTTAGCACGACTACCTAGAACATTCTTTCAGGAGATGCATCTTCCATCCAACGGGCAAAAGAACTACAGGTCTAACACCACCACCAGGACATCAGTTACCATGATTTCTTTTGGTTACAGACAAAAGAAAAAGGAACACAATACTGGGGAATAGGGGGTTCATTCTTCTAGCACTCTACAACTAGCATTTTTCTTTAGAAATTGAAAATATAAAATCATTTGAGAATAAAATAAATTGCATAGCGCAAAGAGTCAGATTAGTTAGGAAAATGTTGCCTTTCACATAGTCAGCAAGTGTCCCTGTAAGCCCTTCAGTGTTTTTGACAAAATCTCTTCTATAAAACAGCTGAAATTTAGGAACTAGTTTGTGGAAATCGCATGACCTTTTTTACTCTCAGTCATTATTGCAATATATTGAATTCTGTCCATTAAATACACAATTTTCCTGTTGTGTATTTAATTCCTCTACTGAGGTCATTTGGAATTAAGATGAAATCCACTTTCATACATTTGCATAAGATGCACAGGAAGTTTGCCAATAACATCAGACACGTACTACCCAATTCTTTCCCAGCATCTTCGTTTGCTCGGTCCGTAGGTAAGCACTGCATCCCACAAGTCTATGTCTGGAGTCATGCTTGGCTCTGACTGAGAATCGGGAGTCAGATTGGACGCTGACTGGAATCCCTCATCTTCTGACTGGTCTATGCTTTGGGGAACCTGCCAGAGAGAGTTCAAGTTTTGTATGTGAAAAGATATTACTGGAGAAATATGTGCTAATAACGAAGATGTTTTGCTATCATTTGTGATCAAGAGACTCAACATAGCTCAACCAGTGCCCACCCACCCCTTTATATCTATTTTAAATTTCTCCTGTAGGCACTCCTTCATTTGTTATGTTTCTACAGGTACCAATATCTACACACAAAAGGGCAACGACACCAAAATAATACACCAAGTTTGCTGATATTAAAATTAAAATCTACTCCTTTGGTAAGCTTATAGTTCTACAAATTGAGAATCTGAGCTCTTGGATATTCAACAATATGTAACACTAATTAAACAGTACTGCTCAGAATGTCTTTTAAACAGGTTATTAAAGCCCTAATTCTTCAAATTTGTACACATTTTGCTCAATATAACGATCATAGTTTGTTCTCTTATGCTTATTCGTATGCAGAAAATCTACAAGTGTTCAAACACTTATACGCCACATCCTCAACAGTTGTATGTGCAGAATAGTCCCCAGTTTTAGTAAAAGATTATCACAATTACATCTGCAGAAACACAGAGTGTTCTTCAGGAAATCTCAAACCCTGCAGTCTGATGGAAAGAGTACAACACTCATTAAAAAATTTCTGCCTTCCCTCAGTGATGACTTACATCCGTACCTGTACAGGGGATTTCTTTTTTAATGTGTCTGCATTTGAGTATCAGTTAAGACCTTGAGTTAAGGAAATTGCAAGAGCTATCCATATGCTAAATAGAGCAAACAAAACGTGGATTAAAAAGAGAAATACTAAAAACCTTACCAGCACAATAAAAAACAGAAAGAAGGGGAAAAAAGTATATTTATCTAGTACCTCTATGAGAATATAAAGTAGCAAAAATGAATAGAATGGACAAAAAAAAGATAAAGCAGAAACTGTACACAATGAAAAAGTCAAAAGACAGCAGGACCCTGGAGGTTTTATGAAATACAGTAACTGACAAAAATGGTTTAGGATACAACAAGCTAAGAAGAAAATACAAGAAGTTAGGTCACATAAGCACATACATTCAGACAGGAATGCTTAAGCAGTCAGGCTGAACGGTAACAGACAAGTGACAATGCAAAGGAGTTCAATACACAAAGCAGGCAAAAATGTAAGCAAAAGATTACTAGCGTGGGGAAGGCACAGGTACAGCTGATGGCTTAATGTCATACAGCCTATAGACATATGACTTTATGCTTCAGCTTAAATTCCAACACTGTCACGTTTCCATCACACATGAAATTACCACCTGTATTTTAAAAAGACAGTTTCAAAATGGCCTATTGAAAGCATGCATACACTCTGAGTCCAAAACAAACGATCCCATACTTTAATTGCAAGTCCAGACAAATCTGCATTGTCAGGCACTGGCGGCAAATCCAACTTGATGTCCATATCATACGTACGGCTGTGGACAAGAGCGCCGAAGAGCGAGACACGCGTTTCTCTCTCAAACTTGTCACCAGCAGGATAGTTCTGGGAGAACAAGCCTATGGCAGGGAGTCCAGTTCCAGGAGCAGCCTCCATTATCTGAAGCGTCTTCTGAATCGTGTCATTGAACTGACATTCTTCGCTTGTTATTAGAGATTGTATGTCAGCTTCAAACACACTTACATCGTAATAATCATAACCCTGATACTTGACGTTTCTCCCAACATATTTGTTGTTTAGGAAATAGTCCTTTTTTTGTGGTACGAGCTGAGGAGGACCTGTCCCAGCAAGCTGTACGAGGAGATCCAAGACAGAATTAACTTCAGTAAACGGTAAGCAATCTGCTGTTTCCAGCTCCTCCACGAGACTCTCCAGTCTGTCGGCCTGAGCACCTAGGCCACCAACTCTTAGGTTGAAAGACAGCATCAAAATTTTGTTTTTCACGGGAAGCCTGGAAACGTTGGATTGCAGCTTACGAGCCTCGTCTTGAAAAAGGTTCATGAAGAGGGCATTATACGCAACCCTTTTCAGATTTTGCTTAGCCCTCCTCTTGCTGATCTTCCGCCTGCCCAGGTGGACCTTCCACGGCAAACCTGCCAAGTGTGCTTCACACAAGTCACTGAACAGCTGCGTAATGCTCTCCATTTCCATCCCAACTGCCAGGCTACAGCAACTACAGTCCGACACCGGCGCTCTGGTTTCATGTGAGGACCTGGAAAACATCAGGAAGGAATGGAGACGTTTGTGACACACATACGAGAAACTGGCGGGTATGCTTTAACTGAAACAAAATGAGAAAGAAGAACACCGACCCAGTTCGTATTTAGGACACGAGCTATAAAGAAACCACTGCGAGTGTTTTCACGAACACAACGGGCCCCGGCGCGCACCTGAGGGCCTCGGCCCCCCTCAGCCCCTCCCGGCCGCTTGGCCGTCAACAACCCCGCAGCCCTCGCTCCCCGCCCGTACCTGCGCCGGGCTCCACCGCGGCTCCCGGCTCCGGCACCGGCACCGGGACGTCAAAGGGACGTCACGGGGATGCGACGGGAGGCGGTGGTGCTGAAGCGGCCGCCCTAGGGCGGGACGGGGCGGCGCTGAGGCGGCCATGAGGCGGGATCGGCCATGAGGCGGGAACCCTGAGGGGGCGGCCATGAGGCGGGCCGGCCGCCGCCCCGCACGGGGACGTTGTGGGGGATCCGCGCCGCTCTCCCCGTTCCTGCTATACCCCCCGGGCGGTCGCACCCCCAGGAGGAATCATAGAGTCATTTAGGTTGGAAAAGACCTCCAAGATCATCTGGTCCAGCCATCCCCCTATTACCGATGTCACCCACTAAACCATGTCCCTAAGCACCACGTCCAACACCCCCAGGGATGGGGACCCCACCACCTCTCTGGGCAACCCGTTCCAACGCCTGACTGCTCTTTCTGAGAAGAAATGTCTCCTCATTTCCAACCTGAACCTCCCCTGGCACAACTCGAGGCCATTCCCTCTAGTCCTATCACTAGTTACCTGTGAGACGATGGGGGTTAGCTGGGTCTGGGCCCCAGCCGCGGAACGCAATGACTCTAAGCGCAGCTTTCTAGCAGTAGTGGCAGCCTAGGTCTGTGAAAATACACGGGTTTGCCCTTTGATTCACGTTTTATTAATTTTGATGGACATCTTAAATATATATGTGTAACAAAATACAACACTCATGACTGACAATAGAAATTCAATAGTTAATGAAGGCAGTTGGGAAAAATGCTTTTTCCTCAGAAATGCTGAATTGTCACATATTTTCTTCTCCAGGGGAGTAGAAGGGAGAAGAATACACTTACAATGCTTCTGATTTTTAAAAGTTTTTGAAGCCCAAGTTAGGCAGATGCCCACCTAGCCCATTTTGACATGCGATAACCTAATTCAGATTTCAATTCAGAGTAACTTCAAACTCCAAAAAGAACTTCAGTTTACTTTAAAGAAATTCTGAACTGAAACAGGATGTCTTGTGTTCTTCAACTTTCTCTCATGAAAACGTTTGACATAAATTTTAGTCTCTTCCGAAATAATTTCCAGTTCAAAAATTTTCAAGGATTAAATGTCATTTCCCATTCAGCATAATTGAAAAACCAGTTTGAACTAGAAGGGTGTCACTTGGAACAGTTCTAAAAACAGGACTGTGAAGACTGACCTAATTATTCAAATGATATGTAGTTGATCCCAGTAGCAACAATTATAGGAATCCTGTCTAATTATGCATAGACAGAATTTTAAGTGTTTCAAAGCAAAAGTTTACATTATTGAAGTCATAATCACAGAAAAATACTCCTGAAAATGAGTACAAAATGTACCTGGAACGCTGAAAAATGAGACACATTATGGCTAAATAAATTTCCTGAGGCAATAATTTTGAGTATTCACATGATGTTACCCCTAGGCCACTACCAAATTGGGGGGTGGAGTGTTGCTTTTTATTTGCTATATAGAGAAAATTTGCATTTGAAATGAGGGTAGAATGAAGTCCCCTATCCACAGAATATTTACAGTATGTATACAAGTTGTAAACTTTATTTTAATCTTTACACTGCTTTATTCAATTATGTATTTGTAATTTTATATGTGCAAAATATTTTTTTCCACATGCCCTATATAGTTCAGGAAATCAAATTTAGTCTCAGCCACACAGGTATGATCTAGGAAACTATAGCTGTGTAGTTGCTTTTCTTTCTTAACTTCCTGCAACTGAGTGACCAGAGAAATTAAAGAACAGACTGTATTTGGTGAATCCTTTAAGTCATAGGAAAAATTCACGAATCCAAAGGACTCGTTGTTACGTTTAAACTTCCATTCCAATGAAATGGTGGTAGTGGCAGCAGTGCAAGCATTTTGATGTTGAGTAATTTTGGAATGTTTGGCTTGTACGATTGCTCATTTCAGATTCCTGTCTTCTGGACTACTTTAGCATTCATACAGTCAAGCTACTGCATGTGCAATCAGACTTTGCAGTCACAAATAACACAGGTGCCAATTTGTAGCAATGAAGCATGGGAGTAGGTAGGCTTCAAGTGTCAGTCTTGCATAATTGGTGCGGGTATAGAATTTACAAGCACAATGCTCTAGTTGAAATTGTGAATTTTAAGTATTTTAAAAACAGTAGACAACTGTGAATGGTTCTTACTCTGTTTAGAGATCAACCATTTTTTCCACTGATGATTTAAAAGGCAAAATTAATAGTGACACATTTCCTTCTGTTGGGTAATACGGTTCTAAATTGAAGTCAATTACTTGAAATCCCATCCTTCACTGAAAAGAACAATAAGATTAACAGTTATTAATCAAGCTCATACCAAAATTCCCAAGTCCATAAGAACACCTTTATTAGAACCAGACCACTGCTCTTGGCAATCTTTTCTGAAAGCAAGCAGAGCTCTTTCTTTCAAAGAGAGATGCCCACCTTTACCATTGTTTAAGTTTATAAATTTTCTGCTTTAACAACAAAGCCAAAGATTATTCAACAGAAATTTGTTTGCCTAATACCTGCATGATTCCTGTACAATTGGCATACCTGCTTTTCAACTGCTTGTGGATGTCCTTTAAGCACAACTAATCACTGAGTTAATCAAAATTATTTCCAGTTATTTAAAAATGTTACCTGATTCTACACTGCATTCAGAAAACACATTAGCAATCAGAGCCACATTATTAACCATTCTTTAAACACATATTTTGGTAGTTTTATGTCAGGATAAATATTATAAAATTTTGGAGTAACAACATTCAGAGTTCCCAAGGGTACAGTTCCTATGCTATGAAATTCAGTGCCTTCTGTCCCAGTGGGCAGAATCAAAGGCATTCCTAGTTTCATACTGCTCACATTAGATCAGCGTGCTCTCACCAACTTCAATGTCCCATTGACTTAAGAGAAACTGGTTGTATTTTGTCATCTCTTTAAAAACATATATATTAATAAGAACTAAAGATGAGTTACCTGAGCACTGAAGCATTTTCCATTCCTGCTGAAGTTGGTCTTTTAATATTTTTATTTTACGTACTTTTTCTTGGGTGAGAGGTACATAAGCTCCAACGTGAGGCACAGAAGCACCAGCTAGTGCTTTGGCTACACTTTGCATTAGATTTACATCTGTGTCCTGTTTAATAAGAAAATAGAAAATACCCTTTCAATACAAACTTTCTGCATTTCAGTAATACCTGGTAGAGTTTCAAACAAGCTTTTGTGATTAACTTGCTAGTATTAGCAACATGAATGAGCAACTTTCAATTTTCAAATAAAAAGGTGTCAAAACAGGTATTTTTTTCTGAAAAAGGTAAATTTATGTTAATCACTTTAAAGCTTTTTTTTTTTCAAGTAGAGAAAGAATCTCAGATTTACTTCTGTGACTAAAAAGAAATAATGCTAGATTAAAGGTAGAAAATGTTAAAAAGGAAGGAAAGGGAAGAATAGAGCTGCTGCATCATTTACTTTCTATCTGCAGAAAACAGTGATACATTTTGCTTCATTGAGTAATAATTTCTTTTTGAACTCCTGACACAATGACATTCCTAAATCGATGTAATTTGCTCTCAGAAGTTATATTCTGGTGTCCCTCATACATGAAGATTATTAACATTTATTTGGAAGACTGCTCTCTATTTTATTTTTAAAATGTAAAAACAGTTGTTCAGTTATTCTAAAAAGCCAAGCACTTGCATTAGAATATCTCAGCACATTAATCCTTTTCTGGAGCTACCTGCAGAGCACCAGTGGAAGTGTCTCAGTCAATTCTTAAAGATGTCTGTCTAGCTTTCTATTTCTCTCTGAATTTACCCTTCAGTCTAAATTAGCAATTGGGCACATGCACTATTTCAGTATACTTTATATCAAGTTATATTGGCTTAGACAATTTACATATCAACATTGTAAACTAAAACAGATAGCATTTGAGAGCACTACAGAATAAATATGTTAAAATCCACTTAATTGGCAGCTTAATGAATGGTATGTCTTTATTTGGATAGTTACTGGGGAACAGCTTAGAATAAAATTATGTACTTGAATTATTCACTGTTTCCGAATAAAGAACTAGAAAGCACAAAAGCAACCAGAAATTACTGTTTCACAGGACACACAGAGAACACAGAGAAACTGTTACAGTCACAAGATGCTGCATAGACCGAGAGTGTAAATTGAGTTCAAGAGATTAAACAAGTTCATGGAAGACATGCTCACTGGCACTTCACGTGCAAAGGGAAGCTAATTTCCAAACTGAGGCAAACAGTCACAACAGTATCTGTTGTGTACAGATATAACCACTAGTTCAGGCCTTGCATTCGTGCCTCGGCTTCTCAGTCACACGGGCTGCCTACACCTTGGTGTGTGTCTGTCTGCCTTTGGTCTCAAGCCAGAGAGAAACTTGGGCTGTTTGTGGAATGAACTCAGAGGTACCAACCAGCCAGTATTTTCAACGGAGCATCTCGAAGCAGTACACAGCAGCCATGCTGCTGCTTGATTTGGGTTCTGCACTGCACACTTTGAAGTAGCATGGCTTAGCACCACTTCTTACCTCAATCACCGCAAGAATTCGAGATTCTGCTAGTCCTTGTAGTAAACCAAAAAGAAGAGAAATTCCACTTATTCCAATGCTCCTGTTTGGTCCAACAGCTATTACTATCAAGTTGGGCTGATAACTGTATGCTACAGGAAGAATGAATCCAAGTACAGCAGAAAAGAAGTCACTCCTGTCAGCATCCTTTAACAGCAATGAGAAAGAGTTTAGCACAAATGTAAAGCCCCAAATTCCCATAGAGGATAAAAAAACATAACATGCACCTCAAAAAGCTTTTTACTGACCTAGGAAACAGGATACTGATCTATTTTCGCAGCAATCCTTATATTAAACATGCAGCTTTGTTCAATATTGATTATTCGTATTTTTCTTAGTGTCTTACGTGGTAACTCTGCCTTCTTGAAGATAAAATACAGTAGCCACTGGATATTCCCTCCAACCTATGCATTCTAATACACACTAAAGATCTGTTAAGGAGTAGCACCATGGAAAGATCAAAAAAGAAAGTATTTTCAAAGGTGCAAATTACAGTGAGAGCAGTAATTCTCAGTGCCATTTTATTAATTTGTAAATATATTCTAATCTTTCTGTTATAAAAAAAGTTTTTATCTTATATTATTTCCAGAAAGTGAATCTTACCTCTTTCCAGTTCAGAGAAATAAAGTATTTAGAGCCGATCTTTCCAGATTGTTCTTTCTCGCAAACATTTATCACAAGTACTTTTCTGTAATCAAAAGCCACATCTCAGTACTTCACCAACAACTTCCAGTGAGATAAAAATATCTCCCTTCTTCCACCATTCCTTAAATACTAAGTCATATCTCAAGAGCAAATAACTATTTGCATCATAATGTGCCATCATGTAAACACCAATTAAAATTGAAATCATACCTTTTTCAAGATACTAAAAAATACTTTTAAAAAGTATTAAAGACTATAAGCAAATCACTTTTAAGAAGAATGGGAATTGGCAAAGAAAGATATAGAGAAGTAAAGATGACTGTCAATAAGGAACTCAGCACAAGCACACTATACTCTGAAATTACAGAGCACATATTTTAACGTATATGAAGAACCAAGTTATTTTGCTTTTTGGTTCTCAGACCCTAGCTTATGCTAGTTACCAGCACCATAACTGTGTGCTAGGTTTTTGTTGCAAAACTCTCATGTTTTTGCTTTCCATCTGATCTCTTTGAGACCTACTGACCTTTTCCTTTTTGTGCTTTTTTTTTGGGTGGAAGTGTTGCTTATTATGTTTTTTCATCTGAAGCAGTGAGTGAAAAGTCTATGAGTGAGACAGACATGGGATTTTTAAAGAAGCAGATGACACAACATCAGAAAGAGGGAAGTTTAAGGAGTGTGGCTTTGTAGAACATTTGGATACTACCTGTCATGTCCTAATGCTACGCTGGGTCATAATTTAAACTGCTATATGTTAAATGCCTGTTACCATTCCCTCTCATAATCTCCACGTTTTCAGAAACCGCAGTGCTGAAATACTAGGACAAAACAAACAACAAACACATAGTTTGCAACATATGCAAACTGTTTATTAGTAAGTTTTGAATATAAATGTACTAAGTTGATTCTGTAGTGTCATACACCCACTTGGTGATGTGTAGATGGCTACACAAGATTTGAGGCATAGAAGAAATGGGTCTGGTTTTATTAGGGCTTCTGTAAATGAGTAAAAAAGTGATTAGGACTACTTTATTTTTGCTCTTGAGAAGGAACAGCAGCAGGCCATGAAATCATTGGAATTTTACTAGATCTATTGTATTTGTGAAAGTTCCTTATTTGCTGCATGATTTTATTCCTTCCTTATTTTACTTCTCTTTGCAACTACTAATCACATCCTTGTTCTCTTTTCCTAAACAAGGCAATTTTTAAAAGATAATAAATGAAAAAAAAAACAAAAACACATGAGTTACAGCATGATTTATACGGGTATTCCCAGACAGAAAAACGGACTGATTTAATTTGATAGTACACGTCTACAGGAGTATCTCCAACAGGGATATGATCCACATGTGAAATCAATGTTGCTTAGCTGAAAACTGTCAAGAGTGAACTTCACATTCTCCTTTTTGCAGGATGGATAGAGCTGTATGTTAAACTAAGAGGTTCCCGCACAGAGCTCGACTCCTGATTTAATTAATACAAACTAAGAAAATACTCTTAGAGATATGGTTCATCTTGGAAGGTGTTGGAGTCACCGTCCCTGGGGGTGTTTAAGGAAATGTTGGACATGGTATTTAGGGACATGGTTTAGTGAGTAATACTGGTGGTAGGGGGACGGTTGGGCCAGATGATCTTGCTGGTCATTTCCAACCCTAATGATTCTATGATTCTATGTGCCTCTTGCAATTACTGCAGGGCTACAACAGATCCTGATCAGTCCTCACGTGTGGTTCACAAGCAGGCAGATTCAGACCACAGTCTGTATATCTGTAATAGCGTATTTCGTATTGGTGATTTTAATTTGATCATACACACTTTCATTTCTATCAGTGATTTTAATATCATGTATATTTCTTTCATATCTCAACTTATTTTAAATTTCCCTTTTAAATACTTGCTTTCTTTATTACTTTGTACTTTCAATATTATGTTTTCAGTAAAAATCCAAGTTGTGATTGATATAGAAGGGTTATACTTTAAACCTGCTATTAAAATTCACATGGTGTCATTTAGAGATAGAAGTTTGTCTTAGAGATATATTTTGGGTTGCTTTGTATTTTGTTTCAGGTTAAACTTGAATTAAAATCAGCTCACGACTGATTCCTTAGTGCAGATTTCATCAAACATATGGACACTCATGAACATTTACAGAGCTTATGGGATTTGACTCCTTAAAGTAAAGAGAAGCCTCACCCATCTTCTGTGTTTGGTATGATCTGCATGTCTCCAACAAATATGCAAAGCACTCTGTAGAACACAAAGAAAAATCATGTATACATGTATTTACATCTGCAAGTATTTTTTTTTCCCCAATTAGTGCAATTTGTTTAAAGAGTTTACATGTAGATTAGACATAAAACAGAATGTACATTGTTTCTGAATTTGGTTCATTAGAAGTAAAAAGAAAACAAATTTATGAGATCAAGGGAACTCCCTCCCACCAGTCCTGTGGGTGGAAAAAAAAATAAGCCAAAAAAATGCCCTCAGGGCAAAGACAGTTGAAATCTGGCAAAGAAAACAAGGCTAGCACAACAGTCATCCTTAAAAATGTTGTGCCTTTGGTAACACAAGAGGCTTTTGCTGGCATATACAACACTGTCTGTACAGCCTATTGAAAATGCTATGCACATGGAGAAGTTATTTGTTCCAAAATTAAGCTTTTCAAAGGCAACTTTCCATATTTCATACACTTTTACCTTATTTTTACATTTTGCCTAAGGGTACCAAATGCAAAAGATTCAAATTCACCTTTGAAATCCAAAATGAACAGAATATCTTAGTGCTACATCAATAGAAACAGAAGCTGTGGGTGAATCTGCAATTCCATTGCATACCTGCAAAATATATTTTTTATTCAGAAAAAATTAATGCTGCAGAAGATCATGTTATTCCTTATTTGTACCAACTGTAATTTTACTTGTTTATATGTATCACTCAAACAAAGCTGCACAAAAGGGATCCTGAGGTTAAGAGGTTAGTAATTCGTTTTCAACAAAGAGGCCACATTTGATCATTATGCCAAAAGCTGTTGTATTATTTCAGAAGCATGGTGCTATGCTGAAAGGCAACTGTAAATAAAAGCTTTTGCAGGAGAAGGTCGTGTTCACCGTTCCTCTCAATAGTCTGTGGACTGGATACACTCACTTGGCCAGTAGGCAAACTGCACCAGAAAAACAGACAATGAAAAGGAGGCTGTCCCTGAACTCTGACTCCTCCTTTAACCTATGCAAGCTATTCCTTTCTGGAAACACAATGACAGTATTATGCCATCAACCTTTAAGTGTTCATTTGTGTTCTGTAGTGCTTTGAGCTCTACATGGAAGGTAAGCAAAAAGATAATGCATGCTCTCCCTCTTTGTATCTGTCAACACAAAAAGCTCAGCTTAGCATCTGCAACTCATGACAAGTTCTGTTTCCTTTTACCAGTAATTTTTCGCATCTATTTATAGGCTTTCCTGGAGGTATGTGCAGCTTATACCGTTAGAAACTTGTCCCTGAAATTTACAGTCATGACTAACATGTGCAAGAAGGCTTTTAAGAAAGAGGCCATTCTGACAGGTAAGTCTTCCTCACTGGCTTGACACTTTAAAGAGAGCTTGTCATTCAAAGAAAGACTGATTTATTATAACATAATAAAAATCTTGTATTTTTTTTTTAACTTACAGTTTTTCTCTGCTTTTCAGAATTGTTATACATAAATATAAACTTGCAATGTCTAAGCCTGCCTTATCTTCATTCCTGACCCTGCAAGAATTAGAATACTGAATTGGAATTACTCTGTTTAGAATCACAGCACACACTGGTGTTGTAAACCATGCCATTAAAGCAATCGGGCAGGAAAACAAAGGACCGAGTAAATTATTGTGTATATATAACGATAAGGGTGTACAGCTTTGCGTAGAATGGCGTCTTATAATACAGGGTAATGCAGAAGTAAAGTCTCTTCTAAAGACTGAAGGCAAAACTCTGCATTCACACAGGAAAAAAATTGAGATCTCTTGCTCTGATTTCTTGCTGCTGCTCACTGGTGCTTGATACACAGCCTTCTGCCTCCAGCAACTGGAAGAGTGAATGTCTGCATCAACTGTGTGTCTGAAAGCGATGAGAAAGTTCTTAAGGCTTCACAAGCTGTGACTGCAGCAAAGCGGGACAATATCTTGGCCCAAAGATAATTAGAACAACGTTTTGGGGTTAACAACTATTCTTAAATGTTTTCTCATGTTGCATACTCACTCTTGTTATCTAGCACAGTCCAGATGAGGTTAGTGGGGTTGTGAATTACATAGTAACTAATATCCAGATGACAGTGTAGAAGCAGGAATCAGAGGAATACACCCCCTCCTCCAATCCTCATGATTAAAGCATGTTATTCTTACCTCCTTCTTCAGTATTTTATCTAGGATGGCCAACATACTGCCAAGAGAGTGCAAGGTTTTGTCCTCTTTCACAAGGTCTGCGTAAAAGTCACTGTAAAATAAATTATATGGAGAAAAACTAGGCTATGCTTCTGAAGAGAACACTGTCTAACAGTACTTTGCAGTTACTGCTGACAGGGTACATTTTGTACAGACGCTGCTACACATTCACTCTCAAAGACCTAGCCCTGGCAGGAAGATGACAACACTCTTGCCTGACAATCTCGAGCTCCCTAAACCTGTTTCCATTCTGCACTGGAAAGAAAACAAAAAATGCCTGATGATATATTCATGAAATAGAATTCTGACAGAACTAGACTTACTAACTTAGAAAATCAGACTCAAATCTCAAATCTGGTCCAATTTTTTTTTTCAGCTAAAAGTGAACACAGAGCTTTAAGGCATCTTCCTAACAAAACCTCTTTCTAAATGAACACATTTGCACTGTTCTCTCTTGAAATAATTTTCTCTCAAATATTCTGATTAGTTTTATAAAGGACTGTAAGGATATGGTTGATAACGAACACCGATTTCTTCATTTTTCAAAGTAATTCTGGTTATGACTGAATAGACTGAGGCCAGGAAGACCATGGCAGAGACTAAACTAGATGAAAGTCTGTACCAAGACCTCTCATCCTTACAATCATGATGGGAATTAAATAAATAGGACCAACCTGGCAAGAGATTTCACTTCGTTTTTGTCCATTTCCTTCACCACACAAACAGGTGCTGGGAGCAAGTATGATGAAGCTTTTGACTCAGATGTTGCTGTTCTGATGGGAGGCACTGGAAATAGAATATTTCTCATGTGCAATTCCAGAAATCTTTCTATTTTGACAGCTTCACTGTTGTTAGTTATCTTATCTTCATGGTCTGTAGAGGGATTGGTATTAGTTGTCTTTGGTAAGTGCGACTTGGTGCTCAAATTATGCAAAAATGATGTGTCTAGAGGAAAAAAAAAAGAGGGGTTTCACATGCATTTCTTTTGGAGCAGGGTGTTAATATTTACTTACATTTATTTACAAAACAAAGTACACCTATACTCATAGTGGGCGTACTTATTTCCATACACTAACTACAATGTTTCCTGCTACAGATGTTACTTTTTCAACGATGCTACATTTCTTTTTAATCTAATGACAGGTCACAAACAATAATAATAAACCTTACCTCCATTTTCTTCTCCACACAGAAAACAGCATACTCAAACAAAGATATTAAAGCACTACTTTTTGGTGTGATGTTTGACAGCTTCATCAGTTAATAAAAGTTTTTTTGTTGTTGTTTTTTTAGTTTGTTTGTTTGTTTTTCTGACCAGTTGAGGGCTTGGCCCTGTATGAAGCCTCACAGTGCTTCACCAATCATTAGACAAACCACTGGTACTTCAATTCCTTTAAACCAGAGGAAATAATCATTTTGGATTTCTGTATGATTTAATTTACCAATCACATTTAATTACCTTCATACATCAACCATTTCCAGTAGGGTTTATGTGCTGCTCTCACATTCTGAATAGATTCAATAGCACTATAAGAGAAACAGGTTTAACAGTATCAGCAGCAACGAAAGTACAGGAAACACAATCTACCTCAATGAAAAACAAAACACATAACTGAAAATGAACAAGCTCTGGTCTATTCCGAAAACACAGAACAGAAAAATAAAGAGAATGAGAGTCAATAGCCAGATCTCTTGGAAAGATTAGATGCAAGAGTTATAAAAGGGAAGTGAAGAACATGTGCAGCATGTGCCTTTTAAGTAAACGCATTTACACACATTGAGTGAAATCCTGACTGCTGCTGGAGGAAGCACAGCTGTCCCTGACTTCAGGAAAAGCAGGATTTTATGTCCTTCTCTGCTCTGTCAGAGATTTTATCATCTCATCAGAGATTACAGAATGTACAGAGGTAGTTAAATTCACTCAAAAGCTACCTGTTCAGAGAGATTGAAAGGGGGGCAGAAAACAAGTAGATCACATTCCTTGCTATTCTTGAACTCTTTTTTATTACCACTGTTAGCACTACAGGCAAATGGCCCCTTTATACTACCTGTCATACAAACATCATTCACATCACAGGAAATCCAGGACAAATTCTGCATATATGGAGATAATCTGCAACGTGTTCAGGTGCTGGACTGATAAAACGGGTGAATATGTAATTGACTCTGTATTACCTAGGATGATAGCAACCTGATAGATTACAATTGGCAGAGGAGAAAAAAAGAGGTGCTACGAGTACTATCGGGTGCACTGGGAGCAAAGGAACCATCTCTGTTCCACTGGGGTATACCAAATCCAATTCTGCCCACCAGCCCTTGTAACCTACGCTGCTTCCCTGACTGATCTCAATTTTACTTAACATAGTCAAGTAGTGCATGCTGGCTTCTACACACCAAAATGCATGAGTAGCATTACTGCTGAAAAAAGACATGGGACAACTATTGAGGTAGGAGAGAGACTGAAGACAGAACGTGGAGATGTGGAGGAGATGGTACAGACAGGAAGAGAGAAAAACACTGTTTAGATGTAGGACTGATTCAGGCCCAAGGCTTGGAATGCTTCACTAGGTCAGATACACTACAGCTGAGTGCTTTAGCAACCCAGGCCTCAATGCTCCGAACTCTAGAAACTCAAGGAGTCATCACGAGTGGCTCTGCACAGCATCAGCTCTCACTGATGGCAGAAAGGCCAGCTCCAGCTATTGCAACTAAAGTAGTCCTGGAGTCTGAAGAACTAATCTCCGAAATTACATACTGTCCAAAATGCTGGCTGTTACTAACTGGCATTGCCTTGATTACAGCAGGACTGTCTCAGCACTGAGAAGGATCTCTGCAGGGTAACAAGGCCCAAGGATAAATAGCATAAGATTATGTCAGTCATTAAGAACTTCTTGAAACTCAAAATCATTTCAGAAACAGAAGTATGCAAAACTGCATCTTGGATGACTTTTTCAGAAAGCAAGTTATCCAAAGCAGAAAATAATATCCTATAAAGCATCATATAAAACCTTGTGTCAGCAAAGTATTCAAAGCATGCATATCTTCAGTCTCTTTGATAAACACAAGGGTTAGTCTAAAATTATTCACACGCTTACCTTAGGCAAGGGGCCATTTCTCCAGTTACTTGAGGTATAGGGTCTCTAAGCAAAGTCTTTACAGTCATGCAGACTGATTCAGACAAGGACTTCAAGTGATATCCACCCTAGAAAAGAAGTATTTGGTACCACATAAGGAACAAGTAGTTGTGAAATCTGAAAATCATCACAGGAAATAAACTTTTGAAATATATCTGAATTCACATAAATGGAAGAAGATATGCATCTACTTGATGATACCTAAGTCACTGTTTTCATACTGAAAATTACTAAGTTAGAGGCTACTTGCTGAACTTCACTGGCATCCCATGACTCAACTCACTTTATTGTGGTTTGTTTCGGAAAACAGATGCCCTGAAAACTCTAAAAACATTCTTTCTTACATCCATCTCCATTGCATGCCACTTTCTACAATTCTTTTGGAAGAGTCCTGAGTAGGTAAATGCTATCACTGTCCTCTAAAATATCTGCACAAGGGAAATCTCCCACAGCCTGACACTTAAGATATGCCTGTCCTGATGATTTGGCAGAAGGTGGAGAAGAACTGAAGATAGATTTAAGACTGCTGAAATAAAGACGATAGACTGCTTCCTGCATACCACCTGCAGAGCCGTCACATCATCTGTATCATGAGGGGATGCTTATCTGTACTTCAGCTAGCAGACAGAAGTATCTATAATAACCTGCTGAAGAAAAGGATGACAGAAGACAGGTCAAGCAAAGCAGAGGTTAATCAATTCCTAAACAATTCAGTCTTGGAGACCTTGTTGGCAGTAATAAATCCACAAAGTTATTTACCTGAAAAGTTACCATTTTTCTAACATGCAAAAGGGGAGTAGAAATGTAGGTTTCAAAATGAGGAAACTTTTTTTTTTAAAAGAGAGCTCTTCAAAAAGATCTACTTCTTTGATTAAAAACATCTAAGCAAGTTTAGCAAGAGCTCTGTTTATTTATGTTATAGGTTTTTAAAACTCTTCTGGAGTAAGACAAAATTGCAGAAACATTGGTAATGCAGTTTATTCAGTAAATACATTTTAATGCATTGGGGACTGTCCAGAGCAGCAGTCTACAGTCACTGCACACAAGAACTGAACACATCTGTTAAGGATGTGTTTTTGGAACAATGACCATATGCTCCATTTCAATGTTTTAAGTTAAAAAAAAAAACAAAAACAAAAAAAACCACAGCTCTTAGGCATTAGAAGAAATGTGTTGTCTTAAGGGCATTGTCAAATCTTTGCCATTTTTGTATTCCTGATTCTCAAATAGATATAAAAAGAAGCAATGACTTTGCTAAGTTTCAAGTCTTTACCTCTAGGATGACACACAGTTTTCCATTAGCTAACTGCATCAGGAAATGGGTAAGGTGGGCAAAAACCTCAGGAGTGGCATTCATCTGCCCCTAAATCAAAGAAAACATTTGTAAGAGATGAAACCCCGAATCAAAAACATTGTCTGTTTTGTTTTTTTTCACCAATCTGAAATACATGAGACTGAGTCAGAATACTGGAACACTCACCTCTGATTGTATTTAACAAAATGCTGAACCAACTGCTTTAAAGAAAGGTGCAAAAAATGATGCAGTAATTATGCCTGGATAATTTGTCTTTACAGGTCTCATAGTATTTAATGAGCTGGGGTCAGCTTAAAGACTCATACGTGTATTTTTATCTTGGTCATAAGTGAATTTCACCTAGCAATCACTGGACATTGAAGCTGCAGGAATATTTTACAAACACCTTTATGACTGACAAGACAAACCACAGCAAGTTACTTACTTCAGGGTCTCCAATTCCTGAATCATATCCAGAGGAGACAAGAACCAGTTCAGGATCAAACTGTAATAAAACAGAGAGTTGCAGCACATTCCTTTGTATTTTGCACTGGATTTCAACCACACCACATTCAGCTATTATTTCAGCCAGACCATAAACACAAATACTCTCCTTGAATTAAAAAGTAACTTTACCCATTTAGTCTGTTTTCATTCTTGATGGAAAAGTTGCAGAGCTTTGTACTGAATATTTCAACACTAACATTTCGTAAACATTATTATGTTGATCAGGACATCATTCATACCAGCAGAAATTACGTGTTAACTGTGCTACTGGCGAGTACTGCATTTCTACAAGATATTCACTGGTACTTATGAAATAGCCTTTGATTTTGCTATTCAAAAAAACAGAGCAGTAAAAAAGTACCTCAAAAGCCATTGGAAGCAACACATGAAAAAATGCAGCAAGATAATCTGAGTTTCCCATCCCAACCTGCAAAATGTGAGAAATATAGGTCAGATCATCCTGTTGGAATAACAGATTTTTCTGAGGTTCTTCATGACTTTGGGGAAAGATAGTATCAAAAGTTAAAGATGAGGCAACCATACGAGACACTAAAACAAATTCCATGTACTTTAAGTGCATACACATACAGCATTTTTAGTCTTAAGTATGAGCTTCAGTTCTACGCTGAACAAAGATGAATGTAATCATCTTCTGAAACACTTTTTGATTTGATGGCTAGGCAAGATATTGAAGAAAAAAAATAATGTTCATGTCTGTCTCTCCCTCATTTTAAAAAAAATAAATAATCACATTATGAGCCATGTTTCTCTGCAGATATTCCACTGACAGAAATGAGGTACACTGTGCTAAGACATCTGCCAACCAAGCGAAGTAGTGCACTTCTCAGAAAGTGTTACCTAATGCATGAGAAATAAAGCTTTGCATTTCCTTTATTGTGCTGTAAGCAACATTTACCTTATTCCAAGGCAAATTTATATTAAAGCCTTTTCCTTTTCCCAAACCTACAGCATCATAATCAGATTCTTTGAGAGATGGCCAGAATTCTTGATGTTCGTACCGATGCCAGGAAAAATACAAAACACTGAAAGATACAAGAAGCAAATCTAACTTCACAAAAAGGTTCCAAGACTGACTTTATGTCCTGAACTTAGCAGACTTACTGAGGGAAAGCATGAAGACAGAATCAGCCTTTGCCCTTTCTTTCTCTAAACAGTCCTGGACTGCAGAAGTTGGTACAGGAGGTCCTATATCAAAATTAACCTAGGACAATTGCTAGAATGTCTTGTATGTACTCCCTTCAGACCAAAGACAGGACATTTTCAGAAGAGCAGACTTGTTTTTAGAACCTAATTCTGTGTTTTTTCAGAAAACAGTACAAAGCTCATCTGTTTTACCCAAATACTTCCTGAATATTTAAACTGAGAAATTCCTGAATAGAAAGAACGGAGATATTACCTAAATACTCCTATGGAGAGATCTTACTACTGGCAAACTAAGATAGCCATATTGCTCATTTTGTGTTTGTTATCCTTTATAGTAGAATAGATTTAAATATTTATTTTTGATAGATTTTTCCTTCTACTTGATAACAAGTGAAAAACAACAGTCAGTAAAATAGCAAGAACAATGTTTTGTAAGATTCTAGTTTTAGAAAGATAAGGAATCTTACTCTCTACAGAAGCAAGCAATATTTAACTAGCTAACATAAAGAATAAAATATCCTTCAAACCTTGGATCCTCTTCAAATATATACTGAGTTCCTTGCCCGTGGTGCACATCCCAGTCAACAATGAGGATTCTACAAAGATTAGTAAAATAAAACATTCAGCAGAACCAGAGCACCTAGAACTAAAGGAAATACAGATGAACAAATAAGATTTTATGACCCAAAAGGTATGTGACACCCAGAAAGGTCTAGACATTAATCTAATAAGGTATCATGTCAAATGGCTATCTAAATGCCATAACTGCGCATGAAAAGCTTCTCCAGGGTCCATGCACCTACCTTTGTAGACCGTATTTCAATTTTGCATATTCTGCTGCAATAGCAACATTGTTGAATAAACAGAACCCGTTAGCTGCATTTCTCTGACTGTGGTGACCTGGAGGTCTAAAACAAAGTTTTATATCATTACTCACAACAAAGGCAATTTTGGTACGAAGTGAAGACTTGCTCCTATTTTTTACCTTACTAATGCCATTCCATTGCAGACTTTTCCTAACATCACAGAGTCCACTAGTTGCAAAGTTGCTCCCACTGCTAGTCTGGCACAGCGGTAAGTGTTCTGAAAAAGAGAATCTCATAGTTAGCATCAATCATTCATCGGCTTGTTTTAGACTAATCACAAACGACATGCTTTGCACCCCAACAGGAAATAGACGTAAGTCTACCCTATTGAAGTTGCATGCAGTTAGCTAAAAGCAGAATTTTACAACACAAGTTCCAATGTGCTCTCTACCAGGTTTATCTGTGATTGTTGTATCTTTTACAAGGATGTTCTCTCTGGAGGAGGTAAGAAGCATGAGATGTATATACTGAACTAACTAGTTCTACTGAATTAACATGGCATCTCTGAAAATAAGGAGCAAAATCTTACAGAAGCAAAACAGAAAGGCCTTCCCCTCCATTATCTGGCACAGCATTTAAGAGTGACTGTTATTAAAACATGATTTGCAGGCCACTAATGGCTTACAATGATGTAGTAGAAAGAGAAAAAAGAGAAAAAAGAGAAAAAATTTGAGCAGTGTGCTGCTATTCTGGTACAATGCGATTACAGAATAGATGTCAGAACACTTAACCAGTTTAAATTACAGCATTACATGAAATTGGAAACAAATTATAATAATGTCATAAATACATGCAAATATATTTAGACGGCAAAAAAAAATTATTGCCAATGTTCCCCTACTTAGCAAATTGTCACACAGATGCAACAATACAAATATGTGCAACTCCCAATAGAGGAAGTAGTTTAATTTACACACCGGATGAAAGAAAAAAGCATCATAATTCCCAGACACTCTTTTCAGTTCCTCTTCACCCATTTTCTGCGTGCTTTTTGCAACTTCCAAGTGTTCTGAACTGCAGACGAGAGAGAGAATAACACAACACTTAATTAAGCAAATCAACTTATAGCTTTAAATGCAAAATGTAATGAAAACAGAACATATGTTAAAAGGGGCTTGTCTCTGAGACTTCACACATCCAATACTCTGGAACACCAGTTGCAGGATACAGCGAAGAGAATCAGGAGCGCTACGAAAGCAAGAGTTCTTGGATGTCATAAGAATATGACAATTATTATTCTCCCTTTTCCAGTGGTAAAACGGCTTAGCCTTGTTAGCACAAAAAGGCTGTTTCACTATGCAGTGATCTGTTTTGCAATGCATGCTACATAAAGATACCATCCCAACAAGAACTAAACTAGAATTCTGGCAGTCATCTGCACATGAATTACGACTCTAGTCCTCCCCTGTTCATGGGAAACAGATTATCTGAATGAATCCCTTATCAGGTGTGTAGTAACTCTTTTTTTTTCACTAGTTCAAGAGAGCAATAAGTGCTGAGGCACTAGAATCAACATTCCACCAACTCTCTGTCACTGCTCTCTTGCTGTTGTGGAGTGAGCTGGAAATGGGTGCTGACAACATCCTATGTGTCCTAAGCCAGGATTACAATGACCATAGATGCTTTCCCCTAGGTGGAACACCAAAGCAAGCAGAATTTCACAACAAAGTGAGACAGACACAGTAGTGCTGCCTAATGGAAAGTAAGCTAAACAATGGCTACAAAACGAAGGTGTTAACAGGAATAAACCAGTCTGAACCTGAGTGTCTGTATAATTACTAGTTTAACTTTATCAACAGCCTCATACCTGACTGTGAATGCAAACGAAACATTTTTGCAGGAGTTACATACTTGTCTAAACCTGAAAGTGTTTTAAAAAGGAAAGAGGTCTATTATCTTTAGCCTACCTATGGAAACCAAAACAAGACCTTTGTGAGTTTATTTGTCCCATGTAATCTAGAAGAAACAACTAAACAGGGTAAAGTCATCAGGTCTCTTCAGTACCCAATCAGCAGCATATATACTATGAAAATAAATTACATTGGTACACAGCACTAACTGCATTCTAACACATACATTCTGAGGAAAAATACTGCTCTGGAATCTGAAAATTTAAGCATGACTCAGGATCAAGCTATGGTCCCTGTCACAAGTGTCAGGGCCCTCAAGTGCAACCCTTCCCTCCCTGGGGTTCTGCTGCTGGGTTCAGAACCCGTTTAGAGATGGTACAGCTGGTGGACTTGAAAGAGCGAGCTAGAAGGAGCCTCCATTGAGGAAAACTCTCCAAACAACTCTCCAAACAGCTTTGCTTAGAAGTTTTGGCAAAGGCTTCCCCTCCTTGGGAGCTGCTTTAAGGTAAGGCTCTCACTCTTGGCTACGCTGTAGTTGCGTTGAGTAGTCATATCTGTGACCAGCCATGAACCCCACTGATCTGGACCTGGACCCCGACCTCTGAAGTGACTTCCTAGCTTAACATCAGGCCTGCCATAGCACCATGGACTTGTTGAGTAATCTAAACTCTTGGCTGAATCTGGTTACCATCACATCTTTGGGAAAAAGAGGCGGTTATCATCTTTCTAAAGAAATATCATTTTTTTTCCACTTTTTCTTAACGTCCTGTTCCAATTTTTATTAGAAGCTTACTTTTAATACTATATATAAAACAGCATTCATTGCTCAAGAACCCAGAGTGAGAATGAGGATTTAGTAGAACAGCAGATTCATACTTCACCACCTAAACCATACGTATACATATATTGTTTGTACAACAACAAGTCTGACACATTGCCACTGAAATTACTGGAAGTCATTCCGTTTTAGAGCAGACCTCCATTTTCAAATGGAGCAAAATATAATCTGGAGGTAGACATGACAGATGTTATTTCATTGGATTAATCTGAATGGTGATGAAAATAAGTTTCAGACCTGTGAACTAACAGGATCTCCTCTTCAGTTCCTTCTCGGGCAGGCACATGGACGCATCTTTCCACAAGATGGTAAAACTGAAGCTGCTCATAGGAGGTTGACAGTCTTTCTGGCACTTCGATATCACAGATAGGACTAGAAATAAGAGATAATCATATTACTATAGCACCACATCAGCACAGCTTACAAGTATTAATAATAATGCCTAACTTTTAACTTCCCATTGTGAAAAGATTCAATATCTTCACAGGAATGTGTAAGAGTAAAAAAAAAAAAAGAAAAGCTAAAAAAAAAGAATTCTTTAAATATTTTTCAGTTTTGAATTGTGCTAAAAATAATAATATAAAATCTGTAAGCAAAAAGAAGTGTATTGCTCTTATATAAAAAGAATCACAATAGCATTTTTTTCCTTCTTCTCTCATCACTTAAAGTAGCATTGGCTACTATAGACACAGGAACAATAAAATGAAAATGTACTGTAGGTTACAGTGAAGGTCAACCAAGGAGAAATAGGTTTGGGAGAGAAGATAACAGCAGACTTCTACTTCAAGCACAACACAGGTACTGGTCTCATTCGTATAAATATAAGCAAGCAGCACATATACATTTCTAACAGAATTTAATTGAAGAGTTTCAGCTAAGTAAGTATATCCGCATATTTTTCCCTGAATCCAATGATATTTAGCTTTATAAACAACTTAATTAGCTTAAAATACTTTATTTTGGAGATACTTTTTTTAGGGGTTTGCTCAGATGCTTAAAGCTGAAGACTTGTCTTATTAAGGCTTCCTGGACTGGATGGCTACAGCTTCTCAAATCCAACTTCAGATTAATATTATGGCATCTGGATACAAATTAAGAATTTTAAAAAAGTTTTTCTGCAAAAGGATAGACTTTCTGTTTACTAGGAAAACGACAGGATATCTATCACTAGACTTTTCATAATACATTTACAAAGAATTCATTCACTTGATATTTCTCTTAGAAAGCCTAATAAGAACCTATTCATAAGAAGGACAGGACGTTATTGACTTACTCATTCCAAAGTAGTTTATGACTGGTCATTTCCTCATCATAAATCAATGCTGTTCCTGAAGCCATTGCTATAGATAGAACAAAACAAAAATCCCCAGATGCATATTTCAGGCTAGAAACAAATGTATAAAAAAACAAGCTTAATATTGTACTAGCTAGTGAGAATATGTGTACACAGCGTATCTGCTTGTATGAGGATTGTGCACTTTTGACTTCGTAAGTACAAAGTGAAATCAAAGAAAACCCTTTAGGAGGAACCCCGACAAGACTGGTTAGCGAGGCATGAGTGCAAAAACTGACGGCAGAGATCTGGATGCTGGCCTCACACAGGCAGGATTCCTGGTTATCTCAACGCTCAAGGCCTCAGCAGAGGCATTTCTGGGGCAGGTGAGGGGTTGCACGAGCTCTCCAAGCCCCTCTAGCCCAGGCTACGGGCCTTTTGAAGGCTGCAGAGGAGCTGACGTCAGGCCTGTGCATGCCTTCTCCCAGGCATTAGATGGGGATAGTCACCTGCCAGAGCTGACATGAAACAAAACAGGCATTCATGAAAACTTCAGGTATAAAGCCACTGAATAATATGATTACATACACCGCAGATCCCACAATACAGGGATTTACCGCGTTTAAAACTTCTTTCTTTCAAAAACAAACAAAAAACCATTAGAGGTATTTATTTAAGAAAACAAAACCAGATGCAGAGAAAAAGGACTCAAAACGCAGCACCACCTCACTGCAGTCCAGGAGCAGCCGGCGGCTCCGTCAACCCAGCACCGCGGGCAAGCTGGGCCCCTCGCCGCCTCCTTCCTTCCCTCGCCGCCTCCTTCCTTCCCTCGCCGCCTCGCTCCCTCCCTCGCCGCCTCGCTCCCTCCCTCGCCGCCTCGCTCCCTCCCTACCTGCTACCTCCTTCCCTCCCTGTGGGGAACCCCAGCCACCCCACGCGGCCTCCAGCAGCCCCCGGGGCCCTGCAGGCGGCCTCCCGGCCCCCAGGAGGGCGGCCCCGGCCTCCCCGCACACACCGCCCGCAGCTCCCCGGGCACCGCGGCTCCAGCGCCCCGGCGGCTCGGGGCGGGCCGAGGGCAGCCCCCGCCTCGCCGCCGGCCCCCGGAGCTGCCGGAAGATTTTCTAAGGAACGCCCCAACCCTAAAGGGAGGACGCAGGGCGGCGGCCGAGGCTGCTCTGCGGGTACCTCCCGCGGGGGCATGTGGCATCGGAGCGGCTGGCAGCTGAGGGATGGAAGTTTCTCGGCTGAAATTCCTGCTTTTTGTTTTGCTGGCGCTTATGCCGCTGTACGTAGCGTTGGTGTAGAACAGGAGACCTTAAAACACATATAAAATGACAAATTTGCCCCAAGGCTACTTTGCTTTGCAAGAGCTCCATAAAGTACATCTGACAGTTTGAACAGTACTTGCATGCCAAACATAGTTCAACTACATGTATTATTAAGTTTTTATTACATTAACAAGTATGAGAGCAAATAAACAAACAAAGCAGGGCTTCCTCTCAAGTAAAGGGGAATAAATATATAAGTAAACCTCAAGCTAATACAATTATTTCTCTGTTTTTATAGAGAAACAAGAGTCTACCCCTCAGTAGTTCAGACTAGAATCGCAGACTGGCCGAGGTTGGAAGGGACCTCTGAAGATCAGCGATGTTTCTCTAGCACTTTTTAAATGGGTCGCTCACTGCTGGGCCTGCACGTTGCGCTGACGTGAACCTCCATCAGACGCCCTTCTGGAGCAGCTGGCGTGTGTAAGCAGTGACAGAGTTCTTTAAATATTTACCATTTTTCCAGTAGAGACCATCATAGACTCAGCAGGATCAAATGAGCTAAGCTTCTGAATAACCTACATTTTTCAAAACAGTGACTTCATTATACAATATAAATTGAATATAGGTTGTCCCAACTTTTATTCCTCAGTTTCTACTAGTTTTCTAGTTCATGATAGAAAATCATGGAATCACAGAATATCCTGAGTTGGAAGGGACCCCCAAGGATCACCAAGTCCAACTCCTGGCTCCACACAGGACCACCCAAAAATCAGACCCTGTGTCTGAGAGCACTGTCCAAACACTTCTTGAACTCCAGCAGGGCTGGTGCTGTGACGACTGCCCTGGGGAGCCCGTCCCAGTGCCCGACCACCCTCTGGGTGCAGAACCTTTCCCTAACCCCCATCCTGACCCTCCCCTGTCCCAGCTCCATGCCGTTCCCTCGGGTCCTGTCGCTGTCCCCAGAGAGCAGAGCTCAGCGCCTGCCCCTCCGCTCCCCTCGTGAGGGAGCTGCAGGCCGCCATGAGGCCTCCCCTCAGCCTGCTCTGCTCTGGGCTGAACAAACCCAGGGACCTCACCCGCTCCTCATACGTCTTCCACTCTAGGCCCTTCACCATCCTCGTAGCCCTCCTTTGGACACTCTCTGATAGTTTCATGTCCTTCATATACTGTGGCACCCAAACCTGCACACAGTACTCGAGGTGAGGCCGCGCAGCGCAGAGCAGAGCAGGACAATCCCTTCCCTCGCCCGGCTGGCAGTGCTGGGCCTGATGCACCCCAGGGTGCGGTTGGCCCTCCTGGCTGCCAGGGCACGCTGCTGGCTCATGGTCAACTTGCTGTCAGCCAAAACCCTCAGATCCCTTTCTGCAGGGCTGCTCTCCAAGCTCGCGTGCCCCAGTCTGTATATAACATCCAGGGTTGCCCCCCACCCCCCTTTCTTTTTTTAATAACCTACATTTTTGAAACAGTAACTTCATTATACAATATAAACTGAATGCAGGTTATTTCATCTTCCCTCAGTTTCTACTAGTTTTCTAGTTCATCACAGAAAATGATGGACCAGGTGTCATCAGGAGCATGTATACAAATCTGCACTTACTGGGGACTTATCAAGAACTCTGATCATTACAGATGGGAGTTTTCAAAAGCTACTGACCATAACTTTACCCATATTTGTTTTAAGAGAATACAACCATAACAGATTCTGTATTACTGAAATAGCATCTAGTTTATGTACTGCCAATACCTGTTCTTGTGATAATTACACACATTTACAAAATTAGTCTAAAATTATGTAAAGCTGTGTCCGTCTTCATATGATCTTTAATATCAGTGTATTGCACCACAACTGAAGATGCTAATCATGTGGCCACTGTAATATTTTGCATTTCTTGAATATTATCATACCATTGGTCTCCTACAGGCCACTTCTACAGCTGGTAAAGTCTCTGCATTGACATTTTTAGTGTGTCTGAAAATGAAAAAGGGGCTTTTAATAGGGAAGCCCTGATTTAGATTTCAGTTAAACTATGTCAAATTCAAGATGGTCACATAAGAACAAAAAGATTGAAAAAAATGCTTTTAGCCTGTGCTCTGAGATGTTACCACTGAGACATCAACTCTGTCATTGTAAAATGACACCAAATAACCAACTCTTCTTGTGATTGGGGCTGGCTAACCATATTGTGTTGCTGTGTTTATTCTGATTTATTCCATGTTGACACTGGCAAAAATGCCCAGCAGAGGGCCACCTTCTGTTAAAATACTCCAGTCGCAGAGAATGAGGTGGATTAATGAAGCATTAAGCAAGAGAAAGGTAACTCAATAGCAGTGTGCATGCTACAGAAAAAAAACCACTAAAGGTACTCAGCTGGATTAAAACTGTTTCATGTCAGTTTTTATACATATTACAGAAGATTTTTGCAATAACTCAAACATTTATAAATAGTTGACCAAGTTCAAACTTGACAAATAGCTGGAACACTACAGAAAGAAGTCTATGATAACACTGGGTTTAAGTTCAGCTTATAATACAGTTTAAAAGGACATGAAGACTTTACATTGCATTTATAGTACATTCCTATTTACAAAACAGGTTTGGCATAAGAAGAATAATAACCTTTTTACAAATATTAGCATAAATATTTACAAGCACTTATGGTATCTCCACTTCTGAGTGGCCAAAGTCAGCTGGGAGTCCCTCCTCTGCCAGCGATAAACCTGATTCACTAAAATGATACCCTCTTCAACCTTCCCCACAAGGAGATACACCATAGGACGATGCGTTTGAGTCATCTTCTGCGTACAGTTTTCATTGATAAGCAGCCACTGTTGTATCATGTTCTGAGTTTCGTAAGGCAAGAGTGAGCCCTGGGTAATAAATTCCACTTGGCATTCAATGTTATACTCCTGGTCACCAAGTAATGTTCTTTTTTTGGATAGCTTTACTTTCACTGCTAATGAAAAAAAGGAAAAATATAAGTCACTACATTTGTTCAAATGCAGAAATACACACTACTAGTGAAAGCAGGAAGATTCCTTAAAATACTCTGATAATTTCTGGTGATAAAGTATGGTGACATCTTATCCAGCAGCAGTATAGATTTTAAAACTTCTTTTTTTTTTTTTTAATAAAGATTATGTAGCTGAGAATTTGTTCACTAAATCAGACAACTAGGAAAACATATTTTCACAAAGGTAATATATTTTTGCCATCACTGTATATGATGATGACTTTGTGGATAGATATTGTAAGCTGTTGGCATTGTTCTAATAGCACAAGGCTGCCCACCTTGCCCAAAAAATTCTGCTGAAACTCACTTTGTCTGTGTTATGAACCCCTCAGCAAAAATAGCCCGTAGTGCTTGCTGATACCACCCTTCGAGATACTGCCTTTTCATTACAGGCACCTACCTACCCCACGTAACTCCACCAGCACGTCTTAGCATGAAATTTCTCTGCAGTGCCTGATCTAAGGCCAGCTTAATTCACTGACAGCCTCTGCATTGACTTCAAAGGACTTCGCAGGATGTTTCTAGGGCAAACTCAAAAGTATTGCCTGTCACTCCAATAAGACAACACAAAGTAAAAATTTGACTGTTACGATTTTCCGAGTCTTTTCCGAGTCTTTTCATTAAGCTATGTATCATGAACAACTTAAACACACAAGTAACAGGACATTCACTGGTCGAACAACCAAAGCTTTACTTTGGGTTTAAATACTGATAACAGACAAATAAGCTAATTTGGATGCTTTTGCCAGAAATATTTTCCATAAAGCATGTTGTACTACAATGTAGCCAGCTCAACAAGAACAGAAAAGCTATTTTTTTTTGTAGAGTAGATCATAAAGAAGTCTTTCATGCAAAATAAATATTTTGCTCAGAAAGAACATATTCTGAGAAATAACCTAAAGTTCAGTCAGCAACCAAGCTCTCAGGATGCAGACTTTGAAATCCCAGCAGAAACTGTCAGCTACTTTAATCCTAATTTTAAAGCACTTTTGAAAGAGAGCTGCTAGTTTCTTTAATATCAGCTGTATTCACAAGGACTTACCGAAGTTATTGTCACAGAAAACTTCAAGAACTCTTTTGTGTGTAAAGAATTCCTCCACTGCTGGGCAGGTCTGGCATGCAGGCTTTGGGAGGACTGGTAAGAAATTGTAAAGTCTTATCACTACCTTTTAGAATGTTTTGTATTAGTTTTCTACTGTGAGCCTACTGAGAGCCTACTGCTTAACTACAGGTATGGTACAGAAAACACACAGCTGTTCAGTGATAATGTGAACATCCACATACTTCTCTGAAAACATGGCTAAGAAAGAAAAGGAGTTTCAGTTTCCATACCCATTCACTCCTTGTTCAGACTGACAAGCTCAATCATTAGCATCAAATATCAGTATCAAATAGAGTATTGTTTTTAATATGTCTGTGGTGGGTGAGGAATGGGTCGGGTGAGCAATTTTGTCAGTGATCCTGGGTTCAGCTGAACTAAGACTGAACATACAAATTTGGGTGTGCCAGCAGCAACCTACTTCTACTGTTTCCTGCATAAGTATATAAGCCTGAGCACATTTGAACATTTGACCATTAATGTCATTCTAACTCAGGTTTCCATAAGAAAAATTGGATAATAAATCCTCCCAACTTTCCCAAGCTGATCTGAGGACCAATTTAATGCATATGTGAGTTTCTCAGATCCCTATTAAAGTTGGTAAGTCTATAAAGAGACTTCAAAATAAATCAAATACAGTGTGCTGTCATGAGCATGATACTGCCTGTAGCTGTGCAGGGAGATAATCATTTCCACCACTAAGAGTAGATTATCTACACTTCATTTTATTGAAACTATACAAAATCGCAGACTGGGAACTGTGCCTCTTGTATCTTCTTGTTCCTCTGGAGCATAAAGTACAGCGCCCTGCCACTCTGCCATCTTCCACCTACCTTTGTGCAAGTATTTATATTCCTTTGTAAGCGATGCCAGACACATGTCCTCGTCCGCAGGGAATCGGTCGCAGTCCAGGCTGTCTGGCCAGGAGTGTCCATGGCAGGCAAGCACGGGTGCGCAGCTGTCCCAGACACCAACACACATACTCCTACAAGGATGGATGAATCTGCATCGCAGGAAACACCAGACTGAATCAGTTAAAGTCAGTGATAAGTTATTTCAGCAGTGATTTCTGTGCAAAACACATGCGGATATTTGACATCCTTCGGCAATAATACAGTTATAGAAGTGGTAGATGTGCAAATTGGGCACATGGTCTGTATACTGGACTGGGCTGTGCTTATAGAATTAAGTTTTTTAAATGCTTTTCTTACTATCTGAGAAAAGCTTTGGCAAGAGCCTGAGTCTATTCACAATGGGTGTTCGGTTTCAGTGTCACCTGGATTTAACCCTAAATGAACAAGAATAAATTTCAGCTGCAACAAACTAAAACATGACATCTTTTGGCAACAGCATTCATTTCCCTGAAGCAAACTAAAGTTTAAGCGGAACAAGTTTTCATTACTTTTATTCACAGTGAGTATGAAAAAGTTAACAGAATTATTTCAGATAGAGATCACATTTCCATTACAACAAACACACGTCTGATTTGATCTCTGTTCCGACAAAAAGGCTGGCTGTTTGTACGGAGCCGTGGTACTTACGTATCTAAACAGATGGGTGCAAACAGAGAGCAGAGGAATGTCCTCACGTGAGGGTGACAGTCTGTGTGCACCAGGTGCTGCCAGGTGGTGGATTTTAGGATAACCTCTGCCATGCTTGTGTGTCCCATCAGGTTGGGGAGCCTCATTTCGGAGTACCCAATCTCGTGGCACATGTCCATCTCCTCGGGTATCTCTACACATTTGGTGGATAATCCAATGTCGAAGCCCATTGCCACTCTTAGGAAACCACTCAGAGCGAAAATAAGTATTTTTGCCATCAATAACATCTTCTAGTGAGTCCTGGGTTGCCAAACAGGGAGCTGTCAAACCTCCCGAGCACAGGGGCATGCTGAAAACTTTGTGGCTTATATACCCCAAGAGCTTAATGAACCCCTGGTTATCAACTGCTTATCAAATCACTTGAGACAAGACTGGGTCTTATTGCCTATTCAAGTGATTGTTGTGATAACCAGGGAGGTGGAGACGAGGTATAGAAGTATGTTCCCTAAAGACACAGATTTGCTATAGGCTTTCACGTGCCCGACAGCATCAGCTGCTGCAGCGTGCTATGTGGCATATTAAATTTTGACACCTAGGAGGCTTGCTATGTGCTTTCCAAATCAAATTAAGAGATCCCCCAGAAAAGTGGTTGGGCAGACAAGCTGTCTCCCAGGGCTGCTCTGTCTCCTTTGTTTTCAGACACTGCTGACTGGGCAGAAAAAACAGCCCAGATTGACTTATCAAGTGAAAATGTTTTGCTTGTGCTAATTGCTCATGTCTCTTCCACTGTTTTACAATGTAGCAGAGGTAGTTTCTTTATTTGCTCAAGCACCAAAAAAGAGACATGTGACATGCTAAATCTTCCAACTTCTATTATTTTTATTAGACACCCTAACATACAGCTGTTGTTTTTTACTGACTGGAGTGACTACAGAACTTGCTTCTTTCACTTATTCAAGGTCAGTGGTGGATTTCATCTTTCCTGACAGAAACATATTGTAGGACTACTGTGGCTATCAGTATTTCTTTAGAAGGAAAAGAAATATGGATTTTTTTCTTATTTCAAATGAATCTGGTAACACTTAAAATTGTTCAAATAACTCAGCATTTTACATTTTTATTAATAAATTATAATTGTGCAAAACTGTGTGAAAGCAAATTTGTGAAAGCAAGTAATATCAGGTGTGTACTTTTTCTGTTTGTAGCATAAAAATAGTATTTAATTTCTTACAATAAATATTAGCAGAATTACTGACAGTACTTCATTAGTTTTAGTATATGACTGATAAACGGCTTTTAGCTATAGAGCAGAAGCTGGGGAATCAGTTAAGGAGTCGATCTGGGTAATGTGTCGCTTACCTGTTATGAATAGAAAAGTCAGAATATTTGATATTTAAAAGAGCTGGAGTTCTAAACAAAACTTTTTGTGGAAATTTTTAGCTTGATGAAAATATTTTTCCAACTAGTTTGTTTTGTTTTGGTTTAATTTCCCTTTCTTATCACGTGATTTATTAGCAGAAATTTTTAGATACTAACTATATGTACGTGGGTATCTGCCTAGATTATTAGAGCAAAGTACATTTATAACAGTGTACCATCTGGTATTGCTGGTGCTTGACTGAAATACAGTTTTCAGAAACGGGAGCTTTTTGTGTTATACCTAGATGTAGTACATTTAGACAATGTGCTACCTATCATTTACATGTTTATATCTAAATGTTAGAGTATTAGTCCTAGCATCTTTGAAACCAATGACAAAACCCCACTTATTCCTCTCTAGCTCTTTTTTTTATTCTAAGCTACTGGCAAATTTACAGTATCCATTTTAATACATTGAAAAAAAAAGGCACCTGGACATCTCTGACATGAGTGTCACTTCAGCACTCAGCAGCTGGAGTGAAATTGAGCTTTATGTATAAAGTTCACTCTTAGCCAGCAGATTTCTGCATCCACCCATGTTGCTAATGTCTTTACCAAGTCACCCCATAATTTTATGAAATGAATCAAATTCCTCTCTGGCCCTAATAACATTATCTCGTTGTACTTTTCTCATCTGGTCATTACCTGAAATAAGGTGTCAAGATCTCTGGTAAAGGAAACCCTTCCGTTGTGTGTATAGCATGGTATTACATGCACACTTCTGAGTCATATATATATTAAGGGTCTGGAAAGAGTCATCTGATGGAGAAAAAAAAAAGAAAAAGAAAGAAAGAAAGTAACAAGAGTATGTTTTGGGATCTCCTTGCAGAAGCACTTAGCAGGCTCTGGTGGAAGCCGGTTTGGGCTCTGTAGGCCTGGACACACAAAAAGGAATTTCCATAGCCAACATGCATTGGAGGGAGCACACTTGCATAGTTATGGCCCTCAGATACGAACTGAAGAACACATTTACATCCAAAATAACTCTACACAGCTACTGAGATGATCTATATCCACTCATGAATAGCAGCAAGTTGGCTGCGACAGCACCCATGTGGCCCTGGTCACAGGTGACTGCCATTTTGGCCATCATGAGCTGTGCCTACGTTGCCCTGCAGGAACGGCCTCCACGGTGCCACCAAATGGGGCTCGCTCTGCCCTTCCCATCCGCTGTGTGCCTTGCAAGCAGCCTGGGCACGTGCCCTCATGCTAGGGCTGTGCTCACGCTACGCCTGAAATCATGCCTGCTGGCTTGTGGTGCAAGAGACCCGATTTTGAGAGCTCCCTGTGGGACATCATTAATGGACAGAATAGACACAGGGATAATGAGAGAGTGTGAGAAAAAGATGATCTAATAACAGCTAATACCTCTCCTGACAAACTTAGTCGCCATAGGAACTGTCTTGGAAATAAATAATTGTGTACCTCTGAGTCAGTTTCCTACCAGGGTTTCTCAGGAGCTTGGTCATTTATGAGCCACCACAGAGCTGTACCTTAAAGTTTCTTTCAGCCTGAGATATGTTACAAAGGAGGTCAGCTATCTTTGAATTCCTTGCTTCTGGTGACTTGGCTTTCAGTGGGTCATCATTTCATAACGCTGAAGAAAATTGGTTTACTCTGTGAGTACAGTGGCATAGTTGGAGGCTGATGGCTTGACCACTCCGGAGACATAAGGAGACGTAAGACATCATGCAGCTCTCTCTGTGGCACAGCACTTTAGCTGGAACCTGGGGGACCGAAGGGCGTGGAAGAAGAACCTCCATGATTTTAGCCAGCAGTGCAGACTACCAGAGGAGTGGCAGTCCATTTATTTTGCTTCTCTTTCTTCTTTTGAAGTTCACCCAGGGAACAGGAAGACTTCATGTCTTTGTCAGAGGTGGTGAAGCATTGTGTATCTAAATATGCTTGGCAGATGAATAATTGTCACTGGCTCTGAGAACAAAACAGATACAAATGTCTTTGCTTGATACCTATCGCTGCATTTGGTTTTAGTCTGGATGTGAAGCCAGAGCATTATCCATAATCCCAGTCTGTCATTTTTGTTAGCTGCCTTCTGTCAGGAAAAAGGATCATTTGGGGGAGCTTCTGCCTCTGTTCTATTCTGACAGTCATGGGGTTCAAGATGTTAGCTGGGCCAGATTGCCTAGACTGTGTCATTTTCAGCATCGTCATTTACTATGGAATTTGATAATTTGACACTTCCTTTCCCCACGCTGAAAAGTCAGTTTTAAGCGAGGGAAAGATTTTGGCTAAGCTTCTGTTTAGACTTAATTATTTTGATATTACTCATGAGCAGGTGTTACCTTGAAACTTGTTTTGACAGCAAGTCATTATCATTTATCATTTTTAGCAAGAGTCATGTAGCACAGTTATTACAGATGGGCATGCAAAGTAGATTGCCATTGCTTGGAGAGTGTTTCAGGTCCACCAGACGTTGGATCCTTGGCAGAAGTATGAGTTGCAGCACCTGTGTTGCTGTGCCATGAATTCTCTTTTTTTGCAAATGTTCAGCTGTTCTTTGACATTACATGGAAAAAAAAAATCGTGTAAATACATGCACATCTTGCTTCCGGGAATACAGTAAACTGTGATTTACTGTTGCCACGCCAGCTAAACATTCAAATTACACAATAGCTGGCAGAGGAAGGGTATTTCTCATTGTAGTGATACATACACAGAGATTGCCTGAATAAAGGCTATATAAAATAAAATGAAATATTTTTAGTTTTGCAAACTATCAAGAGAATTGCAGTATCTGCATGTATTTTGACTGGGCAGCATAAAGCATAGGACCTGAGGTTTAGGGAAACTTTCATCTCAAAGTTTGGAGTCCAGCTAATTCTCTCTGAAATGTTTGAAGAAAGCCGTGCAGTCAGTCCATTAGCCATGGGCCGTATTTATTGTTCCTGGATATGAGAAATGGTCACCTGCTGATGGACCCTGATAACACGAATAGTTGCTGGAGACCCTGCCCACCTCTGTTCTGCCTCCTTTGACTGTTCCCAGGGAGACAGACAGAGATTAACCCGGAGCCACCAGTCAGACCCTAATAAGAAATGGGACTGAATTTTTCTTCAAAGAAACTAGGAATTTGAGAGCAAACTAGCAGATCTAGGGACTTGTGGATTTAATCTAAACAGTGGTTGTAATATTCAACTGGAATTTATCTGAAGTGTAACTGCAGAAGTGCAAGGCTCTTAGACAGGGGCCAAAGCTTACAACTATGCACCCAGAGTCCCAAAAGGAGGCTTCAGAGAGGCAGCTGTTGCAGTGAAGGCAGCTTTGCTGGACCAACATGCTTATTCTGTGGGGCAGCATTTATTTCATGTTTTCTTTTATTGTATCAAAAAACTCTTAGGCCAAGTACGGTATCTGTAAACCAGCAGAGGAAGAATCATGGTTGTTTTTGAAAATGCCTCTTTAATTTACTTACCACAAAGGCTTTAATTTTTAAAGATTTTTAAAGAATTTTAAAGCATTGCTTTAGTTTTTAAAGAATAGAAATACTGGATTTCCTTACAAATCTGTAACAGGCTCACTGCCCTGGCATGTTGAGCTCTGTCCTTGTTCCTGGTAATCGATTAACCCAGAGGAGAATTTGTTTTAATAGCGAAAGAGAAAGTTGATGCTTGGTGTGACCCAGATTTAGTTTCTGACATCGCCACAAGCTTCCTGTTTAACCTGTAAGTTTTACTCCCCTCGCCCATAGACTTAGGCGACAGCTCTTCTGGGTGACAGTACTGGGGGTGCTGGAAGATAAATGCATTTGAATATGAAGCATTCAGATATGCAAGGATTGGGAGGAGGCATGAAAAGACTCACACAGATTCTGACAGCATCACCTAAAGGCACAGATATGGTGAAGGCTATACAAAACCCGAGTAAGTAGCATTTCCGAAGTAGACCAGATAAGTCAGGGATGGAAAAAGGGCACAGGGAGATAAGCTGTCTTGCAGCTAGATTTAGACAATATCCAGTGTGCTACATGATAGAGCTTTATGGTACAGGCTGTCTGAATTCAATATTTACATAATTGATCATGGATTAGGTGAGCACCTTCCACACAAAGCCAGTGGTAACAGCCACTTGTTTGTTTGTTTGTTTCACTCCTTCATTTCCTTCATTCCTTCCTTCTTAGTCTTTGTCTTTCTTGTTTTGTCCTTTTTTTTTCTTTATTTCCTTCCTTCCTTCTTTCTTCATTCCTTTCTTCCTTCTTCTTTTTTTTTTTTGTAAAAAATCAAACTTCTTAGGGTTATTTTTTCCATTGTTACTGGTTTGCTGACTCTGTGTATCAGAGCTGCGTTCCCTCTCAGGCATCTGTAACAAGCAGCTACAAATAAAATAAAAATCTAGTTTCAGAGGAGAATGTGCCAAGTTATTTCTAAACCTCTGTAAAAGTAGGCTCAGGAGTGTTTCATAGGACCATAGGGGATCAGTTGTCTTGCCTACATGTAAACAGCAAGTACATACCAACTATTTGTAGTCCATTGAGAAAGTAAACAGGGTTGTCTTGTCTATCCCCAATACTTTCTTTGTCTGCGGCCTGTAGCCAGCTACTGATTATCACGATAAGGCAGAAACACATTAAGTCTTGAAAATTATGTCTGGCTTCTGGCTGTTAGAGGAGATAGCTCTATCAGTTAAGCACGTAAAAGGCTGGGTGAGTGCTCAGCTGACTCCAGCAGGCCTGGAGCCGATCCCTTTTAACTCACTCGACAGCATTTTGCATCTAACTTCTCCCTCCTCCAGCTACCTGGAGGAAAGGCCACCAGAATTTGACATTATACCATTAAATGGCTGGCCAAACTCACTTCTCTTTGATGCCATTGGAAACAATGGACCCGAAGCATCTGTGTAAATGTCAGACTTCATCATAAGGGCTTTGCTAAAGAAGAAAGCTTGCATAGTGCCTGTAAGGTTTCACAAATAAATAAATGTGCCTAAAATATATGAATTGAGGCATTACAGGCAATTCTTCTCTAAGCAAAATTCCCTCTGGCATTAGCAAGAGTTTTTTTCTTGAATAATGATGGCAAAATGTAATCTCTTTCCTTGGACTGAAGATGTATTTGAATGTATATAATCAAATCAAGTGTCCCCATTGCAAGTGGTTTCGGTGGACTGAGAAGAAAACAAAGCTTTGTCAATAAATAGTCAAGTGAATGTCAGGTTCTGGATTCTGTTTGTTGGATTCCTGGCAGCTTTTTTTTTTTTTTTTTTTTTTTTTAGAGCTATGACTCATGTTTTTAAGGGTATAGATTTACAGTTTAAAATTTTGAAAAGAAAAAGTATTTTCTGGATAAATCTTTGCCTAATTTTTAAGTTTCTATGTCTGACTAGTTTTGGAAAGAGTTTGGTTTTTTTTTTCGTAAAAGCATTTGCAAAAATTTTCCTTCAAATACATACAAGTATAGTAAACTTTGGGCAGCTTAATTAATGCAAATGGATGTGCCCTGAACTCAAGTGTGTGCATAGTTTCAGTTTTCAAAAATTGTTTGGGGATGCAGGGAAAAGAATATAGATTTATAATTGCGATAATTACAAACTACTTAAGAGAGTGACTGCTTCACAAATGAGTGTGCCCACTCAAAGGCATACAATATATAAATGTTACCTGACTGCTCTGCAGATGCTTGATTGGAATAGTTACTTCTATTCTGTCATCTGAGCTCGGTAGGAGATGGGTAAGGGATACTTACTGAAGGTCTGGATGTTCTCTACTTATTTTCAGTCTCCCCATTTTAGGCACTCTCCTGCAGACACCTTCTGGAAAAGGATGACCGCAGGAGACAGCCTTTTAATGCCCGTCATTGCTCTGCCAAATGACACGTTTACTCTTATGACTGTCACTAACCTACTTTTCTCCCTTATTTCTCAAGGAGCTCTCAACTCAAAACATTTTCCAGCTTTCAATTAACTAAAGCACAGGCCTTCTGCGTAACCCATTTTGATTACAAATGTGCAGCCAAATCACACCTCTGCACGCCAAGGGAAAACAGCAGGCTGGCGATGCCCATAGCTCACCCCAGAGGCACCAGCCCCTCAGTCAGGTATTTGTAGCTCCACCACCACGCGAGCTGATTCCAGATGTGGCATCCAGACCTCTGAAGAATACCCTGGGCTGGCTTTCCTTTTAATTTCTGTAGCTTAATGTAGACAGACTGCCCGCTCAAGTGAGCAGCAGCATATTTACTGGTTTGAGATGCAGCTCTACAGCATCCAGCATCCTCGGCTATCTCTGCCCCTGTGCTGAGCCATTTCATCTGAGGTGGGAAATGAATGCTCATTTTTTTTTGGTTTGGTATTACTTCCTAGCTTAGTGAAGTGAAGCAGCTCTGTATCTCTGTATGGATGAGCTCTGAGAAGCACCAGTTGCAGCTAAGAGAGAGCACCACATCAGATCTTCATGGGCAGCCGTGGAAGCACAGCCCGAGATGTCAAATGTGGCAACGGCTTGACAGACACTACCTCTTTTTCAATCAAAGCCTTATGATTTTCCCTCTGTTGTCCCACTGGGATGGGATGGTATCCAGTTAGACAGTAAGTCTTCTTGCCCATCTGGGAAGACATCTATTAGAACAGTCAGGTAAAAGTAAGTAGATCTGGCATCTTGTACGCTTACTAAATCTTTATATTTGCATCCTAACAGGGTTACATAGTGCCTTCTGGTAACACTCTGTAATTAAACAGCAACAGGCCCCTAAAATCTCCAAAACCCCAGCAGCTGCTCCTACAGAAAGCATTTGCTTTGCTGCAGCAATTCCAACAACAGGCCTGAGAGTCAAATCAGCTGCTCCATCCCCACTGATCCACTTCGTGGGACAGCCCCGTTTGTGTTCCTGAGAGGCTTCGAGTTCTCTGCAAAGGGGGAGAACTCAGTCGAAAGAAAGAAAGGAAGGAATAAAGGAAGAAAGAAATTTTTTTTCAAATAGAAAGCTTAGACAAAATACTCTTTAAAAAAAGACAGAAGAAAACAACCTTTCTTTCCCTGGGCCTTTGGTCTCCCAGAAAGTTCAGAGGGCAGCCGGGGCAGGTTCCTTCCTTTACACCATGGCTTGTGTCACACACACAGCCTCTGCTGAGATCAAAGACATTTGGTTTCTCTTACCCTATCTCAAAGAGAAGTTCACTGATAAAGAAGTCTCCACCCTAATGATTAAACCCTATTTGGATTTGCATACCTGGGTGCGAGCCCTTCAGCCTGCAGGCCAGGATTAGGAGGTCCATGACTCCAGTGCCCATTTGCTAATCTGGCTGCTTTGCCTGTCTGTGCAGTGTTATGTCATTTGGCTTTCACAGCCATCCACTCCTCCCAGGGTGTTTTTCTTCCAGGGCTGCTACTGGGAAATGGAACCAAGATTAGTCCATCCTAAACAGCTGCACAAGAGCTGAGCAAACAAATAAGGAAAAAAATATACAGCAACCATTTACTAACTGCTCAAAATTAAACAGTGCCTGAGATGATCTTTAGGATTGTGGTTTACTTAGGGTTGGTTTATGAAACTCAAGAATGGAGATTTGATCCAAGGAAATAATTAAATTGAAGGCTAATTGGGAGAGGCTGATTTTTTTGTTTGTTTGTTTATTTTAGGCCATTTTCATTCCCTAAATAATGTTAAGGGCTTCCTGCTGGTTGCGGTGACCAAGGATTGATAGCTGTGTCCACAGGAGGCCCTTTTCATTAGGGAAACCATAGAGGAGTAAATAGGTTAGAGGGGAAGGTATTTTGAAATTAGAGTCAAGAGCATCCAGAGACAAAAGATTTGTGCGTGAGGCTTTATTTTCAGACCTTAGAGGGAGTGTGTCTGCCTGACAGCTTTGCCTGGCTGTTTTTTCCCCCAGGTATGTCTGACTGGCAAAAGCAGTCCCCACTCTCCATACATACTCTCTCTGCATCTCTACTACAGCATCACTACTGCTACACGTACCAAGGCAGGAGAGCTTTATTATTGGGTGAGAGAGAAAAATAATTTTAGAAAATACAGCTGGAGAGTGTGACCTGAGAACTTGCGTGGGTAAATGCTCTGTATTTTTATACATTTATATATATACATGTACATCTAATTGCGTCAGATTTTGCCATCCTTTCACACTGAGCAGTATTTTTCTTCCTGACGTTCCATGGCAATGGAATAGAAGTACTAGATTTACAGGATCACGGGCTGAGGTTGGCAGGGCCCTCTGGAGGCCACCTTGTCCAACCCCCTGCTCAGGCAGGGCCACCCAGAGCAGGCTGCCCAGGACCGCGTCCAGGAGGCTTTTGGAGATCTCCAAGGAGGGGACAGTGCTCTGACAGCGCTCAGCCACCCTCACACAGCACAGAAATGCTGCCTGGTGGTCAGAGGGAGCCTCCCGTGTGCCAGCTTGTGCCCACTGCCTCTCGTCCTGTCCCTGGGCACCACTGAAAAGAGCCTGGCTCCATCCTCTCTGCTTTACTGATAGGCTGATCCTGTACCCAAGGAGGACAACAGCAGATCCGTAATCCATGATTAAATCCTTAAAGCCAAGATTCTGCCCCTTTTGCTTATGCTGCATGCTGTAAAACATCCTGTTGATTTCAGTGCAGTCCTCCTGGCATGTCTGGATCTTAGCGAGCCTGACAAAGGTGGCCAATGTACACAGGCCACCCATTGCACTCACTGGTGAATTATCTTTCAGGATATTCTATAAAAACATTTGGTTTAGGGACGTACCTTCAAAAAAGACATAGAATGGAAGGGACTTTGCCCTGCCATAAGGTAGGCTGAGTAAAACATCCTCATCCTAACACCCGGGCTGCAGCAAGGGATGCTGCAGGTGCGTGTGGCGAGCTGTGACGGGGTCAAGTGGCTCCTCTGGGCGAGGGCAGCCCTGAGCTCCACGTAGACCTGGCTCAGCATCCCCTCCCTGCAGGCAGGCAGCAGGCAGATTGGCTGGTTTTTGGGGAGAGAAGTATTAGCTTTCAGTTTACTTGGCAAGAACACTATTTGAGTAGAGAAACAGTGGAAAATGAGGGAAATCACTGCTTCGCCTTCTGCTCTCTTTCAAGTTTTCATTTTTCCCCTTTCCAAGAATAAATATCCAAGAGGAATGGCACGTTTCTGGTTCAGACTCTTTAGAATCAGTCTTAATGATTTGCCTTTTTTTTTTTTTTTTTAGGCCTAACATTCCTGGATAAGATAAAATAGATTTAATCTTCTTTAAGCCTACTAATTGATTGCAAAGGATATATGGACCAGCTGACCATGATCATATCAGAGAAGCCTTTATTAACCCTAAGGGCACCCTCAGGCATCCCTGGGTATGACTTTGGCACATCTTTGGGGCACAGAAATGCTGTCAGCTGAGCTCAGCTCTCCAGCATTTTCTCACGGGAAGCCGTGCTTATCCCACTGCTGAGGCGGGACGTTACGGTGCAAAGCGAATTTTCCACTTACATAAATAATTTATATCTCAAAGTGCTTCAGCTAATGCTGCCAAACACTAGCTATGCAAAGCAATTCCAAAGCTGGAAGACGCACAGCAAGTTCATAACATTAATCGTATCAAATCCAGGCGATCATAACCACTAATCCCGCCGTAAAGCATGAAAGGCTCTGAAATCCGAAGCAATTGAAAAATCAAAGGAAAAGTAGTTAATGTTCTGGTTTAAGAGACTTGAAATGGCAGCACTGAGTAGCTATAGCAATTATAGTTACAATGAGCTCTGTTAGTGGAGAGAATCCCACTTGTTTTACTCCAAAATGAGAGATTCCAAATATTCACTTGTTTACCTACGGCCGTAGCTTCACACCTGCTCTGGTAATTCAGCGCCCTGAATTTAGAGCATCAACAGAGCTCTCTGATTTAGAAGCCACAAAGTGAGTCACATTTAAAGCCTGTAACGTGACATGGGATGGGAATTTTTTTGTATCCCTGTCCTCCCATTCTGTTGGCGTGCAACTTGACCTCAAATCCACTGTATTCTCACTCCTGTGGTTTAACCTGATGGCTCCGATTATTTACTTAGGATTTTATCCAATAATGACTTTTAAAAAATCATCCTGTAGATGCTTTTCTTTGTTTTCTGTGCTCTCTTGTGGTTGTTTTCCTTCCTATCTCATTGCTACCCTTTGCATAAATACATCACGTATGAAAAGCTGTATTGGAGTGAGTTTTATTGTCACAACACTTACCATGGGGGTGGGACAAATCCTGTTAATAGAGACTTGCGATGAATTCCTGTAGGTTTCCCGAATGGCAGGGAAAATACATATTATTTTCTTTTGTGCACTGCATTCCCCTTGAACCCACGCCATGCATCAACTGCTTCACAGGCATCACATTTTTATTATTTCATGGCGAGGGGACAGCAGCACGAAGAGATTAACGTCATGTGCATCCATCCATCTGGGGCAAACACAGTTTTCCAGGTACTATCAGCTCTGTGCCTGTGCTAGTACATGAACCATGCCTGGCAGAGCTTGCTGGACCTAAGACCAGGTCACAAGGAGCTGCCTGGCTCCCTGCTATTACAACATTTGCCCTCTGAAGACAGCTGACTGCATCCCGTTGCTGGTCAGGAGTGCACATGGCCACCGCCAGCTGTGCCCGGGGAGTTGCTGGAAGACTGCGAAGGGCCCAGGCCAAAGCCGCGTTAGCAATTTAACAGCACAGGCAGCTGAAGTGCAGCACCTGGAGATGCTCCTGGCACCGGTGGGATTATTAGTGCAGAGCCCACGTGCCCAGCGCAGGGAGCAGAGTGCTCACAGCTGCATCAGATGCTGAGGGCTCCAGGCTAAATTATGGGGAACCGTCACAGGAGGCTCCAATGGAGGCAGGGGGAGGATCTGCTCCTGTGGGGATCATTTTGGGTACCACAACCATAAAACAGTTCTTTCACGTCCTGCACTCTGCCTTGTCTTACCCCACACCTGCCACCTTCTGTGAGAGCTGGGGGCAGGAGCATTAATCTTTTCCAGTAACCCCATCCTAATGCGTTCCTGGAGAAGCCTTGGCCATTTCCCTGAATGAAAGCGGTACCCCATGAAGAAAAATGGCATAAAGCCTATACGATAAAGCACATTGACAGGGAAATGGAGATCACCTAGATATGCTGCATTGATGGCAGTAATGATACGGAAAGATTGAGACTACTGGAACAACACTGAAACCCCTAAGATGATTATTTAAATTTTTGCCTGGAAATCCATAATTAAAACCCCTAGCTAACACACCCACTGGAGATGTATTACATTTAATGGAAACATACAAATGTAATAAAATATTTGCCTGAATCCATCCTCTCATTCTAGCAGTTCAACATACCCTTCTGCATGATGTTTCTGGTGAGTTCCCTGTGGTCTTGTGTCTCCCTCATCAATATTTTAACCTACTCTTAAAAAAGTGCCCAGCTTCAGGACTAGCAGACACTTTGTGTATGTTCTCCTTATTGCAAGCTTATCTTATGTTAATTTTCTGTGTTACATGAAAAATCTCCTTGGGGTTCTTTAAGAGTTCACACTCTAACTGGAAGGGCTCAGTTGCTCCATCCATGGCTCAGGATTCTTTCTGGGAAGCAATTTGGATTCCCTGGAACTGAACTTTATTGCGTAATATACCCTAGATCTTGAAAGGGCGGGGGGGGGAGGGGGGTGCTTCGGTGAAAACTTTTAACCACATTTTCCATATTCGACTTATCAGCCATATTTTCTCTCCTTACAGTAGAACACTATGGTTTTTATAGAAAAAAAAAAGAAAAGACAATTCAAATTTGACTCAAAACCATAAATTCCAGGAGTTTTCTAGAACAGCATTGTGGTTGGACAGATGCCAAGCTGTGCTCTTGGAAAGCAGGAACCCTTGTGTACAAATGGAGCTTCTGAAATGCCACAAAAAAGCTGCCTTGACCCAGGCCCCTAGTGGACTAAAAGCCTGTGGTGTCCACGAGCTGTGTAATTTTACTGCTTCAGTAATCAGTGGGTTTCTCATTAATACCAGACTGAACCGATAGTGGCAGCCTTTGGTCGCGTTGGTATCACGAGTCTCACCCGATGGGAGTCCCACTGTTGCGGGCACCACCCAAACACGCTAGAGCCATTCATGGAATCGCAAAGGTTGGAAAAGGCCTCCAAATCCTCTGGTCCAGCCATCCCCCTGCCACCAGTATCACCCCCTAAACCATGTCCCTAAGCACCATTCCCTGCCCTGGCCAAGCACGTGTCCAAACAACGTGTCCAATTCTGCAGCAACACTGCAGAATTCTCACACAGGACCTGAGCAGTTGCTTTCACTACACGTCGTTTGGTTTGCCTCACTGGCTGCTGCATTTTGCCTCCTGAAGATAACTGTGCATTTAACATACTTCAACGAAAGGCACAGAAGTTGCATGCCTGGATTACCCAAACTTTGCTGGGAAATCCACCTCACTGCATACTGATGAAACAGACGGTGTGAGCTAGAAAACTCCAGTACAGAAATACAGCACGGTAAAGCATAAGGGAACTCTGCTTGCAGGGCAGAACAGCAGCAGATAAAAATAATGAGTCCTTAAATACTTTCCTTGTCCCCATTTACCTCCTCGCAGAGGAATGCTGTTTGTGGTGGCTCTAAAGCATGCATCATTCCTGTGCCTGCGAGCTGCATGTGGTTGCTAGATGGCAAGGCAGTCTTTAGACCATGATGTTCCTACCCCAAATAAGCAGTCACGAGAGCTGCGCACAAGAGCTGCTCATTAACTGGCAGTCGTGAAGTTTCCAAGGATGTCTGCACGGTGGAAGTCCTCCTCTCTTGATCTTTTTCCAGCTCACCCTTCTGAATTCTTAAAACTACTCAGGAGATTTTAAGCGCTGTAGTCCATGAAACCGCTCCTGGTATTACTCAGCTTACACAGCCGGTTGCCCTACAATGTATTCAAGAGATGGAAAATCAATCAGCAGACAGCAGGTGTTATGAGCCCCTGATCTTTCCCTGGTACCTGCACAGACCACGTAGAGCCCAAGGGGGGTATTTCATGTCAAGATCCAGTGAACGCTAGCATCTAACACCCTTTTTTTCTACATAACCTTAGCTGAAGCAGACCAGAAGCATCTGGTAGTTTTATTTGAACAGCAGATCACAAAGTAGGGAGCTAAAAGAATCCCCCCCCTCCCCAGCTCGTATGATTGGTAGCTCCAAATTAACAGTAAGGTGGATCTTCTGAACGCATTTTGCAGGACACAGTTTAGCACTCACCTCAGTGTTATCCCATAATACAACAGAAAACAATCCAGAAGTGAAATGGTGAGCTGCGTCTGGCCCACACCATCATGTTATCAAAATTCAACATGAACAATAAGTCTTCAGTGCAATGGACACTTAACGGGACAATCTTAACCTGAAGCAGCCAGGAGGCACGTAGGTTTTCGAGGCAAAGGTCCCATGCTCAACTTGAAGGTGTGTATGTTTGGTGACTGTCAACCTGACTTCGGCTTTTAAAACCAATCTGAGGAACGCAGCAGTGGTTAAGCGTGCAAATCCCATCCTTCAGAACAAAGCAGAGACGTCTGGCAACACCCAAGATGCTCTAGGAACTAATTAGGTGGCAGCAGTACAATCAAATCCGCTCTGTGGCTGACATGCAGTTTGGAAAAGGGGAGAAAGCTTAGGATCTGTGGTCTGACTGACTTCCAAAGTAAACTACATCAGCAGCTCACATTACATGAAATGTACCCACAGTATGAGGTTTCATACAGTCCCCTTCTACTGAAATTACTATTTTCAGTACTGATTATACATTTGGGAATATACATAGGGAATAAGACCATTACTGTGTAAAAAACAAAACCCCAACCTTTATTTTTCACAATACATTTCAAGTACATGCAGAACATATTTACAGTTCTCCTTAAGGCAAACAGAAATTGGGTTCTTATTCCTGAGTTGCTTAGCACCAGTAGAAATAGCAAATAAAACCCCAGGAAGTGTTGTCTCTCCCTTTGAAGCAGCAGCTGCCTCCCAGGCAAAATGTTTCTGTCTTCACCTCCCATTTCTCGTAATGAGCTATTTTACTAATAATCTCTACCGCTATTTTGAGCAGTCTCTTCAGGCTCCGGTCTCCTCACAGAACCATCACGCCAAGATGTACCAAACTTCCCATGTTTGTTATTTTTCCTTACATACTGGTTACTGACTAGACAGCACAGCAGTCCGTCTGTCTTTTCTGGTACATGCACCAAGGTCTTCTCTGCAGTTATTTTAGGAGTTCTGTATTCCCCAAAATACAGAGAAACCTCACATTATCTTCTCATGTCTTTCTCACGTGGGCTAGCTGCTTCTGCAGTACCAAGTCCAGATTAAAAGAGGCAAAGTTCCCCAGAGCCACTGGAAGTTTTTAGGGCTCGATTTCACTAGAGCTAGGGTGTGTGTGTGTGGTGTAAAATGCCCACTGAAGTGTTGACATTTATGAAGAAAAAGCGAATAAGTTTTGCAATGAAGAAAAAAAGCTCTTGAAGTCTGACAAACATTTGAGCCACGTGCATTATCTCAGGGCTTAAGACTTTTGTTACAACTTAGGATGCTGAAATTCCATGTAAATTATAAAGGGAGCATTTTCAAAGAAGTTTTGACATTCTTTCCAGCTGTTGACTGTGTCTATCAAAACCCACTAAGTGCCTACAACGGGCACTTTTCTCCCATGACTTTTAAGAGGACCACATGATCTTAAAAAACGCATAGTAAGTGAAAAAGTTCCTATTTAACATGGAAGTGTAGCCCAAGCAGAAAGTCAATAGTGCAAAATGGGGGATGACCCAACTGTGCCTTCCTCAGCGACCTCTACGGTGGAAAAATGTTTTGTTTCAAATTACATTCACTGCTTTTTTTCATGCATTCCTGAACCTACAGTTTTTAATAAACTGTCAAGTACATCAACAATTCAAGGTTTCTGTTACCATTCAGTCTCTCTAGGTGCCTGTCTCCACTAATCAATGCTTATTGTGAATAATTTTTAAACAAACCTCATTATTTGCAGGTGTTTAAGTTAAACGTTCATTGAAAGAAACAGAGCAACCATGCCTTGATTAAATGTCTGGTTTAAACTAGTTATTAAAGAAAAAAAAATCCACCCAAACCACAAGTAATTTGTTAGTTCTTTTCCAGTTATTATCTGCTAATATAAATTGTCTTCCTTCACAACCGTTTCATTTAGTAGCAACACACAACAAACAGCAGATTGCATTGGGAATAACCCATATCCAAGCAGTCAATTTTAAAGAGATTACCTTTAACAAAGAGAAGTGATCTTACAAAGAAATTCTTCACCAAAGGTTTGCTAATTCATTTTTCCCACATCTGAGAGACTATTATGAACTAAGCACCTAGGAAAATACAATAAATGAAGCCAGACAGTAACAGGAGCTCGTGAAGCATCCGGCATCCCCCTGTAGGTCATCAGGAATCTGATTCCTTCTGGTAAGGTACTTCCCAGCAGAAGGTTTGAGGGTTCCCCACCAGATAAGCTGAATTCAGAAGGCTGAAAAAAAGAATGGTTGTTGTTCTGCACCTGGCAACACCTCTACACACCAAAAACAAAACAGCTTGCTGCAGGTAGCATGATTTGCTGCAGTGTCATATTTTTATCTTCATTTTATTTTCTACAATGTCACCTGCGTGCAGCTGTATTTCCAAGATCAGCACTGCTGATTATCTAATCAGTATGTCCTCTGAGGAGATGCACTTTTTCAATGATTGTTTCAACACTAAGATGCTAGAGAGCTTATAACATTTCAGAAAGTCTTAAAAGAGTTTCTCCCTGGAAATCCTTGATCCCCAGTCTATTATACAAAGCGACTGCACTGTATTGAGATAAAAACACTGTAACTCTTGAAAGTGATTGCTTGCCTAGTGGCTGCTCACGCAGAGACCTTGGGAAATCTTGTCCTACCACACCGGTTACTTTAAAAAAACTAGGACATTGACACTTGTCTGCTTCTTGCCTCTTGCATAGATCTGTCAGACCTGGTTGTCAGACAAGACAAAGGAAATAGGCCTCCGTTCAGGCTGTGTCTCTGCTACCCACTACACTAGCTGAGGAAACAGAAGCTAATTAGCCTCCACAGGCAGCTCATCAAGGTGAAATATTCCAGAGGAAGTCACACTGATACCTTTTACATTTGAGATGGTTCAACAGCCCTGGAGAGCAGACGCTGCACATCACTGACACCCTCTGTGTCTCCGCTTGCTTACAGTGCTGACTTGTACTCGTGTCTGATTTGAAGAATTAGCCCTACCTGCTCTTTCAAGGATGGCACAGGATTATCACAGTCTGAATCCTTTCATGCAGAATGGAGAAGCTGTGGGCAGAAATAATCTTCTGGACGGTTCAGAGATGCTACTCCCAGAGGCACCACTTCCACACGCAGAGTAAAAGACACTGCTCTTTCTTACAGTGGAGATGAAACAGATTACATCCAGTTTATTTATAAAAGTTTTATACACCTGAAATATCACAAACATTTACAACTTTCCTGCTTTCTTCTGAGTTCTGAAAAGACCAGGTCATACAATTACACTGCTGTCTCCTTTGACTCTGATGTTTGCGGTGGTTTGAAGTTCAGTATCTCTTTGTATGTAATACCTGGAAAACAACAGAAGAAACATAGCGTTGCTGTCTGGTCAGAAAAGGAGCTGCAACTCCCAGCGTGGTTAGGTGCCGATCAAGGTGAAGAAGACAGAGACCTCTTCAGGCAAAAAAGTGAGAAAGAATACAATAAGTAAGGCAATCAGGGACCATGTTACCACTATTTTGCCACTTCAGTTTTGAAGAAGTAGCCCAATACTGAAATCTTGTAGATGCTTTCCAAGGGGTGTGAGGACCAGCATTACAGCACCGGGACCATATGGCCAGAAAGTAAACTACTGTGCCTAGGAGCACAGCAGAATTATAAATCAAGTCCTCATCTCAGAGCCAAAATACAGATCTCTGAAGTAAGATGAAAACTAGATTCAGACTTAAATCTCTGCTGAGACAGGCTCTCATGGGGAGTGAAAGCATCTAACTGAAAATTAAGGCCAGCAACAGCTGCAGTCCTATACAGCCAACAGTTGAGGAACCTGTTGCCCTGTCCTACGCCCTGTAAGGAACATGTTACAGAAATGTTTTCTTTCCTGCATTGCAGGAGATAGGAAGGAAGACACATGGAGAAAGAGAGGAGAGGATCCATTGTTAGGAGGAAGAGAAGAAAACCTTTGCCAATAGTTTCTGGAGGACTTGATAACAGGAAACATTGGCTGACCAATAGTGTTTCTCTATCTTACTGCTACCTACTTATTCTGTTCCCTTAAAAGCAGAGAAAGTCAGCTGGAAAGGAGAATATTCCCATTTTTGGATGGCCTTTCTATCCGTCCATTTTTGAAAACATCACAAAACTAAACTCACGCTTCCACTCATCCAGGGGTAGATCCATGTTATCAAACGTGTCATCATATTTCTCAGCTTCAGTTTCTTCCTCAGGATCATGAACTGGTTCAAAGTAAGGATGCATCAAAGCCTCAGCTGCTGTGACTCGCTTCTCTGCATCCAGCACCAGCATCTTCTCCAAAAGGCTTACAGCTATTGAACAGCAAATAACATTGCATTCTAATCACGCCACTGATTCCAGCTTGTACAAAGTAATGTTGTCCTGGGGATGTTTTAAACATATAGACAAGATTTACAAAGCAGAATCATTGGGTGTTCACTCTGTAAGAGTCTTGTAAGGATATTTCTGAGTTGGGTGGAGCACCTGAAAGGAGGATGGGACAGCAGCATGGGCCAGGACACCGCAATGCCCACTTGCCACGTTGTGGATTCATAGAATCACAGAAGCATTTTGGTTGGAAAAGACCTTTAAGATCACCAAGTCCAACAATCCACCTAACAATACAAGTCCAGCCTCTCCAACCTTCTCTCCCAGACCACGAGCAATTGTTCTTTACATAAGGAGCAGCCAGATGGCCAAAGAGGTGATAGGAAGAAATTTCTTTACATGGAAATGGGTAGAGTTTGCTGCAGCTAAGAAGGCCAGCAAGTTAGCCATGGTCAGAGCTCCTTTATAATCCTACTGTATCTGAATATATCATTTTAACTTCTTAAGTACAGAAGACTCAATTATCCTAATTTATATGTTAATAAAGCCTGGCTTTGTGAGTGTTCAGGGCATTGGGGAATGGACAAAGCTTGGGCAGAGCCACTGCAGAGCTCTTGCTGCCTCAGGTCATGGCACAGTCATGCACGCTTGGTACATTCTTCTAGCTTATATCCATCAAATACAAGCCAGTTCTTCGCAGGAATGCACAGATGTTTCTCAGGATGTATTCATTCCATGACTAAAATGTCAGCTTTCTATTTGCCTGCATTTCTATTGTAGATCAAAATGAACTTTCAGAATTATATTTTGAATATAATACACAGAAAAATTTATTACATATATTTAAATCCCCACGGCTCTTGGGAAAGCTGCTCCAGTAAAACCAATAAGCATAGCCTGGATTGGAGCCTAAAGCACAAAATACTTATTTTTTGACTCTCGAATCATCTGATTCCTGGCAGGTTCTAAACCTGGCAAAGATCAGCCACTAGAATCAAAATTATGAATTATGGAAAGCAAGAGGTAGAATATCACGAGAACCACCACGTAACCTGCCGCATGACTGACACTTCTGCTGCCTCCAATGCAAACACAAGAACACCACAAATTGTGCACATCCATACAAACTGTCTTACCCAAAGGATTCGCATACTTCAAGACGGATGCAAAATCTTTTTTCTGGACTTTTGGGAGGCTTTTGATATAGTTTTTTGCCTTGAAAGAAACATGAATATTAAATTAGAACTTTGCCTCCTTTGCAATGTGCTTAGTAGGTAACTTAACAATGCTTTGGTAGCACATTTACAAATAGAATATTTTTTGTCATAAACTGTTGAAACTGTTGAAAGAAGCTTTTTTTAAAATCGCACCTTAAAATTGTGATTAAGAAATGATATGCAAAGTTTTCATAATTGCAGCTCAATATCTAATATATTAATTAGAATAAATATGTATGCATCATTTGAAAGAGGATCATATTCTCTAGAAGTGTATCTTTTACAGTAATTCATTAGTATTTACATTGTACAGTTAGTCTAATGATTATTTTTAGGTTCTTTATAGTAGGAGCTTAAGGATTCTAGAAAGACATCCACACAGGAATAGGAAAGAAGAAGTCAGAGACACCTACAGAATGACTGGGTCCTCTGAATAGGTTCATATTTTCAGTACTTTTCCAGTAAAGGAAGTAATGCATCTGTTCAACTGTTTATACACTCCACGCTGCATACTTTGAAGTATTTAAATATACAGATTTTTCAGTGTTTTGATCATTTGCTGTTTCCCCTTAATGTCCAGTAGTTATTTAGGGTGTGAAAAGCATTGTAAGGCAGATATGTACTACCATAGATGATTTCAGTAGTCAACACACATTATCTCAGCCAGTTTAAGAACTGAGAATGGCCTAAGTAAAATGAAGACATGAAAAACAAACTGCCAAAGCAGAATACTCACATCTTGACTTTGCAGTTTTTGCACAAAATCTTGAGTTGGTGTACCCATTATTTTCATTATTTCTGTGAGTTGGTCCAGATCTGAATACCAGAAATAAGGAACAAAGTCTTTCACCATAGGAAAACTTGCAACAATTGTGTTTCTTTGCTATCGGAGGATAAAACAAAAATAACAATGCAACAACTAAACAGAAGATTTACAAAAGATGAGGTGAAAACTCACCAGTTTTCTTCCAAAGCGCAAAGACATTGAAAGCATCCAAAATAAACTATAAAACTTGGGACCACACAACTGAATCATCTGCAAACTCTTTTAACATCATCAGGCCTCCTCCGTATTTTTGGTCAAAAGCAGTTGAAAAGTATTGGAGTATCCGAACAACCAACACACGTATTGTACGCATTGCCCTACTCTACCCAAAGGTGAGGTAACTAAGAGGGATTAAAGCAATTGCAGAGACAGGAAAAGTCACAGGGAACACTGGGTGGTATGTTAAACAAAACAAAAATCAGAGGAAACCAGTCTTTGTTAGTTCTTTTCCACACTGAACAAGTTCAAGAGGAAAAAAATTAATTCCCTTCCTCACCATTTCCCACTTGCTTAGCTTGATTCCACATCCTGATATTTTGGTGATCAGTAATGGGGATAAAGCATCAGTACATCCCTTGTATTCTGTGTCCTAAACCAGCACAGAACAAATCAGCAACATCATTAGCTGCTTTAAAGAAACATCATATTTAGAGGCTAATGGGGTAGAGAGCAGCTTTGCACCTCATCTGCTATTCTGATAAGAGTAGTAGGTGAGATGCTAGAAGCTAGGTCAGAGCTCAAAGCATGTGCAGATTCCACCAACCCCTGAAGAAAAAGGAAATGGCCGGTCATGCTGATGAAATAAATCAATAAATAAAAAATATCACACCACCATACCAAATTAGGAGTGTAACCTATTCAAAATACTAAAACAAAAATCACTTTTTTTTAAAAAAAATATTCATCTACCCACAGCTGAACTGAAAGCTGTATTTCCCTGACAAAAGCTAATACTGATCCATATGCCTGAAGGTCACCATTATACGCTAAGGTAATTTTATTCCTAACGCAAGACACATAATTTCATCCAACAGTTCTGAAATATCCACAATCCAATGTAACTAAAATATGAGTCTTTCCACTCTTACATTTACAGGACAACTTGAAAATTATGACTCATTTGCTTATTTACGTACCAGAATGCCAAGGGTTAGCACTAGTTGAGAAATGCTCTGTGTAAGTCAGCTGCTGTTCTATGGCATGCATTTTACTATTTTCTTCTTAAGACCTAATGCATACTTAAAACTTTTACAGCTGAAATAATTTCATCCATTCTACTCTTCCATAGTTCCTTTTTTTTTTATGAATGCAGTCTTCCTTTTTAATGTTTTTCATCACAAAACAAGAATAATACAATCCATGTAATGAAGCCCTAACCTTACACACAATACTGAAATATATATATAAAACCCAAATTAAACAACTGTAATTCTGTGATTCTATAACCAAGTATTTGTAGATAAGCAATTTATTGACTGGAACTCCACAAGGTTCCAAGCAGTGAAAAATGATTAGGCTGAACTGTCAAAGATACAAAACTGTTAAACAAAACAATTAAAAATTCTTGCTGTATTCTATTAATGCTGTCTTCCATTGTCTGTCACAACCACTATTGCCAACGAAGTATCACCTTAGGTTGAAGTAGGGCTGAATCTTAACTGTTGTCTTAATTCCTCAGCAATGAAATATGATCAAATTTTCTCTAAATCTAAAATATTTTACTAGGTATTACTTAGATAACATTTTCTGACAAAAGTCTCAAAAAGCTTGAAATGGACTAGCATGTGCACGTAAGTCCATATGCTACACCAGCACTTTATCTGTGTGTTCTGGAGGTGTGGAAACTATTACTAAAAAAAATAAATAAATCAATATTTACCTTTTCTATTATCACTGAACCTTTTACCTGATGATCTCTTTCTCTCTATGTTCAGTAATATGAGTTTTAATTTGCTGATGTGCAAAATTCATACAAATATCAAATAACTAATTAAATAAAAAGATGCTATCCAATATAATATTATTTTCAATTTATGCTCATCAGTTTTTCAACAGACCCACTGTATCACATCAGTGCCTCTCATCATTTTCTTACTTTGGTGTCATAAATTCACTGAGGAAGGATACGATCGTTGCCCTTGAACAGAGGCCTCCCTGTTATCATTTCAGCCATTATACAGCCCACAGACCAGATGTCAACTGAAAAAAAAATCAACAGTAGCATTAAATTACTGAATATTTGTCCAAGTGTAAATAAAGTTTAATTTAAAATATATTTTTCAAGAAGTGTAATGTTTACCTTTACAGCCTGTTGCAATATAAATGAGTGCCTTGCAGAGTATGATAAACTACAGGGAAAACTACCAGACTTTCTGATTAGCAAACAGAAGATAATCTGGTATTAGGCAGAATCAGTTTCTCACTAACAAGCAGATGCATGTGGTAAGTATTTTCTCCATGCTTTCAAAAACTTCTATGGTTATCCCAGCATTACTTAAATTCCCCCCTTTTGCCATTTCCCCGTCTGTTCAAGTTGTAATCAGCACATCTTTGCAGAAAGATTAGTCAGTGCAGAACACATGTTTGTATAGCAGGCTTGTTTCCAATCACGTTGGAACTTTCTGTGAGTCTTAGAAAATATACAAACCAGACAAATAAACAAAACAAACAAACAAAAAACAAAGCAAAAAACTACAAACCAAACCAAAACCACAACCTCAAATGACTGTCTGCAATTTATCTACAAGTAAGTTTTTCATAATTAAATTGTAATGTCCACCTCCAATTTCTCACTCACTTCAGAAACACAGACTTGCCTGATTCAGTGAACGCTTCAGCTCTATTAGGACTTTTCCAAAGAGATGCTGACCTGTTTGCGTGTAATGCATCCAGTTAAGTATGACCTCTGGTGCTCTGTACCACCTTGTGACCACGTAACCTGTCATCTCACTGTCTGTATGCCTGGCCAATCCAAAATCCAGAATCTGTAGTGAAGCACAAAGAACATCCAAGACAAGCCAGTTATCTATTTCATACAAATTTTAAAAATGCAGAAAATAAAAGACTTGGAGCTTCCTGCAGAGATTGGGTTATTTTTGCATCTTTTTCTCATTGAAGTGTCTTGTTCTCATTTTAAGAATCAAGACAGGTAGGAAGGAGCTTTACAATTTTTTTTCCCTGTTAGATACTTCCATAGAAATACTTAAAGCTGTAAAAACAGTAAAGAAAAAATTTCTTCAATTAATGATTCAAAAGATACTGGTCACATTCAATCCTAGCTGTGGAATGGCTATTGTACCTTCTTAGAGCTAAAAGAAAAGTACCCATCCTAAATGGTATCAACTATTGTGATATCCCAAATGGCACAATTATTGAAGAGCATGTTCCAATAATATTCTGAAGTAAGGACGTATCATTATTTTTATTTTACGAGTAACTCATACAAGGGAAAGCTTTCTCTAGGTTAAATTGAAAGTCTGGATAAAGTGTAGGGAGTGACCATTATTTAGTCCCACTGAGTTCCAGTCTACTGCTACAACTACAGAACAACCCTCTGTAAGAAATGCAAGGCTAGTACAATTTTTTAAAAGATTATGTACAATTTAGCTTGTTTCTAAGACTCCCTAATACTTACCTCTAGATATAGCAATGTACACAGCAGCAAGATTACAAATAAATGTCACAGCTTTTTGTCAACCTCTACAAAAGTGGCTACCATAAAGGCCCACCTGTGTGGACCATCAAAAGATGGTGCCAAAAGACATGGCCAGCACTGAGCAGCACTCCTGGAATGAGTCTGCTCACAGCTTACCAGCAAGTTCACGCTACTAACAAGAAGCAGGGTGTCTTGGGTGAGAAAAGTCTACTCAAAATAAATCATCCTTTGCAGATACTTAAGTATGCAGTTCTGCACGAAGGGCCGTTCGTTTCCATGTGTAGCAGGCTTCATATATATGTTGACATATCAGAAGTTTTTACTAGGAGCACCTGTGTGTTACTATAGCAGAATGATGTGTTTGTAATGCTCTCACTGTAATTAAACATCTTAAAATATTTCACTTTTCAACATGACAGTTTCATCATCCCCTGGTGCTAACAGAAAGGAAAATTGTATTTTCATTCACAGATCAAGAGTATAAAAGGTCATGGCTTATCTTTATTGCCACACTTGAAGTATCATTTCCATAACTTCCCCATAACCACTGACAACCTACCTAGCAATTTAAAAAAAGGAACAGGATGCAAAGGGAGAGATTTTTATTCTTGCCAATAAAATACAGATGACTGCAGCCAAAATTCCCCCTCAGAACTTCGGGTACCTAAGACTTTGTTCTCAAAATATTTGCAATTGCAACATACACACCTTCATAAACAGCTTTCAAATTAGCCTACACATACAACACCCACTGTATCATCCCAGTAACACTGGGAGAGAGGGAGAGGGGTGGAAGAAAACAGAGTCTTGTGTAGCAGGTGAAAAGCCTGTCAAAAGGCTAGTCTGGCACAACTTTTTAGGCCTTTTTCAAACTAAGGCTTGTAACATTTGGAGTTCAAGACAGCTAAGACAGAATTTGGGTCTGTATTTTTATAAAGGTGGAAAATGGAAGCAAGAATTTTTGTGCATTAAGCATTAACTTTTGGATTTCTTTTCATTAAAATATTCATTAGGCTCATTAACGAATGTATCCTGCTAGAACTTAATATCAACGTGGTACCATTTAACAACAATTTTCACAAAAAAAGTGTTACTTTCATGCTCTGCGTGATCTCCAGGTTTTCAGCTAGAACTTCTAAAGAGATTTCCAAAGCAAGTTGAAATCCCCTTTTATAATGCAGGGATGATGAAAGACAGAGCAAATACCCCATGGCTTCTCAAGAATAAGTTCCCTTTCTACTCAGCGAACTTCATTTTCCTAACTTGCTTCAGTAACCATACCAAAAATAATTTGTAACTTCAAGACTATGGAAAAGGCAGTGATTTCCCCTAAGGCACCCTCCACTGTCACTTTTCTGAGTCCTATGTGGCAGGTGAGAGAATCTGACAAGGGAGCTGGGAAACCCTGAAAAATAAAGCTGATTATTTATTAACTAATTACGAATTCAAGGAACTGTCCCAGCTTGCCTACAGCCACACAGCTGCTGGAGCTGATGCACGGGAAGCTGCAGGGCTCACAGACACAGGGGAAAAAGGGTCGGATAACCCTGGCAGGATGGTTTTGTGCTAGCGTAAACTGGCTTTCAAGTGTGCTCACAGGACGAGGTCACATCCTATGTATTACACCTGGAATGCTCACACCCAGTCAAAGTCAGATCAACTGTTTCAGCGTAAGAGAGATCACAGTTAAATCCTTGCCCTGGTATTTTTATGCGCACTTCTCAACATTTTATAGTTTGCTTTCTGTTTATAGGTTGGAGTTGCCTTTTGATGGCCAGTATTTCCTAGCTACAGATCAGCACATTTCTTCTGTATATGACACCAGAACTTACCATAAAACCAGGGACAGCATAATTTTGCCCTGAGAGTCAAGAAACAAAAACTAAAGCTTAATGCTACATTTTCTCCTTGCCATTTCACTAAATCACGTTCTGGTATAGAATTATTTGCCTCAGTTTATCTAAAAGCTTGCAAATGTCCAAAGCAACAGAAAAATAAGTTGTGTTAAGTAAGGAAATACAGTGATCATGAAGGAATGTCTTAGACCTGCATTGCATCTCATGATCTGATTGTACAGATGGGGGACAGAGGGTGGGCAGTGAGGGAACAACTGGTTTTCTAGATTCTTTTTTACCACACTGGGACTCACTCATAGTTCGCCCATGTACAAGCCAGAAAGACAACGTCTTTTTGTCTGAAATAAGGAAATTCTGAAAAGACAGGACCCTGAACATTCAGGTCTGTTCTCCTCAGTCTCTAAAGAGCAAGCAATTGTATTACAACAGCTACTTGCAAGTATATAATTTTTATGTTGGATGCTAAAAAAAACATTTTTGCACTCTTGCATCAACTTTTATTTTATTTAATTAGGGAGTGCTTCAAAACTTCTTATCTTCCTCTGTATCTCCTATTTGTAGAGTTAGACTTTCTGTATGTATTCAAAGCTGGAATTCTCACGTAACAGAACTACTCCCAGAAAGTCTTGATCTTTTTAGGGAGAAAGCCTTGGCCATAAGACCTAACTGTACTTACATATCAGTACACAAAAGTCCCCATTTGAATTTACTGTTGTTTTATGAGGATGTATATGCCAGTCACTATTCAAGCACAGGATAGGAGACATAGCTTGATTTCATAATTAACTGAAAAGTCCTGTTTAGACTTTCAGATTAGACCTTAGCTAGAGTTAAAAGAAGGTAGGAGGCAAAAAAATCTAGAAAACTAATAATGATCTATTAAAATACAAGAACAGAATTAACAGGACTGGAAGCAGTCTGAGGCCCCTATCTTTACACTTGAGAGAATAAACTATATTCCTAAAATGAGCAATGTTGAGCACTACTTAGTTTATTATCATACTTGATAATGAACAGTTTGCTTTTTTTTTTTCAACAAACTCATTCTACACAGCTAAATAGATGCATTTTTGCTAGGTCAGGGCACACTGCATAATTAATTCTGAAGTACAAATATCCTTTCTAACAGACTTTGGCAGATTTCCAGTACAGATAAGAAACTGAGTAATAAAGTCAGAACAGTTCAGATTCAGTATTTTAGTTCATTGATTTAGAAGGAGGCTTGAGGTGACAAACATGCAGAAGAATTACTATTCAGACGGACTTTACTGAGGACATTTCCAAGGAAAATTCAGCAGGAGTGGCAGTGTACTCTTCAGGACAGGTACCTTCCACAATGGGTGCTACAGTCCCAGTCTCCAGGAGAGCATGCCAGCTTTCCATACTGTGAATGGGTGGGGGTGTGCACCATCCTTCCACCACCTCTGGATGGAAGCCCAGGCAGGTGGAAGCCAAAGGGAGGCATGGTCTACGCCAACACTTCCCCCACTCCAGATAAGCAGCAACCAGGTAATGTGAGAAATGCCATAAAGTGCACCTGTCTTGCAGTATACCAACAAAACAGTTAATAGCTGAACTACAGGAAGATGAATGAGTAACTGACTCCCTTCAATGACTTTTTTTTCTTACTACTTCAATTAAGAGCAAAAATCAAAACTGATGTATTCCTCCTATGAAATACGCTAGTCTGCATGCAATTGATACTGTCAGTTTTAACAGTGCAGAAGGAATCACTTTCAAAGAAATATGATGTTCTTGTTCATAGTGAGCAGTATTTGATTCCTCTCGTGCCTCTCTGAAGTGATTAGCTGCAATGTATCATAAAAATAGTTCTCCATTACAGCTCTTATATGGCTGTAACCATGACATGAATCTTTCTCAACAAGGCTGACAACTACAGCTACACACATGCATGGGCCCACAGCTACTGCGTGGACTGCCACATAAACACCAAACCAAAAGAAGTTCAGTTTCAGTTCTCACACTGCTTGTCACCCATCTGGAAGGACTGAAGCCACCAATCACTCCAACACCACCACAAATAAAGCCTGTGGCACTGACTTCCTTACCAGCAACTCTGTACATCCTAGCATCAATCTGCAGCTCTTCCCTGTTAACTCTGTGTACTAATTTCTCAGGGTGTCCTACCTGGACTTCAGGTTTCCAGCTCTGACATCCTGCACAACATTTCTGATTTGTGGTATAGCCACTCCTTGTGCTTGGCCCTGTAAGGATCTCAGAAACTGATCATCAGCTCTGCCATTTGTATGAAACATACACTGACTTCAGTCAAGGATGTACAAATAGGAGGCTAATAGTTTTTCAGTGTTTCAGTATTTTCAAATAAAATAATAATATTTTTGTGGAGACTGAAGTCAGACAAACGGGAAAATATTTATAAGGATCAGTCTCCAGTCACTTTTGTTTACCACTGTCCATCTGATCCTCTTCCCTTCTCCACGACTCCTCTGAGCTTGTGGACTGAAATCCTTACCTAACAGTGAAACTGGCTAGCACTTCTACAGCTGTTGCCCTCAGTGTTTTCTGTGGTGTTTTTTGATACAGTTGGCTACTTTTTTCAAATAAACATATCCTACCTTCAATTCACAGTCTTCATTTACTGCCAGGTTTCCGGGCTTTAGATCCTGTAATCACATTTGAAATGGATGTTATTTATTTCTTTTACAGCAAATAGAATAAAGCACACTTTAAAAGTATTTATTTCATTTAGGCTAAGTGGTTTTCCTACAATTGTTTAGAACAGCAACAAACAAAACAATCTCATAAATCTAAATTAGAAAATTAAATGTAACAAATAACAGAAGCAAACACACAAACTTGAATATGAGTAAGGTTTTTTCCCTTGTGTTCTCCCCCCAGACAAATCAACTTTTTTTGTTTGTTTGTTTGTTTAGTAGCCAGAAACTAGGAAAATACTTGTCAATGAAAAGACTCATTCATCTTAATGTGCATCAGGTTTGCACATAAATTCGCTGCCTTTAATAATGACACCACAAAGTTAAGGATTCATGTATACATAGATGAAGTAAAATAAATTTCCTTCACTATCTCTGGATTATACACACTGAATATGAAAGTATACTTTAAAAGACTCCATACATACCCTGCTATACCTAGAACAAGTACTGATGGAATCAAACAAGATTCTACGTAAGAGCCTGTACTGTCTTCTGTGAGAAAATTAATTTCCTAGCAAAAGAAGTCCACTGAATGGCGACTACAACATTGAAAAAAAAATCCCTTATGCCTCTTTAACTACTGGAGAGACTTCTAATGATGTTCAAAAATTGTACTTCTAAGTTTAGCAACAAAGGGCAATGACTCAATGACTAAGAAGTTCTTCCAATGTCAGTGACTTATATATTCACAGTTATAAACAGAAAGAAAAAATGAGAAATAATTTCTCCCTCAGCTTTTGCAAACCTTTAGTTTGTCACACATTAGGACATGACCAGAGAATCATAGAGTGGCTTGGGTTGGAAGGGACCTTAAAGATCACCTAGTTCCAACCCCCCTGAACAAGATCTAATCTAAACAAGACTTTTAGAGGAGTCTTCTCTCTGAACTTTTGAAGTCATCCAGCTGTTTCATACAAATGCTTTAAGGTCAGAGGGGCTTTGGAGAGAAACAAAGGCACAAAGAGCTGCAATGAAACTGAGAAGTTCAAGTATCATCCAGAGAGAGCTTGGAAAAAGTTTAAGCAACTGTACAATTAGTTCATGATCACAGCTGCTACAGAAATGAAAATATCAATTTATTGCATTAGTCTGGCAATTTGCATAGCTTCCATGTCCAACTTAAAGTGCCCAACTTGCACTGATGAAGCCACAACACCTCTTGTTTCTATTGAACAAGAAACCTAAGGCACAATCAAACTTAAACACTATAAATTTAAGTTCAGGCAGACTTAAGACCATGCTTATACACAAACTGCAGTCACATTGTCAGAATATAAACATATTTCATATTGTTTCCACTTACCCTGTGAATTATGCCTGATGAGTGAATATACTGAAAAAAAAAAAAAAGAAAGCATTTTTTAGTTAATTAGGTTCTGACTTTAAGAAGTTGCCTGGGGAGTGGGGAGAGAGTACTTTTTCATGATGCTAAAGTAATCTGAAATTAGAAAAAGTTTACTTCCTTACACAGAAGATTTTTTAGTGTTCATGTAATTAAAATTGCATTTTGCCCTACTCATCCCCAAATAACTACATGTCAGTACACCAGGTTCGCGTACTGTGTAAGATCATGCAGTTTTTCTCATTATTCCTATACATAAGATCCCGTTTCTAGTAATTTTTGGCACTGCAGAATCACAGAATGGCCAAGGTTGGAAGGGACCTCTGAAGATCATCTAGTCCAAGCCCCCTGCCGAGCAGGGTCACCTAGAGCACGTTGCACAGGATGGCATCCAGGCGGGTTTTGAATATTTCCTGAGAAGGAGACACTACAACCTCTCTGGGCAACCTGTTTCACTGCTCTCCCACCCTCACAGTGAAGAAGTGCCTGCTCATATTCAGCCAGAACTTCCTGTGCTTCAGTTTGTGCCTGTTGCCTCTCATCCTGTCGCTGGGCACAACTAAAAAGAGACCGGCTCCGTCCTCTCGACACCCTCCCCTCAGATATTTATACACATTGATGAGGTCTCCCCTCAGTCTTCTCTTTTCCAGGCTAACCAGACCCAGTTCTCTCAGCCTGTCCTCGTACGACAGGTGCTCCAGTATTTTGTTCATCTTAGCAGCCCTCTGCTGAACTCACTCCAGGAGCCCCGTGGCCCTCTTGCACTGGGGAGCCCAGAACTGGACACAGTACTCCAGGTGAGGCCTCACCAGGGCTGAGTAGATGGGGAGGATCACCTCCCCTGACCTGCTGGCAACACTTCCGAATGCACCCCAGGGTACCGTTGGCCTTCTTGGCCACAAGGGCTCATTGCTGGCTCATGGTCAGCCTGCTGTCCACCAGGACTCCCAGGTCCCTCTCTGCAGAGCTGCTCTCCAGCAGGTCACCCCCCAGCCTGTACTGGTGCTTGGGGTTATTCCTCCCCAGGTGCAGGACCCCGCACTTGCCTTTGTTGAACTTCATGAGGTTCCTCTTGGCCTAACCCTGCAGCCTGTTCAGGTCCCTCTGAATGGCAGCACAGCCCTCTGGCGTATCAGCCACTCCTCATGTCATCAGCAAACTTGCTGAGGGTGCGCTCTGTTCCATAGTTCAGGTTGTTGATGAATAAGTTGAGTAGCACTGGACCCAGTACTGACCCCTGGGGGACACCGCTAGCTACAGGCCTCCAACTAGACCACCACTGAGCACAACCCTCTGAGCTCTGCCATCCTGCCAATTATCAATACACCTCACTGTCCACTCATCTAGGCCGCACTTCCTGAGCTTGTCTATGAGGATGTTATGGGAGACGGTGTCAAAAGCCTTGCTGAAGTCCAGGTAGATCACATCCACCACTCTCCCCGCTAGTCCCAGCGGGACTAGACCCAGCTAGTCATCCCATCACAGAAGGCTATCACATTGGTTAAGCATGACTTCCCCTTGGTGAATCCATGCTGACTACTCCTGATCACCTTCTTATCCTCCACGTGCTTGGAGATGACTCCAGGATGAGCTGTTACATCACCCTTCCAGGATGGAGGTGAGGTTGACTGGCCTGTAGCTGCTGGGGTCCTCCTTCTTGCCCTTTTTGAAGACTGACCTGACACTGGCTTTCTTCCAGTCCTCAGGCACCTCTCCTGTTCTCCACAACCTTTCAAAGATGACGGAGAGCGGCCTGACAATAACATCAGACAGCTACCTCAGCACCCGTGGGTGCATTTCATCAGAGCCCTTGGATTTGTGGATGTCAAGTTTGCTTAAATGATCTCTGACCTGATCCTCTTTGACCAAGGGAAAGTTGTCCTTTCTCCGGACTTCCTCTCTTGTTTCCAGGGTCTGAGATTCCTGAGGGCTGATCTTAGCAGTGAAGACTGAAGCAAAAAAGGCATTCATTCTCTGTTTCACCTTGTGGTACCTTCACTAGGTACCAGTGAGAAGAGTCTAGCTCTGTCTCCTTTACCTCCCCCCATCAGATACGTATAAACATTGGTAAGAGGTGCTCCAAGCCTTGTCTTCTCCAGGCAGCCCAAACTTTTTCCTGAACAGAGGGAAAAAAATTCCCTTCCCTTCACCTACAAGCTATAACGGTACCCATACAGCTAAGACTGTGACAGGGCTCTGTTGCTACAAGGGCACAAAGCTAACTGCCCTGCCTGAGTCCTTTTCTGAAAAGCTTTCTGTCCACTGGCTGCCCGAAGTCCCAGATTCAGCATTTTACATTTGCAGTATAGGGTAGATCAGTTTCTTCTGCCTATTACTTCAGAACAGGCAAGCCTTAACATCACCCCTCGGAATTGCCAAAGTGCTTCACAGGATTTCCTGGGGCGACCACAAGGGGCTGAGAGAACAGAAATGTTCCCCAGAGCACAGGCTGTAAAACCACTACAGCAAATGAAGAACTGTGAAACTCTGTTTCTGTCATGGATGTGCACGAAGTGCATCAGGATGGGAGGAAGCAGATGCAAAAAGAGGAAGTTTTTCAGCTGTACAGAGAGGGTACAAGTATATATATATTTAAAGAAACTTATCTATAAGTAGCTAGGCTCCCAACAAATGGATGAAAAGCTGGTGTCTTCTGCCAATAGCCATCTTTATCAAAGATATCACAATGACTACTTACATTCTAAATCATCTCAATGTCTTTGTACGGAAGCCTCCTGATTTTCCAGAGCAGATGCTAATAATGTTCTACAGGCTATTTTTGCTGGTATGACTGTACACAGTAAGGAAATAACTAGCAGACACAGAAATTTCTGCACATAAGAACGTAGCATGTAGAAACAGGAATTAGAAGGACTGCACCCTTTTGAGTTTTTGTTAAGGTTCTGGGGGAAGAGCATGGTTTTGTTGGTGTTCTCACCCCACTGAAGGTTTTATGAGTGGTCACAGCACCAAAAGTCATGTTAACACTTTGGGGAGAACCTATATATTTTCTAAACACTTCTCTTTATACAAGACTACTGAGATTACGTGAAATAGGACTTTTTGCAAATGTTAGCTTTTTTGTAAACTGGAAAACTGGCATTGAGCTGCAATGTTTCTTTAGCAGTATTTTTAACAGCATTTTCTTATCTGCTGGTAGGTAACAGCGTTGGAACTATGTTAGTCTTAGCTCATAAAATTTTCCATTTCAGTTCAACAGCCTTCTGAAACAGGATCCTATTCTTGCTGATTTTCCTTATTGTTATCCATTTGTTGCCAGATTATTCATTGCTCGTGCCGTAAAAGCACTCGGACCATAGCAGACACACCCTTCACAGTGTTATTACCATTCTACCTGAACAGTATTTGATTCAAGAATCCAGCTACACATGTGCAAAGTGCCTTGGAACACAGGAGCTTTGTGCATAATCCTAAAGACAATTTTTGGTAGCATTCATAAATCCTCGATAGCTAGGAAGCTATCCAACAGTTGTCAAAATTCTAAGCATTCTTGTCTGCATATGTAATATCTACACAAAATAAAAATCTAATCAAAAGGGAATTAGAAAAGACTCAGGAAGAAGTATTCTAGGCAGCATGCAAAATGAAACTGAGGAGTGACTTGGCAGGGAAAGAAAAACTGAAGAGGAAATGGGTGAGGGGAGAGAAGGGAAAATGGTGAAGCTGGAAGAAGAACACAAAACTAAAGACAGTAAATAGGGATGAGAAAAGGAGAGGACTGGAGGAGGTAACTATTATTAAGCTTGAAAAGGTAGGTGTTTGTACAGCCCAAGAGCTATCCTTTTATTCTCAGTGTACAAATAAAGAAACATGACTGCCACCCACATCCTCAGACCTCTAGGAACACGAACCCAACTGGCATTCCAGCAGAAAAGGGACCCAGGATTGAAAGAGCTGAAAACTCCAGTCCCATTCCACCTACACAAGGACATTTATTTTCAGCTTGCCTTCTGTATTCTTTAACAATATGAAGCTTTTCTGTCAAACAAAAAAAAATGACAAAAGCCCTTCCAAGTTGCAAGCATATCCAAGTACTTTACAGAAAGGACAAATGCGTACTGAAGTTAACAGCTGTATCACCACCACCACCACCACCCCCTGCCAAAAAAGAGTCCATCAAAGAAAAAATGTGCAGAAAAACAATACACATTATGAAATGAGAGGCTTAGCTTGGGTGGGATGTTGAAATAGTTTTACAACAAAGATCTACAGAATTGCATATTCCTCCTTCCCAGGTGTTGCAAATATTTTCCTCTACAATGCCTCAGCCGAGCACTGAGTATACGCTTTGTTTCCACCCGCCTCCAAAGCAAGCGACCAAAGTAAACACAGATGGGCTGTCTTTAATTCAGAAACATTAGACCTGAAAAAGATTTACATGCAAAATATTGTCAAATCCTTTCTTAAACAGCCAATTAACTGATATTGTTAAAAGAAGCATTAGAAGTCAAGTTACTGACCCATTTTCTTTTTCTAATGTATGCTAGCAGTACTGTTTTCTGCTTAACCCACTTCCTAGCACAGGCCATGCTGCAAGAATCTCTCTGAAGTAAAAAGCCCTGGAGCATTCTTACCGGATAATTTCTTAAAGATACTTCCAGCTAGGTGTGTTACTGGGGCTGGATGAATTGGTGCAAGAAGAAACCAAATGCAACAGATGTAGACAGTTCTCAAATGTTTGCTTTGCGATATGGAATGACAAAAAATAAGAGTTTAGCACAGTTGTGCTCTTCAAAAATGTGAGATAGGGATTGGAAAAGACACAAGACATTCAGGTGAACCACTGCTAACAGAAGATCTAATGCAGCTGCTGAGACCAGGCTGCAGGTTCCAAGCCTGGATCAGAGGCGAATTTGCCAATTTCTCTAAACCCGGCTTTAGTTTGTGTTTGTATTTGTAGAATGGAATTACAACATTTAAATGCCAAATGGTCAGATAAAAAAGGTAATTGCTTAGTATATGTTAAAGGCTGTATCACTTAAAATCTACCAAATGAAGAACGTAAAACTGTAGGTAGGGTGAAGGAGAAATGACTAACACAGGAGTCAAGAACAAAATGTATTTACTAAGTATTGTGATGAGAATAAAACAATTTACTTGTCCTTCTTTATCTGTTAAGTACAGAGATACAAAGGAATTTTGTGTACACTGTTACTGATGTTCTTGTCCAGGGACAGCACTATGTCCTGCAGTATTATTTATTTAAATAGCGTTTGGCAATACCAATACAGATCTGAACAAATCAGCACCCTGACTGATGTGACACACTTTCCTGCATCAAAACCATTGCTGGATTTCCACTGTGCAAGCACATCCCTATCCAACACAACCCCCCTTCTAGCACGCCAACTCCACTTAGCTTTGTACATGTGCAGAGGAAAGTCTGCCTATATGTTGTGTGTTGCAGGACCATAAAACAAAAACTGTATCGTGCAAGGAACAATCAAAGGAACCACATTCAATCCTAGACAGAGCCATTCTATGGCCTTGTTACAAAGCATGTCTCCAGAACTGCAAAAGGAATTAAATGGCCATCACTGCAGGAGAGCCTGGCTGCAGCCAGCAAAGCTACGTCAAGGGATTTACAACAGTAACATCTCACCTGAATTCTGAATTCTTGTTGTTCTGAATTCTTGTTTCTTGCTCAGAAAGGCATTTGAATATATAAATAACACAGATGTGTTCCAGAGAATGACTTACCTATTCACATTCAGCAGTGAGCTTTAGTGCTTAGCAGAACTGGACTCTTAACACACAGGGACCAAAGTGACATTTGCTGTGGTCCTTGAACAGTCATCACAACCAGTGTGAGCACCTGGAGTCAGTGAGGGTCACACTCTGTCTCTGTGACAGTTTCACTCCAAAATACCACACCTACAGGTTAATAGATATGTATGGCGCACACATACCACACACGTATGTATGGTATTAACATATACATACACATACACACTCCCCACATCCCAATCCCTTATATATATATATATATATATATATGCTCTTCAGCAGAGCACAGAAAGATACTACACTTACAGCAGTGATCTACTCTGATCTACCATGTCTAGCCAACAGGATATTAAGTTTGGCTTGTCTCAAGTCAAGGAAGACCTGTCTCTGAACTCTACAGCTGTTTCATTTGCAGACTCTGTACTCTCCAACCAGCCACAGAAAGAGGTGTGGCAAAGCAGCACCACAATCACCTACTGGGGAAGAAGGCAACTAAAAGTCACAGCAGGATTTTCTGGTTTATGGAAATAAGGCAGTCATGGTCATCCTGGATCAATGTATTACAGACCTTGAACAACTACCCCAGATCTTTTCTTTTTGCTTGAAAATGAAACAAAACAAAACCAAACCAAACAAACATAAAAAACAACAAAAACTAAAAAATGTTACACAAAAAAACCAAACCAAACCAAAACCAAAACCAGCCCCACCAGGTAACATTTATTATCACAAAACAATTGCTACGTAGAATGTAAATACTTGTACCAAACCAGGCGAGATAAATGTTATCCTGCTATCAAATGATAAGTATTTATAGCTCTCTATAATGGTTTACTAGGAAAATAGATTGTGAAATGAAAATAAAAGTGGCAAACCTTTAAGCCTTTTAACATCTGATATACAAGGAACTGGATTCGGTCTTCAGTTAGTTTCTCATGCTTCATTATTTTACTTAAGTCTGTTCCCATAAATGGCATGACAAGGTAGCTAAAAAAGAAAGAAGGAAAGAAAAAAAGGACAGAATAAGTCTGTTTGTCAAATAAACTGAAGTATAATTGTATGTTATAGTTCAGTGACAATATTAAATTATAGATCATTCTGTTTACCAAACAATTCTACCACCTTCCCCCCAGGCCCTCCAAGTTTCTGAGTTTTCATCTTTTAAGACTGTCATGAAGAGTTATCGCACAACCTTGTCAGTGGTTATGGAAAGTTGCTAGTTGCCAGGAGAGTACAGACACTGAACTAGATAAAAGGCACCTAATCAAGAGCCACATGATACTTCAAAGATATCTGCGCAGAAAACTAGGACATTCACACATGATATTATCTATCTCACTATCACAGGGTAACCAAACTGCCTAGATGGTTCATTCTAATAGATGAGGTCAGATGTAACAGAGATTAATTTTCATCTAGGATCATAACCTCCTTTATCTTTGGTACTTCATACTGGTGAGGACATCAGCAACAGAAAGCCTGAGAACGTCAAGGCGGCACTTCACCGCTAGTCTTCGCCTAAGGTACAAACCTGTTCTTTGCATTGCTTGTAGGAAACTCAGAGTCTGTCCTTAAAGTCAGGCCTGGACAGAGGCAAAGCCAGTCACGTCTGGCACCAGAGGATAAAGTCACCAGTTTTCTTCACAGTATGAAGAAAAGCAGATGCATTTTCATCAAGAGAAGGATTAGAGGTGATCGTTGTTTCATGGAGACAAGTTTTACTATGTAGACTTAAATAGGTTTCCTCTGGTTAAAATATACAAACAGTATTTCTTTTGATTTCTACTTTTAAACCCGCTCAAAAACTTCTTTTACTGTATTAGAGTTATAATTATAAACCAAATAGATACTGAATATAAAGTCAAAGGCAAATGGGACACTTGGACTTATAGATAGTATTTTCAGCATTCCCTAGGTACCAAACCTTTTTTCCCAAGTCTTTGGGGACCAGGCATCAGGTTCCCAATCCAAGCATTCACAGACAAATTTGCTACTGTTTGGACAGAAAATACGTGCAATTTGATTCAGTAATTATATAGGACATAGCAAATATGGAGAAAAGAATGAAATTTTTTCTCTCTCTTCAAGCATGACCCACAAGATGCTTATCAACAGACCCAGTAACCTAGAAAACTGAGTTTGACCTCTGCTTTGTTGATGTTCTTGGATGTTGAAAGCATATTAAGATATCCCCCCCACTCATATTTATTAAATGCATTTTCCCAGAGGTCATGAATATTTGAAATGAGCCAGAAAAAGACATTAGTGAGTGTTACAGAAAAAAAAAAACAGAGGTAGAAGGAGGTGAGACGAGAGAAATAAATAAATATCTACATGTCTTTTACTACCGGCAGTGACCTTCAACATTCATTAGGATTTTGCTAGCCTGTTATCACCTGCACAGATCCCAGGGCTCTGGATGGATAATGAGTTATGTAAACAGACAAAGTTCAACAAAATATATAACCACCAAGCACTGTAAAGAACAGGGCAGGAAGACTATTTTTACACACACGCAATGTGCTAAGTTTACAATTTGATGATTTCAAATCTCTAACAGTCAAACTGATAAATGGCAGGGAAACAAAATGTAAGGGAGGGAAAATCCATTCCCACTTGAGTCTGTAAACTCAAACTTTAGTAATAGTTTACGAACAACACATTGGAATAGAACAATAGGATAAAACATTAGGAGCTCACTTGAACACTTTGTCTTCTACTTAAAATTTGGCAAACTTATGTTTATTATTAAATACGTATTTACAATCCTGAAGTCCTCAAATAATCTGAAAAGGTTAGGCGCTTGGTTAACAATTCGCTTCAATGTGGACTTGATGCTTATTGAACGCATTTAAGTTCCTTGCAGTTCCAGTTAAAACCCCCAAATTCTTACACCATGAGGAGTAGCAACCTGCTCTGGCACATTTTGTATGACACAAGAGCAGACAATGCAAGGAATACAGTTAAAGAGGATGAAGAGCAGCTGTCCAGTAGGACTTCCATTGGTGAAGATTTATGCATCTCTAATTTTGTACACTACATCAGTCAGCTGAGCTTCTGACTCTGAAGGAAAATCAACACAAGCATGAGCAGGGAAAGGATGTTGACTGTTCCTTCACAAAGGAGATGGGATTTGTCTTTAATCATCATTATACTAAGTCGTAGAGCAGAGGAGCAGGTGATAGAGCAGCAGGTAGAGCAGGAGCATGCTCCCCTCTGGACAGAAGGGCTAGAAGTTAGCTGAGAAACCCAAGGTCTCAGATAAGATCAGACCTGGGGGCTGGCTCTGGTGAAACCACCTGCCTTACTTCTGCTACGTCTACCCACAAATCAGCTCGAATTTGATCTTTATACAATAGGCCACAGATAACATCTCATGGCTACTCAGCAAAAGGAAAGTCTCCCTCAAATAACTCATCTGACCTTTCGTTCACAAAAGCTGTTTCTCCACTTTTGTTTCAAATGTACACACATCTAGCCCTGTGCATCTCTGACAGCTTGCCAGAAGTCCTGAAAGTAAATTTTGTCCGAGGTTGTAGTTTTAGCCATAAATGTGTCTCACCTACTTGACTTGCACCTCCAAAACTTGGAGGATGATTTTAGGCTCACATTTAAAACACAATCCTTGAATGCTAATCATACACACGTGCATTTTATTACACATGTTATGTAATAAGCTAGCACTACAGGCAATATGGACAACATCTTTTTTTGGCTCAATGGTGGCTTAAATGTATGAACACCTAGTCCATGTTTTCTGTGCTTCATTTTCCTCATCTTCCTGTCAGATAGCTTTTTCTACTAGCATACAAATATGCTGGGTTGTTTTTTAAACACAGGTACATTTGAAGAAACCCAGCACAGTTCTACAAATGTAACATGAAATCTCCATTAAGCCCAAGAGGCCTTAATGGAGATTTCTGACCACTGTTTCTGTAGTGACTTGGATTCACAAGAACTGCAGCAGGATCCATACAGACACTACGTATCTGGTGTCTGAGATGCTGCCAAAAGGGAGACATCAGAGAGACGTACATGCCTGGTGCTAGAAATGATCTATCTCATGTACTGCTTGGATCATTTTGGCCTACGGGGTTAGTCAAGAGGGAGTGCAGACCACCCTCAGCTGGATGTAAGAGACTGTAAAATCAGCAGTGGGAAACCACACAGGGAGCACAACAGAGCAGAGCTCAGATATTCACAAAAAAAAAAAAAAAACAACAAAAAAACCCAGCAGCAACAGCAGTTTTGAATTAATTTTAGAATTAGGATGGACCACACTGGAGATATGCTATATAGCAGGCATGACTTTCAGACTGCTTGCTTGGTTAAGAACGGCTCCATCATTTGATCAGTCTGGGCCTTAGGGTACAAAATCAGATCTTAAAAAGTGGGCTAGGCAATCCATCAAAGTGTGATTTACCAAGGCCTCAAAGAAGTATTATGCACCCAGTAAAACAGATGACTGGTTCTAATGATAGTCTGAAAACCTACTGCTTTTGAAGATGCATGTAACAGTTATATTAAGATGGGATTCAGAAAAGCCATGAAGCAACGGGTTTGGAATTCCCCATTATTAAAAAATGCAAACAACCAGTCCTCCAAACAAGCAACACTCCCCTGCTCCCAAACAAAAACAACTCAAAACTTACAAGTCATTAAATTTCTCCAGTGTTACATCCGGTGTGAACACATCCAGTATTCCAATGACCTGAAAATAAGGGGAAGGGAGAGAAAAAAACATGGATTAATACTGCCTTAACACAGATTCCTGAACTGCGTAGTGAGTGGAGAAATATGATAAAAACATTTTCATAATGAGACTAACTACAGGCATAAAGATGGCAGAAAGGATACCTGATTTAGTGCCTAGCCACATCAGGATTCGTTATGTGTTATTTTTTAACTCTAAGGGCCAATTTTGATTAAAAAAATAATGTATTTACCTAAATAAAAGTTCAGAGGCTTACAATTTTATATAAGAGGAGAGAGTATCCTTTAACCTGAATGGCTTAAGTGTTTAAAATAAACCAGATATACTAGTTTATAATCTGAAGCAGTCAAAAGTGCTACTCACCAGCTGGGCACGCATTGACAGCAATGCAGACCACATTAAGCGCCTTCTCATTTCACTTGTGAGGCGACTTAGGTAGGCAGATTGCAATCCTTAACTGAGAGCGCGAACAAGAAACTAGATCTAAACTCTTTTCATTAGAGCGTGCATTATCAAGAGCTTAACATGATTTACTCTGGCTTATATCTTGGGTTCTCCTTAAGAGCATTTTGTGTCAAACAGCGGGAGCAGGGAGGGGAGGCCGAGGCTCTGCCAGCAGCCAGCCAGTGGCACTGGGCTACTCGCAGCCTTTCCCGGGTGCAGGCTGCCACGTCGGTACTGGAGCACGGTATTTGGGGCTGGTGGGAACGCACGCTGTCTACAGCAGCAGCTTTTTGGGTTGGTCCTTTAACGTGCCTCTGGCAGCTGCCTCCTCTAACGCAGCTTTTAGAGGCAGGCCACGAGTTCAGGGTTACTGTGGTACCGAGAGCTTGAAAGCCACGCTGAGAAAAGGCATCGAAACAGCCGTGACAGAAATGATGACATTGGGCCTGTAAGGCAGACTACAATGCCATCACCAAACTCATGCCAGGGCCGTCTGGCCCTGATTTCCTTGTTAATGCAGACGGGTTCCACGACGGGTTTCTGAAATGTTTTTCAGAAGCTAACCACTTCACCAGGGAGCGCCTGTCTTCCTGCCGTCAGCATGCCTCTGGAGCATTAACCACTGCGGCCGGCTCCGTATGGGAGAGAAAGCAACAGTAATGGAAAATGAAAGAGAATACAGGTATTATTCCTCAACGACTTGTAACATTTATAACCTTATTCAGACCCATCTCCTCGGCTGTATGGTTTAGGGATTACACATCAAACTAGAACTGTAGAAAATTACAAACTTTAAGAAAGAAAACATGGCAAACAACATATTATGTCTACTGATGTTACCATCAAAGTACTAAAAGTGCCACAAAATTCACTTTGATAACAAAGCAGGACATATTTGGGACATTATTAGTATGTCTTAATTGTTCCTCAAAATGGAGATCTTTAAAAAATTATGTGGAAGTAAAGAGAAATGCAGAGAGAGCTGAAATGCTGTAAAAGATAGAAAGACAGAAAGATGATAGAAAGAATGATAGAAAGAAAGAAAGAAAGAAAGAAAGAAAGAAAGAAAGAAAGAAAGAAAGAAAGAAAAAGAAAGAAGACTTCCTTTACTTAAAGCTTTAAATAAAAATACCCAACTCTCGTGAAATCCCCAGTGCATGTATTTTTATCCTTTCCACGTCCAAGGGATCTACTACAGTTAGCCTGGATATTATCAAAATGTCATAAGGATGAACAAGATAGAAAATTTAATAAAGATGAAGACAGAAAGCTTACAGCTCTTTATCTTTGTGACCATATATATCTTTGAAAAAATCACTAATAATATTTTCCTGAGGACTGTTACATGAAACTAGTTAAATAATATAACTACCATAAAACAATAATTATACCCACAGAGGATGTGGTGGTTATTTGAAGCAAAGCTTCAGTTCTAATAACAGAGTGAGAATCTGTATATTTTTATATGACAGTTTTACATAAAGTTCTCCATTACTACACGGAGGACAGAGGAATTAGGAAGATGTATGGGACAACACTGGAGGATAATGCATCTCTAAGGGTGTTTCCTAAGGCAGTGTGTGTGTACACACACACAGAGCATACACAGTCAGAAAAGCTGTGTGCTCTCCATATGCCAAAGATTTCAGTATTAACAGAAGTATTTTAACAATAATCTTATCCAACACGCACTTCTTTCCCTATTTCAACTTCTTCAGAAGTCCTGCTTGCTCTCTTCAGGGAGATATTTCCACGCATTCATTTACCTGAGCTATTTGCCTAAGCAACATGAAACATATTGAAAATAAACTCTACGATGTAGGAATATAGCAGTGAATGGTGCAGGGAAAACCCCACGAAAAGAACCGACGGAGCAGAAGATGAAATGATAAGGATGCTGTACTGCATCCATCGCTACACAAAAATGTTATCAGATGCCTGCTGTGAAACACAGGAACATAAAGAACACGTTTCAATACACAGAATGCCAGACCGAAACCAAACCAAAAACCCAACAACAACAAAAAAATCACCTTAAAATTCACTAAAATTCTCTGTTCTTCTTCTCTATTAAAATAAATAGTGTCCAGTAGTTACTTTACGCCTCCTGGCATACAAAACACTTACTAATTCTGAGGTGAGGTCGCAAACCTATGGAGATGAGCAGATCGTTTGCCTGCACTGCTGCAAACCCTATAAACTGAGAAATTCCACAGAGACCAGTGCTCTGCTCCTGTCAAAGGGAATTTTAAATAACAAACCAGAAAACTCTTTTAACATACCAAGGATTTCACAATACTTTTGTTGCTCTCCAAAGTGAGCTTTCTAAAAATCCTGAAATCCATTTTAGTGTTTAAAACATTAAGTTGTACTAATAGTTCAGAAATAAAAGCAAGGGACCCATTTCCTTTTCCTCAGTGATCTTTATTTAATAGCTGTGCTTTGGGATGATTTTCCTTTACTGGAACAGAGTCATTAGCATTTCCATTTTGGTCTTTGCTTTCTGCAGATATGTTAAGAACAAGGAGGCACAGGATAAAATAAATCTTCTGAGGAAGATACAAGTCCAGATACTTCTTCAGGAAAAGGAAAAGAACTGGGCAAAGTGTAGGAAACTCCCTCCTCCGTATCATGGAAAATCCTAAGTCTGTCTGAAATGCTCTCTCTCAATTGAATGCAGTATTTGTAAAAACTTTATGGTACTGAAAGATACTGTCCCAGCACAGAAGTAAGCCACTATGAGACATAAATGGCAAGAATCATCTCTTTTTCATAGTGTGGTCCATATGAAATATAACCAAGGTCTGTGTGAAACGTTCTGTAGTTAAATGCTGGTGTTAATTCGGCTTGCCTACTGATTTTATCAGAGGTGGAAGCACAGACAAGGAACGAACTCACTGCACCACGGGACGGCAATGAAAAGCATCTGCGGAAACCAGCAGCAGCGCTGCCCTTTCATGGCCGCATTTTTTCCCCACTAATTCTGCCAAAAGGCAATTTCTGGAATGAATCCACCCACAAAGGATGCACTTTGTTTCCTGCTGCCCATCTGACTGAAAAACAACTTGGACTTCTGCGAGCTCCCCTGCAGCACCCTCCTTGTTGGTCTCAGAGCATGTCTAAAGGAGAAAGCATGACCCCGAGCCTCTCCCTTCTTCCTGCAGAGCAAAACCACAGTAACAGCAGAGCTACACTTCTGCTGGTCTGACTTGTTTTACGTGGGTATGTTCGCACTCCACACAGTGACTTTGTTGATAGCGTCCCTTTTCTGTGAAGCTGGTGAGGGGAGGGTGGCAGTGTCTCCAGCCCTTTTAATCACCACCATTCCCCTGCACAAGACATTTACATTGACCACCCCGGCCAATTTTAATTACTGTCAACAAATAAATAGCAGCTTTGCGTTTGTAAGGTGATTTCCATCCTTCCCTTCTCAGCAGACAGCTGCCTCCTTTTCCAAACATGATTTCACCACTGGCACACAACAGCGAGGAGCTCCTCATCTCTACACTCCCATGCACTTGCATGCATTTTATTACTTTTGCTCAAGGGCTGTTCCACCGGGTTTCTGTAAAGGAAAATTTCTGGTGTAAGCAGCAGTACATCAATGAAAGACTCCGATCCTGTATAAATTAATAAGTAATGTAGGTTACGTCCCCCATGCACTAAGTGCTTCTTTATGCTGCGGATGCTACGCATGAACACACAGCGAAGTTGAATGGCTTTGGCACTCAGGCTACAGACACAAGAACGTTTTTCAGAGATCCCTGCTGGGGTACACTGAACTATATACATCATACTGCATTACATTTTCTGCAGCATTAGCTTCAACTTCATGCTCTTGCGCTGCTCCACATCGCAGGGCGCCTGCATCCTTTTATTACACTAAGAAGCCTCGATCTTTATAATCGTAACCATCAAGCACAAGGCTTGTGCTACAGTCACCTTTTTTCCACCTGGGATTGCCCTGCTACACCGTGCTGAGGGCTGTCTGCCGGGGGACAAAGAGCTCCTTCCCCTTTTTTTCTGCGTAATGCTGACAACACGAGCATGGCATCCTTCACAGTGCCCTAAAACCTTAGTTGTGAAGGAACAAAGAATGAAAGGAGAAAGGCAGAGAATAACAAGTGGGGAGAAGTACTTTTCTGATCAGATTCGCTGCAGTCCTGAGGCCTGCAGGACTCTCTGCTCTTTGTGAAGTAAAAGCAAGTCAGAGTACGCCCACAGGCACAAGCCGTGCCTCAGGATGGCCTCCCTCTTTCTACAGACCCCCAGGCAGCATCTGACAGATTCAGACCCTGTGGACTTGCACTTTGGACTTGATGACAATCCTAAAACAAAGAAGGTTTGGGTTTCGCTGCTGTCCTCCTTACTTTGTTTTACCAGACTAAGCACTTCAGCCTGCTTTACTGCTATCTAAGGCTGGGCTGTGAACAAACAGGTAGTGGCTGAAGCTCAGCCTAGACAAAACACCTATTAGGCAGGTTTGTAAAAATAAGCAGAACGTGTAGCAACTGGTATCACTACATTGATTTATTGGCTTTTGAGTACTAAAACAAGTGACTCCGGTGTCCTGTCAGCTCCCGAGCTCTTTTTAGCTTTCAACATGCAGAAAATCGTCCATCAGCGTTTCTCCCTTACAACACTTTGACAGCAACAAAGTGTACAGCTATACTTGTATTTCCGCTCGCAGCCCATAAGGCGATTCGCCACCTCCAGCCAGGATTCCCAGTTTGCACTTAACAGGCACTTAGCTACTCGAAGGATGTTATTATTTAGGTGGTGCAGTCCTGCAGGGCTTCCTGCAGGAAATCTAATACAGTGAGCATTCACATTTGGCACCCTTCGTCTGTAAAGGCACGTCTCATCTATAACTCCCTTCTTGGTTGGATTTCGTATGGTGCAGGGACTGCTGCTCTTCTAATGCTCGTGCCTGGCTGGCTGAACTGCGGAAGGTGACAGTCTGAAGGTTTCCTCAGGTTGGAGGCAAAATTTCCCACTATTTTCTCTGAAATAAACTCCTCCCTTGGTTGATGTTCTGTAAGTGTAAATAAAAAGCCTCACTTTTGTCAAAATAAAGAATTCACCATAATTATCGGCTAACCCAAAATGGAAGGCGTGAATCATCCTCAGAAGCATAACTGTAGAGTGAGAGCTGATTCGGTGCCTGCTGGATACCTGAGTCCCTTCCAAGAGGGAGAAAAAAGCTAAATGGCTCTCCTAATGTAAAACATACATTGTTCTTCAGATGCTGGAATTCACCAGAGAGCAATTTCCACACAGAGCAATGACTGAGAGCATAACACAGAGTACCTTTAAACAAATACTGCAGCTGACTCTTACAGGGTTTCCAGGAAGAGAAACATCTGTAGAATATTAACCGACTCAACTTCAGAAATGTTTAACGGGCATTTGTCAAAAGTTTTATGCCAAAAACACATTCAGAATTGAAGTTGGTAGAACTGGGTCACAATTACCGTGTATGCTTATACGCATACACAGATATATGTGTATGTAGGCAGACGATCACACCGCTTTCCTAAAACCCACACTCCGTTCTGAAACAATACATTAACAGTAGCTGCTGCTTTTCTCTCTCTCCAATGCCATTTCTTCTTGCCAGCTGTTCTGCGCTCCTGATGGCAACTTCAAAGCTGGTGTTAGCGAGCTGAGAGGTGAGCAGGGCACTAGGGCTGAGCCAGCATGAGTCACGACGCAGTTACTTCATCAAAAGCGGGGATTATAGCATCGCTTCCAGTCTAAATGCACAATAAAATCCAAGTCGTTTGCCAAAGGAAACTAAAGGGTCTGCACCTCTGCTTACTTGCCTGGGTTTAATTTTACAAACACAGACATCTCCACTGACTTCAGAGGAATACGCGCATGCAGACCTACGCACGTGTCTGAAAGCCAGAGCCAGGACCCAAGCTAGCACACTGGCAGGGTTTCCATTCTCTTGCTGGTTTTAAGTCAGAGCCATAACAGATAGTTTTAACTGGCCTCACGTTAAATGAACTCAAAATGTAAAGAAGGAGAGAACAAAAGCAGCACTACTGCAAAAAGCCTCCTGAAGGTAAACAGTCTGTTCTTCTCTGCAGGATGCAGTAGATGCCAAAGCAACGAGAGAGATCTGTTAAGGCTGTAGTGGGATGAATACTTCAAGCTAGCACGAATGCATGAAAAATAAAACCGAAAACAAAACCCCACAGTGCATTCTTCATTCTGCCTTCGCTGTTTTTATTCGTCATTTTCACACCATTCCCTCTTCTGCCAGGATATCTGTTTATGCAGCTATGGTGATCCGGCAGCTTATCCCACTGGAAAGTAACTTCTTTTTGGCAGTATCAGAGGAATTGATCTGGATTAAATTACTTCTTAGGCAGCACAAGTAGCTTAGGACGTTTGCAAAAGATCCCAGCTCCTCTCAGACTAAAACACCTCCCAAAAAATAGGTACTAGTGCCATTAAGGACAGTGCCTTATCTCTTAACAGCCAGGCCTCACCCTCTTCACACACGGCCTCTACCCCATGGTCCTCAGTACCATTCCTCCCCTGGATTTGCTTGCAAAGGGGTGAAGATAAGTCCCACACTACCAGGTTTCCACGGCTTATACAGAAATATTCCTCACGACATTTCAGTAACGTGCTGCTAGAGAGCTACTAGGAAGCACAAAGATCTAGCATATGTAATTGAGAGATGGTCATCCTTGCAACCACCATTACCTGAAAATGCCTAAACAGGTGAGCAAACTGACCTGTGAGCTAGTTTCCCTACAAGGTAAAATACAATTCCACTAAAATTCAGAAGGATGACTCCCATATTTACTTATACAGGATGACAGGTCATCCTACAAACGTTCCACATTAAATAAATGAGCATACTCTTCAAAGGATCAAGAAGGGAGGTAATCCAGGGTATCAAGCAGAAGTTTTCTTCGGTTTTCTTCACTGAAACAAGGCAAATTGATGAATTGTACTGCTGTGGCATGGGTTTAATGGTATCTCCTGCCACCTTCATGGATCAAAGATGCTATTTTTTACCACAGCGTGTCATGAAATGGACAAAACATCACACTCTTCATGTAATCTGCCATCAAGTGCATCACGATTACCCAAGTTATTTTAAAAGAAAAACAGACTAGAAGAGTGAACTGGATGTCACCTTAACTATCATATAAACAAAATTTTGAATTAGTTTATAACCTGAAGTAGGAAGAAACGAGAGGAAGACTTGTGTACTGGCAGATTAGTGCAATGTTGTAACAACACCCCAAATCCGATCCATGGCGGCAGTACTGTTGGACTGGCTATTGCACACCACCACTTACACTTGGATTACCAACACCCAAGAAAGAGATCTTAGTGTCATCACTATTTTATTGTGGTCTTTGAAACAATTATTTCAATTTTTTTCTTTCTTAATAGCAGTTGCTTATATTACAGCCAGAAAGACGGATGCCTGCTATTACGCAGAAGTATGCTATAACATAACAGTTTACTTAAAAATCAGGAGCAATATTTAAATCACTGTTCTACTTTTTCCTGTTATAAGGAGATATTCACTCACGTGAGTAGCGCCCATTCAAAACTCAACAGCCCATGGAAACCACAATGGCAAGGACAGAGAATGGGCGGTTGTCCTGCCACTATTGTGTGTAATATTAAAAGTGTGAACAACTTGCTGGGGACTGCTGATGTGAATAAGGAAGGACAAGAAGATCAAAATGCTACACATTTCTGTAAATCCATCCTTTGGTAGTAATATGCAAAAAAGTATGTCTTTGGTGGTGGATCAAAGACTTGGGGGAGGCCTGAAAATCCTTATGAGGAATGATGCTGCCACTCTGGTCTAATTTTGGATGGGTGGAATGGTTAAAGGAGTACCCTGAGGTCAGCATGGGGGCTAGAAACCCAGAAAGGCTTTGTTGCTAGTCCTAATTCACAGTGGGTGAAATGAATGGTATGAGACTGGAATGGTGGATGGAAATTCTCGGAAAGGGCAGTACTGCCACTTCAGCCTCATACTGGATGGGTGGTGGAGACAGCTTCTCTCTCTACAGTGTCCACAAATCCCTTGAGTGATCATTTATACAGTCATTGCTCTTTAATGAGTAAATGCCGTAACTCACGGTAAAACTCTTCCTTACTACCAAGGTGAGATTTTTCTTTCTGTGGCCCAAACTGTTTTCTAAGACTACAAATTAATCTTTTCCTCCACCTATACTGATTTGTAACTTTTACAAATCGTGCTCACATTCCCCAGTGAGCATTTTCTTCTAGACTCTTCAGTTATCTAACAAGGCTGTGGTGGGGTTCCAGAGCATTATCCTGAAGGGCACACGCTACATAAAAGCAGCCAGGAGTGGAAAATACTGCCCAACAGATTATTCTGGGAAATGGAATAAAAATAATCTCCAAATTCTGGACATGGTTAAGAGTTTGGCAACTGCATGAGCTGATCTGCTCCCAAATGTTCAGTAAAGAAAATGCGGAGAGTAGAAAGCCCAGATATGACACAGAAGTTCCCTGCAAGCGTTAACTCTTTAATATATACTATAGTGGTTTAGAAGCAGTTAATTCAAAAGAGTCATCAAAGAAAATGATGAAATACATTAAAAGATTCAGACTAAAATGTTAAACACAAAATCCTCAGGCTACAAAGAGGCCTGCTTTTTTCTGGACAGTCAGCATCTCCCACCAATTATTCTTCAAAATGAACCTACACTTTGCTGGTACTCAGAACATTAATACCATAATGTTAAATGACTATGACTGGCTACTGTTAGTAACAATTTCTCTCCAACTCATTTTCAATCTTGTAGCTTGCCTCGAAGGCTATCTGAAAGGAGTGATGTTCTAATCTCCCACATCATTAACATTTTAAACCAGGCTCTTAGGCATCGTTTTAAAAAGACCTCCTCCGCCCCTCATCTTTTTTTTTTTTTTTTTTTTTTTACCACATACGCTCTCCAAAACCAGCATTTGAAGCCACAACTGTGATCCTCCCAGTCCATTCTGGGACCCTTCTCATGCTTCAATTCCACAAAAGCTGTTCTCACACAAATCTGTTGGGACTAAGTATCTTTATCTCATTCACACTTTTAACACTTCTTTCTACAGCTGTTCTTTCATATTGTGTGGGAATCTGTGCCGAGTTCTGTATCCTAGTCTCTGCTTCCCAGCAAGCAAATTATTTAGTCATTCCCCAACATTTCCTGCTTCACATTAGCACAAAACCAAAACTTTCTAATACTTTATGAAAGATAAACAACAAAACCCTACTCCCCCCCAAAGATACACACGTGTACCATACCCACCTTCAAGAAAGTTCAGAAAAAGAGATGCTGTCACGTGAGATACGCAGGCACAGACCCATGCTCTGCGTTCTCCTGTAACTCACGTGAACGCAGTGATGAAGATGTAATTTCAGGTCTCTTGGTCTCTCTTGCGAGCTCTGAGCACAGATTGAGCACCGTGGTCCTAACCTTTACCTCCCAATCCTTCCTACATAGAAATGAAAAGGTGACTCCCACAGGGGATTCCACTTGGCATGAGCAAACACTTGGAGGTAAAGGACAGACAGACAAAGACAGACACGCCGGTCTCGCTGAGAGAGCCCTGAACACTATGCAGCTACACATCTGCCTTGTCCAGCTCTGCCAATTTTCTTTCTGTTTTAGTGCGTGCAAGCCGCTGCCCTGGGGGGACTGCCGGTGACCGAACTCACGTTTTCGTGCTTCATGTGTTTCAGGAGGCGCAGCTCTCGGTAGGCTCGCTTGGCAAAGAGTTCGGACTGAAACGGGCGGTACAGTTTCTTAATGGCCACTTTGGTACCGTTTCTTCCATCGATAGCCGAGCTTCGGGGGAACAGGAACAGAGGTTGGTGAGCGAGGACCGAGGCGACATCGCCGACCCCAACGCCCCACAGGGCTGGCACACTCGCTCCGCTCTGTCACACTCGCTCTGCCCAGGCACACTCGTTTCCCTCAGGCACACTCGTTTCCCTCAGGCACACTCGTTTCCCTCAGGCACACTCGTTTCCCTCAGGCACACTTGTTTTGCCCTGGCACACTCACCTTGCCCAGCCCTCAGCGCGCTGCCCCGCGCAGGGGGGGGACCTGCACCCCCCCGGCTTCCCCGCCCGGGGACGAGCCCCGGGGACGGCGGAGACCCCCGCGGGGCCCCGAGCCGAGCCGGCAGCGTGGCGGGGCCGCCCGGGTCCCCGCAACCGGAACAAGTTGGCAGCAGGGAACAAAGCGAAAGCGCCGCGGGCTGCGCCCCGCCGCGGCTCCCCCCCGGCCCCCGGCCCCTTCCCTCGGCCGGGGGGCGCAGCCCTGCCCCTGCCCCTTCCCGCTCACCAGACGGCTCCGTAGGCGCCGGAGCCCACGGGCTGCAGGTCCCGGTAGCGGTCCCGCACTTCCCAGAGGGTTTTGGTGATCTCCTGGCGGTAGAAGCCGTTCTTGGGGGAGGACATGGTGCCGCGGCCCCCTGCCGGCACCCTCCAACAAAGAGCCCGGGGGGAGCGCGGGAGGCGAGCGCCGGGCTGAGGCGAGGCGAGGCGAGGCGAGGGGCCGGGCTTGGCCGCGCTCCCTCGGCGCCGCTCCCTCCCTCCGCCCGCCCCTGTCCCGCACAGCCCGGCCGGGCTGCCCCGGGGACCGGGAGGGATCCGCCGGCCGGCCCGGGGCAGCCGGGAGCCGGGTGTCGGCCGCGGCAGGTGCCGGTTAGGCAGGGCAGGAGCGGCGTGTGGCAGCGCCTCAGCCCGCCTCCGTGGTGGCGGCGTTCGCGTGGCCCCGTGTGAGGAGCTCTGCCGGCAGCTCTGGCGCTTCTCCTCCCCTCAGTAACGCGGCCAAGGGGGTGCGGGACACCCCACGGACACCCCAGGCGGCTCTCCCTCGGAGACACCGCGTGGCAGACCCACAGGACGGGCCCGGTGACCCGCAGGTGTTGTGGAGGTGGAGGACAGCGAGCTGCCCAGCATGGTTCACTCTGTGTGCCTGGCGGTGTGTACCCAGAGAAACGTGCTGGGTGAGGCTTTTGCTCTAGCAGGACACGCTTAAAATCCATCTGCTCCTCTTGGCACCGTTGTGTGCTGCCTCGCATCTGTGGGTTTGGAGGGGTGACCTGTATTTTTGCAAAGCTCAAGAGATCTTCCCGATTCCAGTCGTTTCCCCCATGAAATCGGTCTTGGCGGTGGCAGCTGGAACCGGGACAGTTCCTGGAGCTGACAGGAGCAAATGGATGGCTGGTGTGGTGGCAGAGGCTCAGCGAGCACGTGCCGTGTTGAAATCCTGGCGTGAATTAGGGGTGCGCTGAGTCCTTGCTATGAAGCTGAAAGCAAATACATCCCAGCCTTCTTCTCGTGCATACACACACTGCGGTGTGGCACCTCTGGGCTCATTCTGTGTTAGAGCTTTGGATTTGATAGCTGACTTTTAATGAAAGCGTTAAGGGATATAAAACAAAAAATTAAAGTGGAAAGAAGAAAGATGACAGTTACAGACAAAGGAGAAAAACTGCATTTAGTTATATTTGCAGAGGCCACTGATTTTTTTTTTTTTTTTTTTTTTTTCTGACCCGTATGATATATTACTGATAAACTGGAGCACAGAAATACATGACGGTCATCCCAGGCAGTAGGTGCTGCATACACAAAGGGCACAAGCAGCGGCAGCAGCTCTGAAAAGTAAGCAGGGACAGCGGCAGGACGGGGACAATCCTTCACAGCCAGACAGAGGGGCTGTGCCTGACCCCCTTCTTCCTGCAGCTCCGTGTGTGTGCAGAAGTGTTTGCTCACAGGAGAAGTAAGGGAGTGAATGTCTTTGTGCTATGGCAGTCCTTGGTGGCTCCCACACGTATGCTGAGGGGCTGTAACTTAGTCTGATGAGAGCTGGGAGTACAAAAGTGAGCTTTCAAATCACCCTTGCACAAAGCTGCACAGCTGTGGACTTCCCACTTCATCTCAGGATCAGACCCAAAGTTTCAACAATATTTAATATTGTTAAATAGAAACAAGTATACACTTAATTTAGTTGCTAAAGCAAGTGGTCTGCACATTTGGTGTGATATGAAACAGTTCAAACAGCTGCTTAAAACCACTGCAGTGCTGGAAGATGGAAGATAGCAACCTTCACGGTGTTTCGATAGTAAATAGGCCTGGTCCAGCATGTGTAAGGCAAAGGCCTACTTTTAAAAACGCATTATGTTTTCTCTGTGTGTATATAATTAGAATCCTTGCCCTTTGTTTTGTCTGACTTCACCCCTGAGCAATGTTGCTGAGGTTAGGTAATTCAGACTTCCTGTCACTAGAGTTCGTTTTGTGGCTTAGCTAGAGAGGGGCAATCTGGCCAAGTTGCATTGTTCCCGAGGCCTTTTTGGTAGTTGCCAGGGGTCCAGACCTTTCTGTGTGTAACTACTAAATCTGGGAGAGCAGTCCTGCCCTGCCTCCTCCCATTATTTGCATATCAGATACAAATTCACAACATCCTTCCACCATACAGGTGTTTTCCAGTGCTGCTCTCTGCTGATATTTGACCTGTTTGACTCCCTGTTTTAGTGAGAACGGAAACCAACCTTCTGACACTCGGCAGGTAATGCAAGGCTCATGTCAAATGTTAGATTAATGGTACACATTTGTTTTTCAAACCCGCAGTCCCAGCAGATTTTGTTTGTTTGTTTGCTTTTTAATTTCTGACATCACCTTTATGCACTCTTTGGCATTCAGATGGTGGCTGGAGTGAAATATGGTATGGGCGAGGTGAAGGCTAGAGAGCGGTACCTCTTACTCAATTTTGAGCGACTCCGTTATTTAAATTACATTTAATGACAAATATATATGTTTCTTATACAACAAGAATTTGTTCTACTTTTTGTCTATAGCCCATTTTTTCTTAATCCAGTCATGGCAAAGTGAGGCTTTCTTACTGCTTTTTATCAAGGCAGAAAGTGGATGATTTTGACAATGTAGGTGAAAATACTAACCCAGCACCAAGACATCACATTTGTGCAGAAGTTCAGAAGATTACAGAGCAGCTTTCTTAGGATATTTTAAATTCAGTGACCAAATTGGCCAATGCTGTTTTTCCCCATGCTTTTCCTTCACATACGTAATTAGATTTACTTTGCTTAAGACGGATGAGGGAGCAGCATAGGTCAAATTCAAGACCACCTTTCCTCGTTGAGTCACACATATAGCAAATGCACTGATAAAATTACTGAAAAGAACAGGAAATTAGCACTGTTGTGAGAAGGGAGGCTGTCTAATAAAGCCATTAAAAGCATCCACGGCAGGAGTGAAAAGAGAAACTTGGATCCACCCACAGCTGGTAGATCTTACAGCAGAGTCACAAAATGCATCAGTCTTGGTATCCTGCTAGGCTTGGTTGGATGTATTATATTGTATTTTCTCAAAGACAATCTGTTGCGATTACACCAACATGATACTACAGCCATATCTTATCCCAGGCAGTGTGTGCTTGACAGGGCTAATTAAAAAAGGAGTGCTCTCAGATGTTTCTGCTTTTGGCATATGTTTATTGTAAAGCTTATAGAACAAAAAGACCTTCCTTCAACATCATGAATAAAAGTGCCCGGCCTGTAAAGGGAAGGGGGAAGTTGGGAAGGTTGTTTCTGGGAAGAAACATTCATGTTGGTATCTTTTTATTTTATTTTATTTTATTTTATTTTATTTTATTTTATTTTATTTTATTTTATTTTATTTTATTTTATTTTATTTTATTTTATTTTATTTTATTTTATTTTATTTTATTTTATTTTATTTTTTAAAGAGCCGACTTTCGATGTGTTGGAAGTTTGCCATCAGCCATAAAACATATGAGATAGATAGGATGTGTACAGCAGTCTTTCTGCTCCCTCCAGGGACTGATAACTCAATTTCCACTCCAGTTTGGACATGAGGCTTCTGTGCTGCAGAAGGAGCTCTCTAATAGAGCAGCGGAGAAGCTAACCACCTCTGCCTGAGCAGTTCTGCAGACGAAGAGTAGTTACAGAGTCCGGTGAGAGAGTTGCATGGTAACTGCTCAGAACAAAGAGTTTATTAACAGTGATAAAATGACACGGCATAGTTTGTCAGGACATAAACTGGGGGCTGACTGCCGGTCCTGAGGGAAGTAGGTGCATCTGTGTGAACAGGTGATGGTGATCCCCCAGCCCAGACACTGGCAACAGGGGAAAGCAGAAGATCAGACAAGGTCCTTGGAAAGATCAAGCACCTTCCCACCTTACTGCCCGTATCTTTTAAATGACTTTCACGTGGTCAAAACAAGCTCATCTTGACAGTATTTCACATGTGAATACTTTAGTACAGTAAAACATACTTTGAAAATGGCAGTAAAACTTAAAATTTTGCTGAATCGTCAAAGGCTGATTCCTAGAATATTACTTCTTTAAACAGCTGTCTATCCCCACCTTCAAAAAGTAGTCTGTTCTTGTCTATTTATGTATGTTGCTGTGGAGGAAGCAAATCAATTTAATTTATTACAAGGAAAAGTAAAGCTTTAAACAAAAACGCCAATATTCTTCTGAAAGTATTCCTGTGTGATTGTGTCCACACCCTTCCCCACTGGAGCTGTTGCCAAGTGTTTTGCAACTATTCCGTTGTTTCTGTGACCTCTGAGCAGGGTGCTTGAATCCCGGTTTCTGTAACACGGAGACTTGGGGGCCCAGCCATACTGTGAGAATACAGTGAGCAGGTAGAAATAAACATGTACTACCTAAGTGCTTTTTTAAAATTAATTTTAGTTTTTTAGACTGGGCATTTCATTTGTTCAAGGTACTGAGTGAGAAGTCACTGCATTATTTACTACCCCTACTCTTTATTTATCCCAGCTGGAGGTGGGATGGAAGAAGCAAAGCCAGGTGCAGAGATTAGCATTAGGTATGTATAAAACAACTCCTTGTCACACTCTTGTAGCTCTTTGACTTCACTCTCGTAACTCTTTGACTTCAGATCATGCCTAAAGGCTCTCTGCTACTGATTCCTAAAATAAACTGATGTGTGAGAAGGAATCTGTGTTTCTGTCTGATTTTGGGGCGTCGGGAGCAGGGAGGAAGCTTTTAGTCTATAGCAGACTGTCACAGTCTGCAATCTGACAGAGCAGAGAACAAAACACTCTTGGTTTGAAGAGTTTTCCGTTGCTAATTCAAAAATCACACAAAAAGTACATTCACGGGTATAGGGTGATCGCTTTTACCTATTTGTCCCTACATAGTTGTGTGCATCACCAGTTCATATCACCACAACCTTAATGGTACTCCTACCCGTGTTCCCCATCCTCCTTAATACTGCGTTCATTTGATGCATTTCCAACTGGTGCTGATGAGAAAGATGGACTGGACGTCAGTACGCTGTGTTAGTTTAGCACAGAATGTAACACCTAGGGTTTATTCTTGATTTGAGCCTTTGGGCTCTATTATAAAACGAGTATGAAATACAAATATATTATCTTAGCACTGTTCTACAGGATATTCCACAAGGGATGAAGTATGGCTCAGTGGAGGCTGCCAGGTAGGGCAGATTCGGTGTGTGTTTGTATCGTGGCTGCCACTGAGATTCAGGTGCTACTGCATTCAGTGATCAAATGGGAATCCAAAAGGACGAGCTAAAACCTCTCTATACAATGCCCGTGTTAACTGGTGACAGTAACTGGAGCTGAGGGACTACGCGACTGCAAAACGAAGCATCTGTATGCACGCAGGATTGAAGCCTGATGAACAGTTTCATTCATTATGTAGAAATTTGCTCTATAATGGATTAAGGATCGTATTGGTTTGAAGATCAGCATCAGCACTGGAAGCTCACAGGATATCCCCCCCTTTTATTCACAACGCAGAACCTTTTATACATGTCAGCTCAATATTTTATACTACAGGAGCAAGAAGGTCAATGACAGCTACGCTAATGCAGCTTTCTGACCCTCTTGATACTTGTCACATAAAATCCTCGCGCTTTTTGTCTCTGCCTGCTTACACGGGTCCCATTTAGTAATGCACACAGCACTCAGTATTGAAAACCAATCAATGTCAAAGACTCAGAAATGAATGCCACTGGGTATGCTCACTTTGTGAGAGCGTGCAGATTTTCTGAGCACCAGCTTCAGAGAGTTGCACTGTATCTGCAGATGCTAGCGGCTTGGTTCACGGGCAGGAGAAGCAAGCAGCTCCTTTGAAGGCTGTTGTGATTAGTTCCTTCCTAATGAGGCTGAGCTTGCCTAGCTTGAATTCCTTTCTGCTGCTAGCAAAGGACATAAATCATCCAACGTACAGTACATTTCTCTTTTAGCAAGAGCTAAATGTTTATCACCGCTTACCTGGCAGGGATTCATGAGCCACGCCAGCAATTACAGATGCAGCAAAGGCTACTCTGAAGTGGTTTGGGACTGCAGTTAAATAGGTCATTTTTAATAGCTTTGTCTTTGACCAGGCTGTGGGTGTTGTGAAGGTGGACGTCGGCATCCTTTTTATCATCCAGGGGCTCATGTGACGGGAAGAAAGGAAGGAAGTGGCTTTTGTATTGACTGCTCCCCACCTCTGTCAAAGACTTTGTTGTTGCCAATATCCTGTCCTTCAAACAGCTGCCTGTCCCCGTCCCCCCCGGTCCCGGGGTGAGCACTTGCTCTCTCCATGTAGTCTTGCAGTGAACTGAACCTCCTTCCCTTTTGCTTTTGTATCTTTTTGTCTTTTGTACCAAATAAATAATAAATAAAGAAATAAATAAACACTAAGAGCACTAATGGGAATTCTGCAACAATGCTGTCTAATTAATAGGTATTGACCTATTATTGCATTATATTTCTTCATACACCAGCGTTGATCACCTCATTTTCTATTTGATTTTGTTTTCTGTATATTCCCGGAGTTATTAGTAACCCTGCTGTTTTGTACTTGTGCACCCACTGTGTATTTTCTGGGAGGAGGGAATTTTGCGTATTATGGCAAGCGATACCCTGTAATGCTGTGCTTTCCTTCTAAACCATCCTCAGGGTTTCTTTCTATCAGCAGACTTGTAAATTAGAGATGCTGATGAGGTAGCTTAAAAAATGAAGATGCAGATTTTAAAAGAAATGTAGTGTGTACTTATGCATGTCAAAAGATCAAGCTAAACGTGAAAGACTTTTTTTCCTTCTGCAAGACCTCTTACTTCCAATGATGATAAAATTACTAGATTTGGGGCTGCACTTAACGCTGATTAGACTGGGATAATAAATACTGGAGGTAATTTCAATTTAGCAGGTAGCGGGATAACAAGCTCTAGTGACTGAAAGCTAAACTTGGGTAAATTCAGATGAGAAGTAAATTGCTAACAATGACAGTAATTAACCAGTGAGAGCCCTCCGAGAGTTGTGATGTTTTCCTCCAGCGGCAACGTGAGTAGCTGAGGTACAGCTGAGTCGTTTGTCCGTGTTTTGCTGAGAATTAATTCTATGCTTTGCAGGTGGGCAGGGATGGCAAGTGCCATCATTTATTGTGGGCTACAGCCTACGGCACTCTCTGCAAATGTACGTGCCATATATAAAGAACATACAAAAGCACGATAAAAGCACGATTATAACAACGAGTGGTGTTAGGAAATTGCAAAAAATACAGTTTAGCAGGCTCTACTGTAAAAATGTTTGCAAGTAAAACTTGGGCTATGTGAACAATTCCTCTGTTAAAGACATTTTAGCAAAAAAAGCCAAAATGAAATAAAATCCTGAATTATATAATTATTTATTCTGCTCTTTCAAATTACTTCTAAATGATCTTACACATTCACCAGCCGTGAAAAGACCTCACTCCTGAATGGTTACCTCCGTTGGCCTGTTTCTCTTGGTTGACAAATGATTTTTTTTTTTCCCCATCTGTGTTCAGACGATAAGCATTATTAGTACTAAGCCGTCCATGTTGTGGTCTCAGTGGGGTACTGGCTTTCCAATTACCCCGTCCTGCTGTTGGGAACTGATAAACTTTCCACACTGCATTCCCGCATCTCCACAAGGGAGTCTGCTACCTGTTCTAGGAAAAATATATTAATTAGTGGCTTTTAGGTCTAAGAAATCGCCTTGATTTGGCAAATCGAGGAAAGAAACATCTCTCTCACTACCATTTTTCTTAACATTAAAATGAGAAATGATTTGTGGGTTATGATGGTATTTCATTAAAAATAGCTGAGCTCCTGTTATCCATCACTCTGTCACCTCTGATTAGTTTGCACGTGGCTATGACTGTGCTCTTCCTACATAATTTATCTCCTAGAAGAAATTACATCTGCGAATGGAAATTGAAATACATTTTTTGTTTGGTATTTTAAAGAAGATTCAGAGTTGCCAGGAGAACAAATTTTGGAAGCGATAAAAAACTTTGTCTTTCTATTTAACTAGTAGAGATATGTCAAGCAGAGATTGTCTGCTATGTGCCTACCATGGAGTTTTACACATTCTTTTGAAACATTTGGTGATGGCCACCCCCGTAGCCAGGAAACCAGATTAAACAAATGATGGGACAAATCCCACACTAAACTCATTATTATTTGATGTGAAGGGTTTTCAGGAAATTTCTTTATTTCATTCTTGCCCTTCCAGCTGGAGAATAGCTGCAGATCAGGCTAGCAAGCTCAATATGAGATTTCAGAGAAAATAAAGCACCGAACTATTTTTCTGTTAAGTCGTAAACAAGCAAATTAAAAAAATATATACTTAAGACATGTCTGAGGGATTATTTTTCATTGCATAGTCAGACAAATCGTTTAAGGATTTATAATCTTTTCACCTATTTAGCATGAAATTCAGACAATCGCTGAATGACCATTACAGGCTTCATCCAGCTTCGAAGGACGTCGATGTAATGACCGCCAGATTCAAAGGACTCCCAATAAATCCATACAAGCATTTACTTTCAGGTTAATAAGCCTTGAAGAACATTGAATCCAAACAGCTGCATTCTACTGAAGGTAAGTATTAGGTAACTGCAAACATTATCAACAAAAGTCCACCAGTTAGACCACACATGAAGAACTAACGTTTTAGATGGAACGATTAGTTCTACTTTTCAAGAAGACAAGCAATACCACATCAAGTGTCTGTGGAAAATAAAAGTTCTTGGACTTGATTTTTTTTTTACCTGTTTATTAAGAAAAAGATTTTGTTTTTTTACATAGAAAAGATACAGAGGAAGGTAAATAAATGCAGTAGAATTCATTAGGTCATATAATAGCTGTACAACTGGATCTAAATGACAAAAGTTGAAGAAAATGTAAATAATACAAAAAGCCACCTACAAAATGAGACATTGACAGTGAGAACAAGACACAAAAATGAACAACGTTGACTAGTTTGTGCAACCATGATTCACTACTTTGTGAGAAAGACACAGCAATGAAACCACAAGACGCCTCATGCCAAAGGATATTCCTGTTGTAGTATTATGCTTTCAATGGGGAACTGATGTAATAAATTAAATTCTTTAATACAACTTGGTATGTGGTCTATCCTGCAATTTATTAAGATTTAATTTTCCAGCTTTTCAGAGCTGGAAAGCCTTTAAAATTTTGCTCAGAAAGAAAATCTGTCACGATGGATATTTTGTGTTTCACAAATCTGCAAACTATTCTTAAATCTTGTCTTGTTTTGTTTTCCAGTGGCAATTTTTAGACTATTTTCTCAAGGACTAAATGAAGGGAAATAAGATAATGAATAATATCGAGTTCAAAGTTGTGAACTTGACTGAGTATCCTTGCACTGTGATCTGTGACAGCTTTTGCTGAAGTTTGCAGAAAACTAGAAACATCCTGGGGTGCCTTCAGGGCACCCTCCTGGAAACTTGTGCAAGTTCACCAGCTCTCCACCAACAGCATGCTTAGGGGTACCAGCAAGAATTAAAATGGTCTCACAGACTGGTATTGTGCAGAATAAAAATATGTATAGGGAAAAGAATGAGGACAGACACTTTAATGGCAACAGGAGACAGGGATTTATTTTTTACTGACTTTGAACTGGTGTTAGATTTTTTGAGAGACATCCAGTAATTTTGTAAGACCACCACAGATATGACTACGTATGCATATTCTGTCTATCTCACTACCACGTCCTCTCTTCATAAAGGCACTAACTATAAATAAAATGAAAATGGACAGATAAAGTTAGGCTAATGCCAGAAAAAAATGGATTGCTTGTATGGAATTCTATGTTTATGTTTGTATACATTCATGCGTTAAATGTACAATTTTAAAATTAATTTAAAATGTCACCTTCATTTTGGCAATACAACTGATAAGATGAAACATGCAGAAAACACAGTTGAACAGAACTCAGTGCATAATTTTGTCAGAACGAAGCAGTTCTTTATCACCCTTTATGAACTGGGAATACATTCATATTACAAGGCAAGAAAACCCCAAAACAGACAACATCTGGCTTCTGTATAATGCATCTGCTTTTCCACATCTTCTCCAACATCTTTGGATAGTAAAATCTACGTTTGAACACAGGTTAAATTGTATGGTTATATTTTAACAGTCTTCATAGTGCAGCAAGGCAAAACACAGCTGCCTGTATTTACTGTTCTATTTCCAGGCTATCCATTTTTAGGTCAGGTGGTTTAAAGCTAATCACTTCTTCATAGGTAAGTTCTGTAGGGAGGGGGTGAGAGAGAGAAAAGTATTATTATTCTCTTTAAAAGAAAAATATTCCAGACAAAACTGTTAAATACATGCACGTGACTTGTAGTTTGTATTTCCAGCCTTATTAGATTCTAGATCCAAACCCAGACTGAATTCGCTAAGAATCTTTCTGTTAACTTCAGATTATAAATTAGACTCGCTATTATTGTAAAACATGCCTGTCCCCTTCACATAATTACTAAAACACATCGGCCTGAAATGGAAACATCAATTATGCTGTCAGATGACCTGCCAAAATGATGTAATAGAAGATAAAATGTAATGTAAAGTGGCATCTTTAAAAGCACCCAAGCAGGTTTTAAAATGTGCACTTTTAACTGCAGAGAATGTTCTTTATCATCGCTCAGTCAATTGCCTTCTACATAAATCATGTGCAATTCTGTACTAATGCCTTGTATCTAGGTGGTTTGGTGTTTGTTTTTTTGTATTTTATCGTAACTAGCTTAATTTTAAGGCCCTCTGACAAAATGTTCTTTTGTCTTACAAGCACGTAGCAGTTCTATTTTCTTCAAGAAAAGCTTAACTAGAAATAATGGAGTCACTGCTATTTTACCCTGCTTCAGGAAGAGCCCTCTGTCTTTTCACGCTGACAGTCACTTTGTGTTTTGCACCTTGCACAGCAATGGGATACGCTGTCAGCGGATTCCTCCTATGTATTTTCTCAAGTTAGATAGTGTATTTTAAGGACCAAACCTTGTCCACACGTAAATAAATGGCCAACAATGCATTACTTCAGGATCTGTTTTTCGAACGCTGATCTTTAAATCATATCAAACTTGTGTTTATTAGCTCTTTTATTAAAAAGATCTGTCAGAGACAGCTAACAAACATAAAAGTGGACCTAGCTCTGCTCTAAGAAGTATGTACAAATCTTAGGGCTGGGTCTTGATTACACTTCGGTTGTGTTATGCTGTAGCATGGTGTACAATGACCAGTGTGCCAGCTTCACTAACAATTGAAGAATTTCCCTGTAAGAAATTCCATGTATGGATCCCTGAGGCTGAAGGATTTGTTAGGTGACTCAGTGATTGATCTGCAGCTATTAAAATAGCATCTAGTCACAGGCAGCCAGGTATGTTAGAGCAGTCTTGGCTGAACTCTGAGTAAGCCTGTGCCCCCACAAATCAGATGCCCAGGACTGTAATATAAACTATTCCTGGTGGCTGTGTACTGTATGTTCATGAAGCTCTTTACTCTTTCTCGTGCCACCTAGTTAGCTAACAGCACAGATGTTATGCTGAGAGATGTGGAACTGGAACTAGCAGCTAAGGAGAGATAGTGCAGAGAATTCAACTCTGAATGGCATTCTCTTGGCCTCTGCAACTTGAAATATTATCTAACTGATTAAACGTGTCAAAAAATGTATGAGCTTAGGCTGCAAACCTCAGCAGTGTGCAATGGAGGTCAAGGAAACTCTAAAGTGCCTAATGTGTGAGACAAAGTGCCTGAAATCTCATTTTACTTTGGCTGCTCAGTGCCTCTTGGGATCAAGCACCACTTTTAATTTGAACAGAAGAGGAGAAATATGCCACTGATGTCTTCAGAAAATGGGTCAATATTTCATTAACAATACAAACATTTTATGCAAATTGTGACCTTTAATGTCATCTTACTTAAATGTGGCACATATTGTACTTGAAAATAAGAGTTACTTTCCCAAGCTAAAAATATGGCGAGGAGGAAGAGCTGCGTGTCCTACATGCATGAGCACAGTTTTTAGATTTTTGTTTCAGGCCTGGTTTTGTCCTGTATAAAGAAGGAATTTCACCTGTCGTTCCAAAAAGGACAATGATATAGAAAACTATGATACTGCAGCAGGATACACTGCCCTTCCGAGATAACTCACCTCCAGTTCATCACTTCAGTTAAGAAAGTGTTAAGCTAAGATTGTTCCTGAAATAATTTTAGCAGAGTTTCATCACAAACAGAAATCGTCTTTATGAATCGGAAATTGTTAAACTTTCCTGTTAAAGACTCAGTCAGCTGAAAAAGTAGCAGAAAACAAATCATCCACTGGTAAGCACAAAAGCAAATCGAACATGCCTCATCATAAACAAGATATATGTGAGGTGTCATATGCTGCCAGATCCTGAAGAGGAGAGCACACGTAAAGAGTAATCGGTGCCTTGTTTGTATAGACCCAGTAGGATTCTAGAAAACACTTTACAGGGTTCTGGGAGGCTTTTTTATTGTAGACACACCCATGATCCATTTCCTGTCTTTCATTAAGGTGTATTTGCAGTAGTAGTCTGCTAGTCTCCTCCACAATGCTCAGGATAAAATGTGGCACAGGTGTAGAAAGCCAGTGGAAGGGCATGAGGAAGGTACAGGAGGTCAGTAATTGTCACCATAAACCTTCTCACTGTGGTAATATATTTTTATCAAACCTTTGTGGAGTAAAAGTTACAGAATATACACACAGAAACAGAAGAACATGTATTTTAGAGAATATTTAAATTTCTCCTAAGAGAAATTTCTTCTCAGAAAGAGCAGTCAGGCATTGGAACGGGGTGCCCAGGGAGGTGGTGGCATCACCGTCCCTGGAGGTGTTTAAGGAAAGGTTGGATGTGGTACTTAGGGACAGTTTAGTGGGTGACATTGGTAGTAGGTTGGACCAGATGTTCTTGGAGGTCTTTTCCAACCTTAATGATTCTACGATTCTGTGATTGTATACTTATTTTATCTTAAGCCAAGGAAAGGTCTTTATTAATAAACAGGAATAATTAGTTTTCCAGAACATTACTCATTTAATTTAAAATGTCTAGTAAGGATATTTTAGCATAATATGTCCTCATTAGACAATGATGAAATTGGACTGTACTTTCAAGTATACTTGCAAACTTAGTGTTTAGCCATGTTGTTTCCGTGATACTATAGTGCAATATAACTATGATGCAAGCATGGAATTAACTAATAAAAAAAGGTCGTTGCATTATTTCCCAAGGATAGGTATTGGGGTGCCACTCCAAAGTAAAATCATCAGCTCTCATCTCAAACAAGACCAAGAGCATGGTTTAACTATTCTTAATGAGTTGGCAAATGATTAGTGAAATACGAGTGTGTGGACAATTTTCATTTCTGGTGCTGAAGAAAGCTAGGCCAAAATCCCAAATACTGTCAGTTGCCCTAGGACTGTTACTTCAGCTGAGGATCTGGCCTAGAAAATTAAAAGCCAGATAGAATGAGTCATTACATGGTAACTACCAACAGCTTTTAGATACCATTAAACTTGCCACAAAAAAGGTAGTGAGGAGTTGATAGAGGAACACTGGGGGAAGGGAGCAAAATCCTGAGAGAAACCACAACTTCTTCTACCTCATCTCCCACAAACACACATGTGGACTTACTTTGTATTCCTGAGGTTTAAGAGTTCAAATTGCTCTGGTTAGAAACAGAGCAAAACTGTCACTTAAGTAAGGATTTGTTCTGCTGTACATATTAACTCCTTTGTGTACTTTCCTGTTACCTTTCCATTCATCTATGGTTCTCTCTTTATTCTCTATTGACTCATCATACAGCTCAGCCTCGGGTTCATCGTCTGGATCATGATACTGTACAAAGTATGGATGTGCAAGTGCTTCTGAGGCAGTGATTCTTTTATCGCTGTCTAATATAAGCATCTTCTCAAGAAGGTCTACAGCTAAGGGAAAAAGAGAAACTCAGATTAAAGTCATGAGACTGTCTAGAAGTAAAAGATAAGGCAACTGTTTGCACAAATTCTAGTCTCACCTTAAAATCATTTAACATTACTAGAAAAAAAAGCAGACAATATAACAAACAAGTTTTGAAAATTTTATACTGTGAGTAGAACTTTCGTAGATGAAAGAAGCTTCAGGTTTGTTTGTGGTATGCACATCGGTTCACTATATCCTATTTGAAATCTGATTCACCTCTTCAGACATCCAAGGCTTTGATCTTGAAAACACCTTTGTGTGCTTAAATATCCTGCGTTGTGCAGCAGGTGCTTAACCTGATCAGTGCCAGCTCAAGTAACGTAAAATGGTGAATGTACGACTACGCTTTCAATTAGCTGCACCAATGAAATCATCAGATGAATACTCCAAAGCTTTGCATCAAGTAAATAGGTTTAAGGTCAACAGTTGCAGACTATTAGATATAAGAGAGATCTGTAACTCTGAATTTGGTTTTACACTGAAAGTTTATCGTATTTAAGATATATAAAAAATATTTTTAGTGCTTTCATATAAGGATTGTCATCAATTGCCCTTTATGATATTAGTACGTAACATGTACTCATGGACCTCATGCAAATAAAATCCATTTGTGATAAGAAAACATTCACAACTACTTGTATTTGTAAAAACGAAATTGTCTTTTAATAAACAGAAAGAATTCAAAATACCTTAACTCAAAATACTTCCCTCCATACAATGTTTTAATGTACACTTGATGGAACAGACCAGGCACTGTAGTAAGATAACTCAAGTGGCTCAAGCATCTTCTTTGCCTTGTCACAAGAACTGGTTCATAGAAAAATCTCTTTTGCACAGACAGATCCAATTGGCTAGACATAAAAACAATAGTGCAGGATCAGACCAATGGTCTGTCTAGCCTAACATCCTGTGTCCAACAATGGCTAATAAATTCATAAGAAACAACACACAAAAAAGGCATTCAAACAGCTATATTTCCTGGTATATTCTACTCCTTGCCAGCAATTTACAGCTCATGGCCTTCCTGAGCCAGAAGTGATGCCTCTAGCCTAGACCCTGTGACATTTTTTTTATTTATTCCTGCTATATATAGCCCGCTTTTGCTTTTCATCCACAGACTGTTTTCATCCACAGACTTTTCCATTAGGAGGTTCCTGTAATCTCCACCAAAAAAATAAAAAAATAAAAAAAATACACAGGCTTCATGAAGGGAAAACAGTCGCAGGACAAAAGGTTAAACAATGTTTTTCTCACAGTGCTGATCATTATTCTATCGGATCACATAGCAAACGTAGACTTGAGTTCATATGTTAGTGAAAGATTTAAACTGTATCAGTCTGTCTTTCTTACCTAATGGGTTGGCACCACGAAATACTGCTTTCAAGTCCTGTTGAGGCATATGTGGAAGAGATTCAATGTACTTTCTTGCCTAAGAATAAATCAAGATACATACCATACACAGAGGTTAAATTTTACCCAAGAATAACAATACCAACTCTAAAAAATCAGAAGTAACACTCATTATACTTCTTATACATGGGAAACCTTCTAACCAGTTACTCGTGTGTATACTTACTAGGCCAGAGAGTTTCAAACAGGTATACCTTCCTGTAAGGCTTATGTGTTAGCACTTCTGTCCTCACCTGTTCATAAGGGTTCATTGCTGTGTATCCCCAGGAAACACATGTAGCTTTCAGCCAAAAATTGCAACCTAAATCATCTTTCAGTTGCCCTCAGCAAAGTGGTATAATCCAATCTGCTTCCTTCCCTTCTCTCCCTCCTCTGTTGAACAGTAGTTTCACTAACCAATGAACGAAGCCTGATAGTCCCAGATCCTCAGATGGTTAACAGAGTTTATAGCTTGCCTTGTCTCCACGGCTGTGGAAGGCTCATCTGAACTCCACTAGGAAAGGCCTATGCTCCTGTCTGACCCACAAATGTTAGCGTGAAGCCTGACGTTACATAAGCAAAGCATTTCTGGGATGCGGTAGATAAATAAATGTTTCTCAGTAAGTGAAGAGACTGAATGCTGATCCTAAAGGCTACAGACACAAACAGGAGTTCTGAAAACAGAACAGTTAAAGAGGCAAATGACTGTCCCCAAATCAGTAAAACCAAACCAACCAACCAAAAAGACCCCTACCAAGGAAACACAAACAAAAACAGGTGGTCTTTGAACAAACCTTAGTCTTTTTAAAACATGTTTGTGTAACAGGGACAGCATCCCTGCACATTTAGCAAGTCTGCTAGAAAGAGACTACCTGCAGGAGGCTTACTAAACATCCTTGGCCTATTGAAGACAGCAAAGTAAATACATCTGTTTTCACTGAGCTTTAAGTTAGATCCCAGATTGAGAAGTGTAGAAGTATCTTCAGCATTCAGCTCAGTCCATTATGAAGCTACTATAATGTACTCACAGAACCACACGTTGAGGTTGAAAGGGACCTCTGGAGGCCACCTGGTCCTACCACCCTTGCTCAAGCAGGGCCACCTACAGCAGGTTGCTCAGGACCACGTCCAAGTGGCTTCTGAATATCTCCACCGAGGCAGACTCCACAGCCTCTATGGGCAGCCTCTGCCAGTGCTCAGTCACCCACACAGCACAGAAATGTTTCCTGATGTTCAGAGGGAACCTCCCGCGTTCCAGTTTGTGCCCACTGCCTCTTATCCTGTCCCTGGGCACCAATGAAAAGAGCCTGTCTCTGTCCTCTTTGCTCCCTCCCTGCAAGTATTTATACACATTGATGAGATCCCCCTTGAGCCTCCTCTTCTCCATGCTGAACAGCCCCAGCTCTCTCAGTCTTTCCTTATAGGAGAGGTGCTCCAGCTCCCTCATCATCTTCATGGCCCTTTGTTGGACTCTCTCCAGTATGTCCAGGTCTCTCTCATACTGAGGGGCACAGTACTCCAGGTGTGGCCTCATCAGAGCTGAGTAGAGGGGAAGGATCATGTCTCTTGACCTGCAGGCAATACTGTGCCTAATGAAGCCCAGAATACCATTAGCCTCCTTTGTGCCAAAGGCAGTTTGCTGGCCCATGTTCAAACTTGGTGTCCACCAGGACCCCCACCCAGGTCCTTTTCTGCAGAGCTGCTTTCCAGCTGGGTGGCCCCCAGCATGTCCTGGTGCCTGGGGTTGTTCCTCCCCAGGTGCAGGGCTTTGCGCTTCTCCTTTCTGAATGTTATGAGGTTACTCTGACATATAATCTGTGCAATCTATAGCCACATTTAGGAAACAGATCCTGTTCCCCACACAGCTCTCTCTGCAATCATCTTAATTTCTGCAGCTACTATGAAAAGATATAAAGATATTTTAAATTGTTACATAGCACATTCAGTTTTTAAATTTTTCTAATTTAACAAGGCAGATCTATTTATTTTTTCTGCTTTTCAGAAGATATAAGCATATTCTAATACAATTGTAGACTACTATTAGTGACATATTTCAGAATCTTGATAAGGCTTCTGTCCTAATGGGAGTAAAACTTCATGCTTTGTGTCTCCAACCTGTTAAACCTATATTAGCATCTTCCCTTTTTACTACAGGGGCTGACGACAAGGCTTTCTACAAGGATGATTTTTTTTTTCTTAGTATCTGTAGCCAGTCATGTAGAGAATGATGTTTAAAGACTAGTCAAACACAAGATTCACTCCACCTGTTTTATGTCCCTGAAGTTCATAAAGGTAGCAGACGCATGCTAGAAAGTCAGTTTCTCAGGCACTAGTTTCTATATATGTACAAACAGCAGAGCAAAAGAGAGCTTTCACACATTCTTGCATGGAAGGTACAGACTAGGTAGAAATAAGAAGCAAATTTATCTTATGACAAACATCTGTGAATTTGCAGATTCGTTTTTTCTGTGCTGACATCAATTAACATCACTAATCCAACTCTGACTGAACAAGACATGGTCGAAATTAACTCGACGCTTGTCCAGAAGTTCTTTGAAAACAACACAGACTTGCTAAAGTATACTTACCAGCCTGTCAACTGTGCCTATATATTCGCCACAGAAACGGAACAAATAGAATCTAGGTGTTTAAATTTATCTGAAAATAACGAACTGTGATCAGCTTAAACCCATATTAACATGAAAAACTAACTAAACAGCTCAGTAACTTGTGCTAAAACATCCCATGAAGTTGATTTTTCAGTTCCCATTTCTTTAGTCTTCTATTGATAACTGAAAATATCTCAAGGCTTAACATTTCAGAAAACCTCTGGTCTTGCTGTTAAAGGAATAGAAAAAAATTGTCCAGGACTACATGCAGCATTAAGTAATATCTGAACTATAAGGACAAACTACAAGGTAAAGAAGAATGAGACTGAAGGAACAGAACAGACACTCCCATACACGAGACAAGTACTTCCAAGCAAGGTATGAATCTTTTTGACACTGCTTCTCTAAGTAGGTAGCAACAGCCTGGAGGTGACCTAGCAGCACTCCCTTTCATTAACTTCGTTTTTGTGATCTCTATATACTCTAAAAGTATAATTAGCCCCAGTGTAACAGTTTCAGAATCCCTATGGATCCCTAAGGTCTAGACAAGAAATCAAAGACAAAACCAGATACCATCTCCAGTAAGTATTTAAGGTGTTTAATCTCATAATCAAAAATCTCACAAACTGACTGCTTGTGGGCAAATCACACATTTGTATACACTATTCTGCATGCATTATTGCAGTAGTCATAGAATCTTAATAACGTATAAAGGCTATATAAGCACCTAATAAGATCTAATCCTCTGGCACAAGGACTGATCCTCTTCCTGCCCCAGCCATTCTCAAGTGCTCAGTACTCACAAATTCTAGGGCTGTGTATTGGCCAGTGCTGATGAGGTTTCATTACGCTTGGACCTTCAAGAAATACAGCGTTGGTCTGGCTCACCTTCTCTGTCTGCTTACTTAAACAACTAAGATGATCTTCATGAAGTTCAAAGAAAACCCATCAATATACACATGAGCTGAAAAGTAGTCATCAGTAGTAGACTGAGGTCTATATAGAGAACATTTAAGAAAACAGCTTCAGCTCAGGAGGTTTCTGTGTTGTTTATCTGAATTTTTACACTGTGCCCATTACCTGTCTTTGTCAATCAACACCACATCTAATTTCTTACAATGCAGCTGTAAGACATTGGAGTTATCACTGGAGACATAATAGAGCTGAACATCAGTTTGATTTTTTTTTCTTATAAGTACAGCAGAAAAATAAAAGATCATCAGGTTCAACTGCAAAACTCCTTTGAAAAACTGAATGCATGAGAACAGTTATTAAAATTAATCCAGCTGACAGTCAAGGCATTTGGATACCTCTGCAAAGAACATGTTTAATGGTGCCATTCTAGCAGTAAAAAAGAGAGATCATCTTAAAGCGTTTGCTCATTTCCAAATCAGATATCTCTGTAACTTAACCAGTGATGTACAATGCCAATTAGACAGAGGAATGATAAAAAGTTAGTTAGATGAATGAAGCTGTAAACTCACATGTTCTGATGATATCTTCTTCAGAAGCTCAGAACTGGGTGTACCCACAACCTCCATTATTCTCTTCAGTTGATCAATATCTACATTATTTCAGGAAAACTAAAGGCAGTGTAATAAAATTAAACAACAACACAATCTTTCTGGGTTTAAACAGTTCATGAATTTTCATTTATGTGGTTAAGGCGTTTAAAACTATTAAGCAAGACAATTCCATTTTAGTTCACTGAATGATATCAATCCATACCTGCATAAAACTAATCCTGGAGTATCAGATTCTTATTGTCTCTATTGCACCATGTGAATCTCTGTCAGGTGTACCTGTACGTGAGAGCATTGCATGCAAAATATTGCTTGCTTGTCCTAGCTCCCAATTGAACGTATTCTTAAAGTCAGATTTAATCGCACTTTTATGTTTTAATGTTCTGAAGGATTTCTGAAGAACAGTACATTATACCAAATTGGGCTAGATTACTAATCTGAGAGCTGGTAAAAAGAAAATCCCCATTTGGTAGCTTTAAAAATCTGTTTTATATTACTCTCAAGATTAAAAACTTTCAAATGTGCAATTTTCATTGTCATATACTACCTGTAAAGCATATTACATTTTCCCTAGAGAATCAAGGTTATTGTACAACTTTTTAGGTTGGCGTAATCATATAATTGTAGACAATATTTTTTAACAGAAAAATATCTTGTTTCTTGAAAACTAGATGTACTGATTTTTCCAAACACCACTTATCAGGTAGTTGAACAGCCTGAAGCACAGCTACCATCTAGTTGAACATCTGAACAATGACTGTAGTTTTAATGTGGTTAAAACAGGGACTAATGAAGTTCTTGAGCTATTAGAAGAAAGGAAGAACTAGAGCATTTCTATAGCTGTATTTTATGCTTTGTGTTAAGGATACAATCATTTCCTGGAAATAGCGCCTTCCCTTTCAATAGTTCTGCCATGATGCATCCAACAGACCAGATGTCAACTGCCAAAAATTGGAAAGATGTATATGATGAATCTAGGAGATCATTAAGTAGAATTGTCTCTAAGTTTAAATCTATAACTATATACAGCTGTAGGGAAATGAAAGTCTTCACAGTTTACCTGTTTGATTGTAGTGCATCCAGTTTAACATAATTTCTGGAGCTCTGTACCATCTTGTTGCAACGTATCCAGTCATCTCATCGTCAGTTTGTCGAGCTAAACCGAAGTCTAAAATCTACAGAATAAAAATAAATAAATAACCCCCTTGTTACTTTTGTTATAGGTGCTGCTTTTCTCCATTAGCTGTTTCTGAGTTTATCCAGCAGTCCAAGCACCTCACTATCAGTGAAGTAAAACCACAACACTGTGGATGAACTCATCTGCTCTCCCTGCTGTCTGCAGTCTCTGGGTCTATATAAAGATACTTCCATTGTGATGAATCTGGCCCTTTGTCCTCTAAGAAGAACTTTGCATTTTGCCTTAAGTTCAATTTTCCTCCAGCATTCATTTGATAAAAATAAGCTGCTAGAAAAATGAACCATTGTCAACTGGGAACATTTGTATAAAATGCCAACAGCAAATGCCACTAGCCATAACATTTAAAGACCATGCAGGCTAATCACAACCCCCCGGAAGTTCTGTTGTTTCCCTCTCATGTCTGTTTTAGCATTGTTGCATGCAGGTAGCATTCACCCAAATCACACAGCGTTCTGATGGCACTAGGAGGGAAACATATCCTGCGTAACGAGGCACATTTAAATCACATACCATCTGTTTTCGGTAGAACTCCCCCACTGAAACAACGACGGAGCTCTGTTTAGGTACACATATTACTCACAGGCATGAAGGCAAAATGTTACCCTCCATATGCTCTCCCTTGCTAAGTTTACACTGACAGGAAGTTACTTCAATTACTTTTTTTTCTGCTCAATTCTTTGCTTTCCAATTTTTGATTAGTCTGTGCACCACTAATTATGGAGCAAAAAGGTATTCCTAGTTCTAAGAGAAACGGTTGTGAAAGAGTACCGTTTGAGCTTAAGCTTAAGGCAGTCATCTGAGCTATTTAGTATCTCTTCAAATAGAAATATGAACTAAGACCAGTCACAACCTCCCATGATGAGATCCAGTTCTATTTATTAAGCTGACAGCAAATCCTTTTCACGGGGAGCATGAAAATTTTAAAAGTATCATTCAAAATTCTGCTGTTATAATCCAATTTAAAGATATAAAAAGCCTAAAGAAAAATACTAAGGTATAAATAATAAATTAACATATTTATTTTTAATAAACATTTAAGGCATTATATCTTTCTTGAAAAAATGCATGAGGTAAATAAGGCATGAATAAAAGCTTGAAACGTGAGTACTAATGCCTTTATTAAGTTTCAGCAATATTTCTCTTTAACAGCTGATACATTCTATCAAATGTGTACGCACACACAAATTTTCCTTCTTTGTGACTCTATTTCCTTCTTGCTTGTACTTGGAAATATCCACCAGTTTGTTCTATTAGAAAATAATTTGGTATCAGAGGAAGTAAAGCTATAAATATAAACAAAGTAAATAGCATTGTAAAAAATGCTAGGAAGGGATGTGCACAAATAAAATAATAGAAAAAAAAAGATTAAAAGTCTCTTACAGTACAAAAGCACAGCACACATTTTAGAAGGGATTGATCAGAACCAGATGAACCATAAAATTTCACAGATGTGGAACATATATGCATGAAAACATTAAAGGGATAATCATGAAATTTGCTGAGCATCTGCAACTCTCACTAAACCAAACAGGAACTACAGTTTCTTACAACAGATTAGGATTAGCACATGAACCTAACTGCATTGCTTATGCAGTTATTCAGTACTTTTCTTTCATTCTTATTCAGTACTTTTTTTTTTTTCTGTTCTTATAATATTTGTAATCTTTTCTTAAATCCCTTGCAACTGGAATAAAGTGATTACATCAGAATCTCAGACACAGAGAGAAAGATGTTTCTGGCTGTCACAGAAAAATGCTAAACTACTAATTTTTAAGCTTAAAGGCTTAGAAAGCTGGAAGACATCCCTTCCTTCTCTAGAGTCTCATGCTTATTAAGTGATAGTGTACCATACAGATACGGAATGCTATGTATTCATATAGGCATATACATTGAAATAGTACTTGAGAAGTGTGGATTGTAGTATTTTGCTTTTTTTAATTTTTTTTTTTCACAGCCTATAACTGGTAATTCAACCAGTAATACTGGTATCTTTTCATACCATTTCTATTTAATTTAGCTTGTGTATTCTGTAGATATAAAAATGAAAGTTGCTACATGGCTTCATCTAAATATGGCAGATGTAGATATCATAGGTCAACATTTCAAGATGTACTCAATTAAGTACTGTCTCATGGGCCAAATTATTAGCCTATGTACTATCTGTGAGGAACTAGGGATGAACATTTTGCAAAGATACTTATGTTGATAATAAATTAACATTTGGAAGAAAACACGTGTCAGTGGAAACATTTTTTTATGGCAGGGGAGCAGCAGTAGCAAACACAAAATTACTGGAATCAGAAACAAAAACGACAGCTAATGTTTCCTCAGAAAATTGTCATATTGACAGGCAATACAACATTCTTCATCACAACAGCATGATTCCTACCCTCAGCTCACAGTCTTCATTTACAGCCAGGTTACTGGGCTTCAGGTCCTGTACCAGAACAGAGACAGTTAGTCAGATACCATTTTAACCTTTTAAGGTATGCTCTATGTCTTAGTAACACATTTGATGCATGGAGGGACACACTCCATTCATGTTTATTATAGCAATGAATGAACTCACCCGGTGAATGATTCCAGCTGAGTGAATATACTGCAACACAAAATGGAAAAAAAAGAAGGTAAGGTTTGAAGTCAGAGGTGAAGGAAGGCATAAGTCACTTGATTTATCTTTTTGCTACTGGGACTGATGGTTTTATACACAGCAAAAATTTATGTCGCACTAAATTTCCAGGGCAAACGGAGATACGACTAACTTCAAAACCTTCTTGCTTTATCTTACCTAGAGCTAGGTATTTCAAAAAAAGGTAGCCATGAACACTAGATTCTATCATAAATGATAGCACTTGCAATAATTCTTCCGTCAAAAGTTTCTGATCTATTTGAAATTTACTCCAGTCTTATCTAGATGTCCATTCTGATCAGCTGGTATCTCAGTGAAGTCAGTGGCCTACAGAGCAGCATAGTTGACTCCTAGATTATATAAATCCATGCATGAACACTGACTGCAGGTGCACCCCTGGGCAGGTTAGTGCCCAAAAAACCACCTAGGACACAGCATTGCTTCAGATCCACTTCCAGCAGGGTCATGAAGCAAAGTTTCAATGGCTGTTTAGTGTCTTTGCTATTTTACATAAAATATAAAAACTCAAAGATTGAGAAAAGCTTGCTTACTCTGTAATTGCCCACAGTTCAATTGTTAGGATTAACACGCACTTTATCTATATAATCTTACAAGGATCAGTATGTGCTCTAAAACATTCTCTTCCATTCTCTAAAGAAGAATTTATCTTTTTCTTGGGAGCAGAGATTACCTGTAAAATGGGTATATCAACCAAAGAAAAACCCAAAGAAAACAAAATGGCATTCTTTTCATTTCAAACCTATGCACTGTTTATGAACAGGGCAGGGACACACTTAAATGCTGTTCACAATAGCTGTGAACAGCTGAATGCAAAGGAAACTAGAACACTGCTTGTAACAGAATTAACTGTGTGCAGGTTCTGCTGGGACAACAGCTGCTGTAGGTAACACCAAGCAGCCAGCTCAGCAGTCTGCCAAACTGCTCCATCCCACGCTAATGCTCCCGATGTTCAGATGGCTTCTGCAGGGCTTGAAGCCTCTGTATGGGATGCTGCTGGACAGACGTACCAGCGAGTCCAGAGCGCACTCGGATGTAAGAATACAAGTTGCAATGACCCCAGCTTAATTGTAAACAAGGACTTATCTCTGATCAAATGTTCAGCCACTGAGATGTGAGACTTTCAATTCCAGTAGAGACAAACCACAATCAACCCCTCCCCTTGGAAACAAGCTAGTGCATTTCTGAAATTCATAATTCACTTTGCAGCACAACTCTTACTGCTATTTAGCTCTGATGCAACGTAGTCTTACATTCAAAACCGCATGCTGGATAATTAACTCTGGAATCCATCTTCCTAGTTAAGCTATTAACTTAAGTAAATGTGACAAAGCAATTAAGGGCTCAGTTCTGCAATTCTTATTCACTAAAATCTGCACTTAAATTGACAGAACCCACGTGCATGAATAACAATTACCCTCTCAGGCACCAGGTGACTTGCTCAAACCACGCAGTAAGTGTATCTCAGAGCCTTTTATCCCAGCTTGCTTTCAAACATGCAGTTAATTTTCCATGTCAAAAATATCAAATATTACAACTTTAAGTACTAAAGCAGCAGACTCTTCCCTTTTGTTTTTACATATGCCTGGACAAAAACCCTCAATGTTGGTCTAAAAAAAATGTTTATCACCCAGTACTGGGAAGCATTTTCTACATCGTCTCCTATTTCATGTTTCATGTCAGGAAGATGGTAACATTTTAGTTCTTTAGGAAGAAAATTTTGCTACAATTTCATTGCGAATTGCCTATGTGACTGAGTTGTATACATTTTAACAGCTATGATTATACATTTTAACAGCTATGATTAAAGGAAACAATGACTTCACAGGCAAGATAAATCCAATGTAATTCTTTGTAACATTGTACATTGCTAGGATAAACTATTACTTTCAAAAGTTTCCCAACAAACCCAAGTAACTTGGTTCTCTCTTCACTCCTGATGGTCTCTACAAAAATCATGGCTGTAGCTTTTCCAACTGCCTCATGCTTCATGAATGTGAATTACTTACCATATTACGCTTTATCAATTTCACATTCTGCAGAAAATTTTTCACTACCTTCTTTTGAAAGAGGAAATGTCTAAAACACACTGCTCATCTGAGAGACCATAAAACAAGTGAACCTCCTTCAATAATAGCTTAAATAGACACCGGTCTGAAATTAATGTTTAAGGGAAATATTCACATGCATTGTGCATGTCAGCACTTGCAGGCTTGGGGTTTCATTTTTGGTTAGCAAAATAATAAATTATTTCTGAAATGATCACTGCTATCTGTGCACTCTTAACACAAACAAAAGTGTTTTAAGTACTGTCACTGCAGTGAGCCAGTCATTACTACAACATTTTGGTTGCTGCCTCTAATATCCTTATATTCAACCAGTACCTTAAGACCTCGAAGTAACTGATAAATGAGAAACTGTATGTGGTCATCTGTTAACTTCTGGCACTTCACAATGTTATTCAGGTCAGCACCCATTAAATTCGTCACAAGATACCTGCGAAAACAAAACAGACCCTATATAAGAAAACCAAAAATAACCCACCTCATTTAAGATTGGCAGAATGGAAATCCTTGTAAGAGCAGCACATCTAAAGAGTAACTACACACTCCCACGTAGATTCCTTTTCCATTTTCTACTAATACAGGGTTTATGTCCCACCAGTTGGCTATGAGCTCTAATAATGGAATCACAGCTATGAGATTTCATGTCAAGAAAAAGAAAAATCCTTATGGTACATTAAAAGTTTTTATCTGTGTTTTCTCCATGACATGCTATAGCAGTTCAGTGTAGCCTCGTGTCTTGAGATGAATAGGAAGTCTCACCCAACATAAAAGTGCGAGCTTGGGGCATCAAAACTACAGCTCCTGTGAGGCCCTGGAATATCTGATCATGGAGATTAACATTGGATTGGTTGAAATAGCAGCATTTTGCGTAACTTCTTTCCCTACCTCCACTGGAAGTTTTATTTTTTGACAAATTTTGCAGAAACATTGATTCTGTTCCAAAAAAGTATTGGGACAAAAGTATGCATCTACCATTCCCAGTTCTCATTTGTGTAGTATTGCCCTAGAGACAAAGGGAGTTTGGCCAATAATTTTCATGGATTAAAATAATAATAATAATAATAACAACAACAACAATAATAATAATAATAATAAAGAAAGTTAGTTACTATTTTCTCTTCTAAGCTATTTACCTAGTTGCTTATACCGGATGTAAACCAAGAGCAACTCAGTATAAATGGTATGTTTGAGTAACACTGAAATATGACTAGCCCTAGGTTCGTCAGGAATCTAGCCTAAATTTACCTTGCTTAAGTTAGCCAGCAGAATACTTTCCTGCATTCCTGAACAACCCCATGCAACTGAAAAAAATAATCTATAGCTAACAGACAATCGAACTGAAGAAGTTTTAAGTTTACTGCCATTTATGCAACACCAGCCCATTTACGAGACAGCTATAATATATCATCATTCAAAAAAGTACTAAAATGAGGCCTGTTCTCCTGCTTTCCTTTTTAGGGAAAAATTGTGAAAAGATTCACAATTAAAGTTCTTCACACAAAATCAACTTTGGCTTCAAGTCTATTGGAAAAGTATGTGCTTCCTTTTTAAAACTAGAGTGGTACTTAGTTACTAACTAATCAGAATTCTTTTAAATTTTTACTTACACTTCATTAAAATTTTCTATTGATGTTGCAGGTGTAAAAACATCTAGCAATCCTATAACCTGAAAGACAAGGGAATTGACGTTTTAGTTTTATAAATATATAAAGCAATATATAATTAGTATTGACTGCTTAGAATTTTTGACAGGAAGCTTACAAATACATGACACATGTTCATCTTGAAAACTCAGTGCAACCTGCACAATAGGTGGTTTGTGCAGGTAGAGACACAGCTATTTCCATGACTAATTAAAAAATCTATTAATTACAAGAAGTAGAACAAGACTTTAGATGATCAGAGATAAAGACAGGAAAGGTAATGTCTCACTACAGAAAAGCTGGTATTTGGCTTGTACACTCACTATACTTAATATTATGTACAATTTCACAGGTTATCTTGTTCTGCTGTTTATTAATGTTTTTAGCATCCCTTTTGCATGATACTTTTCAATCCACTATGTTTTATTCAGGGCTCCATTCATCAAGTTACTTTCAAGCAAGTGGATACTCTCACTGAAATAAACTGTCTTATAAACTTAGGCCTAAGTACTGAATTATTTGGGGCCTGATGTTCTAGTATATTTCAACTAGGTATTACACTGTCCCTAATTTCAACGAGAGTATCTGTCTTAACTTCTCAGTAGAATCCAAATTCAGCAAAAGCAGGTTTGAGGTATTCTTCTTTTCCTGGACTGATGTTTCAATAGCATCCAATAGCAGTGAGCAGAACACTCTATTACTTCCGTTACAGAAGAGTAAGACCACTTGTTTTGGATTTTGTTAGCTGGATCTTCAAGATCAAACTGGATCATTTTATAATAAAAAGGCAGCCTTTTACAGAAAGGTAATTTACAGTCAGTGATTTCACTACAGATGAGATAGCTAGGTCCAGGTATCTTGGGTGGCCAGAAGAGAGCTGTACAGACTTTTCTAACAAGATTGTACCTAACTGAAATTAAGCCTATATTACAAACTTTTGTCATAAAAATCAGAAGGGAAAGCACTCACTCTTCACTTACGTTCTCATGCTTCATGTGCTTCAGCAACCTAAGCTCTCGGTAGGTCCTCCTTGCATGAATAAGTGATTGGAAAGGTCTTGAAAGCTTTTTTACTGCCACCTTCTGTCTTGTTTTGGTATCATAAGCTGAACTACAAGAAAAAAAAAAAAGTCTATGTTGAAGGCATGTTCTGTTTCAAAGCTCTCCGTTAGTTCACTGTAGTTCACTGGAGAAACTTAAGCTCTGCAGGGGATTCTTAACTTCTTCCTTTGCCCTCTTTTACCTTCTGCTCATGGACTGCAACTGGGGGAAGCTAGTCAGCAGTAACCATGAACATTCAAAGACAGTTCCCATAATGTTTCCTCGGGAAATGCCAGTAACGAATGAAGAACAGGTACATGTCTTGAACTGCAGCCCACAGATCCTGCTGACATAAAGCACGTGCTTAACTTCATACATATGGAGGTGTCCCACTGAAGAGGACACTAAATACACATGTAAGCATTTGCAGGAAAGGGAAACCCACTTGTGTTTTTTGTGCACTACAAGACATGACAAGTACATCACAGCACAGATAAATACGGTCTGCAACGTAGCACAGGAATAGAAACGATCCTTTATATTTTACTTCATGACACTAAACAGTATGATTACAAAAATATTCAGTTTGCTACTTTCTCTTCAGTCTGCTACTTCCTCATATTACAAAAAGAATTGCTTTAAATTGTTATTCATTAAATTAAAATTTTGTTCAATTCTAATGCCTTGCAATTCTGTTTAAATTGTAGATAACACTATCTGCAATTGCTAGCAACAGCATTAGCAAGCACAGAACCCTTGCATATTCATCTTCCAGAACATTTTTGAGTTACAAAACACTGAAAGTCAAACAACATGAAAAAATGCACAGTACAGGATTGACAACGGTCAATAGGCACACTAGATGCTAGTAGCTCCTCACGGTCAGTGTTTAAAACACTCCTGAGAATTGTGGTAGGATCACCTGTTAGAGACAAAAAGATCTGTCTTGCCTGGAGTGGCTCCCAAACTATTACACCAAGCCTATAATCAGCTCCGAGGCGGTGGACTCCTACACGTATTTGGTCCACCAGAAAGTCATGAAGAGCCAAGTGCAGCAGAAACTCTTCATTTGCAGTCAGCTAGAGGACAAGGCAGTGTTTCTAACGAGAAGCAAAACCAGATACAAACAACAAAAGCAAGAACAGTGACATCAAAAAGATGATCATGATCCAGCTATCTTAGACTTCACTGAACCTCTCAGAAGGCCAATGCAGAGCACAATCCAGCAATGTTTTATTCAATAAAAACAGAATAAGAGGAAGTAGATTTAATCAACAAGTTTCTTGCAGGCACCATGGAAGGAGTGAGTCACTCATGAGATAAATGAAATAGATAAGCAGATTACTTAGCTAGTTTCTTGCAAGCATCTCAGAAGTGGATCTTCAGGGAAGTTTTAAAGGTGTAGAGGGTTGTGGCTTTGCAGAGCACCTCAGGAAGGGCTTTCCCTGAGCAGAAGAAAGAAAGCATAGGAAGTAGGAGAAGACCCGTATCACTCTGAGGAGAGGTGGAAGGGATATGATAAGACACTTGTTCTGACAGAAGGGTAGGGACACGGTTATTCAGGATATGAGGACACTGTGTTACTCAAATATATGGAGAAGCTCAAGGAATGAATGGTGCAAGAAGAACTGACAATAAAGACATGATAAATACCACATGAGTGGCCACAAACACAACATGAAGTTTGCAAAAGTCAATCTGAAGAAATAAAAGGGAAGCCAATGCTTCGCTGTTAGTATAACAAAGATGAGATATAATTGCCATGTGAGCGTAATCCTGGTCAACGAAGCCAATGGAGAGCACCGCAGTCTCAGAAATACATACTTGCTAGATCCATTCTAACTTTTTCCAGTAAAAAAGAAAATGTTTATACAGATAAATAAATAAGATTGCCCAAAACAGCAATCTGTGCTTAACATCTCAACTATTCTGGCAGTTCACAAGCCTTCCCACTCACTCTTGTACTGGTTTGTGAAATACTGTGTACGTTATACAAGCCTAGGAGGAATTAGGTTTTAAATCCCATTATCATGATAAACATCCCTTTCCTCCCAATTCTAAGGTCAAACGTGGGTTTCAGTAGTTTAAAACCTGCTGATCTTTAAGATAGATTGCTTTTTACCCTCCATATGACTCAAGGCTGCAAAGCTTTCAGATGGTATAAAGCACTATTTTCCACTTTCAGTAATTCTTATGACACCAGCTTTGTAGACCCAGGATGGAAACACATAAGGACTACCAACAACAAAAACACCCACAACAACAACAACAAAAACACGAAAGCTAACAGAAACTTGAATTTTGGAACCTCCAATGGGAAGTGATGAACTGCAGCTCAACAGGCCAGGAGCGGTCTTGGTTCAAACATGTTCCCTCACAGGCAAGAAACAGTAGCAAGCAGTCAGAGCTAATGCCTTCAAGATTTACCATTCAAGATTACCATTACCATTTACCTCATTTACCATCATCATAATTCAAGTTATTAACTCTGAAGCATTCAAAACAATAGATTTCGCTTTGTTAGGACTCTTTTGTTTGTCAGATCCAAGGACGACTAGTGTTTGTGAACTCTGCTTGGAGGCAGCAGGCCGCTGCCCGCCTCACTCCCCATCTCTGAGTTTGGACTCGGCCTCTCCCTCTCCCCATTCTACCATCACAGCTGCCATCTGAGTCGTCCCCTGAATCGCTCATGGCCCCCTGTGTGAGTTGTTAGGCGGCAGGACTAATTGTGTCCCTGCCCGTGCCATTTTCCTCAGAGCATTCGGCTGCCAGACTGGCTCCCCGGACAGCAGGCCTCTGGTGCCAGCCATGGCAGCTCTGCAGGCCCAGCTCTGCCTGGCACCACCAGAAACCCTTCCTCTGGGGCCTGCGACCAGCTGCTGGCGAAAACGAGCCCAAACAGCTCCTTCAAAACAAGCCAAAGGCGTGCTGTTATTAAAAAAAAAGGGTTGGAAACCCTCACCTTCCCTTACCATGCACTACATTCACAGCCTTCCCACCTCTGCCTTTAAACTGAGACCACTTCCCTGTCAGGCTCTTGGCCTTTGCAGCATCTCACCGACAACTGCCAGAAACTTATAGCTCCTTTTTCTTTTGCAAGGTATTTTCTACTGTTGCGGGTCCTTGGGAGCACAGGCTTCAGCTTTGGCAAGCCAGCTGTGTAACAAATGCTTACCCCTGGCCACAAACGTCCTCCCAGTGGATCAGCTACTGCCACCCGAGTTTCTTTCAGGTTACTTATCCTCAGGTGTCCTGCTGCATTATCTCATGTAGCTGGACAGCATAATACCATAGAGATAAACTTTGATACTTGTAAAAGGACATCGTCTCGACACTTCATTTGCAGAAAACAGTGAAAGTGAGTTTTTAATTGCATACTGTCAGTATTTCTAACACTACCATAGAGCAGCACGCCCTCATGCCTCAGCAGTATGTAGGAACACCATGTTAGATAGAATTTCTATCACAACACAAAAAGAAACACAATTCGAACTGTATTTTATTTTACCAGGAACAATTTTGTATCAATCTTAGCAATAGCCCTTTTAGACATGATTGCTCTTGACCCAGAACCCCAGGCAGTTACGCCAGGCATTTTTTGCTGCCTGTCCTTTCTAAGATCAAGGATATAAATGAGCCAATGTTCTCCCTGCAGGGATGGCATCGTTTTGACACAGATTGGAGACTTTTGCTTGATGTAAATTTCAATCAGTGCCTAAATTAGACATACCTTTCCAGCATTGTCAGCTCCTGCATCTAACACTTCTGTTGACGTTCCACGAGATGAAAGAAGAATCTCTATTTATATGCACATTTTTCCTGTTCTTAGGGTTTCACAGAAAAGTTTGAACAAACAAAGCTTATGCGGCCCAGAAACTCAGAAGGCAAAATGCCCAGGTTTCATGCTAACCTCATAACTTTGATCGGGCATGGATTTTAGTAGTTGATGTTTATAAATATTGACAGTACATATAGTCATTTCCTTAGTATCCACGGTCAGTTTATCCCCTGCGGTTGCGGACTGGTAATACCGGACCGGTAATACTGGACAAACCACTCGTGTGCAGCCCATTCACAACCTTCAGGGCTTTAGGATTAGGAGCACACTATTCAGCTCCGGCTATTTAGCCTTTAGACCAGATTTCTTTCAGCAGCTGGAGGGCTGCTTGTGGGAGCCCAACCTATCGAGCCACACATGGAGCCCACTCGTGTCCCATTTAGTAAACTCCAGTAGGTGATGCAGGAAAGACTGCTCGCGGGATCAGCGGGTCCCGTCCCTGAACTTACTAATCTTTGGGCTCTGGGAGGGCTCATTAGCTGGGCACAACACTATATGAGACACCTGGAAAAGGCTCAGCTGGAATGAATTGTTTGGTCCAGTAAGTTCTCTTCATCCAGGAGTCAGCTCAGGTCTAGCTGATGCAAAGCGAAGCCATGACCCAAGCTGATCATGTGTGGTGCCAGGATGCTGCCCCTGCAGTGAGCTCCCAGCTTCTAACAGCTGATTTTCCATAATACCCCATCACCCCAGACAATCATAAGTCTGCAAAGTGTGATTTTATGTTTGTGGAAGCACTGTATCTGTACAAATAATTATTCTAAGAGATTCTTATGCTAAGAGATTAATTTTGGATTAAGTGGAAAAAAAAATGCAGAAAAGACTAACATTTCTGATATATTTTATCCAATTCAGTGTCCCAGCTTGGGAGGCTGTTACCCCTACATCACCACAAGTTTGACAACTGGTTGGACATCCTACACAAAATTTGGAGGGAATACTATGCACAAGTGGATCCTTAAATTTGTTCCATGTGATGATGATACTAGGTCTAGGATACATATGTTCGGGGCTACTCTTTTTACTTCTTTCACTGCAGCAAAACACAAGAGTTTCTTTCCTTCACTGGTCAACGCAGGGGCCACACTCCTCCAGTAAGTGAAGATTCCCCATTGCATGTAAGTATAAGGGGAAAAAACAAAAGAAAATGAAATGTAATTCATGCTCAAAACACAGATTCACATGAGCAGAACTTTAATTTTGGTAAGAAAGAAGGTAACATCCAGAAAATAAAATGGAATTACACAGGATATCTGCCACATATTTGGTACAGCCACAACCTTGAGCTCTTATCCACAGACCTAAGCTCCCTTTCACAAACTCTTCGACTCCTTTCATCACAGGAACACGAACCTCCTTATGGCCAAATGTCCTGACTTCCTAAAAAAAGCGGGTAACAGCAGCAGAAGGGTGTATGTGAGCAAGCTTTGGGGGGAAGGAACAGAAGAGAGGTCAGCATACAGAGCACATAAGCACTGCCACAGACAGTCCTTACTGCACTGTGCATCGGGAAGTAAATTAGGAAAAGGGGGACACACAGGAATCCTGTCCTGGACATTTTCTATTGCCCAGTTCCTCACAACTGCAGTGAATGAGTGAATGACAGCTCTTTTTACAGCTCACATAAATGTCACTTAATTAAAGTCATCACATGAATAACAAGACTTTGGGGTTTTGTTTGCAAGGTTTACTTTGTGATCTTTGTTTTCTGGGTCTTCTCCAGGATCTTGCTCTTCTTTTTTTTTTTTTTTTAAATAAAGTTTTTTTTTTTTTTTAATGAGTCCACCTTTTATTGTAGTATGGAATATCTCCTCAGGTGTATATAAATACCTGAATGGAGGATACAATGGAGATAGAGACAGCCTCTTTTCAGTGGTGCCCAGGGACAGGACAAGAGGCAGTGGGCACAAACTGGCACACAGGAGGCTCCCTCTGACCCCCAGGCAGCATTTCTGTGCTGTGTGGGTGGCTGAGCACTGGCACAGGCTGCCCAGGGAGGTGGTGGGGTCCTCTCCTTAGAGACGAAAAGCCGCCTGGACGCGGTCCTGGGCAGCCTGCTCTGGGTGGCCCTGCTTGAGCAGGGGGTTGGACCAGGGGGCCTCCAGAGGTCCCTGCCAACCTGTCAGTAGTCTTAAAAAAAGTACACACAGCATCCACCCAGTACCAGAAAATGTACCATAACAGCTATTGGCAGTGCAGCAAGAGAACAGCAGAACAAGGCCACACACAGTAAGCTTAAGCTAAGCAGCAAAGAAAATCCAGTAACTGGCTCATTTGTTTCTTCTTTATAAATGTTTTGTTACTTTACACAAGTTCTAATTGGTGATTTCCACCCCCAAGAGCCAGACTTACGGTACAGAGTTTATATTTGTTAACTAAACCACACAAATCACAACACGTACGTGCATCGGAAGGAACCCATAGAGAAAAAATGAGACAGTTACAAGACAAAGGGTGGGAGGATGAATAATGGGCATCTCTGAAACAATCCGTTTATCTCCCATTAGAGAAGAAAACCTTCCTTGATGGTGTCAGGTAATTGCATTGTAAAATTATATCCTATCACTCGGATATTATTCTAACACACTATGCTGAACACTCCCATCAATTGTTCTGGCTTTAGTTCAATCACTGTCAATTATCTCAGATTAATTTACCACTAGATCTAAATAAAAAAGCAGGAAATATCTATTAGATATGCGACACAATTTTTCATTAACCAACATAAAAACAAGTGCATACTCTTAAGCAGACATTGCAATGGTACTAAAAAATAATTGCTACCCATTTGTTTACAGGCATTGCCAATCTTTTTTTAATGTTACAACATGGCAATAATGATGCCGTCTCAGCCTCTGAATCCACGAGCTATTTTTCGTTTTCTGGTCTGTCTCTTATGTCTCCACAGTGACTTAAATATTCAAATAACTTTAGGGAAGCGCAGTCACACTTTTCTAGGTGAAGTTATCGCCAGTATAGCTTATAGCAGTGGGAGTGATGCATATAAAATTACTGCTGTGAGAAAAACATACAAAAGGTTGGGGTCAGAAGCTGTCAGCTTCCTCAGCACATGTAGCCAACTCATGGATACTAAAATAATCATGTATTTTAGTTAGCCTATAAGCCCAGTACCGGTATTTAAGCAAGAAAATCAGTCAACTGCCACAAAGCCAGATTAATGCGAATGACAACTGTATTCTATTCAGCATTTCATTAGGAAAGGCTGCCAGGTAGTTACAAATTACGGGCTCAGAACTTACAGCTAGAGATGTTAGCAGGCAATGTGGATATAACGTTTAATATGAAAAACATTAGTGCTTTCAAATATATTGCATAAATCTAAACAGACAAAATCTGACTTACATTCTCGTCCTTCTTTTTCCTATTCCTCCCCCACTTCTCCTTCACATTTCCTGTTTTTTCTCCCTGCACTGGCCAAAATATTAAACGTTAGCACTTTGTTCTCAGGTCACGTAGGGGTTTTGCAGCGCCCTGCCTCCCCCGAGCCTATACCCAGAAGAAGGACACGGGCTTTTAGGTACCAACCAGCTAAGGGCTCTGAAATTGCAAACAGCTCTTTGGGAAGCTTTGTTGAAGCAACCAGGCTCTGAGACTCTGGAAAGGGATTTTGCACCCCGGGCAACTGCAGTCACAATCAGTTGTGATGGCCGGAGAGGAAAGCAGTTAGCTACGCCACTGCTATACCATGTGGCTAGGAAGGGGCATATTATAACCAGCTATACTGAAGGAGGGACGGAGGAGACCCTCTGCTGAGAATTTTTTATTTTAATCATATATTCCTACGACCACACAAAAGGCTGTAGTTCCATATTTCTTCATGGCTTTCTGCCACGACTGGCTCATCTTGTGCCCCTCATCTCTTTGCCACCTCATGCCCGCCCCGCTCTCTCAAAAAGGTCTCACTAATTCCTCCCGAAATAAAACCAGCAAAATACAAAGTGGTCTTTCCCACTTCTTGAGCTTGCATTTTTTTCACCCTTCCTGCAACTCCTTCCACCACACTCCTCACACACATGAGCGTTTCTCATCTGCTCTCTAACTACTCCGCTGGCTTAGTGACGGCGCCCTACCAACAGATCTGCCACGGTTATTCTCAGCCCTTCTTATCCTTCTCCACAAACACTTCCTTTCTGCTTCAATTTCTTTCACTAAACGCATTCTTAGACACTTTCATTTTAAACATGAACCTTGACTCCACTGATTACCACCCCTCTTCCCTTTCCTTTCCAAAGTCAGTAGCTACGCTGTTCTAACAACTGGAAAACACGTAGAATAAAACAGGACGGAAGGAGTCCCCCACAGGCTGCACTCCATCCCAGTACTCCAGCAATGCCACCTTCACCCGGCTCTCCAGTGCTGCCTCCCTGGCCAACGCTCAGAAATGCTCTCCTGTCTTCTTTCTTCCTTGATCTTTCTTTCATGAAACGTCTTGAATTCTTGACCTCCCTTGGCTTTGTAGCTGCAAACCCCATGGTGTCTTCATTCCTAACAGCTATTTCGTCATCTTCCTCTGACGGTCTTTCATGCTCTGCAACATTTTTTTTTGCTTAACTTCTTTTCATCCATTCATTCTAGCAATGCTGTTGCAAAGATCCTTTTCCTAACATGTAGCATTGACCATGTAACTCTTTTTATTTATCCCCTCACCCCTCCCAAGTGTTTTAACAAGCTCAGAAGGGCTCTTTGTAAATATATGCAAAACAAATGAAAGCCCTCAAAACTCTCCTTCTGAATGAGGCATACCAAAATCAGACAACTGCTAACGAAGCTTGGACAGCGCTATGTTAACAACATTGTTTACTATTTTCCCAGTAAAATCTAATTATATTTAGGACTAAGTTCTGCCCTTGTATGTGCATCCGAAACAAAAGAGCTAATCTAAAAGAAGAGCAGCCCAAAGTGAGCCCACTGAAGTCAACTGGCTCTACATGTGCCTGGGATCCTGCCTTTAGCTTGTAAAGCTAAAGGTCTTCAAGATCTTCTACATGGTCTTCAGTTTCCAGCTGTATTTACATGCAGGAGCCGTGTGTTATCACCACTCCAAAAGCTTATCTAAGCATGTACTATTTAAACAAGCCTGGAGTGTTACGACACACATCGTAATTCCGGTAAGGTGATCTTAGAGTTGAAATCTTACACTTAGTATCACTAAGGCGAAGTAAAAGGTCCCTTTAAAAACATTATCATGCAAAAGTCACCAAGTACAATCTTGGATGGGGAATTTTTTGCTTTGTTAGTCGAAGACAATTTATATCAGGTTTTTAAAAAACTCACACACTACTCAGTTGGCTCAGCATCAAGGACAACCTCGGTAATCTCACGTTGCAGTCTTGCACGCTACTGCCCTACATACATCGCAAGTGACAATCCAGCCAGAAATCACAGGACTGGGTGGATGGGGGAAAAGAAGGGGCTGAACTTCAGGATTAAAGTCTTCTGCTTTTATTTTTCCACTTGCACTTCCTCAAAGCAAAATAGAAGCCTAAGCCACCCCCCAGTTTTTACACAAGATAAGCCAGGTCAAAAACTGAATGGACCTTAAACATGCTCTTATGGTTAGTGGGATGGAGGGACCGCCTGTGTAAGTGCTACACCACGCAAATGGCTTAAGGCAGGCTCTGCCCACCCGCTTCCCGAACTGAGGCCTGTGTCATTACCCTCTGACTTAGCAGGCTACTTTTAAAAATGTATTATGCTACCTGAGTTTGTGCTAGGCATTGCATACTCTTAAAGTTAAAGGAGAGTGACTGCCTGAGGAAAGGCAAAAGGTACAGAAAAATCAGCACAGGGAAAGCACTACTGATACCAACGGCTTCGGAGGAAACAGCACACAGGTTTCTGTTTGGGAAGAAGTCCTTGACTCACTTCTGTTAATCTTGCAAGGTCTTTTCTTTCCAGGGAAGGCAGAAAACAGAGTTTTCAATATGCTAATGGGAAATCACCCATTGGAGAGATCAGAGAGAGCGTGCTGCAGAAGGTTGTCTATACCTCCCAGACAAAGGTAGGATTAAGTAGGTTGGAAGACAGTTTACAAAAGCTGGCATGAAAAGAGGCGTACAGGCTTTTTTTTTTTTTTTAAAAAAGAACAACACAACAGCAAAGCAGAGAGCTATCCATGTTACATAATTTGTGGTATAATAAAAAAGCTTTAAAATAAAAGAGATGAAGAAGCTGTTTCTCAGACAGGTGGCAACACCAAGTCCCAGAGGGAAAGGTGGACAGGTGCCAGAGCACATGGGATCCAACAAGGAGATACAGTCGAGAGGCAGAGATGCTGCAGGCTGGGGATCTTGCTTATAAGCAGTATCACCAGAGCAGTCGATAAGACTTGAACACAATCAGAAATATTATTTAAAAGATGGAATCACAAGAGACAAGAATTTAAGATACAGCTTGACCTCCATCTCTTTTCTCTAGAACTGCAACAAAATGACTGTAGATGAAAATTACCTTGTGAAAGTTTGATTGTTTTCCATCTAAATGGCTATCAGCTTAAATGCTGCACTTAAAACCAAAAATCTTTTTAAAACTCAATTAGCAGGGACAGGGTACGGTCTAAAAAAGTCAACTAGCTCTCTGATTTCAGTGAGAGATAAATCCAACTCTGAGGCTGGACATTGTGCAAGGAAACTTCAAATTAAACAATTTAGCAGGCTGGGTTTGAGGAAGAGTCATTTTCAAATATATATATATAAATCCACCTGCTAATCAAAGTGATAGCACAAGAAGTTGACTCCAAATGAAACAGTTGTGCATGTAAATTTGATACATGCCAACATGCAAACAACTCCTGAAAAAACAAAAATTGACAAAAACGTACTGTTGAAGACTCCATTGGTCACTTTAAATGTAATTAAACTACCATACACATCCCATGAATTCACAGGGCTTTAATTCTTCCCCTGAATTAAAAACAAAATCAGATCTGAGAGCAGCCAATGGAAAGACAACCACCAGCTTGAATGGCCACAGCAGAGAGCCAAGGTAGGAAGCCCTCTGTGCAGTTATGACACATGAGTAATGCAAAGGGTACTGCAGGAGTGAAGAACTTGATGGAAAGAGCTCACAGTTCTCTCTCTGGTTCATGTGGCTGCTGAAGCACAGCTCCCTTCAGCAGTGTGGCTGTGATCTTTCCAGGATTTCCAAGAAGGACTTTTCTGTATGATGTGGCATTCGAAGTGAGAAAAGCAGTAAAGTTCCTGGTACCAAGGCAGATATTTTACACATACCTGCATCTAAATAAAAAAGAAGAAAAGCATACTGGGAAGCACTGTGCTTGGTATCAATATTAGCATTTTGAAACAAATTCACTTTTGGAGAGGTATGTAAAAATTAATACAAATGCAAACTGTATTAAACATACGAAACATCAATAAATTGGGCCAAAACATGGCCTCCTGACACAAACTCTTCAATAGATTCTGAGCTGCAAGCAAAGAAAACGGCAATCAGAAGTTAGTGTAAATGCGAATATTTGCCTTATACTTCTTATTACCAAGTATCACTTTAGTTGCACAAGTCTATCCGATGTTGCTGACAATTTACTGTAAAAAAGGAAAGGGGTAAGACTACAGAAGAGGTTCCCTGAGGTAAAAAAAAAAAAAAAAAAAAGAAAGATTTGTTACAACAACTTTGTTCCTGTTTTAAAGCCAGTGTTTGGAGTTCAGGACTTTGGCTTCTATTCAGCAAAGCACTTAAGAATTTGTTTAATTCCAGTGGTTTCTGTAAGACTTAAACATGTTTTTAGACATTTTACTGAATAGGAGTACAATTATTCACAAAAGCAATATAGCGTATTACTCAAGGGAATGATTGTGTCTCGTGGGTCTCCTGAGTAAAGCATGTGCATATAGAGGGAAAAAATCAATTTCAATAGAGACTAAAAATAGATGGCTTTTCTGAGACGTGAACCTTTTCCTCACATTCAAGATCTGTTTGGGTTTATAGTTCATCGATGTTAACAAGGCTATTAATGTAGAGCAATATTTTATTACTCTATTTAATTCCTAAACGTATATTTTAGAATAAACCTTTCCTATAGCATCTTCCAGTCTTCATTCTATATGCCAGTTCTAGGTTTCTCCATTGACAAAATACTGGGATTTGCTTCACAGACAGCAAAGAAGTAGGTAAATAAATTAACACTAACACTGTTTAAAAAAAAACAAAGCACAAAAACAACAACAAAACGCCAGCTGTGCTGCAAGTGAACCACCACATGTTTTCATTTCCTTCGCAATTTCTCAAAAGTCTTGACATCTCATTACAAAATTCAGCAGAGTAGGTCTTCCCCTTAAGACTAGGGAAGTATAAACAGGAAAACTAATCATAAATGTAGGTTTCATTGGAATACAACAGTAGTTTTTTCTCATACTATATAACCAGCTCCTACTTTGTAAAATCATAGAGAAAGAAAACTAAGAATTTGTCTTCTAAATAAACTATGTCCTTGTGAAACTATTCACAACAATCAGACACAGGACTTAACTACAATGAGAGGTATCAATATTTACACAATGTTTGCCTATATTTCCCTGGTGAAAACATAAAACTAAAATAATAAAGAAGAGAAGAATTAAAAGATAGTCCTCACTAGTCCTGAGTGTTTCTGCTGGTTATCGGAGGGCTTTTAAATACATATTCCTATTTTACTTGTAACAGAGGCACTTCACGGAGCTAGAGAAGGAAGTAATAAATAAGAAACTCCATAAACGTTCTCCGGTATCTGGCTGTGAAGAGGAAAAAGTGAGTGAGACTATTCACAAGTTTAGTCAATGGCAAAAAGTTAAGTTCTAAAGAAACCTTTTTGGTATAGTACATTTGCTTAAAGGCCTGCTATATATTGTTTTTACGTACTTCCACTTAGCTTATAAAAGCAGCATGCTTCTTTTACAGAAACTCCTTAAACATTACTATTATTTCCAAACATTGATTCAAAGCTTTTGTAAGCAAAGCGTGCATCAAACATGAAAGCAACAGCCTGATCTGGGCCGGGAGCTCCCCAAACTGCAAACTTGCTATAGGAATGCACTAAAAAAACGGAAACGGCTGTATGATAAGGAGATGTGATAAACCCTTATGCAACAATAAGACTCCAAAGTCCTTGGGGCCTCGTTCCACCCTAATTTGTGTCCCCCCCTGAAGCCCCCCAGCAAAACCCCTCTCTCCCACAGCGGTCTGCAGCCTGCCTCGCCTGACAGGGGTCCCCAAGGGGCTCCAGCCACCCCGCTTGTTTCTGAGGGGAAAATTCAACCCGATTCTTTGTTCGGTGGTCCTGCCATTGCCTCGTTTGCCAGGAAGAGCGGAGCTCACGGACACACGTGCAGACGTAGGGTTTATACGGCGAGGACATGGAGCGGGCAAGAAGCGGGGCTGAGGGGGCCAGCAACAGGCAGCCCTACAGCCCTTCCCCAAACCCTACAAGTGGGGACCACGACCGTGTGAGGGGACCACGACCGTGTGAGGGGACCACGACCGTGTGAGGGGACCACGACCGTGTGAGGGGACCACGACCGTGTGAGGGGACAGGTGCCCGTTTCCCACTGGGGCACGCCATGACTGTGCAACATTTTCAGCTCTGGGGCAACCACCTCCAGCCCGAGCGGGCCGCCAGGGGGGCCCCCAACTTTCCCTGAGGGAAGGCCGGCGCGGCTGCCCGGTTGCCCGGGTTACGGCGAAGCAGGGCCGGCGGCCCCGGGCGGCCGTGAGGGAGGCAGGGCGGGCGGCGTGCTGAAGGGAGAGCGCCCGCCGCCGCTCCCCGCTGCCGGCGGGGACGCCCCCGGCCCCGCTCCGCGCCCCGTTCCCACCCCGGGCGAGCCGCCCCGAGCCCCGCTCGGCTGCACGCAGGTCGGCGGCGAGGCCTGGCGGCCCCGGCCGGCATTGTGTGCCCGGCGCCCGGCGGGCGGAGCGGGGCCCCCCGGGCAGCACCTGCCGGCTGCCGGCCCCTCTCCCGCCGCCCCGCACCTACCACACGGAGCCGTAGGCGCCGGAGCCCACGGGGGTGAGGTTCTGGTAGCGCTGCGGCACCTCCCACACCGTCTTGTTGAGCTCCTGCCGGTAGAAGCCGCCGCGCTCGGACATTTTGGCGGAGCCGCCGCCGGCAGCGGCAGCAGCAGCAGCGGCAGCCGCCCCTCAGCCGGGGCGGGGAGCGAGGCGGGCACGGCCGGCGCCGCCGGGGAGGAGGGACCGGGAGGGGAAGGGGAGGGGAAGGCGGAGGACAGGGGTGGCAGCAGCAGGGACAGGAGTCGCGGCCGGGGAGGTGGCGGTGCCGCAAACACACCTCTCGGCCGCCCCCTTGCCCCGCGCAGAATCGTTAGGGTTGGAAAAGCCCTCCGAGATCATCTGGTCCAACCATCACCCTGCCACCAGTGTCACCACTAAACCATGTCCCTAAGCACCACGTCCAACCTTTCCTTAAACACCCCCAGGGACAGAGACGCCACCACCTCCCTGGGCAACCCCTTCCAATGCCTGACTGCTCTTTCTGAGAAGAAATGTCTCCTCATTTCCAGCCTGAACCTCCCCTGGCACAACCTGAGGCCATTCCCTCTAGTCCTATCACTAGTTACCTGAGAGAAGAGGCCAACCCCCAGCTCCCCACGCCTTCCTTTCAGGTAGCTGCAGAGAGCAATAAGGTCTCCCCTGAGCCTCCTCTTCCCCAGACTAAACCACCCCAGTGCCCTCAGCTGCTCCTCACAGGACTTGTGTTCCAGGCCCTTCACCAAAGACTCAAGCCCTCAAGATAAAGATGGGAAAAGTCTCGAAAATGTTAAATCCCCCAAACACACCACCTAAATTAAAATGTTCTCTGATTTGTTTATTTGTTGGTGGTTCTTTTATTGTTGTTTGTTTGTTTTCAAAATACACTGACACAGTATCTCAGCGACTTGTGGAATCAGCAACATTACCACTATATTTGCCTGTGGCATCAGCAGCATTACCCCTGTATTTGCCTGCGTATAATTTCCTTTTATAACTTCTTACACTCCCTTGAGCACCTCTAAATAACTTCTATGCAGCCTGCTTGCATAGATTCACTGTATGGAGATTATTCTGCATCTGCTTTTGAAGCAGCGGGGAAAGTAGATCCTGTCTTTTCAGAAGCCTCATATAAGGGCACCATCTTCCTATACCAAGCGTTGCAGTTCAGACAAAAGGGTGCTCAGCCTTATGGTAGGACATCACTGTGAGTATACAGAACATGTACACTTGGATAATTCCAAGCATAACGAGCCAGAAGACAAGTTTTATGGATGCTCCAAGCACTGTACAGTTCAAGTTCAGCTCTGAAATCCCAGATCATGTTGGACTTCCATACCAAGACTACCTGTGTGAACAGCACCAACAACTTTGACATTTGCTCATTGCATTTCAGGTTTAAAAAGTCCATGAATGATATGAGTACAACCATTTGGAACCACCCACACAAGGAGAACTAAGGAATTCCAAAGCCACAACCTAAGTTTTTGTTTCCACCCTGCTCTGGTGCAACAAACATCTCTGTTCCTCTAGAATCTGCTCCTTGGTCCCTTTCTGTGCTGTTAATTTCTGGGCATAGTATATGAAGTAAGTGGCAAGTGTGAAAAATCTAATAACTCATTTAGGTATCTTGTTTTTTTCTTGGTACTACCATTTTGAATTTTAAAATCAGAATAACAGTAGTCACTCTATACCAAGCCAAGAAGAAATATTTCCTCCCTACCCTCGTAAAGTAAGATAGTCAAAATATTTTACAGTGCCAAAAATGAAGCTAATAATCCTACTTGCTGACTTACTATACTTAGCCTCTTGCAGTGTTTTGGCCTCCGGACCTTCACCCACTCACCAAGCGTTAGATTGTTTCTTGTTAACTGCATCGATGATTTTTGGAAGTTAAATCTATCCATATCTGCTCAAGCTCCTGATCATGCAATTCCCACAGGAGTTAATTTTTTGTCATTGATATTTACAGTCTCTCTCAATTTCCTGTCTTCTGTGAGCTTCTGTCAGATATTTGTGTTGCAGTCATTACTGTGAGATTGTGTTTGATTACCATGTTTTATTGGCTACTACATATACAATGTTCTTCTCCATGTAATGAGGGAGATATTAAAAAGCATGCTTACAAAATGAATCCCCATTATACCCCAATAACCACCTGTTTACCCTCCTGCATTAATTATACTGACATTTCTATTCAGTAGGATTAGTTTCTTTTAACTAAGATTTTGTGAAATATCACTAGCTAAAATCCATATATGATAAATGTGGAGGGAATGAAATTCACCCCCAGGAACCCAGGGACCATGGAGGACAACACATTTGAGTTGTTTCAGAGCTAGGTAGGTTATATGTCTCCCAACACCTCCTGTAAAGCAAGCCCTATCCAGCTGCTCCTCCTTTTCTGCTGTGGGAGGAACAGCTCATCCATCCTTGCTGACTCAGCTAAGGCAGCATGATGAAAAGGAAGAGGCTGCTTTCTCAGTGAGCCATCTTCTTTTCTGCTAGATCCTGTTTTACAGGCTGGCCAGTTGTTTACATGTACAACAGAGAGAAGAGTGTGAGTGCACTCTGAAGAGGTGTGAAGGAATAAGGAAGTAATAAGGTTATGGCTTCCTCTGTATATACTTGCCTTCTGAGGAACTTTCATTTCCAGTACATGAGATAATGCCACATTAAGCTGCACCTAAAGCTGCATTAGGGCTGACCAGGGGCCAGGGGAAGCCATAAAACTGATAGTGGACACTATGTTGGTAAGTGCCCCTTCCTGCCTGCACTGCCTGATGCATAACTCTTTGCAACGTTGATGCTAATAATAAACATGGAAATTCAAAGGAAGAAAGGGAGCCACCTAAATAGTGAAAACATGTCATTTCCTGGTTGGAAATAGATTCATGGTATTGTAAAACCAGGACTGATTTAAAACACGCTGTGGAAAACATCGTATGTCAGCACAACAGAGTTCTGACTGTTCTCAGTGTAATTCCTGTAAATTGAGGGATGCTTTAACCGAAGATTTACAAAAAATCAGTGAAGTTTTACAATGAACCACCTTGGTTCTGCTGCTAGATCTGCTACAGAGTGAATTGTGAACTCGGAGATGCCCATGAATAGATTTCACCATAACCACCTCAAATGAATATCAGTAAAAGAAAACTGAGAATACCATGAAGATGTTTTCTATCCTGCTGTCTTTTGAAAATGTTGTAAGGAATATTTGACATGTTTATAAAAGAAAAATTGATCTTGGCATGTTATATACATTACTGTGAACAATAAAACATTGTGGTAATTAGCTATAGTGCTGGTTTTATTTTCAGGTTATTGTGAATTTCTGAAACCATGTCTATGAATATGTAATTATTACATAGGAAAGCTGTCACTGTTTGTAATGACATAAAAGACGAAGTACAGGCAACAGGAAGGGCTTAATGGAGCCCTCTGTAAATAGCAAGTCAATCATTAGCTGGTCTTAATACATCAGTTTGCATGAGATTGCTTTGCAAGAGACTGTATATCTTTGTTATGGAGTTAGAAGACGCTTGTTGCATTTGCCTGCAAGGTAGTGTCATTCTTATTTCTGCTATTAACAACACCAGTTTGACTTGCCCTTTGCCACCAAATACCCATTTGGTAACCTTATGCACTACCCAAGTTGATTCAGATAAACTGCTCCCATTTGAGACTATTATGTCACGTTACAACTTAGATACTTAAACTGCAGAAACTTATGTTGCTGAAACAGTAAGGGTCTCACTTTGCAGAAAACCATTGAAATTTAGCTACTCCTTTTGGACCTCAAGTTTGGTCAAAAAAATCCGTGTCTCCCATGAGAAAATATGAAACCCACTGAGGAATCCTGCTATTGGCTGAAGTTTTTAAAAATTCAGATTATATCAGAATAATTGCATGTCAAGAACAGGTTTTTATTATTTCTGAGAAGATGGACTCTAATTTAGAGTTCAGTGTTGGGGCTTTGTTTCTTTCTGTCTCCCACATTTTCTGTGTTTAATCGGGTTGGTTGCTTGATATCCTTTTGCCACCTTTCCACACTTTTAAACTGAGACTAGGATTGTTTCCCTACTTTAAGGATGTATAGATATAATATTGATATTACCTCAGATAGCAATAGCACTCATACTGTCTATGATTATTATTTTTAGACACTGTCAACAATATTCTTCAAATATTCCTTTCATACTGCTGTGGACACAGGGTAGGAAATTTTTCTCATATCCTGTTGAATAAATGTAACTCTGAAGAAATTGAAACAGCCTCCTTTACCTGGAGTTAATAGTGAAGCATATCTCAGTCTCCTATAGTCTACCAGTACACAGTTGCAGTGTTTTCTTCATCCAGGAACATATGGGCATTAATCTAGCTTCATGTAATATTGGATTTTCAAAGTGATTGGGACTGCAAACAAGTTAGCAATTGGTGTCACAAGTCTCCAAAGTGAATTTAATCAAATACAATATCCTGCTCAGTCATGTGAACAAGGGCTTCTCAGTGTATGCATTTTCAGAACAAGACTATAATTAGAAAAAAAATAGAGATTTAACTTTAAAATAATTCCTAATTAAGTGAACAAAGATCCATATATAATGAGGCAAGACTGAGTTAAGCTATTAGTATATGCTGCTATATTTTGCTTTGTATTTCTCTTGCTATCCATGTAATTATGTTGCTTTGTGTCTCCCAACAACTCCATACTTTATTCTTATGCATAATATGGCATCATTCAAACGCAGCCTAATATTGACGTGCATAATCAGCAGTTGCAGAGAGCCCAGCACTGCTCCCATTCAAGTCAAAGACAGATTTCATTGAGCAAGAACACATTGTTCCAAATGCATTCATTTCGGTTTGTGTCTTGGATAAACATCAGTTGTAAATTTCACCTGGTTGACTCTGAAGAGTCTCCAAAGATAAAAACAAATGTTTATGTAATAGCTGACATAAACCAAGCTCTCTGCTTTTCCAATACATATAAGAAATCCCACTCGAGGAAGGCTGTTTAGTTGGCTATTGTGTTGTCTCATTTGGCTCTGAAGAAAGCACTGTAGGACCCTTAATATGGCTATGCATACCTAATTATGTATCCTTTTAATTACAATCAAAAATATTTATGAATTGGAACAGTTGTATTCATGAGTTGTCCATTTGCCTAAAATTGTGTTAATTCTACAGACTAAGTCAGTATGAGGAGAATGTGTTACTTAGAGGGCTTCTACATAGCTGTTCTTGTAGATATGTACAAACTTGCATGAAATAGCTGCATCTGTAGGGCTGCTCTGGCTGGTTCCTGTGAGCTTCAATGGTGTAAGACAAGGTAAGCACTACTGGCATGCTTTAAAAATACACAAATATTTGCAGTTAAGGGAGAACAATTTATGAATTCTGATTCAGCTTTAACTCTTTATGAGCACCTAGAGGAAACAGTTACTGATGCTAAAACTTGTCAAAGCAGAAAAAAAATCGCTAGTAAAGTATCAGCCTGGCTTAGTATGGGATGCATGTATTCACGTTTTCATTTACCATCTGCTACTCATCTACAGAATTTTGTACTTCAATCTGGTGCTTTTCATCTCCCATAAAGTGGTTACATCACCCTTATCATACCAAAACCACTGCATTCTCTCCAATGCTGTGTTTTTCAGTCATTGTTTGATATATGGTGAGGATGCAAGTCTCAGGCTACTTGAGAAAAAATGTGCTAATTCAGTTGTTCTGTTGTATATGAACCTATGAACCTCTCCAACCTATCTGCAGGTGTTTTTTTTTTTTTTTCCTTCTCCTTTTTTCTTCCCACCAGCATGACTCCATTGTGCAGTCTGCTGTTCCACCCAGGTGCAAAGTGGAATTTCTACTTCAATATCAAAAAGATCCTCCTCACTGATTTTATAGTGTCACCTTCTCAGTTTCAACTTTATGTCCTGTCTTTGGACCTTGCTGAACAGCCTTTTGTTTGCTCAAAGCACGTGTGTCAGCAAGGCTCCAAATAACGGCTATAATGTGACAAATTACATTGCAGATGTTGAGCAGTGCAGACAATGACAGACCTGATGGAGGCATGCCCTCTACTGAGGCTTCACGGGGGCTTGATAAACCCAAGGAAACAGCTGTTGCATGGCTTAGCACACTGCATTTACCATGCACATTTGGACCCACCACATACTTTATTTGTTAAATACTTGCATCAAACTTTCTGCTAATATTACTGTGGCAGGAAGGCAAGACAATAATGTGACATGTTTCAAATCATTTCAAACATCCACTTGGGTTAAAACTGTGATCCATGTAGTCCACACTGTTCAAAAGCTGCCATTCATAAAGGCAAAAGTTTTCACAGTTTCATCATCATTCAGCACATGTTTGATACTCATGGCATCCTTCACACTATGTAGACCAAGCATCCACTGCAATCTAATCATACTTCTCCTAATGAACCTACACAGTCTGTGTGAAACTGCTGTGAAAGAGCAGCTTATTAGTCTTCAGCTTTTCTTGTACTTATGGGAGTTCTTATGACTGGAGCTGCATAAGCTCTGCCCACAGATCAAACAACCTTCTTATACGTGTACTGTCTGTCCTCTTAAAACAAATAAAGGCATAGACATATGTCTACTAATATTGCAGAAGTAAATATCAGGTGGTGCCTCACTTTACCTGTTATATACTATGGTATCGGACTGTACACAGTTAAAACAATTAATAAAAGCAATGACAGAGATAAGGTTCTTTTGACAGTCAATTGAGGGACCTGAACCTCAGACTTTAATTCTTTTAATATTCCTCTTATAAAGCGGAGCTTAACAAAGGGAATACTATGTCAGTGGAAGATCAGAAGGCCTGGCAGGGAGTGGAGTTATCAGCAGTTTCAAGAAATACGTGAGGCAGATCCTAGCTGCAGCAAGTATATGGTCAGGCAAAAAGGCAGAGGGAAAAATGTTGGAGGGGATGTCCAAGGAGAGGCAATGATGTCGACAGGGGACATGAGGCTGGGCGCAACCTCCCAGATCACTGAGTTACAGCTCCTACCTTCACCATCACGAACCTACTATGTGCCAACTTAAAAGCAGTTAATTTTTGTGACCTTTATCAGAAGATTGACACTAGTCTCTAATCTACCAAAGTGGCCATTCCCTGGTGTTTCTATTTCCCCCAGTGTATTTCTTGCCATCAGACATGTCTGCAGCAATGTTCAGATTAGATATGCCAATCTCCTTACGTCTCCTCTTCTAAGACAGGCTGACCCTTTCCTTTATGATTCTGAGAAGAAGGGTGAACAAAAACTCTAGCAACTCCTCATGTGGAGGTGACTATTTCATGAAAAAAATAGTTGTGACACGGTTCTCTGTGGCCACAGGGGAGCTTATAATGTAGTCCTTTTTTGTACTATATTCTGTTCTTTAAGCCAGAATTAACCATTCCCTGTTTTCTTAAGGTTTTATGCCCCCTGTAGCAAAACTTACAGACTGTCCTTGTTCCTGCTTGCTTACTGTTCTCCTGCTAATAACCAACAGGCCACATTTTCTTACTGAATTGAACATGAATGGCATAGCAGTGGGCTTTCAAAAGTGACGGTCGTGTCCATTGTCTTCTTTGTGTGACATTTCAGTGACAGGATGGTGACCTGTGGCAAAACCTTTTACATCCCCAGAGTGCATTTGGGGCTTATCTCTCAATTTAAGCATAATTATGTTTGGCAGAGATAAGAGACCTACAGGCAAAGGCAAGAGGCAATTCAATATAATTTTTCAATGCATGTGAAGTTACTGTTTCTGCCACACAAAGGGGAACCAATACAGGATGCCTTAACTGGCAAAGACAGCAATTTTGTTGTAAACACCAGCCCATTTTACAGTAAAAACCTAGGTAAGCTAATGTTCCTTAACACCACTTTGATCTCAATTTTATGTAGGATTACACTTAGCACATCTTAAGCAAATTCTTATCACTAGTTAATGAGTCAAGTATATCCTTCCATGTAGATAACAGATAGTGATTTTTATGCCATGATAGTGGTGTTTTTGAAATAATCTCAGAGATGGTGTGAGCCTGTCTTTATTACAGCCATGGTAACATACTCCATCTCACCCCAGCAGCTTCTTCTCCATGTATAATTTTTTGATTTCATCTGTTGCAGTCTGTCCTCATTTCCACCTGAAAGACATCAGCCAACTGCCTTGTCCAGCAGTTTCAACAATTTTTGCTTTGGGATAGGGCCCAATATTTTCTTAGAAACCTCAGATTGATCGTAAGCATTGCCATTTAAACTAATTCTCTCTGCCAGTCTTTATCCCTCTGTTTGATAACACAGAGCTTTAGCAAATAATGTATCAGTTTTAGGCAATCCTCCTTCTAGAGCTCTGTAGCAGGCTTTCCCCAATAGACATTTTAGAAGCACACAGGCTTCTTTATCTTTTCCTCTTTTACAGGTTTTCACAACTTCTCCTGTTTCAAAATGCAGAAGCAGTAAACCTTGAGTCAAGCTTCATTTGAAAGATTTTTTTTTGTATGTATTCAAAAATTCTAGTTGTTTACTGTCTTTTGGACTTAAAGAATGTCTGAAGAATGTCCACTACTCCTTCCATTTGATCTGTATCTTCTTATTCTGTGTGATACTGTTGATTCTATTTAGCATCTTCACCACTTCTCTCTCTAACTCAGCAATTATTAGGGTATTTTTGAGGCCTAGATCAATGTCTGGAGTTGCCTCAATTTGCATATACCACACTAACAAATCTTTTTGACACAAGGGTTAGCAACATTTCAAAGGCCCTGTTCTAGACTGTGTTTTTTCCTCCAGTTTAGACAACAAGCATGTTAGCAGGAGCTCAGTGAAGAAGTGGCATTTTGCCTGTATGCAAATAGAAGCTGCTGGTGATCCTACTGGGTTTTGAGCCCAGTGATATCCAAGTGCCAGTCAAATCCACGAGCGTTCAGACCAGGCCATGTACCGTCACTGTTACTCTTCCTACAGTTTGCTGTCCTTTGCTTTGGTGTGATGAATTGCTAAATTCATGATGTTCCACCAAACTCTTAATTCAGCCGCATGCTGGGAAAATATTGTACATCCTGTTTGGCTCTGTTGTGGAAGCAAAGAGCTTTGTAGTCACCAGTAGCTTTGTTGACTGGTGAACACGCAAAGTCATTCAATCTCAGCACTATTTTGTGTGCTGACTTACAGAAATTGCTAGCTATGGAGCAACTCCTTTATTCTCAGATGATCAATAAATTATGTCAGCAGCTATTATAAACACCCACACTCCCCTTGCAGTAGAGCAGTAGATTTTTTTTGCAAGCATCCAGACTTCTGAAGCTTTTTCACCTCCTGGACAAGTGGCTTTCTTGCATTACAACACCTGCAAAGATAGTGAGGTTTTATAGTTTCGTTCAGATAGCTTCTCCTTTTTCCTCATTTCCAGTTTAGGATTCCAGCCTTATTGCAAATTGGCAGGACTCTCAAAAGACAATAACTTGTAGAGATTGGACCCCATCAAGGTATTCATAGTGGACTACATCAAGGCACAGTTTTGCATCAGTTGTGATTGTTATAATATTTGATGACAACAGGAACCTAGACTTGACCTGCAAGACTCCTTCTCAGTCTTGTGACATTCCTCCTACAAGTCACACAAACAAAAGACAAAATAACAAAGAGAAGGAAAAGCTGAATCACAACATATGGGTAAGAAACAGCACAAGACTTCTCTGGGAAGGCCCAGACCCCCAGGTAATTTCCTTTGTCCAGTGACCCACTGTACCTCACAACCACACTGTACTACAGAACTTAACTACAATGGAGCTCAGATCTTCATGACTCTACAAATAAAGATGATTAGACCAGAAAAAAAAATCATTTTGGTTTAAAATTTAAGATGAGAGGTCAGGATTCTCCTTCAAGTGCAACCCTATTTTCAATTATTTCATTCTGTAGTCACACAAGCCTTGTTATCAGCAGTTCTGCTTTACTAAGGAGAAGAACTTTCTCTAAATAATCCTAGACATTCCTTTCCTAGATGTTCACCCCAATAGTGTGAACAAGTTCTCTTGCTGTTTCCTTTCTTTCTTTCCTATTTATCTTAGACCAAGACAAACCCTGGAGACATTTCCCACAGTCACACATGGCAGAGAAGAAGACAAAAAGAAATTGAAGGCAGATGGGCTGTAGCCCCCACTGCCGTGCAGTGCACTCTCTCGTTAACTTACCCAGAAGGAGGTGGTTTGACCTACTGGGTTCTGCATGCTCTCTTTCTTCCCTTATGTCTACTTCTTGCCCTTCTGCTGATAGATCCAGGCTGTACGGTTGGAGGAATCTGCCTAGCAGGGAATTTTCCCTTGGTAGTGCAAGCTGTAGACAGTATGGGTGTGAGAATAGCCCGAAGGGACCACTGCTAAGAGAGCATGAGTAACAAAATCACCGGGTTTGGGCTCACTGACCTGCCTTTCCATGCATGAGTTCTGCAGTAAGCATAACCCAAACTGAACTAATATCTATACAATATTTAATCAACAAGTCATCAAGGACTATAGAAACATAGTCAAGGTTTAAAGCTTGCTTTCTCAGATATAAATTGACAATAGTCTACCTTAGAGATAAATATGTTTCATTAGACCTTTTGATGAAGGTGATGGTCCTTAGCATAGGCAATGTGACAAGTGATACTCTGAGAGGAAGTGGCAACAGATGAGGATGTTTAGACTTTAAATGCTGTAGCTTCCCCTGTTATTTAATGAAATAACTGCAATCATAGAAAGAAAACCACACAAATGCTTCACACATATGGCAACCTCCGGCAGTCAGTCCAATAATTCCCCCAGCACAATGAACACAATCTTTCCAGCTCTAAGCCTCTGCCACAGAGCTAATAGCTTTACTGTTCCAGAAAGCAATCACATGCCTCTTGCCTTTCCCTGCATGTGCAGCTTTCCTGGTCAACCCAACCATAAACACTGTGGTTTTTTCACTCCCTCGTACAGGAGTAAGCTACAATCCTGTAATCAGGAAATGCCACGATCAGAAGTCATTATGATGAGTTCTCTGAACTAATGCAAAGGCACGCGGGGAATAGCTTTCCATGATTTTAAAGCCTTTATATGAGAGCTGCTAGATTCTCAAAACCAGTAACTAGTGACTGAAGCCAAATGGTAGGTTATTGCTTTTTTCTTCTCTCTCTTTTTCCTCTTCAGAACAGGAAAGAAAATTAAAGAGAAATCTATTTTTGTGAATAGAAATATATATTTATTATAAATAAATCTTGGACAAACACAGAGCAAGCAAGAGCACTGCTGTTTCTCTTTTTGGCAGGTAACTTTGTAAAGTATGGCCAGGTGGCTTTGGGAAGTAAGATGCTCCATACCGCTGCAAGTGGTTGGCAGTCTGTAAAGTAGCAGCTGTCCCATTTGCAGCCATAAGGAGAAGACAATTATATCCTCAGCTACGACTATAGGTCAGCAGGCAGGCTTCAGCACAACTTGAATCCTGTCTCTTGCTTTTGTTTACCAGAAGCCACACATTGCCTCAGGCCTTCCAGACGGCAACAGACACATCCCTTATCAGCCAGAGAGGGGAAGGGAAGGATGTTCACTGGCACGGGCGGTTGCCCAGACCTTAAGAAATGTGTGTTCAGTTCTTGTCTCACACACATGCAATGAGATTTTATGCAAAGCATTTAGTTTGTCTAGTCCAGATACTTTAAAAAGCTTTCTTTTTTTCTTTTTTTCTTTTTTTTTTTTTTTTTCTTAAGGCCTAAAACTTTCCAGCACTCATCCTCTGAAGAACATATTGCCAAGACAGGGATTCAGTATCTAGCAAGCGTTAGAGAAAGAGTCACTCCTTTCTTCTGAAAGTGGGAGAAACAGATACATTTCTATACAAGACTTCAGCAATTAGAAAACTCATTTTGAAGTGAGAAGTATGATTTTAATTCTTTCTTCAAACGAACTGTTCTGAACCCCATATTTCTGCCCACTGGCTAAGGCTGTTCCAGTCCCCAGGTTCAAAGGTATGGGGGGGAGAGGAAGGGAAGTGCAAATGGATCAAGTTGGGATGGGAAGGAGAACCTGTTCCTCTTACAGAAAGTCTAGGGTTTTGTACAGGCAGAATTTAAAGACCAAGTAAGCTGCAGGGCAAGTAAGCTGCTCCTCTGTTGGTTAGCATATCTGGATTTCAGTCATTGCTTTAACCAAGTCATCAAGAACAATTCTTAAAATTTAAAATAATCCTCTCTTTCTCTTGGTAGGGAATATTTGATTACAATTTGTAAAATGGAGCTGTTAAAAACAACAAAATTAAGAGCACTACTACACTTCCATAACCCAAGTCCTTAACATCCCAGAAAAGACAGGGCAAAGAGAGGAAAAGACAGTTTTGAGCCTGAATAAGCAGAAATATGCACAGAATCCAGCCACTCTTTTCCTGAATACCATAACCATCTGAAGCACACCTTCTAGAGAAGGAACTCTATGCATGCACTTCAAAAAAGACTAATTTTTAGATCTTAGTCAGCTCAGGTATGAGAGACTTGATTTGCAAGGGCTGAAAAGATGGAGGCTGTTCCATTTATTTACAAAAGTGGATCTGTAGGTGAGGAACCTTGAATATTAAAACCCAAATATCTATGGACTTAGGCAGTAGGAGTATAAGACAGAGTTTTGAAACTTGTGGTATTAGACTTTAGCATCAAATTGTTGTCTACAAACAGACATAGCCATCAAAGCTGACTTTCTGAAATTGACCTCCTGTATTTCCTCCACTTCTAATACAAAAATAACAGTTGTTACCTCTTTCTGAGGGTAAAAGTCCTAAAAAATTCTAGGTGTTGAGTTTGTTTGGTAGTGAGGGTCTATAGGAATATCTAAAAAGTTGCACATCCAGCCGAGGAAATATGTGACTGGTAGGATACGCAAGCACACAAATTTCAGCCTGGGAGACAGGACCAGTGGAGCATCCAATGAGCATCAGTCAATGCAGTGGAGTACTAAGAGCGTCAGAAAACAAAGTGTTGGGATTGGGAACACCAGAACAGGCCAGAAACTGGCCTAAGAGAGACGTTAGCTTCTTCCTGTGCAAGAGCAAACACCCCAATAATGTAAGCAAGTAAATGTGAGAGATGAACCCCATTCCTGCATCGGCTTATGCCTAGGGACATTACACCCCCAATTTGTATTGTGTAGAGAGATACACCCTTCACCCTGTGCCACGTATGTCCTCCTGATGTTGAGTTCCTGGCTCCTGCACAGCGATGCAGCCTGGTTTCAGGTCCTCGCATCCTGGGCAGGTGCATGCTCTTGCTGTCATGGAGGGGAAAAAAACAGGAGCTTTTGGGGAAGGACCCAACAGCTCAGAGTGTAACACTGAACAAGTTTTTATTGCCTCTGGTTGTGCCTGCTTTGGTTGCTAGCATGTGCTACGGACTGTGATCTTAAAGCATCATAGGTACTGTTACCAATCCATGACCCAGCACCTTCATTTTGCCTTGTGAACTTATCCTGAGGGACATACCCATGCCGCACGCTGTGTGGGGGGGTAAAGGTGGCCAAGGCAACATTAAAGAGAAGGTGGAGCTAGTTACCAGAGATGCAACTTCACGCTTCTGTGACTTATTTAGAAGCAGCTCAGGTATTCACAGGTAACAGAGCTGTGCTGAGCAGACACGAGTACAGGAATGGGTGAAGTGCTTCAAGTAAATACACTTGGCAAAAGCTGCTAACAAAAATATTCAATTTTCAGTTAGAAAATGATAATCAGTCAGAACTGATGTCATTGGCTCCCTGCACTTCTGATGATGTTTTAAATAGTGCTGACTGCTGCTGTGTTGATACAAGTAATGCAAATCTGCGCACTTTCTGACAGTGAGAAACACAGGAAAACAGAGGCTCCAGGGCCAAACAGTCTATTGCAGCAGGAAATGTTTTCAGAGCAAAAAGTGACTGGGTCATGCATAATCTTTGCTATAGCAGCTATTCTGGCAGCTGAATAGTCTGCTGGGGGAGGCAGGTCCGTTCATCTCCCTTGACCTGAAGTATTTGTTTTCTTTATTAATTGGCTGCTTGGACTTGGTGGGTTTGGTCCTTATGTTTTGTTTACTTTTGTGTGCGTGTGTGCGAAAAGAAAGATGTATGGCAGAAGAGGCCATGGGAATCTGTAGACAGAAAAGTCTCTCCTTTGGTACTGTCTGATTTTTAGTAACCTTGACATAAGTCATATGAATGGGCTTGGAGATAAACCCCAATCCAGCCATAGGTCACTGTTATTACGGCAATCCACCTAGCTTTGCACTGACTTCTGATATAAGTAAAATTTCAAACAAGCAAATGTCTCGTGGGAAGGGAGTGCATGAAGGCATGGCATCCAACTTCCATATCAGTTTCAGGGACTTTCCCTTCTGAAGCCTAAATCATCAAAATGAGAGCATTCCTGACCTAACAAGATCACATCTTTTACTCTGAGCTGCCCACAAAATGTCTTTAAACAAAACATAACGTGATTCATGGTGATATGAACTCCTCTGACATATGCAGAGACAAGACTAATATTATGGTACACTATGTTATTCTTGATTGAACAAAATGTTTTGGTACTCACTTTTGACAAGCTTTTGCATAATCGTGTCAAGCTACACATCGGAGTCTGGAAGCTAATTTATTCCATGGCTGAGCGTCCATGCTTTTTTCTCCTTTAACTTGCTTCTCCGACTAGAAAAACCTCACACCATCATTGTAACACCTGAATGTACATTATCTGTCTGGCCAGCCTTGCTGAACCTGCAAATGGATCCAAACAGGTGAGGAAGACCTCAATGGAGAGGTGCAAGGACAATGCAGTCACACACGTGAGAGCTTGTGGGATCGTGCTGGCCCTTGGCGGTGCCTTGTCAGCTCTCGCTGTGTGCCTCTGTTACTCGGAGCATGGGGAGAGAGTGCAGAAATGACCAAGAAGCTCTGAACTGGATTAGCCAGGTTCAAGCAATGCTTCAATGCTGGTTCTGGGGGAAAACAGTTCAGAATGAGCAGCAGTAAGGAAAATAAACACGGGTAAGGAGTGAGCCCTGAGCAAGGACTGACAGCCGTGGTGCTGCTGGAGGAGATAACTGCTACTGCTCCCTGTCCCTGCACTCAAAGACCTGGGCCCAGAGAGGAAGGTTGATAACCACCGAAGCAGACCTATCATCTCCCCTCACTCACCCAGCACATCCACACAGCAGGCAGAGCAGGCAGTGGCCATTATGGGGGACACGGCAAATAGGTGCTGCAAGCTTTGGATGCAGAACTGAATGAAGAGTTGGATTTTGTAGCAAGTCAGTAGGTGCATCTTGGTAGGACATCGCACATATGACTGGCTGAAGTGATCACGATCGAATGAGCCTGACCATCAGCTGAGAAGCCAGCTGTCGCAGGAATGCTACCACAAACCAACTGCTGATGAGTTCAGCTTCCCAGGAGGGGTGTGAAATCTGATTAACATAACTAAGGGTCAAGCCTTTCACCGAGCTGTGTCACCAATGTTGACTTTTCATATGTTTTAAATTTTCACAATTTTTAAGATCTGCATCCTCTCGCCATGGCTGTACAACCACTCATGTCATGGCTGCCAGACAAAACCTGGTACTTGTGTCATTCTGCACGCTGCAGCTTCCCAGCAGTAGTTTGGGTACTGTAGCTGAAAGAAAGAACATGCAAGGCAGTTAACTGCAAGCGAGAGCCAAGACTCTGCTATTTGTACTGCTCTTCATACGTATTTTTTCATGTGATTCCTGCCATATCTTAGCCAAGGTTTATTTTACCTAATGTCTTTCATAGCCCAAATCTATTACTTTTTGTTTTTTTTTTTTTTTTTTTTTTTACCAAGATGTTCCAAAATACCTTTCCTTCAGATCTTTGAAGAGTACCACATTACTATTTGTGTTTTAATGCTTCTGTCAGAGTAAATTCCTGGTGCACTGAGATCTGTGTAGCATTTTAAAAGACAGACACTTTATCAAACAGTTTGTAGGAATGCTAAATTAGGGCACTATTTTGAAAAGAAGAAACCTTGTCTCATTTGTGAGACAGCAAAGGCAAGGATAAAATAGTTAAACTCCCCACTGAGTTGTTTTTGTTGCTGGAAATGTATCTTCTGTCCTTGAATAACAATTTTGGACTTCAAGCACTGCATAAAAATCCAGTATTTAGGAGCAATCTTGCTTTTTGAAACATTCAGTCAGCATGAACAACCTAAGGAGTTTGTATAAGCAGTATAGGCTGTTATTCAGACATAGAGTAAAAGACTTAGAAGAAAGAGAATTGCCTTGTAGGCAATTTACTTACCTTGAGGCATTTTTTACTTCAACCTGCCAGGTCCTTGTTAAGCCAAAATCCTTGCTGAGGCCTCACACCTTCGCAGGTGTCAATATCAAGTTTCAGCAGAAGTGTATGCTGCATCTTGGCCACAGCTTTCTGAGAAAGTGCATGGTGCAAGCATGGTGGAAAGGGCAATCCATAACCAAGAAGAAACTCTGGAGGACAGATGAGGAGTACAAAAATTCCCCATACTTCCAGCAGCTTGTCTTGTTTCCCTTTTTGTCCCTCCATAAATATTCATCAACAGTTCTTACAGGTGTTATTGCTGAACCTAGAAGGTCGTGGTCCCTCATCCAGTGCAGAACTGGTATCTGTGCAAGTCTGACTTTGCCTTCACTGGTGCTAGGGATGACAGGGGCATACAGCATGTGCAGTAGAGTCAAAGAAATCATAAAATCTTCATTACTGTTTTTTTTTTTTTTTTTCCTCCCTGAAAGTTGGGACAGTTTAGCTCAATGAAACAAAAGCAGCATTCCTGAAGAAATAACATGTATTTGAAGATCAGAAGAAGTAAGTTTACAATCACACTAGCTTTCCTACCAACATCACCACAGACTCAGGCAAACAACTCACTAGTAATATTGGCCTGGATTTGAATATTACATATATGTAATATATGTAATATATGTAATATATGTAATATATATATATATAAAACACATATATATTACATATATCTGTGCAACACTTTTCTCCACCATTTCTTCTTTTCCTGTTCTCTGTTTTCCATGGGGCTGGAGCAACAGCAGTGCAGCAGCTGTGATGCTTTAAGGGTGTAAGAGTTGAGGTTGGTGGGAAGAGGAATTGGCCTACGTTAGGTCTGTTGATATAATTGAAAAAAGGCACATGGTTTCAGTTTTATAATCCTTTCTTGACTTTCATATTTGAAGTCAAGAGTTAAGCTTAAATTCTGTCTTGTTGATTATGGACTAAAAAATTTCTCTCAGTGCAAACTCTTTTACCTTCAGTAATAACAAAGACAACAACTTGTGAGACGAGCATATTTTGCTCATATTTTGAACATCCCACAACACTGTTTGAGGTAGTGCTGGGAAACTCTGTAACTTGAAAATTCATCTAAGGAAGGCAAAAGTTTCCAGTTTCCACTAAATTCGGTGGAATCCATTGAATCCAGAGGACACAGACAGTCCCTGCCCTTCAGAGGCAAGGTACTGCCAATAAGGTGGTTTGCATCTTCTTGCCTCTCTGAGGCAGCATCCCTCAGCTCCTGCTGAACTCCTAACAGAGCTCTTAACCTCTAAATTGAGAAAGAAAATACAGTTTGGCATGTGCTCCTAAAAAGTTGCTTCTCTGGCTTTAGAGCTCACTCATCTTTGAGGATGATCCATTTATTTGGGCTGGAACATAGTTCTTAACTGAAGCTGTTAAAGCTCCAGACTGAACGGTGCTTTTATAATTTGGTGTATCTCCTACGAACCACATCATATCCTGAGATTTGTATTGTATCAAGTTGCCTTTTTACAGCTCTAGGCTACAAACTTAAAAGCAAAGCATTTTTAAAAGGCTGAATGAAAGAAAGAAAGCACAAAGAGGTTTGTTTGGCTCGAAGCCAGGCCAAGGTTGCTATCTGGAGAATATTCTGAAGCACAGGTCACAAAATATGGAGACTTGCCATGTCATCAGTTATTTTTAGCAGAGCGAAGACAAACTCGTTTTTAAGTAACATGTAAGATTAAAGATGTGGCCTTAAAATTAATTTAGGTATTCATTTGTTCCCTGAACTATTGGTATTGAACACCGTGATTGCATTTCACATACCCCTTACAGATGTTTGCTGTTCTGTATGCAAATTCAAAATACTGTTTTTTAAAAGTAAAAGCAGTAAGATTGAATAAGCAACTCTGTAGTTAAACATTGTACAAAAAAGAACAGTTAGAATCATTCAGGAAAACAATACAAAACAAAACAGCTCGACACGTTTAAAGGGCTTGCATTTCTATACCTCAAGTGTCAGCATGCCTGATGTTTTCATAACATTTCGGAGATCTGATATCCAAAGGTCTATTCATTAAACTTACACCTTGCTAGGTTGTTATACATAATGTATTCCTTGCCTCTGGCCCTAATTCAGAAGGTGTCTTTGCACTTTTCAAGAGCTATAGCTCTTAATCTTGTAGATGCTTTAGACTTCAATGGCTCTCAAGTTGTGATGCCCTTTATGCAGATATTGGCATGCTTACGTGAGGAACCATACATACACACTTAAGGTCATGTCCCGAACGGAGGTTCTAGACACTAATTTTGCTGTGAGGTGCAGAATCAGACCAACACCCTTCACACGTATGTGGGAGGCAAATAGTGGCGGTGGTGGCAGCCACACAGTTATGGCAGGTCATGGTGAGAGGGGATTTGCAGTCTTTTAATCTGTTCCAGACCTATAGCCCATCACAGCTTTGCTTCTTTGCAAAGGAAGCCAATGCAACCTGTAATCAATGTCCAATTCTAAACAGTTATTCTATTATTATAGAAAATTATTAACATCCATTGAAGTTAGTGTAATCAGCCTGCTGCAGAGGAAAATCTCTGCTGCTGCACGATTCTAAAGACCCTCCCAATCTGATTGCAAATTGGTTGTTTCTGACAAGTCATTTCATGCTGTCCAGGATATTGCCTTTTATCAAAATAGATTTTTCTCCTTTAAAATGAATTAAATGAAAGAAAATAAAACTGATGAAGGACCAAAATTCACCCCAGGCAGAGCAACTGCTCTGTAAAATCAAGGAAATGTTTCTGACACAAAGAGAGACTCATGATTGCTGAAGTTTTTCTGATGATGTAGTCTAGCCATCATGTTAGTGGAAGAACTGGCAGCTGCTCCTGCATTCGTGACTTGATGCGTTTGTTAGCAAGTACTAATAGGAAACAGGTTGGAGGGGAGCAGGAACATACAGTTTTCTCATTTTTGGGGAAATTCAAAGTACTTACTACCTCAGTATTCCACAAGTGAGTCCCTGTGTGTGTGCAGGTGATTTACAAGGACCTACTGGAACATCTAGGATCATATTTTTCATTTCTTCTGCAAACTGAGAATAATTGAACTGAAGTAGGAGAAGAATCACTTCTGAGGTTCTGATTTCTCTTTTTTTAAATTCAGCTTTTCTAGCAGCCATCACTTTCATGGGATGCAAGATGTCCCCTTGCAGAAACCTATGGTGCTGTTTTGCAGAAATGTTCCAGTTTAATTAAGTCTTTGAAAGAATCTGCTACTTCTAATGTGGAAAGAGGGTTACCTTCAGGGATTGCTGCAGCTGAAGTAGTTTCCTCCAGCAGAAATTAAATAACTGGGGGAAAAGAAGCCAGTGGCTGGACATAGTGCAAATGAGGATTAAATTGCAACACAAAGGAAGAATGAGGAATAGATCAGCAAGAAGGGAAATAAAGACCAAGGAAACAGAGTACGAGTAACAGTTTTAAAGGAAATGACTTCTCATACTAAAGAGTCATAGAAATACCGGATTATCCTTCTGACAATACGTTAGTGTGTAAGGAAATAGCAACCACAGTGTGAAATTATGATTTGGAAACTAAAAGGCGGAAAGTTCTGTCTTAAAATCCCTATCTTAATGTCCGCCTCATTACAATTCTGAGGGCTCATAAAGATGCTTTCAATATAGTTTAGATTACAGATGGACAGAGTGAAGGATCCACTTATGATGGAAAATTCAGAAGAAATGAGAACAATAAAAAGCTAATAGCCAAAATATTTCTTTTTGATTCTGAAATCAGTTCTTCAGCCTGAATGCAGGGGAAACCTCAAAGAAATTGGTGAAAGACTTCCAGTGCTAAACATTAGACTTCTGCAATTTGCAGTGAATGACTACATGTGCATAATTATAATTAAAAAAAAAAATCTTGAATGAATGAAACTGAAGAAGGAAAGAAGGAAAAAATAAATTGAAAGGAGAAAGGATAAAAAACAGATCTACAAATTCATCTGAGAAAGAGGAAGGATGCATGAAAAACAAGCTTGTCAGTGAAGAAAGGAACTAAAGAGCATGATGGAAAAAATGATAGTTCAGATATACAGCTGGTAATGAGGAGGGTCCTTGGTGATCCAGGGATGCTGGGAGGTCAGAACCCCACTCAGATTAGTTGAGGATCAAAGACTTCTGAAAGCTGCACAAAGCCAATTTTTCTTTCTGATATGGTTTGGGACATATCTCAGCTAGTCCCGTGTATTCAACTGGAACCGTGGAGAGAGAGAAATGGAATTGAGAGAGAGTGGAATGAAATTAAGAGAGAGATGGAATGAAAAGACTGAGAAGGAGGAAGAACATAAACAGGGAAGATGGAGATATTTTTAGTTTTTAGTCTTTTTTTTTTTTTCAGTACAGTGTTGAAGTGGTGAAATGTAATTAATATTGATCCTTTGTGATTCAGAAACTGTCTGTAGCAGCTCCCATGAATACAGATGCCACTTGCAAAGCTCCTGTTGGTTTTAAGGGGGCACAGAACCGCACCCAATACCACTAACAACGTGGAAGAGAAAAGGTACCTCTGGGCATTGGGGGAGCTCAATATAGGCAATGTTTTTAGCAAGGGCAGTTAAAACGATGCGTATGACAGCAATGCTTGAAATGCATTGCATGGGGAAGGCATTCGTTAAGCTGGTGTTGCAGTCGCTACCACAAATGGCTTTGTTTGGGAGCACTCTTGTCAGAATATATCATAACTGCTCCGAGTTGTGACAGTGCATCAGGAAGTTCATCTTCTGTGTTACACACATGCACCCTCATATAAAACTTCCTGGAAAACCTGTGCCCTGGAAAGCTGGAGGCAAGAACAGCAGATCCCGTGGGCCGTCGAAGTGCTGTTGCTGATATATTTCTGCCAATCCATTTTCTTGATGAAGTTGCTGCTCTCCTTCCCAGCCATGGTAAAGTGTTGCATGTCACAGTCTCCCAGCCCATCTGTCCCATCAAATTGGCTTTTCTCCCTCTAGCTGTTTTGTGTTTCCCTGTTGTAGGCAGGTTTTAATCCCTCCATCTGATTAGTTAGGAATAAAAAACATTTTTAAGCTGATAACAGCAGGATAGTGTAGCACTGCAAAGATGGGATGATTTAATTATCTAAGATTTTTAATTTATTTATTTACATACTTACAGGTTCTTCAGCAGAATGCAATGGTTTTTGCTTCCGAGAAACTAAAAAGTTGCCCTAAAACTTTGGATTTAGGAGCACTATGAAATATTGATATTCTCCAGTAAGAAGAGATTTCTGCGAGTTCCTTTCAGCAGCACGTGTTGGATTGCCGGTGTTCCTAACGGGCTTCGCTGCTCCTCGGGTTGGCTCCTCTTGGCTCCATTTGCCTGGTCTGTGAAATTTTGTACATTCACAAAAATAACCCCCTGGTAAACATTTCCTCATTAGAAAAAGTAGCTGCCCTCCAAAAAAAATTTGCTTATAATTATTTACATGATGATGTGGCTGAAGTAACTTGCAGATTTTAATGTTTAAATTGACATCATATCAAATGTTTGTATCAAACAGAGTAACTTATGTAGGCCTCAACATTTTAGCTATTGGTACCATTCTCAGACAGATTAGCTGTTGAATTTGGAAACCTTTGCCTCATGTTGTCTGAGCTTGTTTATTAAACAACATCTAAGCCATGAAAAGGTGTTACACAGACCTTCCCTTTGTAGGGACACGTGAAAGCCCCGCAGCGCTCAGAGGGCTCAAACCCTCAGCTGGGCAAGCTGGGGCACTGACCGGGGCTGCTGCTATCGACCTCAGCCAGAGAGGAATTTGTGCAGCTCTTCTGATCGTCCTTAGGTGCTTCTTGGCAATATTCAGGTTTTCAGTTTTAAGTTGGAGATACTAAATACAATAGTATTATATATATATATGCATGTACATATATATATATAAATGGATCTTGCTGAGTGCACTTTGCAGGCTTATGCCAAGGAAAAAAAATAAATCATAGTAAGAACCTTCATGAGGATATAAAATTGTGTTGTATGTAAAAATACACACATACACACCCCCCCACAGAATTATAGAAGAGCAGAGCATACAGAAACCAGGCAGAGTAAAACCAACCCTTCAATAATGGGCCATGGTAGTTAAACTGCAGTACTTTGCAGGTGGACCTACGCTTCACGCTGCGGCTGTGGGCTGGCTTCTGGTGAAGCCAACCCATGGCAACTCCTCGAGGCTGGTTATCTCTGTGCTAAGACGCTCTGTTTTTAAGGCACTGGACCCATCTGGTGATCTCCCAGTCTATTCTCGACTGGCTCTCACACGTCCACACCAGACAGTCTATCCTGCAAGGACAGAGCCTCCTGCCTAATGATATGATAGCACTGAGCAAGCCTGGCCCAGAGAGTGAATATTCTACAAAAAGGTCTTTGCTGAAGTTAGATAAATAGATTGATTCATTGATCGATTGATTTAAATGACACTTTATCTTTTTTTTCCACTTCTTTCATGTTCTTTGATTTTCTACTATGGTAAACGAAACTAATGCAGAGAACCCTTTCTTTAATTCAGTGGTGGAAGTTGGTTTTTAAATGTCGCGTGCACTCTGTGCACTCACTTGTGCTAACCAAGTCAATATAATTGGAAAAGTTTTCTGCCAATTCTAACAATTCTAACTTTTTTTTTTTTTTTTTTTTTCCATTTTGGGACATTGGTGTGTGTATCCTGTGAACGCTGAAAGGGGAATTAATCCAGTCTGCTTTCCTGGGGACAAAAGGCTCCTGTGAACTTCCCACTGTACATGGTTTTGATCCCACGTTCTCAGTTTTATTTTGTGTTTTAAACTAAGGCACTAAAGCATATCTTCAGCAATGAGTTCTCAGTGGACTAGAAAAGTGTCACCGTGAAAAATGCTTCTGCTTTGTGTAGCCAGATAAGACCTGATTTCTCCAATCCCTGACAAGCTTTCCTAAGAAAACAGCATAATAATTATGAGAAATGAACACAGAACATTTTTTTTTCCCTCAGAAAAATGAAATGGCAATATGATTCATGCCTCTTACTAATGGACATTTCTGGCAGTATAAAATATGGAAGGACTTTTTTTATCACAGGCATTGGGATTTTAGCTACAGTAAATTATTAGCAACATCTAAAAGACAGGAGGATCTTCAAAGTTGAAGTTTAAAAAATAGGCCATGTAAAAGAATGTATCTATCATGGATTGAAAATACAGGGCAGGAGAGGTGAACACTGAATTGAATTTACATGGGATGATTGCAAGTGCAGTGCTCTTTTTTGGAAGCTTATGACTAATACTGGATCCCACTGTAACCTTTTGTTAACAAGAATTTAAGTGCCCTCCCTACATAAATGAGATTATTTTATTTAGAGTATACAAGCTGTACAGCTTGTTATTAATATGGTCTCATACACTTCGTCATATTTATAGTCTTACCAAATGTTAATGGTTTTTTTGGTGATTCCTCTCTGAATATCTGTTTTGCACTGAAATTCTAATTAGAAAAATGTGTTCAAAACAATTCATCTGTTTCTGAAACAGGATTGGGGAAATTATATCGCTCCGACTGAGTTAAATTTGTCTGAGTTTTTCCATGAACATTTCTATTCTGTGACTTAAAAGAGGGGTTTAAGAAGAGAGTGCATGGTGGTCCTTGTGCCTTTTCACTTGCTTCTGATCTTGAATCTGCCCAAGCAATTGTGACCCAATTGCCAAAACAATTTGCAGGAGCAAGCATTGGCTTCAAATCTTAAGAGTCACTGAAAAAAAAAAAAAAGAAAAATCAGCAGTTTTAGCTCCTACCCAAAGACTAGGAGAAATCTTTCTGGTGTTCAACGAGCTGATTTTCTCCCTTTGTGAATATGAATCAAACAGATTACAGATAATGCTTTTATTAAGGAATGAAAAAGAAAACTGACAAGATAGATAAGCAGGGTAATAGCATCTAAATATTAAAGCGTAAGAGTACTATTAACAATGTACTGTAGTTTCCTCTGGAGAATCAACTGCTAAACCATCTATTTGCTTCCTCTTGCAGTTACCTTCATTCACTGCTTTAAGATTTTTAAGTGCTGCTCCACAGTAAGGCTTTACTAAGCTCATTTAATCCGTTGGCACGACTCCTTTCTTACAGCTGCTTTTTGATCTGCTGTGAAGTTGTGCCCATCTCCTGGGCAGCCGCTGTCCTGGGCGCTCTGGCTGGACCAGCTGAGTCCCGCAGCTCTGATGCCGTGGTTCAGCTCTTGCAGGAACCCGTGTTACACCGAGAATTAAACATGCCCTCACCCCTCGCAGGTGACATCTGAGCACCCTCCATGCTTTCTGAGCTCAGGAGAGAGATTTCTACAGCCTTTCATGTCTCTTATACCTGGCAGGAGATTCCTCCACAAGGCCTTCCGCCCTCCTGGCCTTTTCAGGTTCTTGCCTTCGCACCCTGGTGTTTCGGATGACAGTCACTGGCGTGGGCAGACAGAGTTAACCAGGTGATACATCCACCCGTTGCTGCGATTACAGATGTTCTCCACCTTAATACAGAACTCCTGACAGAAGTACCTCTCAAGGATACCACCAGCACATACTCAAAACAACCCATTTTCCCATGCCCCCTTCCCACACGTCACCTTTTTGACCCACCAGATATTCTCAGGACATCCTCTTCTTTTCTGAGGGGGCACATGGAGGGGGTTTCACTGTAGGCTTACACTAAGAGGGCTGTCAGGGAGTGACTCTGTAAGGTATGCAGGCAGTGTGGTCGGGAGGCCGTACCCTTTGCGATGGGAGGAAAGGCATCAGGAGGGTCTGTTGAGGTTGGATGTTGGATTCAGACCACCTGGGATCCTGCTCAGTCCTGTGGCAGAGCAGTGAAATTTTTAGATTTATTAGATTTGTTTTCTTCTTCTTCCCTCCCTGATAGCATCAGCCACAGGAAGATTTCACCATTGGATCACCATTGTTACAAGCCCCGGGCCCCTGCAAACTCAGAAACAGGGGGGCTTCAGAGGCTGCTTTGCTCATACTCACCTTTTTGTTCTGTACTGAGCAAAGCGGGCAGCACTAAGGCTTAGTGCTCTGCCACTGTCAGGCAATGCTTTGAATGCCCAGAAGCAGGTTTTACTTCCAGACATAAAGCAGTTGAAGACTTTTTAACACTTACCATAAGAGTTCTGCACCACACACATACATTGAGAGACTCCCAACTCTGAAAAAATGTTGTCTAGCAGTTTATTTAATATCAAGTGCTATCTTTTTTTTTTCTTTTTAATTATTATTATTATTTTTTTAAATAATGTTCAATCTACTTTTCTGAGTGCTGGTAGCCAGCAGCTGGTGCTTACTACTGAGTTATGAGATTTTTCTTGCTACATTTGGGCAAGCTGGCACTTTCAATGTCTGGACAAGCTGCAGTAATGTTTTTCGGCAGATCTCAGTGTGTCTCTTTCCAAATATTAATGTGCAAAGTTCATACCTGACCTGCACAGACTTAGAGTGATGGACAAAAAACCTGCTCCATGAATAGATGAATCCAGGAATTAATTATGCTCGCTGTGAAAAATGTGGTCCTTGTTTCTATTCTGGTTTTATTTGGCTTACCTTCCAGCTAAAGGATCTTCCTTTTCCTTCAGCTTCTACTATTAGAAATCCTCTAAACAGATACTTCAATCAAATCAACTCTGAACTTCCTCTTCAACAAACTAAGTAGTTTGAGGTTCTTTTGTTTCCTGTTATTAGGTTCCCTGGACTTCAATCTTTCTTCCAAATCCTTTTGGAAGTCCTTTCATATTTTTCAGAGTTCTTCAAAGAATGTAGCTGTTAATGCTGGGAAGTATTCCAGGTATGGACAGAGTGTCTTCATTTCAACTGTGGTACAGTTGTGCTCTGGGGTGTGTTGGGAATTCTTGAGCGTCTAACTACGCAATACATTAAGCCATACTGGCCATGAGTTTGTGGTTGCATAAAGCACCGGGGAACACAAACTGTATCATCACAGCTTCTTTAGAATTCCATCTTCTACAAGCCTCCCCATGTCTCTCTAAAAGCCACCTGCATCTTTTCTATTTCATTAAAATGCCTGTTCTATGTAAAGAGGTTTAGTTCATCTCTGAAAAAGCATTATTAGAAATTTATCTTTCATAACTTACTTCCAATCCAGATGCCTACATTTGATAGAATGTTAATTTTGTTTTGTATTCACTAAGACAATTTCAGCTTGTTTAGGAACAGGTTTCATTGGTCTCTGTCCATGACTCTGTATTTTAACATACAGCATATTCTGTAAGGATGACGCATTAATCTGGTTAAGGAACTAGAACAGGTATTTCCAGACTGAGAGGTTTCACTCATTGAACCCCAAGGGCATTCTACTCTTTTACTGTGGGCTGAATTTATGACTTTTTATTTCAATTGAATCACAATTGTTATGCCAGCGATAAATTTGTCCCGGCTTGTTTACTGGCTTATTTGAATGATTACACAATTGTCACATTCTAGGAAATAATTCTGCTATTCAAAGCATAAGGCTAATCAGAATTTTCTCCTTGGAAATAAAAGATTATGGGTAAACAGCATAAAGGAGAACAAGGCTATATTATCTCATGAAAGATATCAACAAACACTAATCCCTTAAATGCTCAGTTTTGAAGTGGAATAGCACTATGCGTGGTATAGAATTAGGAATCAAATATACAGGATACAAAGGTATCAGTCTGTTCTACGAGAGAGGCAGACAAAGTAATTAGACAAATCATTTCGTTCTCCAGTTTGCCTGTTTCTGTAAGAAACACTCTTTCCTCCTATTATTTGTATGCTGAATTACTGTTTGCACAGCTTTTTGTGATTTTCAGTTAATACTGCAAGAGACAGTGTAATTATATTTGTTTTAGAAGTACTGTTACTATGTCAACACTAGTATTCTCTTACCTAATTATCACTTTGAATCACCCTACATGAACCGTGATATATTTTATAGTTTCGTCAAGTGACTTAGTTGAATACTATAGGCATTTGTTTTACTTGAACAATGCCCAAGAAGGCATATTGTACTGTACTTGGCCACATTAGATTGCATTCAAGAACACGAAGAAGAGCTGTCTGGAGAACTTTAGTACATCATCATTCTTACAAAGTTTGCTGGCATTTCTCATACTTGCCCAGCAACAAAATATGCAAGCCAATCTGTTTTAATCAATGACTCAGGAAGCAGCAAGTTAATAAAAAAATTGAAGATACGGTACTTTAAAAGTCAAGTCTTGAAAACTCATATCTTCAACACATTGAGCTGAATTTTAACCTAGGAAAATTGTGATTTCTCTAGTAATACTTAAATAAATATAAGTCTATTGACTTTTAAGCTGTGAATTGAAACCTCTAGCTGATGTATGTTCTACCTGCATAAGTCGAAGAAAAAATGGCTTTGCCAAGAAACGTTCTCACTTCACAATCATATGGACAAAATGCTCTCAACATACAAATTGCTTAATGAGGTGGAATTGCCAAGACATTAATGTACATCTTCAATTTTTTCCTCCTTCATTATGCTGGGTTTATATAACCTAATTGCTCCCCAGCCATGCAGTGCTATATAAGCTGTTTCAGTAAAATGTTCACAACTACTCAGGTCTGCTATTCAGAGCACAGAACTTAAGAGTTGTAAAATAGCTCCTAGGGAAGGCTTGTCTGTCTAAAAATAGGTCCCAGCAATGAGGTTGCAATTGTACTTCAAAAAGTTTGTCAGAAACGATCACAACCCTGATACAGCCCTGGATAAGGATGCGGGATTCATCAGCACTTGACGTACAACAGCCATATTGTTTAGGTGAATACAAAACCAAGTAGCAATATTTTAGTGCATCACTTGCTAAGTTTATTGCTCATGAAAATATGAGATTGTAGAAGTATCTGCCACACACAGAAACAGGTAATGCGGCCTCACAGTCACATCTGACAGCCCACGGTCAGGCTAGAAGTTAGTGACAGCACAGCTGATGCCGGGGTATGCTTAGTTCCATAAAATAGTTACAGTAGTTCATCTCTCTCTCTCTCTCTCTTTTTCTTTCCATAGGGTGCAAAAATAAATGAATTAATTCATTCTTTAAAAGCCTGTTTATAACTCAAGATCTGTTTATAGTCGCAGGGCTGGCCCTCCTCCGTTAGCAACATCCCGGCCTGGGAGGACACGGAGTGGTGAAGGGAGACGGGCAGGCTTGTGGAGAGTGTCACTGGAGAAATCCTAATCATGCCACATCCTCATTAAATAGTGCTCGGCTGTTTCCTAACAGCAGCTCAAGGGGGTTTCTGAGAGCTGCAGCCCTTCCTGACCGACGGCTCAACGTGCCGATGAATGCCTCGATGTATTTTAGGCGCTTCCTCTGCATGCGCTGGAGCAAGAGGGGACACAAAAGGTCAAAGCAGCCTGCTCTGAGAGGCTCCAGCTAATTAGAGGAATTGTGGGAACTGGAAACCCTGACCTTTAACTATAAATCTTCATTGTTGTTGCCCAATCGCCTGATTTGGGGTCAGGAAGTGCGGGGCTGCTCAACCCAAGGGGGAGCACCACAGACTTGTTTTCCTTCCTCTGCCTGTCCCGCCGTGTGTGTGACACCTCTCCTGCCTTCCTCCCATCCCCAGCCGCCACCAGCCTACCCTCAGGGCCCTTCCCCGGGGCACGGAGCACCGGGAGGTGATTTTGGGGCGAAACCAGGGGGTGTGGAGGCTAGGAGCCGCTAGGGGGCCCTCGGAGCCCACGGAAGGCCTCGGCCGCCGGCGCCGCCATGGCTGCGCGGAGGGGCCCGAGCGGGGCAGGGGTTTCCCTCCGCCACCGCCTCAAACCCGGCCGAGGGGGCTCTGTGCTTTTATTTATAAACACGCATTTTTAGTTCTGAACATGGAAAGGCTTCTGAGCGTGCTGGAGCGTGCTCACACACGCCGGGTTTCCTACTTCAGCGCCTGACCCCACTAGCAGCCTGCCGCCGCCGCAAGCAGCGCACCAGGGCTCTCCTTCGGGCTCCAGGCTCTGCCTGAACAAACTCATCTGGACCCGCGCCTGGGCTTCCTGCAAATATTGTAACAAATGAATTACTGGCAGGGATGTTTGCTGGCGAGGAGTCACTGTGCAGCTAAAAGACAAACACATGGTGCGATCGCATTGAAATCTTTCGGCACCACCAAATTTTATTTTTATTTTTTTTGATAGGCGGTCACTCGCTGCAATACAAAAGCATTTTTAACGTAATGGCCCGAGTGTGACATACCTGGCACTACAGAAACTTTTAAGTTGTGATTTTTTATTTCACTCAAGCAATGCAGCCTTAGTTTGTCTGCTTTTCAGTCTGGCAGGAGAGAGAAACATTTCTGAGGAAAGAAAGAAGCTAATTGATCCACTTGTTTGTGAGGGTGGCCATCAGTAATATTTATCTGCTTGCAGCATTTTTGCTGTCTCCGCTGGAGGGGAATTCTAGCCAGGGGAGTTTGGAGAGTATGCACAGTTTATTTTATTCATTTTTAAAATATTTATACAGTCTGTGTGCTACTCATTAGAGAAAACAGCAAAACCGAAATGAACCCCAAAGCAGATTGAATGAGTGCAATAGGAGGACAGAAGCTAGCACTGGCTTGCTTTTGTGACCGAGGTCAAATGGAGAATCTGGAGGGAAATAGTGTAGAAATGTTTCAAAATTTAGTAATATTTTTTTAGCATTAAGCTAAGGCTTCAGGGAACTGACGCAGCTTTTCTGATAGGAGTGATTTAATGTCAGAAATCTAAGATAAAACTGGGTTTGTGTGGGAGGGAAGTAGATGGAGGTTTAGATGAAGAACATTTCTTATAAATTAGGACAACTGAGCAGAATGGAAGCAAGGACCCACTTCTGATGGTTGTGGTTCTTCTGAAATACTGAGCTTTTTCTGTGAAGGCAAAGGAAAACCATTCTAATTAATTAGATTTATTTACAGCAACTGGATTTGGGAGCAAAATAATTACCTCGAGACTGAAATGCAGCTGCAACACACATTCCAGATGTGAAATGTAGCACTGTTTCACAGCTGACCCGATTTTCTGATCTTAAATTCAGAATTGGTTAGGATTGATAAATGAATAAATTCATAGTGTCCTCTGAATTTATCCAATGCAAAGATGCTGTCACACTCCCCATATAATCAGATGTGTTTTGGCGACAAACAGGGGAGCAGCTTCCTGCCAAATACAAAAATCAACCTGAGAAAGGTCATCTGCTTGTTTGTGGGAGGTAGGAGACTGCTGCCCCAGGGCATGTATGCTCACAAGATCTTAATTTGCGTTGCTGTTTGAAAGTTGGCTCAGCAACAGGTTATCACCTCGCTCCTGATCTGGATGACCACTGCGATCCAGGTAAGCAAATCCACTGGGAGCCCTCTGCTCCTGGGGAACCCAGCCAAGCACCCGCTGCCTCCGACCACATTTCCCTCTCAGGAAATGCATGCTTCCCACTTGTCCTTTTAGTTCTACTCCCACAGTTCAGACCATTTTTATATTAGGCCACTGACAGGCATCATGTGAAAATCTTGAAAGGAAGAAGGAAAAGAAGAAGGAAAAGAAGAAGGAAGGAGTTAAAAAGCTAAAAGTTTGCCACTTTCTTTAGGTACTGAATGAGACCTAATGCTTGCAAGAGCATCAAACAAGATTTCCTATGACTTGCCTAGCTTTCCAGAAGACAGTGATGACAAGTGAGTATTTATTTTCCTCAGAAATTTTTGAAGGAAATTTTGTTTTGTAAATGGATATGCTGTCCCATATTTAATGCTTGTTTCAAACTGAGCCTATTAGTCAATCTAATTAAATTGATGTGTGTCATTTTGCTATTCGTTTGTTATTTTTTCCTCAGTATAGCTGGACAGAAATATCACAAGCATGTGATGTACATCTCCAGCCTACTAATATTTTTCTAGCTATCAGAAGTGGTTTTGTGATGCTCTAGCTGGCTTAATTTTTCTCAAGTGTCTAACCCCTTTTTACCTTCATTTCGGATGTCTGATTGAATATGAGTGGTCCAGATTTTCAAAGGTCCAAGAATCTGAGTCCTCAGGAAAAAAAGGCAGGCCCTTTTGAGAAGCCTTTGTCTCAGAAGCAATTTTAATGCTTTTGCCTTAGGAGGCAGTCTGGGCTTAGTGTACACAATGCAAAAAATCTCCCACAGTTCACTAGGTTAAGGAGAACTGTACAAGAAGCCCCAAAGTTAACTGAAATGCACTTTATTTCCTCATAACTTGTGCCACCAGATACCAAACTTTCTTACAAGAGTAAGGGGTTTCTTTTGGCATAGGTCACTGTAGTGGGTCTTCTGCAAAAATGTCAATGCTGCCTCTGCATCACTAAGTGCTTGGAGGAGCAGGGGTTGCTACGCCAGGGCACTGATATTCAGCAACAGATCCAGCAGTAGACAGCCTGAGAAGCTATAATGTCCAGGAGGGTAAAATTGAGCCCTTTTGAGGATTAGCTAAAAAGTGATCCTTCATGAAGACGAAAAAGAATTCCTGCAAGAACGAGGCCAGTTCTCCACATTACCTACCCCAGCTTATGACTTCTCCAGTAGTAGAGATGTCAAACAAGTTTGAGATGTTCCTTTAGGTGGTTTTAAACATTAGCTTTCTGGTGGAAGCCCTTACTGGGTTGTATGGTATTGGGCAGTACTAAGCTGATCAAATTTCATGCAAAGATAGACCAGGATGTTATGCAAAGGAACTGCAGTGTTTATCCTTGAATAAACAAACTTTTTAGTTTGCTCCTTAATGTGTCAGAAACAGCTGCTGTGCCTCTCTGTGAGGCGGAATTCTCAAACAAGGACATATTGGGGGCAACATAAAGTTATAGAAAATGGCATAGAAAAAGTAGCACAATGATGGAAAGCTAAATATAGCCTAGCAGGAGAAAGTGTGAAGTATTATTGCTCTGTTTTAGATAAGGCAATTGCCTTAGTATATTCATTTTTCAAATATAAATATTGTATCATGGTAGCTTTATAGACTGTAACGTAGTGCTTTTGCATGTATAGGTATAGTTGTAGGGCATGCATATTCAAAATATCTGAATTAAAGTGTTTATCCAACAGTGACATGGGAGAGTGGGCATGGTGCCTGCATCCTGTGTGTCTTTCTATCCTATACCTGTGTTGTGAGTTGTGTGAATACCCTATTTTCTCAGCCAAAAAATAACAGACAATTAGCATCAGGCTAAGAACCCTAACACTGCTGTACAGAGGTTAGCCCAGTAGCTTGTCTATCGCAGTGACAATGGCACTTCAGCAGTAATGCTCAGAGAAAGCACAAGGGAGAGTATGTCAACAGTGATCTATCCATCACTGCTGTCCTGAGCCAGAGGTTGCATTGAGACTGCATTTTCTTTTTTCTTTTTCTTTTGTTTTATATTTTTTAACTAGTGGACTAGCCCTCCCTGAATTTCTGTAATGACTCTTTGAGTTTATCTACACTTTTGGTCTGCACAGCAGCCTGTGACAATATAATTATGCACTATGCAAAGAAATACCTGCTCTCTCCTATTAATTTGGCACCTGATAATTTCAGTGGGTGCCCTGTAGTTTTTGTGTGGTGCGATGCAGTGAATAATCATTACCTCATCACCTTTTCAACACCATTCATTGTTTGTAGCCTTCCTCATTTGCCTTTTTCTAGGTTGAAGAGTTCTCATCTGTTCATTATTCCCTTACAGAAACTGTTCCCTGCCTTGGTCCATCCTTGCTGCCTTCATCTCTGTTTTTCAACTTCTACCCTCTGTAAGGTGAAAGAACCAGACTGCATGCAAAGGTTTGTCCAGCATGGACAGATTTTTGTTGAAACAAAACATGAAAGTAGATTATAGCCTTGTCCTGATTTGTTTCTGAAGAGGCTTGATAAAATCAAAGGTTCTGAGTCACAAGGTGGGAGAAGTGATAGTGCTGTCACTTACACATATATCAGTTCCCATAATGCCATTAGGTCACAAAAGGAATGAAATTTGAACTCAGATCTGCCTGTCTTTAAGAAGGGAACTGCTCCAGTGCCCGAGCTACAGGCTGATCTGAATTATGTCTCTCCAGTTCAAGCTGCTCTTCCCCCCCCACCTCCTCAGAGCTCTTTTAAAGCTCCTGGAGCAGGGACTGAACCCCAACTATTTCACTTTCTAGGCATTTGCTTCTTGCACTCAGTAAGGTAAATAGTTCCTTGCTCATGCTCTGCTCCTTTGCTATAAACAACAAACTATTGAGTACTCTTAATAGCTATCACCTTATTTCCTTGAGTAAGTTTGGGCTGTCATTCTCCAGAGCATAAGAGTTCAGAATCCTCATGGCCCAGGGCTGTTTTATCAAAAAAAGGCAATTGCTGATGGTGTACTTGCTAATTACTTATCTGGTTCTGTATCCTCTTAGACAGCAGCTGCAGAAATCCTGCTAAAAGTGGCTGTTCAGGAACAGAGCATTTTTGTGGGAGAGTAGTTGTGGCACTGGCCTCGCTTTGACTACTCAGAAAAAGTTCTTTGGAAGTTGGAAAGGAGGCACTGCTGAGCTCAGCACAGCTACCCACACGCTCCTACCAGCAAAGGTGCTTTAATTGCTCGAAGAAAGGACAGTTTCTTAGACAACACTTACACAGCAGAGAGCTTATCAGCTTGAAGCTTTCTGCTCAGCTTGAAAACTAATATATAATTTCTGCTGTGTGTGGAGTCCTGCAGCTTGTGATCCCAACAACTCTCAGCTCCTGTGGTAAATCTAGCCCTGGGTGCCCAGCCCTCCCCAGCCGCCTTCTTCCCCTGGGCCCTTTCCCAACAGCCTTTTGGAAGCACAGCCACAGAGGATCCTTGCAACGAAGAAAAACAACAATTTCACCTGTTGCCTTCCTGCATCCAAGACAAAAAAGGGACATGTGGTACCTCCTAGGTAAATGTAATTAGAGAAAGCATTGTTGGCCTCCATTAGGCATAATTAGATGCTGATTGGCAGGCAGCTCTTGTTCTGGCCAGTACCTCTTCCACGTGGTTCTTCCTGCCTTGGAAGTAGCCAGGGTATTCAGCAGCAACACACAGTGATGCTTTCTGGCCTGTTTTAGGCCCAGAAGCTTTCACAAAATGCACGTGCTTGATTAACAAGGAGCTATTTCTGTACTGGCATGCCTGGATGATTTCTGGTCACTCTGGCCAGCGTGGGAGATGCTATGTCTTTCAGTTCCAGTTCTGCTTGTCCTCACAGTGGTCTTTAAAAAACAAACATACACAAATTGGTGTTCATAGCTTGAAAAATGAAACAAAAACAAAAACCCCCAACTTGTTGGCAGTTGACTTTCTGTTTTGGGAAAAAAGTTTGCATTTGCACTCAGAAGCACAATTCTGTCTGCGATCCCAACCACCAATGAGATGTCATAGGTTGTGTGGGGACACAACATTTGACCTGCTCGTGACTCAGAGTTCATCTGCAGTGCAAGAGCAGCTATCGGAGCTTTGCACGTCACCCTACCACATACCCTCTGGTCTTAGTGATTCATATCTCTGCATCTGCTCTGTCGTCTCTAACTTGGCAGACGCATCTAAACAGTGTTGCAAGGTGTAAGGTCTTCTGCTTTCCCAAGAAAGTCCTTGAATATGAGGATCTAGATGGTGTTTTTGTGAGCTGGTCTGAAATCAGTGCTCCACCAAAACACTTGAAAGGCAGCATTCTGATCTTGTGAAGATTACTTCCTTTATCCTCTTCCATTATTAATACAATCTGAGGCTCTCCTATTCCAGGCATTTGAAATATATTCCTGTTCAAAAAGTTATTCAGAAACCGAAACGTGAACACTTCAGGGATAAGATTGATAGTCCGAGCATTGCCACGGCTAAATCAGGTTGCCTGCTTTGGGATGCTGTTATATAATCATAGAATCATTTCAGTTGGAAAAGACCTTTGAAATCATCAGCCTGTCCTACCGAGTCCCACCACTAAACCATGTCCCTTAGTGCACACAAAACTTCCTTGGGCAGGAATTTAACCAACTCTGCTGCGCCGCTCCAAGTTAAAAATAAAACAATGACAAACGCACACTTTTAGAAAAGTGTCTTCAACCTTGCAAGCACTTCACTTCTAAGGCAGTAACATCCTTTACCCACCTCAGGTACATGCTGAGACTCATTCTGCTGAACTTTGGAGCTTGATGTAGATGCCTTACAGGAGTATTGCTGGTGCAGGTTCCTGCTATGACAAAAGAGGAAGCGCCGTATTTGCAGGACAAGTCAGACGGTATGTGGGTTGAATCACCCTTTGAATATGCCTGGTTTTCCCCCTGTTGATTATATTTTTGGCAAAGGAAGCCTTGTTCCTGATTTAGTTGCCCTGGTGAAGGGGTCAGGGTCCTACTGGTGGAGTGAGCCCTGCTCCGAAGCAGGCACTGAAGTATGCACTGAAAGCACCCAGAGCAACGTGACATTTAAGCAAAAAGAAAATTAAATAAAGCAGGAGTCATTTCAAGATGACAGATTGATTTGCCTACCTAACATGCAGCATTGAGCACGGTGTGACAGATAGAGTAAGTGATACAGTATTGCCCAGTGTAGAATAAAATCATTCTCGTGATAGTAGCTTATCTCCCAGTTTATAGACATGGAAACAAGCCACCAAAACCTTGCACTCTGATGAGCCCCAGAGCTGCAGCAAGGGAAGGAGCAGGGCTGCGCCGCTGAGGAAGGGAGGCAGAGGAGAGGGGGAAGGAACAAAGCAGAAGGCAAGTGGAGGGAAAAAAAAAAGCTTTCAGCAGTGATGAGCCTTTGATTCACGTTGTTCATATCACAAAACCATGCCCCAAAGGACCCTATCCGAGATGTCGTTACTTTTTGTCTGCTTGAGCTCATGGTGAACGCTTACATGAGATATTTTTTGGAGAAACAGAATGGAGAGCAGAATGATTTTTATTGATTGGGAAAGTCAAACTACGTGGGACATTAAAAAGTACAGTTGAAAAAGTTTAAAATCTGCTCAGAGGGTATCTCACTCTCCACTTTGCTTTATTTGTGCAGATATTATAGCTCTTTTCTGATATTTGCTGTGAATTTTGTCATTCAGAAGGTAAAATACAGCAGTCTGCAGAAACTCAGGAGATTGCAATGCATGGACAAAAGCTTACCAGGTGGAACAAAACTGACATTCTACCCCGTTTTTCCCTAATACTTCCTGGTCTATGTAAATTTTTTTAAGCATTTCCCATAGCTGTAATCCTAAATATATATATATATAAATCTGATAAATAATAGGAGAAAGAATTATTACCTCTGTGAGTGCGTTACAGAAGAAAGCATGCAGTATTTTTTTTTACTGATGGTAATGCATCCAAGACTGGAAATGCTACACCAGAGAGATGGCAGGAACGTTGATTCTGTTTGTCTGCTAAGGCCAAAGGCTGATAAGGTTGGGAAAGACCTCACAATATCAATTTTAAATGTCTGAATTAAATTCAGCTGCGGGGAGGGGAGAAGAGTTTGGGATCTCAAGATAAGGGGACAGCTGTGCTCTGGAAAGCTTCTTTCTCCATCCCTTAGCCCTCAGACTTGTGTTTAACCTTGCAGGTGATGCATTTCTGAAGTGACTAAAAATCCTGATGTGAATAACTCAGTGAAAGCAGGAACACAGACTGTTTTTATAAAAGGAGAACGCAGCAAGCCTGGGAAGCACTAGCAACTGTAGCATATATAGCCTGATAATAACATTACCTTTGGGATAGTTACATGTGCAAGTACTCCTTTACACCAGTAATTCAACTACTGCCTTGTAGCAATGTAATTACCCTGCTTTCTCTTTGAAGGCCAGCTGCAGTTTCAATTCATTTACATTCTAAAGAAATCCTTTTTTTTTTTTTTTTTTTTTTAATAATAAAAAAGCCTTCTAGTTCTTAACAGGCCTGGAGATCTTGACTAGGCCAGTGCTGTGGAGAAATGTGACGCTTCTCAAAAGTGCCTGGCAGGCAATTTAAGTCTTCTGTTTCATCTGCAGAATCAGAGCTACCTATTACAGACAGCTCTGCGGGTTCCTACCCATTCATACATGGTTTTGTGGGAGGACAAGACATTCCCAACAGCTCGCTTGCATTAAGTCTCTCAGGGATGTTTGTTAAGGCTTTGGTTTTGACTGGACACTTGAAATTCGGTGGGGAGCAGCATCCTGCCATCAGCAACTGGTAACAAACTGCGATGGCTGCTGTATGTCACTAAACATCCAAGCATGAGGCAGTGGCTTCTTCCGTCAGAAATACCAACAGCTCCAGTAATGAAAATGTGCAAGACAAAACTCCGTGTGTGTCTGGATGGTGCACAGTCATAAAGGCTGTGCAATGAATATGTTTTCTAAATGGATCAGCAAAATACATTGAATAGTTACCTGTTCAGAGAACACTGTGCATTCTGTGCGCTGCTGGACACAGGAGGGTCTGTGAAAAAAGGTAACTGTAAAATACGAGAAATGTGAATATCAGTAGTTGCAAAGCAGCTGTGTACAAAAGCTGCAAATCTTTTATTTTTATTTTATTTATTTATTTATTTTATCTAACTTGAGCTGTACTGAATCTGGTGTCTAATCTAAGCTAATTTCCTATCCCACTGTGGGCCTCTGTCATCCCATCTGGACATGGTCCATCCTCCCCACCAGTTTTAGAAGGTGTGTAGAAAACTACACAAGGCTGGAGAGAAACTTTTAGATAGCTCAGGTTAGGTGAGATGAATTAGGACTACATCCCAGGGGTCAAATTAATGCTATTACGGCTCACCTAATTCTGTTCTGATATTTCCCAAGACTGATGTATCTCTTTCAAGAGATTTCCTGGATGCATATGGAAGGGGTCCATCAATTCCCAGATTGTATCAGAATTATTTACACCCACGCTGCACAGAAAGCTGGACTCTCTAAAGATCAGAGAAGTGCTAAAAGGCTCAAGTTCTTCTAATGGAACATTCCCAGGTGAAAAAATAAGGCATGTCCACGGAGACTTGATAACCTTAATGACCCAACGGTTTGAGCTGTTCTCTTTGCAATGTCTCTGTTCTTCTAACAAAGATTTTTCACAGCTGTGGAGGTGTCACAAAGATGATGTGGAAAGAGCTTGTAATATATGATTTTGAATGGTGTCTTTCATTGCCTAGGGACCTTAAAAACAGGCCCTCTGTATCCACTTTTGGAAGCTGTATTGAAGTGGAGATAATTTTACCTAAGCAAAATAAATAAATAAATAAAATAAAATAAAATCTAGGCAAGAATGCTGTTCCTGAGGCTGAATTATATTTAGCACTAACTCCTTGCAGGCTCTATTTTCACTCTGTCAATAACAGATGTGCTGTTTGCAGGGTATGGCTGAACAAATCTATTTTCAAATGTCTCCTTGACTCCTTCACAATCTGTTGCATTCCACTGGTAGTACACTAAGCTGCTCAGTTGGGAGAAGAAATATGGGAGATGGGAACAAACTTGAATTTATTCATTTAGAAAAAAAAAAAAAAGGAAAAGAAAAAAAAATGATCTTTGGGTTCTTTTTATTTATTCACGAGTAAGTCAAATCAGGAAATCCAGTTTTGTAATTTCTGGCTCCAGGAGCAGTGATAGGAACAATAATAATAAATATTAGCTCTTATTAGCGGAGAACTCTCTTTTGATTACTTACAATTACTTATTTGCATGCACCGTTTGTTTAAATTGTACCCGTGCCAGGAGTGCCTCTTTATGCAAGCACATATGGTCTTCCTCAAGGTCTCAAGGCATTGCAAGTCAACATGTAAAATTATATACCACAAATATAGGCATTAATTTTCACTCAGCATAATTATAATAAATCAAATTTTTACTTTGAAAGTAAAGCAACAGCTTTTAAGTTGATAATTAAATGACTCATTGAGGTTAACAATAAGAAACAGCATGTGGTTCTTAGAAAATGGAAAATATTTTTTGTGCAAGAACATTACAATTTCAGAGATAAGGTTAGTTCCAAGAAATTATTTGCCTTATTTGACTGAGGGTTAATGATTGCCCCTTCAATGCTACCTTACAACAGAGTGAAAACCTTCTGGAAGGGCTTTTAGGGAGTGACAGGAACTTCTTGGAGCACACCTCTGAAGGCCAGACTCCCAGGGCATTCCCCATGGGCTATACTGCCCTACCTAGGCACTTCAATATTTTGGTCAAGACTAAAAAAATTAGGGAACAGACTAAAATTATGATACTTATTCAAAAAAAACAAAGCATGAAGGTTTTCTATTAGCCTTCTAACTTTAAAATTAACAATTAGTGCTACAACATTGGCACTGATTTATGGGACTGGATCTTTGAAGGGGGTAGAGTATTTCCACCAGAGTCCAAAATAAACAGGTCTAAAGCAACGTTATCTTCAGCTAAATATGTTGGTTAATGCCAGATGAGGGTGTAGCTATCTTTATTAACTCTATAAATGCGAATACCTGCATGTTCACCTGAAGACAACGTGGGTGTGTCATTGCTAGCAAACAGCACCCAGGGCCAGTCACCGACACAGAGATTGACTGGCATGAAACAGGCTATGTCCATACCATTAAGCACTCTTATCTGCCAAAATATGCAGTCTGCCTCTTCGGAGTGGTATGCTAATGCCTGAACAGGGGCCAAGAATGATGTGGGGGAGTATTTCTTGGCCTGGACCAGCAGTGTGGCAGCGTGTTCTAAGAATTCAGTGTGTGAGTGAAGACTTAGCCCACGTCCCCTTAGCTGCGTGCTGAGAAAGAAACCATACATGGCACATTCTGCTACACTTGTCAGGAATGAACAAGGAGGAAAAGGATGCGGTTTGACCTTGCCTTGCTTCCCTCCAAACATGCAGAGTTGCTCCTCAGGGTCACTGCCCAGGAGGTCTTTTGGGGTGGCTGGTGTTTCAGAGGAGGCTGCAGAGTTGGGATGACCTGTGTGTGGATCTGTTTCACCAAGAGTCCACACCAAAGTATTTCTGCAACTGTTCTGAGGAGATTAGCAAGTTTTTGATGTCAGCCAAACATTCAGTTTGGGTGGCTCTCTCCTTGTCCTCCACGTGGCTCAGCTACATGCAGAGGGAGCTGTTAGAGTGCAGCTTCCCTTGCTTTCTTTTCTGACACTTGATACCATACTGGTCAAAATGTGTGGGGTGAGCTGGCTCCGGCTAGCAGCCAAAGTCCCACCCTGCTGCTCAACCTGCCCCCCTCCCAGCAGAGAAAAAGAAAAGGGAAGAATTTTCTCCCAGGGGAGAAAATAAGAAAAATGGGTGAGAAAGCTCATAGGTCAAAATAAAGCCGGGGAGATCCTCACCAATTTCTATTGCAGGAAAAACAGATTTGACTCTGGAGAATTCAACTTAATTTATTGGAAACTAAAATGAATATTTAATGACAGACTTGGCTAGTGGGAAGCAAAAACAGCAACAAAAAAGAAATGAACATGCACACTTAAGGAAGACACCTTTCCTCCCCTGATCCCAGGCTCAACTTCATTCCAAGCATCTCCCCTTCAGTGAAGTGACAAGTGGCATGGCAGGGGGTGGTGGTGGTGTGTGCATTCAGGATGTAGCTGTTTCTCTCTGCCTCTCCTTCATTCTCACTCTTTCATGTGCTCTACTGTGCGTTTCCCATGAGCTGCAGTCCCTTTCAGGAATATCTGCTCTGTCATTGATTTGCCAGGTGTTGCAGGGAGTACCTGCTCTGCCGTGAAGCACTTCCTCCTGTGTGCTTCTCGCACTTTTTGTTCCCTCCTCTGCCTGTCCAGTATTCTCTCCCCTTTTGCAACTGTTTTTCCCAGAGGTACCACCAGCTTGCTGTGCTGCAACGCAAGAAGCTCAGCTGGAATTGGATGTGTCTGACATGGGGCACCCATGCCCTCTCCTCATGGAAGCCAACCCTGCAGCATCCCCCACTGCCAGAACATTGCCATGGACACTTGGCACAAAGTCTTGGAGAGGCTCCTGCAGAAAAGCGTGTGCTGGAGTGTACTGTCCAAGCTGTGTACATGCCTGATGACATTGTGCTTAACAGTCCTTGAGATGAAACTAAGAAAAAAATGGGATTATTAGTAGGATTAATTCTGTTTTCTGTTGAAAATCCATTTTTCTGTCTGCTATGTTAAAAATATGCAAATGGTTATTCTCAGAACAGTACAGTTTGATCAAACGTGTTGTGGCCATCACATATGCCATGTTTCAGACTCCTGCTCTAGCCTGTAAAACAATAGACCTTAGCATGTCAACTCAGAAAATGCCAGTCCATTTTCGCCATGCATGAAGTGACTGTAATGGAAGGAGTCATGAAGTACATAGTGCATCATTTTTTCAACTTCTGCATGGTGAAATTTTAACTAGCAGGAAATAGTGCCTAATAATGCAAGGTTTTGGACAAGTATAACTTAAACCATTGATCTCAGAACTACCAGCTATTTTCAAATACCTTATGGGACAGGAGAGGTCATTACATCATTTGATGTAGCTTCCCAAGTGTCACAAACAATTAAGGATACTCTGTGTTGAAGTGATAATAGTTTCTTTATGGTCATACAGTATGTTCTCAGCTAAAAGGCATGTTTGAGAAAGCATTAGACTTAATACAGAAAGTCTAAACAACGAAGAGTAAATGTTTTCAGCTGGTAGTTTCAGTGGTTAAGCACCTGCTTGTTCAAACATAGTTTGCGTTTGATCTACATCCCAGCCTGCATCCCTCCCTTCATCCCTGTTTTCCTCCCTTACCTCCCTCCCTCTCTTTCTCTTCCTTCATTTGCTTTCTTTCACCACTGTTCTAGATAGGCTTTTCACTGCTAGAACTAAAACCCATGTTACTATTCAGTAGTTTCTTCCTCTGAAGGTGGAAGTCCACTCTGGTTATGGACTGGGCAGTCACCATCAATATGACGTTTAATATGAACAAGTGCTGGATTCTGCACCTGGGACAGGGCAATGCGGAATATATGTAGAAGATACAAGAGGCTGGAAAGCAGTCCCGTGGAAAGGGACCTGGGGGTGCTGGTCGCCAGCAAGTTGGCCATGAGCCAGCAGTGTGCCCTGGCAGCCAGGAGGGTCAACTGCACCCTGGGGTGCATCAGGCCCAGCACTGCCAGCGGGTGAGGGAAGGGATTGTCCTGCTCTGCTCTGCGCTGGGCGGCCTCACCTCAAGTGCTGTGTGCAGTTCTGGGAGCCACAGTAGAAGAAGGACACGAAACTATTAGTGAGTGTCCAAAGGAGGGCTATGAAGATGGTGAAGGGTCTAGAGGTGAAGACGTATGAGGAGCGGCTGAGGTCCCTTGGTTTGTTCAGCCCAGAGCAGAGCAGGCTGAGGGGAGGCCTCATGGCGGCCTGCAGCTCCCTCACGAGGGGAGCGGAGGGGCAGGTGCTGAGCTCTGCTCTCTGGGGACAGCGACAGGACCCGAGGGAACGGCATGGGGCTGGGACAGGGGAGGGTCAGGCTGGGTGTTAGGGAAAGGTTCTGCACCCAGAGGGTGGTCAGGCACTGGGACAGGCTCCCCAGGGCACTGGGTCACAGCACCAGCCCTGCTGGAGTTCATTTGGACAAAGCTCTCAGACACACGGTCTGATTTTTGGATGGTCCTGTGTGGAGCCAGGAGTTGTACTCAATGATCCTTGTGGGTCCCTTCCAACTTGAGGTATTCTGTAATTCTATGATTCTTTGGTCCTAATTTTCAGTAAGCTGAGAGAGACAAGGCTCTTTGTCACTCCAGTTCTCCAAAAGTTTAGTTTCTTTATCTTCTCCAACTTGTCAGTACCCTGTTATAAAAATGGGCCCCAAACCACACGTAGTATTTCAGTCTTAAATCACTAATACCTATAGTACTTAATCAGTTTTATAATCAACCCTCCACTAGCTAATGCATTAACCTGTTTTTTGTTGCTATAGTTTCGGTATGGAATACTTATGATGTCTACTGTCTCCTTACCTTCTTTCATTTTTTCCCCTATTTGATAGGTCTAGACTTCCCTTCGTCTTTCTGTAAAGGAAGAACATCATTTGGCTATGCCAATTTCTTTGGAGAGCTTCAGATTGCAATCTAGAGGGTTTTGTCTGCCTTGTTTTCCATTAATGTTTGCCACTTTTTCAGTCCTTGTCCCTGGAATTTACTCCTTGATCACTTTTGAAAACAGCCGTAGTGACAAATTTCCCACAGTCACTGACGGTACTCTATTGGTAATGATGTTTTCCACAAATAGTGTTAGCTTTCTACGTTATTTCATTTGTTATTTAGTGGCAACTTTTTGATCAGTATAATGTTGTATTAATTCAACAGCTGTATGAAAGTCTAAGATAACTGTGGAGCTATGACACACTTAATCAAAGTTGTAATATCATTTTAGAAGTAATTCAGGTTTATTTGACAAGAGCTATTTTCCTAAAACCAAGCTGATGAGGTTTTATTACATTCCTATCCTCTAAATCTTTTTAAAGTTAAACCAATGAAAAATGGCATTTACTAATTTCATAAGGAAGACAAAAGAAAGATGCCTGTTGCAGTCAAGGCTTTTGTTGAACTTATAGTCTAACCTGTATCACAGAACGTGGCAAGTGGCTGCTCATGGTACAGGATGAGGGCAAGATGGCACTGATCGGTTATGATGGGGAAATGTAGCCTCAAAAAAAAAAAAAAGGCAGATTCAAGCCATCATCTAAAATTATTCACTTAAGGAAAGGAAAGGTTAAAGAGAAAAAAAACAGATTAGCAAAGCCCAAGATTTTCATTGCTATCACCCAAAGGCAGTGTTTTGTAAATAAGACAAAGAGGAAATTGGGAGTTAATGAACAAAATTTTATGTGCTGCATGCTGTGTCTAATAATGAAAGCATGGGTGGCTTGGCCTGCTTGCATTTGGGGGACAGCAAATGTTTGGAATAGGATAGGATAGGATAGGATAGGATAGGATAGGATAGGATAGGATAGGATAGGATAGGATAGGATAGGATAGGATAGGATAGGATAGGATAGGATAGGATAGGATAGGACCGGACCTACAAAGATCATCAAGTCCAACTGCGTGACCACTTCAGGGCTAACCAAAAGTTAAAGCATATTAATGAGGGCATTATCCAAATGCCACTTGAACACTAACAGGCACGGAGCGTCAGCCACCTTGTGCGGAAGCCTGTTGCAGTGTTTGAGCACTCTCATGGTAAAGAAGTTTTTCCTAATGTCCAGTCTGAGCCTCCCCTGGTGGAGCTTTGTCCCGTTCCCTTGCATTCTGTCATTGGTGACCAAGGAGCAGAGACCAGCACCTCCCTCTGCACTTCCCCTCCTCAGGAGGTTGCAGAGAGCAATGAGGTCGCCTCCTTTTCTCCAGACTAGACAACACAAGTGTCCTCAGCCTTTCCTCACAGGACATGCCTTCTAGCCCTTTTTCCAGCTTTGTTGCCTTCCTCTGGACACTTTCAAGTATCTTAACATCCTTTTCAGATTGTGGTGCCCAGAACTGCACACAATATTCAAGGGGAGGCCACACCAATGCTAAATGTAGTGGGAGAATCACCCCTTTTGATCAGCTGGCTGTGCTGTTTTTAATGGGCCCCAGACTGCAGTTTGCCCTCCTGGCTGCTGGGCACACTGCTGACTCATATTGAGCCCGCTGTCAACCAGCACCCCTGCAGAGCCGGAAATATCAGTGAATATATCGGAATATATAAATATCAGTGATAGGAGAGCATACGGACTGAGAGGAGGGAGCTTTACTCTGATGGCTACCACATTCTCATGTCGAGGGTTGTGGGACCCATGGTGACATCCCTGTGCCTTCAGGACCCCACAGGTGTCACCCACTCATACAGCCAGGGAGAAACCTGACTAGGCCACATCCACTGTGTCTTTCCTGAATATCACCTTTTTTTTCCTTCCCTGTCTTCTTTCTTCTCTTTTCTTGTCTGGGTGTTTATAACTTCTCTACAATGAGAGTCTGGCGTAGCTGGCTAAGCCTGCATTCTTTGCAATTTTATTCTAAGCCTATGGCCAAATATGCAACTGAAAGAAAAACTCCAAACATCCTGCTGCTTGCATACATCTGTGACTGATAAGGCTACGCATGTATCTGCCATTCTTTAGTAGAGAGCTAGCACCAGCAACAGAGGCTGCATTTATTAGCCCTTGCTTTTATTTGACTTATTCTAATTTGTATTCAGGAAAGCCTGATCAGACTCCAGCTGAAGAAAAACAACAACTCCTCCCAGTTAATCTCTAAGATTTTCTCTCCTTTCTCTTCCCCGTGCCCACTCTCTCTTGTCTCCTGACAAAAGCTCTTACCTTTAACACCATCTCAAGCGTTGCCAAGTGAAGAAAGTGTTGGCCCTTTAAATAATCTGAAATTAAAAGAAAGGGTAAAAGGAGCAGTTCCCAAACGAAAGCTTCTATTGATGATTTCAAGTGCTTAACTGGGTGGTCTTTTATTTATTTATGTTTTAAATCCTTAGTTTAAAAGTTTTATTGATGCTATTTCTGCTACAGGAAAAAGTCCTCATGAAATCTCTGCACTCAAAACCTCAAGCATCATCTCTTTGTTTGTCTCTACACAGACAGCTTCATGTCAGTATGTTTGTACTCTGGACCAGTTAAGACTCAGGAAATGAACATGGTTTATCTTTATTGAGAGCCTGCTGGCTTGTTACCTGGCAGGGTCAGAAGCTTATTGACTTCTTTTCTCCCTCACCCCAGCCCTGTGTTATGTAGGACATTTTAGCCTCCAAAACCCCACAGCTAGCCCTTTCAGCTTCCTATTGCAGAGTCCAGCTCTCTCAGGTGCAGCTCATCTTTCCCCTCTCATGCACTAAGATGGAAAATGTGGGAGGAGAAAAAGACACCTGCACAAAACAAAAAACATGGAAGTGTGGGAAAATTCCTTTCTGAGTAGGGTTTCTGGTGGGCTGCTGGTTCTGTGTAAGGTCAAAGTCAAGGAAAAGGTGCCAGTGTAAAGACTTCACTCTCCTCCTCCGATCAGTCATCAAAACTTACAATGATCTTCTAGGAAGGCCCCTCCTGCTCCACTCCCCTGTTCACCTCCCTCTCTAAAGGACAGCAGACACCACCACTGTAAGACCCATCCATTGGGATCAATAGGGATCATCATACTTCTTCACAGCTGTCTTTACGGTCCACTGGTATCGTTACATGAATGCACAGCAAAAATCTGATTCTTAATCCAGCCCTCTTATGCTGTCAGATTTTCCTTCTCATTGACTATTCTCTAAAGTAGACCATGCACAACCACAATCGCCTGCTAACCTCTACGGTACCACAGTGTGGAGACAAACCATGAAAGTTCTTCTGGGCGTATACACTTGGTGCGACAGCAGGTTGTGTAGGGAAGTACCGTCTAACCAGAGCCACAGCAGGCCCGACACCGAAAGTGGCATAACTAGCTCAGAGCAGTAATGACAGAGCTGTGCTGCAGGGAGGTTCAAACTCGTGCCACCAAATGATTCACCTCCAAATGATTCACCACTAGTGCCACCAAATGATTCACCTCTGTAGGGACTTCTGGCTCTACTCAAATAAGCAACCTTTGTTCATATCCTAGACTGCAGAGGTGCTCATCCCAGGAGTCCTTTGTAACAGTTTGGAGTAGTAGATAATTGAAGAAGTATTTTACCAGGCCTCAGAGAAAGGAGAAGATGGCACAAATAGATTCAGGATAACTTAAAGCAGTATCAGTCTTTTGGAGAAGGCCCGGCACCTACCATGTGTTTTTATTTCGAATTTCTGCTAGAGAAATATAGAAACAATGTGGCTCTTACTGGAACTACCACTGATTATGTCTAAAACCTCCTGATTTTCAAAAGCCCCGAAGGAATCTGAATCCCACAGCTGCACCATTTCTCGTGTATACCTCCCAAGGAGTACAACAGGGCTGTTCTTCATAGGGTTTCCTCGGGGTGTCATTCTGGATTCCTCTAGCCCATTTCTCCTTGCTTGCCATGAGGCTGAAGCCTGTGCATTGGTGAGAGTGACTTTGAGGGCTAGGGGCTTCTCATGAATGCTCTGCTTCTGCCTCATGCTGGCTAGGGAAGACCTTTGTTTTAGAATCTCATTTTTCATTGACTTCAGCATACAGAATGTACATATACTGAAGCATTTCACTTCACGTATTCTTTATCATTTCCTCATACTCTTTATTTTATTTCTTGATTCGTTATATTCCTTTTTTTTTTCTGTCACCCATCTGCAGATGTAGGTGGATGGCTGCCACTCGAGGTGGGCTTTTTGGTTCTTAAAGGACTTCAGAAATCCACTAGTGCCCACTAACCCTGCAGCTGCCCTGTGCAGGACATGAAAATATGAAGTATGTATAATCTACCTCCGACTTCAGGCTCTTGATGAAGCTTGTTCTTTATATGAAATGGATGCCCTAGAGAAACGTGAAGGCCAGACTCAACTTTGAGGGCAGAAGTAACCAGCATTTGCAGTTAACCTCCCTAACCATGTGTGAAACCGCTATTGTGATTTCAAAGTCTCATTAAGTAGTAAATACAGAGCATGCCAAAAGTGATTTTGCAGTTAATAAAAATATTCATCCATTTAAATAATCAGACTGTAGTCTCATTACAGCTGTATTGCATGACACATTATTTGTAGAGAAGAGATCTTAATCACCCACTTCAGTAAAATTTATAGGGAAACCAGCTTTAGTGAGTGAGTTAATTTCAAAGAATAACATGTTTGGTCTTGGACTATTCTTTCACAGCTGAAAAGAAAATCAAAGTGTTTTGAAAATTATTCTGAAAGAACACAAAATTATAAACAACACAGACTGAATGACTTTTAACTGCCCCTTTGCAAAAAAAAAAGGAAAAGAGAGAATTCAGAAAACAGATCCTGCCTCCAGAGAGAGAAACTGATGTACAGACATCCCCCAACATAGGAATCTGACACCAGAGACTTTAAGGAACAAAAACTCGGAGAGATTTTCAAACCTTCCAGATGGAAGATTTTACCCTTTTACCCAAAGATCCTTTTTCCCAAGAGACAGTGTTGACATCGCTAATGAAGGATGGCAAATATCTTTTTAACTCTCTCTGTGGTCTTCTGCGCTGTTGTAAACAATGTACCTAATAACAGAGGAAATAAAGTCTTTGATGCCGTTACTGGCTGGGGGGGATTTCGGATGACTGATGTCACATGTTAGCAACAGATACTTCTACGTTAATATCTATAGATTTGTGGACTAAAAAAAGAAATCTTTTGATTTTCTGTACAGTACAGGCCAGGGAGTGATATCTAAACAAAAATGACATGTTCTGGCCACAGGCTTGTCCTGAGAGCTCCTGACGTGGGTGTTTGCCAGAGGAGGACTTTAACCTCCTCTCCTGGCGCAGAACGGGGCACATACTACTGGCTCAGTTAGGAGCTTGTTTACCAAGTGATAGACACATTTTAGTGTTGCCAGCTATTACTCTGTTAACTCAGTTGCTTAAGACTGTGATTCTCGGGGCTGAAATTCTTGGGTTCTTTCCCGTTAATGATATGAGGATGTAAGGGCCATAGAATTTAAAACTCCCAGCTTTGTCACACCTTTGCTAACCTGCTTCCTACAAGGTAAGCAGGAGTGAGAGAACCTGGGGTGTTCAACAAGAAAAAATAAATATAAATTTATATATTTTTGAAAGGCACGCATTGGACCTTGGTAGTCAATAGGATGCATGAGTCCAAGTCTCTAAGGGACCTCATTCCTAAAATTGTACTTAGCGGTACAACTGCAAAGTAGAGGGGTGTAATGCTGTCCTGAAGCCCCTTCCAGCCTGGATTATGCAATGATCCTATGAAATGGGTGGTAGCCAGTATGACCAAAAGATATGTGGTAATAAAGCTACATGAGGTACATGGATTTTGTGTGAGTAGGTGGGCTGTGTGGGGTAATGGGGCTGTGGGAGAAAGAAAAGATGAGAGCTGTCACAGGAGAATAGCTGTTGAGGCAGCAAGGGAGAAGTCACAATAAATCATGCTAGAAAAACTCACCTCCAGAAGTTCAGTAAAGCTGCTAGGGATCCAAGGCCAGGAATCCAGATTTTGCTAGAAATCTGGGTAATGTTATGCAGGTGGAGCTGATCAAGAGGATAACCTCAAAAGAAAATTCATGAAACAGAACCTGGTGATTTTAGGGTGTAAGACAGTGCAGGAACTTGTGCTTGCTTGAGGTATCTTTTCTGCTTGCAGGCTTCTTGGCTTCTGGGCAGCCCACAGAAAAAAAGTCCTCCCTCTTCTCTCATCTAGGACAACGAGAAGATACTTCCTGACAAAGCAAAGGGGGAGGCCACAGGGGAAACTGTTCAGTTCCTCTGAGCTGGAGATCAGGATTGTCACCAGCTCTTGGGACTGCTTTCACCACAGCCATAGTGCATGAAATACCTAGGCCCAAACCATTGGATTTGGAGCCCTTTCCCACCACAAGCTCTGTTTCTTCTCTTCGGTTGTTGGTCAGATGCACCATCATGGTGGCTTCCAAAGAAGGTACAAATGTATGATGGTGTGTGAGGTGCACTGAAAAGCAGGGACAGGGTGCCTGAGATGTCCCACAGAGCCATTCACTCAACAAAGCTATCCTGTTGTAATAAATAATCACTGAGGGGCGAAGAAGGGAGACCCAACAGGTACCAGCTCTGAAGGGTCTCCAGTGCAGCAAGCTCTTCATATGGATTCCAGTGACAAATGTGGTGGACTTGAGTTGTACAAAATCTGCCTTAAAAAGTCATGTTCACTTTTTCCACCTGCCTCTGGCAGCTCTCTTGTGCTTTTGAAAAACGACTTACCTCGGCCCCCTCCTGTTCTTGCAGACACTGAGACAGCTTTATATTCAAACAGCTGAACTGCTGCTTTTTTAACCAGTATTTCTTGAAAAAATCCCCTTGCCTTGAGAGCTGTTTTGGGCAAATGCCTTTTCTGCCTTGTCTTGCAGATATGTCTATATTCGTCCCATCAGAGAGCACAAGCGAAAGGTTTCGACATCATTCTTGTCAAAACACTGGATACAAACTTTAGTTCAACAGGAAAGTGGGGATGGGAAACCAAAGCCTGGGGGTGCTGAGAGTGACGTGCCCAGCGTGTGTCCAAGCACAACACAGCTGCACCTTCGCTGGGCACAAGGCAAAGCCTACACAGCTGGACAAAATATGTGTTTATTGGGCATGGGATATGTAGCTTATGTCACCAAAGGGTCTGGGCATTTTATTTATTTTATTTTACTTTATTTTATTTTATTTTATTTTATTTTATTTTATTTTATTTTATTTTATTTTATTTTATTTTATTTTATTTTATTTTATTTTATTTTATTTTTATTTTATTTATTTTATTTTATTTATTTTATTTCAGGGTATATAGTTACCTGCAGAAAGATGTTTAGTTCTAGGACCTTTATACATTCTAAACAATGAAAGACAGAAAGACATGAATATGTCCAAGAGCTAATGCAAAAAAGCTATGACCACACTAAGAAAAAAATATACCTTCTCACTCTCCAAAGCACTTAGGAGTGGACTCACAAATATTCATGGATTTTACTGTCTTCCCTGCAATAACACTAAGTCTACATTTGCTTCTGAAAAATATTCTAGATGTGTGGCATGGAGGTTAAATTTTAACTAGGCTCTTTCATGATATAGCTGTTCGCTTTCTCATTTATGTCTTGAATAAGTGTTGATAAATGTTCACATTTGCAATAAAATTCAGAGGTAAAGAGGGTTTCATCTAAGTTTTGCAGTGACCATATCTGAACAGGGACTATTAATATTGATCATCACAATCTAATTCAAAGAGCAAAACTCAGGGATGTTAAAGCCTTGGGCAAAATTGTTGTAATTTACTGTTATGGGGAAAACTTTATGGTTAGTTGCTTAGATTAAAAATCTCTGAGAGTTTTCCACAGGAAAGTTTTATTAAAGGCATGCCAAGTTAAATATAGTTATACAACACTCTCTGCTCACATATATAGATACGTATATATTTATGTACCTGTAAAATCAAATTTTGTTGCCCAAGTTAAATGACATTTTAGACTACTTAAAGTGGGAAAAACCTATAAAATATCATATAATTCCTTGTATCAGTTGTCTCGCTTTTTTTCTAACATCTTTTAGCTCGTTCATCTCATCCAAATGCTTTCTCCTGCCCCAGAGTCCCCAAAACCATAAGCAGGAGGATCGGCCGTCATCACTGGGACAACTCCTTCCTGCCGGCGTGCCTTTGGCTGGCACAGGCCTGTGTTGTGTGGCGATGCAGCCGTCCAGGGTGTGAAAGCTGGAGCTTCTGGCCTGCCTCTGACACCAGCCCTGCGTGCCTGAACACTGCCAGTGGGATTCAGAGAGAGGGATGGGCCGAGAGCTGAGGAGCACACACATCACTTACACGCGTACATCCACATCTGCGAAGGTGTTTTAGGCAACTGTGTAGATGGTGCCAAAGTTCTGCTCTCAGTCTCGTTACAGGGCGGGTAGATTTACATTCTGCCCATGTCTGTAGGATAGGTCACACTATATGTCGAGAAACACTAGAAACCCAGAAGTTTGCACAGCTAGCAGTGCACCAGGCTGCGCATGGGGCAAGCTTCTTTTCAAAAAACAGCTCCATATATTTAACCACAGGCAGGACTTTTTCTTTGCGTGATTGATAGATCTTGAGCACAGATCACCCTCGCCAGGTGTTTTTTTTTCTGTCCCAAATTTGTGTCTGATTTTTTTTTTTTTCAATACAAAAGCGTGGAAACTTGTCAGCTTGGAGACAGCAGTATAGCTGGATCAATTTTTGTTTTTCACTGTGTGGAGTGCAGCCAGCAGGTTAAAGGCAGGGGCTGAGGATTTGGAATCTTAAGTTTTATTCCCAGCTGTGCCATTCATGTGCTTTCTCTCCTTAGGCAAGTGATTTTTATTAATTAATAAATGTATTTATTTATCTATCACCTCAGCAGATACAAGATCCTACCTCACAGGGCATAATTGATGTTTGTAAAACATTTCAGGATTCCTGGATGAAGATAGTAATGGTTCCATGGAGTAATCTTAATGTCTAATGGCCAGGGCATGCCAGCCCTCCCTTTACAGAGCAGGCACTAGGACAATATCATCAACCTGAAGCATGATCTGTCTGGTTCCCTTCCATCTCTACCTTAGCAGGAGCCTCCAGTTTTCTTTCTCTCATGCTGATCATGTTAAAACACTGCTTGTATTGATTTTAGAGCAAATATGATTGATTTTAGAGTAAATCACCTGGAAGTTGTGGGAGAGATCCAGAGTCCATTTCAGTCACTTGACATCTTCCATATGCTTTGATGGATCCAGGGGGAGCAAGGTCAACATTTGCAGCATAGGAATAGCTAGAGACCCCTCAGATCAATGCTCCAACTATGTTAATACACAAGACCACGTTAAAAAGATAAGGTAATGCAAATGGGCCTGAGATAAGGTAATGCAAATGGGCCTGATCTGATCCATTCATCAGCTTCTGTATTGCTCAGCCCATTTATTTTCATGTCACAGGCATGGGTGATATGGCTGACAGATAGACACAACGCAGATTATTCTTCAGTGTCATGTCCATGTTCACACAGCACAGTTTGGCTTCTTCTCTATTTTGAACAGTAGAGGTGAAAAAAAATCACGTATGCTAGTTCTGTAAAGTACAACTGCAAATTGTTTTATGTGAATGTTACAAAAATAGCCTACTTTACCACCAAATAGTCTAATAGCGTCTAAAACTTCACTGTGTAAAATTGTTGGATCTCAGATCCAAGCAAAACATCCACTAGTTCTAATGAGGTCAGAATTCAACTCCATTTGCAAAAATGAAATATGCAGGCTCGTAAGGCTGAACTTTCCTTAGTAAAGGAATTTCTTTCATTAAAAAGAAATCCGTATTAAAACAAACAAAAAGCAAACCAAAACAATCAATCAGGGAGAATTTCCATCAAGAATTTAAAGTATCTGGGTTTGTTATCAAGAGCTGCATATGTGGTTTCTTTTATGCACACATTTATAACAGCCTGCAGCAGAGCTGTGCCATCGCACGGGCAGCCACTCAGATGTGCTTTTGCTGTTTCTGCTGGAGCAGACTCGGTCAGGCAATGCATTGTTCTCTACAGCATGCCCCAGTTCATCCCAGGCTCAGATCCTGGGCAGTGGAAAGGGGATGGAGACTGTGGAGTTTGTAATCTAATGACTGTCTCACCTGAGAGCCTTTCCTTTGGCTTTCTGCATGTTAGAAGGCAAACAAAAGGTGCATTCACGGTGCTCCCAAGTGGGGACAGCAGTCCTGGGGGAAATCTTGCAGCGGCCATAACTCAGGGCAGATCCTTCTGGTCTCGATGGCTCCAAGGAGGCAGGCCTTCCTCTGTCACACTTGGAGAGCCGATCCTCTCTGTGACCCTGGTGCTCTCGTCTTGCTTGATCATCTGTCCTTGGGTTTGCCACTTGCTGGAGAAAAGCTAAAGCTAGCATCCTTTCCCAGCAGATGGTTAATAAAAATTTTGTCTGCTGACCTGCCTGTTGGTCATCAGCAATGGAAATAGTCTTCTGATAAGACCTTAAAATCACCATCCAGAGGTAAGTTTGAGTTATATGGGAGGTCAGCCATGTCCAACCTGGAATGTGAGGCTCAGCCAGCTCCCCAGGTGACCACATCAGCCACAAGCACAAGCCCACAGCTCCGCCGGCCCAGCATGCAGGGCAGTGGCTCCAGGTGAGGAGGCAGAGCGAGGGCACTGCAAGCAAAGAGCCGTGCCGGCCAGCTCACCACCCAGCTGCTTGCCACACACAGGAATTGGTACAAAGAGAAACTGCTTAAAAGTTTAAGATGAATTATTCAGCACTCCTTTGATTTGTGAGTTTTAACTACCGCAGAATGCGTGTCCTGCCACATTTCTTCAACCTTGAAACGAAGTACAAATGGATGTGATTCGGACTCTAAATATTTAAAGCCAGAATCTGATCTTAGATACATTGTGTATGCTGCCGTCTCAAAAACCTGATAAAGACAGATAATGATGGACAGCGGAAATTGAGATTAAATTCAGGCTCTGTATTAAAAAACTTGCACCTCTAATTCAGATGAATGATTAACCACACAGGGACTTATGCCTGCATGTCACAGCACTGTTGGGGTGTTCTTTTTCACCAGGTAGTTAACTAGTTAACTTCACTTAGTTAACTTCATAAAGGGGTAGTCCAAAAACACTTCATAGGAGGATGTCGCCTTCCCCTTCCCCTCTCTGCTCACAGAGATGCACCTAAACGATTGACATTTTCCAGCTAAATGGCAGACAAAACATTACTAATCTTCCCTTCACTGGAAAGAGATAAAACCACAACCATAACCTAAATCAAAAGCTGCTATGACACTTGGGCGGTTGGAGACTTTTACTGCAGATAGCCAGGTCAAAGCGATCAGCATATGGCTCGTCACACACAGCAAACAGAAATATAACTCAGTGCAGCTCTCTACCAAATAGTACTGCAAGGGGGTTAAGTGCACCAGGAAATGACCCTATTAAATACCAGACCTGTAGTTCCGAAACAGCACTGAAAAAACAGATGGATGCTCTCATCTTGACTTCTAGCGTGCTGGAGTACAAACAGGGAATTGCAATTGCTTAAAATGCACAAGGAAAGCAAAAAAAAATTATACATATATATATAGTAATGGCTGTATAAAAAAAGTATATATATAGTAATGGCTGAGCAGAACGGAGGACGCTAGACCTTCTTCTGCTGAAACCGACGGTGGTCCTTCTGCTCCCTTAGCTGAGCTCATGCCTGAACTCAGGCCTCAGTACAGGCCTTCTGGGTACCGGAGCTGTATGGCAGCCTCACAGGACAAATTTCAGTCCACTAAAAGCAGCAGCGAGGCTAAATAACCACATCAAGCAAACCTGAACTTTAAAAAAGTTTGACTGCAGACCTCTTGCATTCAGCCCTTTCTCTATTTAAGAGTACATTTAACAAGCACTGTGGTGCTTTCTAATTTGGGGTAGTGTAGTGCTGCCGCCAGTCTAGGGCAGAGGCTTTGTGGCCAGCCAGACCTAGCAAAGAGCAGAAGGAGCCCCCTTAGGCAGGCAGGGGTCGCTCGATGCTCTGGGTGCTTCAGACCCTACCCCTTCTGCCCGCTGGTTATTCGACCAGCCAGTCGGTGGTATATTGGGGTGGCTGCCTCTGTGCAGCTTGCTGAGGTACAGCTTGCTCTTCCAACATGCCTGCTGCTGGCCACTGTTTTAGAGGGTGCTCCAGACTTCAGGTAGAGCTTAGACCAACTCAGAAAGGATGCTCATACATCAGATATGAGCAGTACTGTACTCAGCCAGTGGGTTTTTATTAACAAAACAAACACGGCTTGGTTTAGACAGATGGAAATATTCCAGTGAGACTGTCCGCTTTAGCATAAAAACATCTACTTCTGTCATTCCACAGTGAGCTGAGCCTGGGAGGGCCGTGAGTGCCCACAGGGGCGCTTCGGAGATGAAAAGTGCATGAATAATCCAGACAGCGATTGTTTCCTTCCTCAGGCTTTCGGCGGAATGCGGTGCCACTGAAACGCAAGGTAAAAACCCACACAAAGAAGGATCACATGAAGGAGGACAAGGAAACCAGCCAGACCCACAACAATAAAATTCCAAATAACATCCTCGAGGCAGTTTTACAATTGTGAGCATTGCCATGGACCCAGATGCAGCTGCAGGAAACATGGATTTTGGTTTGTTTTATATCCCATGGCTTGGCATCCAGGCCCTGCAACTAGCAAGTATGATCTCTTACTGAATAGGAGCATAGCCACAGGAGAGGAAAGATTAAGGGTATCAAAGGAATACATTTTTTATTTCACTCCTTTCTTATTACAGTAGATTAAAAGAAAAAAAAAAGAGTTTTTTCGGTATTCAATTTTGAGGAGAATTAAATAAGCCAAAAACATTGTTCAGAATTAGAGCACTGAATAAAGGATTTCAAAAACACAGTGTGTGGTTCATGGTAGGATTTTTATTTCCTTTTAAGACAAGCCATATACAGCTGTACATGAGCTATTGTCCTCTGTCCCACTGAAGAAATAGTTTCTTTCTAAAGAGTTCAATCTGTTAAGACACATAGGTACTTTGAAAACTTAAAAAAAAAAAGAAGGAAACTCACTCAAACTCTCTTCTGGTTCAAATGGCAATTATCTGAAAAGGAGCAAAGAGCCAGGAATACATGGATAAATTAAATAGCTTTTGATTGCCTGGCTATGAATAATAGGATTTTTGTCTTCTTTGGGAGTGACACACAGCAGCAAGCAGTACGCACAGGCAGGACCAAAGTCAGCCTTAAAGGACTGGTGCAAAGGCATTGCTCTCACAGAGCCTGGATGGTTATTACAAGCCTGCACAGGAGAAACAACTTGCTTCCCCAGTCGATGGAGAAATGCTCCTTGCCATTGAGCCACAAAGGGCCACAGTTTGAAGAAACAGCAACAAAAATACTTAAAAACGTACTGATAATTGTGGGTCTAGGGAATCTCTTCTCCTCCTGTTCTGCAGGGACTGTCAAACACCAGCTCTTTCACCATCATTTTGAGGCTGCCCTAGGACAAAGGCTAAGAAAGGAGGAAGGCTGACAGAACAACTCTTGTTCACAAGCGCGCCTTTCCGATTCATCATTCATCAGCTGAAGGAAGGTTTCTCAAAATAAAAAACAGAAACATGGACTGGGCAAGTACAGAGCCTGATGAAACAGAATTGCTGATCATTTTAGCTTATGTGTGTTGTTGTCTCTCATTGTCCAGAGGATTCCGTGCTCCAGGCAGAGCTGGCAAAACAGACCAGTAAGAAGAGAAGGGCTTGTGTGATGGGGAGCCTGAATAGCCTCAGGAGCTGAGCCTGACTACACTGAGCTGGGAGTGAGGTTGAAAGCAGTTCACCAGGGCCTCGGTGCTGAGATTTCCAGCGCCAACAGCTCTAGTGGCTCAAATTGCCAAATTCCAGCCCATTGGAGCATAAATCAGAACGGCATGGGACTCTAGCCAGTGGCTGGTAGAAAAATGGCAGCAGGCATCCTCCTTTCAACTTCTGAAGTTAACTGTCTCATTGTCTTAACTGTCTCATGGCTCTGACAGGTTACCTCTAGATACAGGAAGGAAGGAAAAAAAAAAAAAGACACAAACCAACAGTCAACCAGAAACAATCAATCAATCAAACAAACAAAAGAAAACAAAAAAAAAAAAAAACCAAAACCCAACCAACTAACCAAAAAAAACCAACCAAACAACAACCAAAAAAACCCACACCTGTAAGATATTTTCTAAGAGAAGACAACGGATTTGAAAAAGTCTAAAGACAAGGCAATCTTTCCTCGTGATCAAATTCTTTAGCAAGGAAGTCTTCAGAGGACTACTGTGCTTAGGTACAAATGGGAAATCTGACTAGAACCTCAATACAGCATAGTAAATCGAGGTGTTGCAGCCACAGGAAGCATGTGAAAAAAATAGTTTTTGGTCTCAATCAGAGATTTTAGGCCAAGTATGTCCATAATACCAGGGAATAATATGGTTGAAAACAGTTGTGTTAGTTCCAGGCTTGGGCACCTGGAACAGTAAAGGACTGACCACAAAAATCCCATCAGTGCTGGTAAGTCCAGGACAGCTGAAATTCAAGCGCAGAGACATTTCAAATCTTTACACAGATGGTTCAAAAAACCGCCCATGTTAACAAGAGTTTGGGAATTTGTGAATGCATGAATTCCAATCTGAGTTTCTTAATTCCCTGTACATTTTATTTGTTTATAGTGATGGCTCTGCTGCTGTTCAGAAGGGTGCCAGAAAAGCCAGTTTTAGAGAATGCGAGTAAACAGCTCGGTCCGAGCAGGCTGACCACACATCCAACACAGCAGCCGGCAAAACGGGGAGGCTCAAGTGTGGCTGTAGGATGGATGATAAAAAACATCTTGAGGAAGCCTTACACGTACAAGGCAGCTGACGTCCCTTCCACCCAGAAGTTGTTGCCCGTAAATCGATAGAATGTAGAGTTGGAAAAAGACCTAGGAAGGTGTCAGAGGGAAACACGGCACTGAGGAATAAGTGAGCTCGTGTTCACGTTACTCAGCATTAGGCACCCAGCGGTATGGGCTGTGTCCCGGCACCTGAGATCTCCCCTTGTTATTTGCAGGTGGGGAAACGAGGAGTAACAAGAAAACAAAGTTGAACCCAGTGATGGGACTCAGACCTGCCCGTGGTGGCTGACAGCCTGCACCCAGCTCTGAACTACGGCTGGTAGATGTCCAAGCACGGGAGCTTTGTTCCCAGCTGGCACCGAGGCTCCCATTATGCAGAGGGAAGGTTCTGGTGCTCCAAGAAGAGCTCCACGGAGGGGCTGCGAAGGGGATGAAAGGGAGCGAGACCCCCAGTGGGCTTTTTTCTTTTATCTTGTAGATGAATCAGATGGCAGGAACAGCAGAAACCAAAGGAGGAGCACGAAGCCTTTAAGAATCAGATTGCTAAAATGCAGGGAAAGCTGAAGCCAAAAACTAGGTCTGGACAAAGCAGAGCGCCAGAGTGGAAAAACAAGCACTGGAGGAGCTTAGCCAAAAGGAGAAAGAATAAAATAAAACATCTCAGTTCTTCGATTCAAAGTCCAGCTCTGTGCTTTCGGGGGAGGAGACAGAGGAACTGAAGAAGGAGCATTGATTCTGCTTTGTAGCTGCAGCTGCTCACAGTTATCGGCCCCTGTGCTCCATCAGACAGCGCAGAAAGCCTGCAAATCTCCCCCAGGGTGTGAAAAAAGGGCGAGTGTCACAAAGAGTGACCACGGATCCACCACACAACTTGCACACCCCAGCAGACACACACACATGTAGCCCGAGCAGGAAGGGTCTTAGCACGGCCCTGCCACAGCCCACAGCAGCTTGTGATCGCCTGCAGCTGCTCTGCATCGAGTCGGCGGTGCCGGGGGCATGGCACGTCCCCTCTGGAAGCCCTGCTTCCTCGAGCAGGGCTTTCTGGTCTCTCTGGAGGGATGCCACCAAGCCTGTATTTTATTTGACTTTCAGATCCCAAGGCGGATTTCCATCAGGCAAGAAGACCTTGCTACGGGATGTTGCAATGCATCCTCTCTTCTCAAGAGTACTCTCATTTTTCAGAGCAAATGCCCATAACAAGGGCCTGATGTCAGACACACCAGCTGCAAAATGCGCTGCGCTCTTCCATTACCGACCGCAGACTGCTGGGCGCTGCTGCTCCACCACCCCCAGAGGAAGAACTGGAAGCCCCTTTTAACACCCACCCCCCCAGTTTCAGTAAAGATCCCGTGACACTTTGTGGAAAAAAAAACAATGTTGTATTTGATTTACAATTAACAGGATTTACAAATAAAGACAGAGAAACAGATTAGCCATGAAATGAGGATGCCTTTGTTGATGAAGGAGTAGCTGGCAAAGCACCTTTATGTAGCAGTAATGTACCTCAGTCCTAAACAGTGTAAAATAACTTATAGCCCAGGCAGGTTCAGGAATGATTATACACAAACGCAAGAAGTTCAAAAAAAACCAGCAACCAACAAACCGAAAAACCCTCCCAGCCCGGTACTAGTTCTGGTGAGGCTTTTGATTTTTGGAAACTGAAGAAAAGGTCCACTGACACACCAGGAACCTTCCAAAAAGTAAAAAAAATAATCAACAATGGTGAAGCCGACTGTATGGCAACCTACTGGGCAGGGCAGCGGGCGGCAGGAGCTGTGTTAGCTTGCTGAGGATAAGCAGCGGCCAGGCGCTCGGCGGAACAACGAATGAACTTGTACAGATGGCAGCGCTTCATTAAAATGCTACGTTACTGCCAAAAGTTGTGAGACAAAAAGGAATAAAGTTCTCTGATGTGCAATACAGCAATTGAAGAAGACGTACCTATCTTTCTGATTTGTATAGTTTACCTATATTGTAAACGCACGCTTTCTGACAAGTTATTTTATTTTTCTTTGCTATGGGTTATGATTTGTGTTTGATCAAATGCAGCATTCCAAGGCTCAAAACTGACTGAGTGGTTTTCATTACACGGGTATATGATTTTTTCCAATATCATACTAGTATTTTACATCACAAATACAATAAAAACAAGTGATGGTATTCCTAGGACAGTTCCAAGATTCAAATAAAAAATCATCAGAACCATTCTAAAATAAGATATTATACAGAATCAAATCATGTTAAACGGCACACTCTCGGCAAGCAGCTAATTACAAGCATTCTGCTGGTCATGTTTTTCACACACAAGTCATTCAATAGCACATAAATATCTCTTTTTCCGATCTGCTTCTTTTTACAAAACCATTCATCAGATTCACAGAATTAGTACAAGTAAGGCACATTAGCATATATCATAAAACTCACAATAATAACAAAGAGTTGTAAAGATTTAAGGACTAATTCTCCATTTCAGTGGTTTCTGAACCAAATGAGACTTTATCAGTAGAACCCTCCTTACAGGCATGACATTGCTTTTATTTCTGCCAGCTGTGGTGGGTGCAATTCTGTGCATTACCATGGACATAAATAATTAACCTAAGAACCATGTGTGGTAGCAAATCCCATTTGCGGATCTTGCGGAGAAATGAGACACATCGTTTACTACGTTCATGATGAGCACAGACAAAGTTTTGGAACTATGTGGACGTCAATTTCCAGTTATCGAAACAAAAGGGGATATTGCATGGTTCTCTGAATATGCCATTATTTTCCTAGTACAAATATTGCTTAAAATATAAAGGATGCTATAGTATTGAATTTACTTGCATAATGAATTCTAAATGCTGATGTCTCGGATCCTACAAAATTAAACGAACTACAGACTTGCCTTCTTCCACCCCCCCACCCTGCCCCCAGCCAAAGGACTCTTTCCCACAGAAGATTCATTTACACACAACACAGATTTTAATTAGAAGCATAATTTACAGTAAAAATTTTTACATTACACCTCTGCTATCAAAAAAACATGAACTCTTTCATTTAAAGTTGTAATTATACATTAAAAAATAGAACACTATTTCCTTAACAGGAACAACGAATTTGAACATCTTCAGATCAGATTTCTTTATTGCGGCTTTTGAGTCAAAGGTCAGTCACTTTATTCTCTAATGCAGCTGCTATTTGCTGTAAACGGAAGGCAAGCTGCATTTTTTGTGCAGCTGGATCCTCTTCAAGTGCATTTATAATCTGGAAGAAATAAACAGAGAATGTTTAGAATCGTTTAGCTTAAAATATACGACACCATTCCCAGACCAAGTGTTTGATACTGCTTTGGTTTTCCAGTCTTTTGCATTCACTCGGCACCAAAGATAAAGTCCATCTACGAGGCTCCATGCTCTATTTTTACATGAAGACAATAAAAATGATTGTCTCCATTACTTTATCTAAGTTACTACGATGTTTCCCATTATGCCGGGATTCAAGCAAATTAATAGGTAGTACTTTATCTTTTGAAATATTACATTGCAAGGCAGAGCAGGCTGGGGGAAAGCATCAGAAGCATTGACTTTACAGTTATGTAAGAAGCTGTGGTTTTACTTATGGTGCACCCTAAGAGGCTTAAGGGTCATTTACCAGCAGTAACTAAGCCCCATCCCCATGAGCTTTGGTTATGAGCAGCTCCTGGGTGGTCCATGTATGGGCATAGCTTAAGGCAAGGAAAAATCTCGTCTGTCTATAGGCAATATATTGAAGAAAATGAACTGGTCACAGTGTCCGGGAGCTTCTCGAGGTAGAGCTGAGACCCTGGGCTGGTAGAACATAGCTCGGGAAGCAAACAGCTCATCAGAGGAGCCCACCAACATCCCGTACGCAGCCTCTGCCGTACGGAATATATACAGCAAAGTACGACTCTAAGACACCAGGGATTTTTAAATGAAAACTAGAAAAGGTCAACTGTTATGAGAAGGCTTTTCTTCAAATAGAGTTTTTTAGGGCTTCTCAAGATCAAATTTCAAAGGTTTTGAAAGGTTTTCATTCCTACCATCCTTTAGGGAAACTTTTCCACCAACTATTAGATTTCTCCATTAGGAGAATGTATTACATGGCAAAACTGTTCTTTTGCTAGAACTGGCTTTATTAATAAAAGTCAGATGCTGTCATCGAGCAGAAGGCTTTAGCTATGTTTAAATACTACATAAAGTTTGGAAGTACAAGAACTGGAGAAATCGAGTCTGCCTGTCGTTACCTGCGGTTCTCACTGCTTCTTGTGCTTTACTGACAATGGAGGTTAATGCAGTCAGTATCAATCTAGCTAACAATTTTCCTTTCGAGGACTGGTACAGCATTAGAGTTTCAAACACTGGAGCAAATTTGTGTAGAAATCATTATTTTAATGGATTTGTTTTTAGAGCATGAAAACATTTTTACAAGACAGTTAATAAACTCTTATTACGGTATTTAAATAGGGCCTAATTTAATTTGATATTGTTCCCTTCATTTAAACAATTACACCTAGCTGTAACGCCTCAAATCAAGACTAAATAATTCATGATTATCTCTGCTGGTGAATATAACTTTCATATAAATGTGGACAATTAGACCGTACCCACTTAGTCATTGTCAAGCCCTGCAGAGCTGTGCAAGGTACAGCGCATGCTAGCAACCACCGTTTCAGCAACAAAGATAAGGGCAGCCGCAAAATGTTCCAATTTATGCAAATTAAAACATTTTTATGGAAAATAAATAAGCTTGATTTATTTTACTGAATGGTTCTTGACATATTATCTCCCCAACTCTGAATTAGCAGCCTTTTGATCAGATGCGTCTTATTGTTATACGGTGATGTATGCAAAAGGAAGGGCTGCAGTTCTGCTTTGTGGTTTGCTGGCTTGCCACTGATAAACTCTGGCAGCTGAGCAGAGAGGAGGCTCTGCCTGTGCCTGCCTCCAAACGTGAGAATCCAGAAACCACGGCTGGGTGCAGGGACTGGGGAGTGTGGAAGAAGCAGGAATTTATGGTTTGTCTGTCTCATAGGTTGCTTGAGTACTTCTACAACAGGTCAGGCCGCAGAGATCAGAGAATCACCGAATGGTTTGGGTTGGAAGGGACCTGGTTCCTTCCACCTGGTTCAACCCCCCTGCCATGGGCAGGGACACCTCCCACCAGACCAGGTTGCTCAAAGCCCCATCCAGCCTGGCCTTGAGCACCTCCAGGGATGGGGCATCCACAGCTTCTCTGGGCAGCCTGTGCCAGTGCCTCACCACCCTCACAGTAAAGGATTTCTTCCTTATATCTTATCTAAAACTATCGTCTTTCAATTTCAAACCATTACCGCTTGTCCCATCACTACACTCCCTGGTACAATTTCCCCCCAGCTTTCCTGTAGGCCCTCTTTAGATACTGGAAGGCCACTATAAGGTCTCCCCAGAGCCTTCTCCTCTCCAGGCTGAACAACCCCATCTCCCTCAGCCTGTCTTCATAGGAGAGGTGCTCCAGCCCTCTGATCATCTTTGTGGCTCTTCTCTGGACCCGTTCTAACAGATCTATGACTTTCTTGTGCTGGAGTCCCCAGAGCTGGATAGAGCACTGCAGCTGGAATCTCATGAGAGTAGCAGGGGGGGAGATTCCCCTCCCTTGACCTGCTGGCCACACTTCTTCTGATGCAGCCAAGGATATGGCTGCCTTTTTGCAGATATTCTGGAACATGTTGAAAATAATTTTCCTCAGCTCTGGGGATGAGGAAACCAACACCATCAGTTTGGCCTGTGTGTCTCCAGTCATTTTTCCTACTAATACCAACTGCAAGTAGTCTCAGGATGAGTTGGTTTTCCTTGCTTACATCTGTATTTAAAGCTGTGAAAAGCTGGCTGCTCCTGCAGAAAGAAGCTGCAGTGAAGCTGCGGATGAGACTCACTGCCTTTGCTGCTAAATATAAGCGAAAACAAAAACTGTGCTGAGGTGCAGGACCAACTGAAGAGAGCTCACATGTGCTGTACTCCTTTTTTGATTCAGCATCTGTTCTTACTTGCTTTGATTTAATTCTGAGAGTTTTCTGGAGGCATTCATTTCCATGGAAACCTTTGAATAAAAGTTTCCTTCTCTCTTTTTGTTTTCAGATTAAGTTTGGAGAGCCATAGCCACAGCCCAGCGACACTGGGATATTCTTTGTCCCCCTTTCCACAGGGCCTGAAGAATCCAAGAAACACTTTGGACTGAATCTGTAAAGCTTCCTTTTGAATCTGACTATACTCAGCAGTTGCTCTGCTTGGGTTTACCTTGGGCAGGCACTTCATTTGGCACAGCAAAATGGGGACGGCAGCATGCATGGAAGTTTTAAGTGCATCTTAACTAACAAAAAAAAGGCAATGCCCCATTCCTACAAGCAAAATAAGTTTAATGGATTGTTCCTAAAAATCCCCACCAAACTACTGGCTTGAAACCTCATATAGCTCTGGCAATTGCTCGGTGACATTCTAATGTCCTAATTCTTAGGCATTAGGATAGCTGAACTGAAGAGAAAGGATTTTTAAATCTATTTCTCTTTCAGATCTCATTAAGCGATCACTACCAAAATGAGATAACCCATAGTGAAGCTGTTCATTTCTAAGAAAATACCCTTAGGCAGTGTAATTGCCAAGGAAGGCGTGTAACTGCAAAGTTAGAGCTTTCTGTTCAGCATTGCTTTTACCTGATTATCCAGGGAAAGTTAGCCTTTGTAACTTTTTACCATTATTATAAAAAATATGAAAATAAACCCCACAACTTACCTCATCATAGTATTTGTTAGTGTACTGGTAGAGTTGGTGTAGAGCCACGAGCGTGTTTAAGGAATCGGTATGTGCCTGTTAAACAACACACGTAAGCAGCAAACGTCAAAATTTCATCACAGCTGAAAGTTACACACATGCACGACTGCTGGATACAGAACACAGTCCCATTTTCAAATTCAAGCTCTGCATCCTGTAACTCTTGCTAAGTGATGCTGGGGCAGAAAAAGGGGTGAGAAAACTTTTGTTTGGTGATTTTTAGATCAAGATTTTCCCACTGGTATTTTTCTGGCCTGTCTGCAGCTCTAACACAGGAGGTGGAAAATATTTTGAACTTTGAATGTCAAACCACAGATTACAGCTGTAACATCTGTTAACAACATGGGTACGTATAACTAAAGCATTCAGTCAGTACAATCTACATATTGTTGAGATACTAAACATTAGTTCTGTCACTGCCATGTCTGTTTGAAATCATTTCTTCAGCTCTTTGTAACTGTTTGAAATTATTCACACCTCACTATAGGGAAGGTGTAACTCATCAAGATAGTAAGGACATGTACATTTGGAAAAAGCCATTTGAATCAGGAAGATGGAAAGGGGGATGGGGGGAGAGAGAGAGAGAAAAGGGACTTCAAATGATGCAAGAAATAACCCTTCCATTACCTCTCCTTTCGTTCTCCCCATGACATTTAACTTATGTAGCAAATGTGCTCTGACTGTCTAAACAGATGTTTCTCATTCAAACGTATAGGATTTAACTCTCTAGCTATGCCTTTAGTTTTTTAAATTAGTTAAGAAAATGAAGAATTGCAAAATATTGCTACTGGCACAAATGATTATCCAAGCTGTAAACAAGCAGAGAAACATCCATCTTTCTTTGTCCTACAAAAGTCACTTCCAGAACAGGTCAAAATTTGCAATGTTCCATCAGTCTTTTCATACTTACTTCTATCATAATTTGCAATGTAAATAGAAAGGATCAACATATTCTGCTGATTTTAAAACATTCCTTTGATTTTATTTTTAATGACCAAACATTTAAATTTTACATACATCTCAATTTTTATAATAAATAAAATGAACTGGAAAATGAAATGTCACTGCAGATGAGTTTCATAGTGGCTGAATGAAAATGGAAACATTCTCATGAGGACGTTAATCTGCAAAATGTTAGGTCCTAAGGGCATGAAATAAACAAATCACAAGAATTCCCCAAACATCCTTATATCACTAGGACTCTTAAAATAAATTAGGCAAATGAGCAAACCAGCCAGTACATACAGTATGTCTTTGCTCAGGCTAAACACATTCCTTTCAGACTGGCGAGAGCTTCTGCAGGTTCTCTGGGTTAAATCGGGTGCTTTAAAGGCACGAGCCTGCTCTAGCTATGCCGAGCAGCGCAGCAGACAGGCTTTTTCAAGAATGAAGCGGGTTTTGTAGCGTTTTTGCTCCCCGAGTCTCAAACCAGATCCCCCAGCTACCAATCAACCCCCTCTGCTCTCCTCCATCGCAGGTAACCCCCAGTAACCTATTTTGTGAAAAGAAGAAGCGCCGATTGAGCAGGCATATGATGAGCTTCTTGTATGCAGTGTAAAGCAAAAGTATTGTCCTCATACAGACAGCTCTAAAATGCACTATATGTAACGTGTGCGACTCCCCTTTCATTTCTGGAGTCAAATTGTTGCTGCGATAGCACTCTGAATTCAGCCACCACTTCTTATCAGCATGATCAATGTTAAAAACCCTCTCTGTGCTGCGGAGAGAAAACACCTTTCAGCAGTGTTGTAATTTTTCCACAATGGATTTGAAAAAATTCAAACACTTTGCTCTGGCACCTACATCACTCAAATTGATTCGTGACGATAGCCATTCTTGGTTCCATTCAATAATCAACACTTCAAAAGTCTAAAAAGCACTACACTAAGCAGGAGTCTTTCAGAGATGTATTAAATAACTCATGTGATGCTTCAACATACAATAAACCCACTTGTCGAGTTAGAATGAGAAGATAAAGAAAAACAGTGCTATACTTGGCTTCAATTTCAGGACAAGGAAACTTAATTTATTCTTACCCTAGAAATCTCTGCTAAATGGGTATTCATATCTTGGTCACTAACTGGCACCATCTGACGAATGCCTTTGTAGTAACTGCAACAAATTAAAACAAACGTTCAGTTAGGTGAAATACACAAAATTTTCATTTTGCAGTTATTTTAAACGTTTCCTAATTGTGCAGGAGATGTTCCACCACAACAGACCAATGATTCATTTAGTCATGCCGTCTCCCAACAGTCATTAGTACTTGATACCCTTGCAAGAAAGGCAAATCACACCTGATTGCACAGGACCACAACACAGGAATGAAATCTATTTATAATCCAGCTGATGATTATTTCATGTCTTCAAACTTTTGAAGTCATCAGCTGGGAAGAGTTGAGTCCTGTAGCAGACCTTCAGTGGTATTGACAGAATTCCCAAATCAGTAAATGTTGAAGTCAGAGTCTGAATAGAAAAAATGTCTTTGTGAAAATGTTTTCTGGATTTGATCCCTATTCAGTTATGGAAGTGCAGTGCTGGTTAGACAGATCATGGGTAAGAACAGCTGTCACGCAGAACAGCATTTTGTTCTTTCCCAAATAACTCTGTCCATCTGCTGGCATAGGCATGGACATGCATTGGGTCACAATGGCACTCCATTTCAACACTGGAAACACTGCTAACAAGGGAACATTTTAACATTCAGGTGTAAAATTTTTAACATTTGGCAGTTGACTTCAACTGTGTCAGCATTCACTTTTCCTGTTACTAAGTACATTTACAAAGGCTTAAAACCCTAACAACTTTGAATCAGCATGAAAAAAGTCTCTTTATACTTACTCTTCCACCATTTTCTTATAGTTAGAGATTTCTTTCGCGTAAAGTAATTTATTACTTGGAGAATCCTGAAAAAATATAATAGAGAGAAACTTGGTTGATTTATGAGTGTCTCTAAGAAAAAACATGAAGTCAAAAACCCAAGATCAAGCCTTCCTAATCACATGCACTTGAGCTTTGTGGATATTAACATTCTGATGCTTATTATTAATATTATTAACGTTTATGTCGGTACATGGGTGGGATTATTTGTCTTAAAAAGATGAAGTTTACGTATGGCATTATTTGTCAAGTTTGACAAATGTATCAATGGAAGATGATTCTAAATTACGGTGGACATGAAATAACTGTTTCTTAAACTTGCTTTTTATAAAAGCAGTTGATATTTTCTGCTTTTTAGGAACTCAGTTGGCAGACTACACAGTAACAATGACATGCTCACCAACCTGCTAAGTGTTGAAATGCTAACTTCATTATAAAACCAAAAGGAAACTATCAATGCTGTATCTTCTTAGAGAATTGGTATTGTTTTAGGACAATGCCCCATGTCTTGTCAGGCATGAACGTAGTCAGGATGTAGAATGCAAATCACTTACTCTGCTTAATTTGTGCTCTGTTCTCGTGCAAGCATCCATGAAAGTCTGTGCAATGACTGACAAGGAAGCATCCACTACTTCGTGAACATGAACATCAAAGATGAAATGGGGATTTTTCAGTATGTTTACCCAGAATCTAAGAGGCAAGCTGCAAAGCAAGGAAAAAGGTAAAAAAAAAAAAACACCTTTTACACAATAAATGTTATACAATAAGCAAAGCACATGAAATTAAATATGGGTTTTGTGTTTTGATCTTCTCACTACAGTGAAAATTAGTTTTATATTTCAACAATTACACAAGCTACCTTTTGTCTGGTTTTCATGTCTGGAAACAAAGCCTTTGTATCTCTCACAGAAAAAACGAGAAAAACTTATTTGAAAAGAATCCTAAGTGTCCCCAAACAGCAAGAGAAGATGTCTGAGTGGTTAGAAAAACTACCTGAGTAACATTTTATTAGATTTTGTGCTTTGACAGGTAAATCTAGTCCCTTTTGCTTCTTGCTTTCCTATTCTCTGAGGAAAGATGAAAAGCAAAGAGGTAAATCTGCCAATGGTTATCCCATAAGTAGGTATCATTTTTTGCAACTTCTAGACTTACAGGGAATACTTTTGATCATATGAACATATTATATCAATTAAAATGATTCTGAGAATTACAAATGAAATTTACTTTGATTAGTGGTAAGAGTGCCAGCACATACGTGGGAACTACGCTCTCATTTCTCTGCAATGTAATTATTAGTCTGTTCATACCTGTTTGTTTTCCAGATGTGAATGGTATCTTCATCCTTGATGTCATGTTTTTCTGCTTGTTCATCAAGAAAATCAAAGAAGTATTTCACAGCTGGTGGCACCACATGGTTTGAGTTGAGCACACTATGAAAGAAGTTATCTACAAACTGCTGAAGTGTTCCCTAAAAGTGAATTTGAAAGAAATTTGCATTACAAGCTGAACTCAGTGCTATCCTAGAGTCTTTTTTCCTTTAGTCCAGTTGCAGTTACTGAAGGTCATCAATGCTGAGTGCTGAGGGTGCCAGGTGACAAAAAACCTTGCAAACAGCCCAAACAGTAAAAACATTCTAGAGAACAACTTTATGTTCTAGTCTGAAAGACTCCGACTTCATCCATTATCATCATGCAGTTAACACGGAAAGCTGTGCTTTCTGCCCGACTAAAGCAGCAGAACCTGGTTCCTACAATAGATTTACAATTTAAGCTCATTGTGCACATAAATAATTGCTGGCAATTTTGTAATTGTTTCACGGCTTCCCAGCTCCAGAGCATCATGCACCAGTACAGCAATTTTAAAACACAGACTGATAGGAAGAAGCACCAGTGACCATTTAACTTATTGTGCAGGGGAAAGCACTTGGGTCTCATTAGATGATCCTGGTCTCCCTGAGTTCCACTGTGAGGGATGAAGCATCAGGAGGGCTGCACTTCTGTAGTACCTTAAAGACCATGACAACTGTCCATTTGAGTAGAGACAAGGAGAAGACGACTTGTTGAGGCCACATGCAGTCCATCCCCACTCAGTTGGTTGGCCCTACGGACATGTTTGAAGGGCTGCATCCTCTCTCCCTCCATCACTTCAGCTGCCAGCCACAAAACGGGGCAGGGACTGAGCCCTAAACCCCTGTGCTGGCAGTGCAGGCAGGGAGGACACATCACCGGTCCTGGGCTGTATGGGCAGCTGTGGTCCCAGCCATTACACCTCACCAGCTCTGTACAAGTTAGTAAAGCTCCAAATTGGCAACGATCTACCAACTGACTATTGGGAATAGAAAAGGGATTTATCAGAAGAGAGGGATACATGCATCTTGCTGGCTGCAAGTCTGTGCCATCCATACACAGACTTTCCTTCCGGTCCACTTTCACACTTGGTCAAATGGCCTTAGCTGGAGTCAAGTCACTCCCATTTTCACAAAGAACTTGGTCTTGGTCATTAAGCACATTATCCTAAACGCTTTCTGCAAGGAGGAATCCTTAGCATAATTATTTTGGTTGTGATCCGTTCTCCAGTATAAACACTAAAAATACTCTCAGAGGACTATTACCATTTGAAAACATTTTTACTATTTTTCTAGATAATACTGCAGCACTGGAAACAAAGCATGGGGAAACAAAAGGCTCTGTAGCAGTATGTAAAGCATTTGGTTTAGAATAAAAACCAAGAGAATATTATTTAAACAGGTGGCACAGAAGAGAATATCCATCTTTGTCTTGCAAGAAAAATCTTCATTTAGCTAACTCAGAATTATGGTTCTCAGCTTTCATCTGGAGTTAAAATTTATCTCTTTCCCAGCAATGTTCTTGAGGGCTTATTAATCACTTGAAGCTCTGAACACAAGCCTGTATGTACATGACACAGATATTCAAAATTTCAGCCAAAAGCATGACTAATATTTGCATCATTTTCTTCGGTTACACGTCAACATCTATAGAGGCACGGTGTAACTGTAACATTTGACCCTTACCTTCACAGACAGAAGTCTTGTCAGGTAGATTTCTGTAATAGCTTTGGTTCTCTCTTTTTCTTTCACACTGCCTCGCTTTGATTTGCCTTCATCAATTTCATCTACTGGCCGAACTAGATGCCAGACCTTATTTTCATCTTCCAGAAGTGCATGCCCTAGAAACAGTAATTGCAATAATCACAAAAAATTCTCCCCTGGAAATAATTATGAAATAATCATGCACATCAGTACCTGTAAGACCCTTGCACTCTATCCTTGACTTACCTTTCTTTTTGCCAAGAGGACCTAGATTACTTGGTTCCCCTCTAACAACCCAAGAACTAAATTTTCATTAATACACAAGTATTGCTTTACGTTACAAGAGTAGCACTGAAGTAGGATTGTGGCTTGCTTTTGTCAAGAACAAAAAGGAGAGGAAGTAAGCATACAATAAGGAAACTCCTCTTCAGTCGTGCAAGCACAATATGCACATTTTTTTAAGATCTATACAGTGAAATACCCTACCCCTTGGTGAACAAGATCAAGCTACAGAAACTGAGTTAGGTCTGACTCAACAGCCCCCATGGAAAGGACAATCGTAGCCTGCTCTAGGTACAACACAAGGTATTGTAGCAGCTCTGATGAATTTGGCAGTGGCAAATTCATTTGTTCTTCCTTTAAATCCTAAAGTATGTGTTAATATATCTGCTTGGCATAATCCCAAAAATCAATGGTGCTTTTCCAGTGGAGGTTACTGAATCAGTGCCTTTAAAATCATTGACGTCTTAAAAACATGAAAGTTATTTTTCCCATAAAAATTGTGATTCAGCCCTCTTACGCAAATTATTTTGCAATACTGCTAAGTTTTATGCTTTAATATAAGTATATGTGTATAATGTAACTGAATCACAGTTACAATGAAAAATATCAGTTTCTAATTGCACAAATTTTGTCCTTTCAAATGTTTGGCCACAGTAGTTTATTAACTAAGTTCCTCAACATCTACATTAAATTTACCAGATGTGTACTAAATATTTTATATCATAGAAGAAAATAACATTAAAATGTAATCTGGCCAAGACAACACTTCCACATTAATCTGTTTTATACATTCTCGTGGAAAGCATGAGCTATGCAGTCTTCTGGTGCCTTTACTTCCTTTTGACCAGGTAGATCTTTTAGCCAAGGAAAAATGACACATTTAACGCTCTTGTCCTTTGAAAGTCCTTAATTTGACTTGGAAGTTCATGTGCATGAAGTAAGAAAGAAATAAAAGCTATCCTTTTATTTTGAAGCAGCTGTGATATCACAATTGATGCCATTCATAACAACCGTTTGCCAGTGCAGTAAGAACTGCTGATGGGCCTGAAGTTTGGAGTCTCTTTTGCAATGCCTGTTATTTACTCTTGTAAATAAATGGACAAAACCACACAGTAAGAGAAGAAACTAAACTATGTCAGTTGTTTGGTACACTTCTACTTCCTCCTGTGATTCAAAAGAATTCATCCTCTCTTTGCCCTGCTCATGGCGCGTGGCCCGATTTAACTTTGCAGTAAAGAGAAGAAACCAAGGGGGATTCCACGAAGTTTACTTGCCCTTACATACGGCTTAATTTGGCGTGTGCTCAGCAACAGCAGAATTGGCTACTAGTGAAATGATAGCTATTTAATAGGAAAGTAGGGCTTAAAGGGAGTGCAGCTCAACCGGATGAACTTTTTGCAAAACAAAGATCCCAGTTCATTGCTAAAAATAGCAGCAAGAAAGAGGAAGAGAAATGCAGAAGAGAGGGCAATGAGACGTATTAGCAGCATGTTGCTAGGAGGAGACCAGACTTCCGGGAGATAACATCTTCCCAGTGGAAACCTAGGGAGCAAAGGAAGTAAAATATAGGGGAGAACACTGTCTTTTGTGGCTGTAGTAGCCGCAAGATGCATCAAGCCGGAAGTGGAGAGAGGACTGCGCCTACTGGGTCAAATGTTTCCCCCTGAGTGCTTCTCCCTGCCCCTCGTGCATTCTTTGGCCAATACAAAATGGCACGAACCAGGTGGGGACATGGCGGAGGCCAGTCAGCTGGTGGCAGCCAGCCTGGCCTCCTCCTGCTGCATGGCCTGCAGCAGGCTCGCTCCATCCTCCCCTGAGAAGAGGCTGCTGCTCGGGGTAGGTGGAGGAAGGGCTGTCCTACACACATCTGCTAATCAGTATTTCTGATCTGCAGCCCTCTGGCTATTCCACATCAGAATAACTGAAAAAAAGAAAGAAAGAAAATCCACAACACCAACCCCTTCACAAAAAAAACAAAAGAGAAAGAAATACCCAGAATAAGTTTTCAACAGAACACGCTGCATTGGCTTATAGTTCAGTACAGAAATCCTAGCATAAAATCATTGAAACCATTCTCCATCTTGATACAAATTAGTAATTGCATTTATTATCTCCAGAAGCAAAGGATTCTGCATTTAATCTGTCACAACTGCCAGCTTCCAGTGTCTTCCTGTTAGAAGCTGTGAATCAAAAGCAGCATGGAAGCAATGCCAGGTTTTAGAGCAACATCTCTGGACATGGTTTTACATTTTCGTTCTGTGCAAAGCCTAGTGCTTTGGCAGACAGTCAATGGCTTCAGCTGACATTTCTCAATGCAAAAGGTGCAAGTTAATGAGAGACTGGATAAAAGGAAAACCACTTCGTCACAAGCCTTATTCATAGAGCAGAGATAGGATTTCTATTTATTCCAGCCCTGTAAATCCCTGTGTCATATAAATGCGTATGTGTGGGAGGAGAAGCCTCTGATCCTCTCCTCTGCCTTTTATACACATAGCATCTCACAAATCACTGTCGCTGTGGGCTCTTGCTTTGCACTAGCTCTGTAACATTTTATAGCTTTCTGAAAGAACAAGTTGGCACCAACTAGCTCTGAAGACCCTTAGGCGTTAAAGAAAATGGGCTAGCCTGGCACGAAATGCTGTCTTCTCAAATTTGTACATCACCACTGCACAAGACAGGGTGTGGAGAAGAAACAAGGTGGAAGCTGTCTTCAATCCATGCTTTGGGATCTGAGCTGTCTGCACAGATTTTTTTCTCTCGTGTATGAGAACCCTCATGTGACAGCACTGTCCCCAGAAGTCTGCTTCTCCTTTACAATTTCATATGCCACACATATAGCTAAGGAGTCTGTCCATCTTGGAGTACAGATTATATGTGTTCAAAGAGCTTCACTATACTGAATAGCTAAAGATGCACTTGTAGAGAAGAAAAAAAGAAGAAAAGAAACCACAAACAAATAAAAACACTTGATCTGGTCCTCTGCTCTCTCACACAAAGATGTGGGGAGGATGGAAGACTGGGAACCCAGATCTGGAGACTGATCACTGCTTCGTGTTAAGAAGGGAAAGCAAGCTGAGGCTACCACCAGGCTCCATCCACTGGTCTACCTCTTCAGAGTGGAGGTGAATAACGCCTCTGCAGTTATCTCAGCAATCGATGCAACCGAACTGAAGAGGGACTAGGAATGGGCTCCTCACCTTGCTGCACTTCATTACCCTCTGTATTAAACTGAACGTTTTATGAAGTGAAAAAGCTGGGTTGGCAACTGCTGTGATAAAGGAATAGCCACCACTTGTCTAACTAAGGCAAACACCTGCAGCAACGTGGTGAGAGGATAGCAGCAGAGGTATAGCCATGATTGCTGGGAGAGAACCTTAAAGGATGCTGGTAGAAGTCTTGACAGGAAGCATCCATGAGGAAAGACTAAAAAATAAATGGCAAGTAATTCAGCCTGTCCTGATTTCCTGGCCAACACTCAGCACTAATGAAATGAAAATCTGCACACTTGTTAAATACTAATAATACACGTCAAAGCTATCAGCTGAGAGCCATCTCCTTGAAAAAATGTACATTTCTGGTATATTATTTCCAGTCTGACTGCCGAGCCCTTGGAACCTATTCAATTTAAGATCGCTAAATCTATTTAAAGGAATGAAACTATTAGGTGAACCAATGGCTTTTGCAATCAATGCTAGACAGAAAAGTGTATCAAATGGGTTCATGGAACGAAGAATGATCTCAACAATTATCATTCCATAAATCTAACTTCCAACTCATGTAAAATAACTGAATGTAAGGATAAAAATAAGAGAAACTGAACATCTAAAATGTAAAGGAAATCATGTGACAAAGAACACGAATTTACAAGTAAATATTTCCATTAAAATCTGAGTGCATTTTAGGCTGGAATGGATATTGTGTCTCAAGAGGTTGTGAGATAAAGGAAATTGGTCTAGACAGAGTACCGACACAGGGAACTAAAAGCTTTGAAAGACAGGTTCCAAGCTAACACACTGTCTCCAGCACTGAGAAGTTCAGCTTATTGTAGCAAGCAGCAGTATTAGAATTAAGTAACGGCTGTATTAGTGACATGAAAGAGAGGAAACATTATAAGGTAGTTCCTGATACTAACTTACAGTGGATTGAAAACCTTGAAACAAAGAAATCAGGGAAAACATTGAATCTAAAGAGATAACATATGGAATAAACACAACTAGACAACACAGCCCAGAAAGAAAACAAGCAAACAGAGCTGATGAAATATTGCCTGCCATTGGAGGGAGACACAAAATATGCATGTACAGAGATGAGTCTTCAAAGCAATATAGTTGTAAAAAACGCGATACAGAAATTACATCAGATCCATTAGCAGGGGAACAGGTCTGTCCTGTGGTTCTGAATGGTGCATTCAATTCTCTAATAAGTGGAAGAAATTTGGAAAGGAAAGTAATAAAAGGAAGAAGGAAGGAGAAAAAGAGGTAAAGCTTTGGAAACATGAAACATACTTTATGGCTACAGATGTAATGGGATTAAAAAACAAAATATCCACGATATGTTTTCTAAGAGCACTTTCTATTAAGCTGGGCTATGGACTCGTCAAACCAATTATGGTTAAAGCCTCATTATTTCAGGCTTTTATAACCAGGACAAAGAAAACTAGTGCAAGCTTATAGAGGGCAACACAAAACAAATACGCCTTATATAGTTCCATGGATTTGCTCAGTGAACACTATCAAGACAACAGTGTCACTGTCTTGCTGTTGGTTGACTTCTAGTTGTTTTGGGAGGTAGGGCAGCCCCAAGATACTTACTTTCCCCTGGGACATCTTGCTGATTATCCTCTGGCTGCTGGGAAATTCCCATTTTTGATAAGATGAGTGTGGCACCATCTCGGACCTTTGAAAATACAAACACAGGGACATTATTCAAAAGAAGTAAGCATGGCTGAACCTCTTAACAGCTAAACTGTGGTTCCGGTAATCTTTTGCAGGGTATCTGGACCTATGATAAATGCTGCCCTTCAAACGTCTATTAGGCAACTGGGTCTGCAATTCAGAGCAGACTGCCACCCATCTCCTTTCATAAGAGATCACATCAACACCTCCTCTGAGATTACTCAAAATGCTAGAAGCACTTCCAAGACTTCAGTGGTTCATCAGTCCAATGCCAGAGCCCTTTGTGCAAACATGGATTTTATCATGAAGAATCAGAGCTGTCTCTTTCTGAGAGAAAACTAACTTCTAGCTTTCCTAACCAGGATATCTGTTTCTAGAAAGGGATAAATAGAATAAAAAGGCAAGATAAGTGGATTGCATGTGTTTGGTAGTATGCACAATATGAAACCTAAAACAGACAGTACAGATACATCAACATCTGCTCTCCTGACTGCATTGCTGAACAAACCAGACCAACCCAAAATCTATTTAGCAGCAGAGCAAGGACAAAGATAATTCTCAGGGGTAGGAAGTGGCAGAAGAAAGAAAAGAAGAGATGAATATGAGACCCAACAAAGGCACAGGGAGCTTTTGAATGTTGAAAGGAGAATTTGGATTTGGACACTGCAATGATGATGAAACCAAAGTGCCTGCATTTAGGTAATATGTTTTTGGTAAGATGTTTATGCAATATGTCCAGACCTAGCCTTTCATGATCCCCAAGCTGTTACTGCCTAGACTCAGAGCTAGTTTTTCATTTGATTCCTTATGTATCACAGAAGTTTCTCTACAAACAAATAAATATTTTATTTATTACTAAAGAACAGTTAACAGATGTGAACAACTGCTCTGAAACACCTCCTTACATTATAATGCATAAGTGTGTTGATACGTTTCCATCTGCCATCTTTTTGGGATGTTAAATCCAAGTCTGAGAGGATCTGTGCAGTAGAACCTGGACGCCACTCTAAGGAGCAATTAAAATGAGAAAAAAAACAGTTTTAACCATGTGCAAAAATAACTACTCCAAGAATGTTTCAATTTAGAGAACCACTGATGCATTGTGGAACATTAAAAGTAATTTGGCACATGTCACAATGTGTGTTATTTATTGCTTTGGCCTTCATTACAGAAGCTTGCACAAACTATTCCCAGCCATGTACATGACTTCAGATCATTTTCCATGGAAAGTTAAATTCCTTTGCATAGAATACTACAATTGCATACAATAATAACATGCTATCAGACCAAAATATAGGAGTAGGATTTTCTGTGGATTGGAAGAGGCATTCTTAAGTAATTTACTAGGATTATCTGAAGAGCAAAAATTGCATCATCTACTTTCAGGTTAAGGCAGTAATGAGGATATTGCAAAACTACTTAAATAGAGCTTCTATTATAAGATTATTAGGCCTTTTAAGTTACATCACTTTTTTTTTTTCTTTTTTTTTTCTTTTTTTTTTTTTTCAGAAGAGTACATCAATTCTAAAAGCCTTCAAGGAGGATGATTTTCAGAGGCTGGGTGGCTCATCATCTCCTAAAAGTGCAACTTCTCTAACTTATAATTTTTTTGAACAATCATTAGAAAGGCAAGTCAAAATCAGTACTGGTTTCTGAAATTGCATCATTACTTCTCCATCAGTTAATTGTCCATGCTGTCATTATCACATTAATTAGTACCTGAAATACTGATTCTGTCAGACATGAATACATTTGTGCTAACAGTCATTAACAGGCTCTTTGCACACTAATGACAGTAGACCAAAACTTTAAGAATCGGGAAAAAGAATTCTATAGGGAAGCATTAATTTTTAATGCATATTAAGATTGTGGAAAAATGCTCTATATTTGCAACCAGCTAAATGTGAATTCAACTCCACCTCCCCCCCCCCCCCCCCCCCCCCTTTTTTTTTTCTCCAATGTTGCTTCTGTAGAAATTTTGGCAATGGGAAAAGTCAAAATTACAAAACACATTTCACCTACTCAATATTGGATCACTAGCTACCTACCAAGAGCTACACTTTCAGCTTTTGGCCACTGAGAACATGGCAGATTTCGATAGACTTGGTCTATTATCTTTTCCTTCACTTGCGATATGGTATCACAGTTAAGCACTTTCACAGGTGTGGAATCAGTTCCTCCATCTTGTACATACACATTTACTGTCTGTAAAAGAAAGAATATATATGGTTAATAAGACAAACCGGTACTTGAATTACCTCTAAATCTAGTTTTCCGGATGATTTAAATGTAAACCATATTTAAAATTTATTGTGCAATGATTATTGCACAGCAGCACATATTTGCAATGCGACTATGGATTCCTTGAGAGATCCTTCACTGTTATGCAGCCAACCAGCTCTTTTAATTCCAGTTAATTCTTCCCATTATGACTAAATAGAAAAGCTGCAGAATAGATTTGCTTATGTGTAATATGATACCATTATTGAGTCTTGGTAATTTATTAAAGTTTAAAACAAAGGGGAGGCACAAGTCCAAAGCAGCAGGACCACTTCTCTTGCAGCCTGATAACTTGAGACACAGCGATGCAGCGATGCACAAGTAATGCAGTGCCTAAATTTAATGAGTTACCAATAATCACTGGAGCTGCACTTTTCTGAGCTCCTAGAATACTGTAGCTGAACAATTTTGTCTTCCTTTATGCTGTCTTTGTAGTTCTGGTTTTACTTCTCGCTGAGCAGACTGACTGTACATATGGTGATTTAACATGGCTCAACTGATGAGTAGTGACTTGCCCACGTCCTGTAACTTTATCTCCAGTGACCAGCTGTTCATTAAGCATATATTAGTATATCTAAGTAGTTTATGTTAGTTCTAAAATATTGCTGTTTTCTGATAGTACTGACCTTTTTTTTTTTTTTTTTTTGACGTTAAGGAGAAACCCCCAAAAGCCTGCAGTTTGCTAAATCTAGGGGGATTTTTTTTAGAAGTAGCTTCAATAGATAGGTCAATTTCAACACAGATAAAAGCAAATGAGAAAAGGATGGCCAGTAAACCTTCATGGGAGGAAAAAGCACCCAGAACAAACAGATGTTGGAAAAAGCCTCTTTCCTTCACTAGCTGAATAAGTACAACACCATGTCTTTGTGGATCTTTTGCTAGTTGGGTGGCTTTGGAGGCCAGGCATGTCACAAGATCAGCCAGTGATCCTAAGCATCTGAGTTCTCAGATATGGTCCTGCCAACCGTGATACCTAAATTCATCATGTCAAACCTCAGAAATGAACACGCATGGTTGGTATTTTTAAACAGTGAAGAAAAACTATGCCATACGGCAGTGAAATTAAACATGATTGCACTGTCCCTTGACAGAACTCTCAAACTAATCACGAGATTTCACCTTCCTTTTCCTATTAGCTTTATGGTAATTAGACATGATTTTGCTGCTGGTTCAGTATGCAGCATGTCAGTGTAACCAGTGATGCAAAACAGACTCAGCTTTTAAATAAGAACAATTAGAGCGCAGACAACTGCTCTGTATCGTACTCTCCCACCACGTCTCACTTTCCTGCAGAAGTGAACTAATTAACTCATGCTTTAACCGACCTTGGTGCACGAGTGCTCCCTAACTGTTCGCAGTTACCACAACATCATCAAGGATCCCAATAATTTAAAGCAATATTATCCCAATTCATAATTTTTCATCATACATTTATCTGTATATATCTCATCATCTTACGTGCATGCACACAGACAATTGTTTCATGTGATATTTGTGAATCTGGACCAAATACTGCTACTGTACAATGTTATAATGTCTAATATCTAAGTAGCATAGCATGCTTGTTCTGCCCACATCTGACTACATGCACAAATTTTCTGCTTTTGTACTATGTTCAATTAGCTTAATTGTAGACATCTTTTTTTTTTTTTTTATGAAAAGAAACAGACTGAAGAGAGAATTATTGCCTTGAAGTCTTACATGATGCACAGTGCAAAGACTTTTTTTTCACCATGCACAAGAGAAAATGCACACAGCACTGTCAGTTAGTGTGGCTCTATGGGTGGTACTTTCAGCTCAGATGATAACTCAGCTAATTCCCAAAATATCAACTGAATTTAAAATATTTATTCTTGGCCAGTACACACTTTTCCTGCAGGCAGTCTAGGCAATAGTTGAGTGATTCAATGACTCAAAGTCCTACAGCAATCTCCTCACATCAGCATCCCTTCTGAATACACAAAATACTGATTTTTTTACCAGGACTTAAGAAAACTTTTTATTAAGTATCTCTTTCAACACTGCAGATATGTCACTGCATTTTTCTCAGTTGGAGACAAACACAAATGACTACTATCATGCCAATAAAAAAGGAATCAGAGAGGAAAAAAAAAACTGTTATTTCAAGGACAGTCCATGTCTTGGATATTTATTGTATTTTGGATATTCGCTGTATCCTGAAGAGAATCAGCAAGACTGTCAGGAGGAGAAAAACTAGAATTTACAATCCCTAAACAGCTAAAAAGTAGGGTGTTTCAGCTTTTTAAAAAGACAATGAATCCCAAGTTCTAGAGTTTGGTTGAAAAAAAAATGGTGCAAATCCATGCCAGTGAACAGAATTAAGCCAAAGCAGAATTTGTAACAGAGAGAACTGGACCATGGCACTGGAGATCAGATTCAGAGGTCGTAGATCTCCGACGGGGAAGAGGCAGAGGTGTCCACTTCATCCCACTTGATGCATCTAACATGGGTCTCCAGGACTGCCTTATACAGACAGCTTCCTCGACTACATGTAGGGAATTTAAACTTCTAATGGGGATATAAACTTCCTTCAATGCCAGTTTGGTTGCTCGTGTTCAGAAGAGTTTGGCTCACCAACAAACAAGTGCAGAAATAGTTTCATAAGGTGTTTTGGATATTGCAGAGCCATCTTACAGGACTGGAAAGGAGCTCATCATCATATACTAATAAAGTGAACTCTAAAATGACATTGGATATACTGACAAGTAGAAATATCAAGGGAGAGAGACAGCCTGAAGTCCAAGTACAATGTTAGTGCAATAATTTTACAAAAATCAATTAATTAATTTAGATGGGAAAAGGGAAGAAGGCAAACACCCCAAACACTCTTTGGGTAAACCTTGAAAATTACGTAAGGGGTTTACTGAACTGGATTCTATGGTGGCAGGACTGGGATTTAATGCTTAGAAGATAATTTACAACTCTATTTTTGTTCTTGGAGACTTGCTTTGGTAAGACTGTCTACAATATTGCCCATGATAAGAACTTCTATGCAGATCATAGTAGTCCAGAAAGTACATACAGACTTAACACTACAGGTCTTACTTTAAATAGAAAAATAATTTATACTATAATAATCATGCACTGCTTACCAACTGTGTATACTCTACATCATCTCCCAATAAGCCTGTGTCATTCAATGTATACTTGGCTTTCTTTAGTACAGCATCCACTGGACCTTTCTCTACCTGGTGTTTGATGGCCTTGAACAATTTATAAAGAGGCTCCCCAGCATTGTCCTGTTAAAGGAAATAAAATAAAATACATCAAAACCAAAAGATACACTCAATTCAGAATGTTTAAGTATTATTGATAAAAAAACCCCACAGGCAACAGACTTCAACTCTTACCTTGAGGTACTGATATAAACAAATAGACATCCAGTTAGACAACATTCTCTCAACAACCGTTTCAGATCTAAAAAAAACAACACCAAGTATGTTAAGGGTACTTAATGACAAAGTTTTAAAGAAAAACATTGCTTGAAATATAATATTTTTACATGCTTAACTGCATGCACTTTCCTAATGCAATGATTTCCCTGTAGAGTCTTGAGAGCATGTACTTGCTTTATGATAAGTGCTTTGTATTGCTCATCATTCCTGGGTACCTTCAGCTCATTACTGAAAAGCACACAGCCTTTATGCAAAATCTTAAATTGTGTCTATACTGTAAGAACAAGAGCTAAAAAATTAACCCAGTTGTGCACATACTGGGAAAATAACCCTACACATTACAAAGCTGCAACATAGGCAGAGCAAGGCCTTTTGTAATGTATTTAAGATAACAAGAGGGTTAAAAACATTAGAGCAAGCCTTCATTGAATACAAAATGAAAGCTGATTATGTGTGCTCATTACAGAGATGATGTGTGGTATAAATGCTAGATAATTTGGAATAAAATTAGATTAAAAAGTAAATGAAATGTTCATTATTGTATTTTGAGGTAAGGTAGATGCTTCAGTAATCTTGATACAGATTCTACGCTACAGTAATTTGAATAAGGAAATCTGTTGCCAACAGTCCTGCTTCTGCCTTCTACAGCTGTTTCTGGTGGACTTGTTTTCCAAATATCCTCAGGTCAGGGTATTTTTGACTTCCACAGATAATTTGTCTTTTAATATAGTCATGTTGAAAAAGAAACACATTTACAGAAAAACAGAGAACTACAGAAAAACACAATCATTCGAACCTTCTTAGCATCAACTTTGGGTTTTTGGCCACCACATACTGCTCCATCAGTTCTAAGAACAGCGTCCTCATGATGTCAGTATAATATTCTAGTTTTCCATGTAAAGCAACTGTCAGTAAAGATGCAAAATACACTTTAGCTCGAGCAGAAAACTCCCTTTGGTTTTCCAGCGTGTGAATAAACTGAAACAGAAAACAAATACAAAATCAAGTCAGATAGCATGTTTCTGGAGAGCCTCAATGCTTGTCTGCATTAAGAAGATGAGGAAAATTATTTTAACATTTTAACTCCTAAGCACAGCATGGAAAGGTTTTCAGAAGTTTGAAAAAACTACTTGTAAGAAAACGTTACCTATGATTTGGTTTTAGATACACACACTGTCTACTGGACTAACCCAAGGAATAATATATATAAATAATATATTTTAACTGAATCCTTATGTAAAAGCTATGCGTTAATTAAAAAAAAAAAAAAGATAAAAGGTGTATTCTGTGACAATTTTTTTTAAAAAGGAAAATCAACTTTTCTCTCCCCCACATTCCCAGTCCTTTCACATCATATTACAAAGACACTAATCTAAGTAAGTACACCTGGGAATGCACTCTCTTCTGCCAGAAACTGTAATACTACCATTAACTAGCTCAGCACTGGAACTTCATTTAAAAAGGAGAAGTTAGAAGCCTAAATCTATATTTAGGTGTCTGACAATCAGCTCATTTTCCGACAGTGAGCAATTAGGTGTCTTTTTGGAGGAGCTGAGCACTCATCAATCATCTTCATGAATAGACCATTTTTTTTCTGGTTGGAGGAGCCTATGTCTTGGACTCTGGGATAGAAATCCAGCTGACAGCTTGTGGCAGGTAACTGGTGACCACAGCACCCAGCTGAACCAGGAGGAAATAAGCATTCCCCATGCCACATTTCTTAAAAGGCTAAAACAGACTACCCTGTAACAGCAGTTTTTATGGCAGATCAGGTAATATTTGTTTTCCTGCAGCCACTGTCATGTTGACCAAGTCCATGCGATATGACTTGGCTGGCTCTACAGAAACCTTATCTTCTCTGTAACCCCAGGGAGCTCTGGCTGTGATGCAACAGATTTGCCATCAGCTACTTTGGAACCAGAAACTTATGAAAATCACTTATTTTTACTAACTTTGGTTCACTTGTGCTTGCAAACCTACTGTGTTGCTCATATAGGTATGTCCAGCTAAAGGACAAAGAGAATCTACCTCAATACTCACATTAATGAGAAATGATTTGCTATTGAGGAGGTTGGAGAACTGGTTCAAAGCCTGCTCCACAGTCTGCCGCCGAGCCTCTGGAATATCCAGCTTCCCTGTAATCATTACATCTTTCTCTCCATCTTTGGAGGGCAAGAAGAAGACTCTGTCTGTGTATGTTTTGTAGTCCAGTACTGGGATTCCAGCTTCATTTACATCACTTGTATGGTCTTCCATCTCTATCATTAGATCTAGAATACAGTTTAAGAGTTGATTGAAAAAAACGCAGCTTTTTTTTTTTTTTTTCCAGGTAGCATGATCTCTTTGGGTATCTTGTAATGTAGAAAAAGAAAATCATCACTGAAAACTCTATCTCATCTCACATCTTCTCTTGCTATTTTTCCCAATTATCCTGTCAACTATGACCACAGCTAATCCTCTGGTGACATGCTCATAACTGTCTTTAGCACAGATGGTTTCCTTGTTTATGTCTATTGAAGGAAAGCCTTAATGGATGTCTGAGTGAGTTATACATATGAACATAGGATTGTAGCAAAGAGCAAAAAATAGACAGAGCAATACTGTTTTTTTCAATGTATATTCTATTCTCTCTGAGTCCATGTAATAATAAAAGTTCTTTTTAAAAACACATAGCAATCCAGGAAAATAAAGTTTAAAGTGTAAAGTCCACTAGTTTAATTGGAAGCAAGGGGATGGCAGGAAGGAAGAAGGTTAAATGGCTTGTTGAAATTGATGGAAACATTTCTGTGGAACTCAAAAGCTTTGAATTTCTTAAAAGGGACAACAATTAGGGAATCATCTTTCAGAGCAGCTATTTTAGCTGAAGGCTTTCCAATTACCCAGTATTGCTGATTGACTAGAATACCACATTAATTAGTATAGTGATCCACTGTCTCTGAAAGTTTATTGCTCATATGCATTCATTTACCCCTTTACTTCTTAACAGCCAGCAAAGCTAAGAGACTAAGTGTCTTGTGGTTTCCAGCTTTGTGGTATTTGTACTTCCTCCTGATGGCCCTTTCTGTAGCTATTATTGGTCCTATGTATTTCAGACTGTCTGCACTTTGTGCTGTTGTCATTACAGTTTTACAGCATGCATCCAGAATGTGTTTTGACTTCAGTGTTTCATTTAACTGTCAGCCAAGATGGATGCAGTTTGGGAACTGGATTACTCCTTGGATGTGCCTTCTGCTTCCCCAGCCTTTGTGCTTGGTGGAGCAGAAAGGAAACCTTCAACCCAGCAAACATCAGGAGTCTGTAGCATCCCCAAGGAGTGTCAGAAAGAGAAAGGCACCTTCTCCTTTCAGAAATGGTTATGAAGTTGCATGCAGGAGGTGATGGAGGGTGGGCTGTTAACCTTGCTTGACCCTCTCACATTTCAAAATGCAGTTTGAAATGAAACGTCTCTAGGAACAGTTTTTGATTCAAAGATTTGCTTCTGGGTTGTGTCCAGAACCTGGAAGGAGTTGGTCTTCCACAGAAAGAAATCCGACACAAGGAAAGAACATTCTGTCCCACAAGTTCCCAGAAATCAAGACTTGGAGAGGCTTCCAGCATGACAGAAGTCTTTGAGATACCCTGAGCTCCTAAAATTAATTTCAAACTCTAACCTCAAATTGGTGCTTAATTCAATCCCACTTTTTAGCCACTGTCAACATGAAATAAACTTTCTTTCTTTCTTTAGAAATAAAACATGGAGTTTTTTTAGTTGGGATAATTTCAACATGACCCAACAGCAAGTATAATTCAGATAATGAGATGACATTTCATGGTAATCATTTAAACCAATATTTGCAATGTTTGCATTCAGATGGTTAATTGAAGTATTGCAATGAGCGGTTCAACATGTAGAAATGCTGAGCCTTCACACCTCCCGCTGCCTTCCCTGGGATGCTGCTGCTACATTTACATAGAACAATTAGCTAGCTCCTCAAGTCAAGCTTAAGGTATTCCCGTGATGAACTGTGTAATGTGCTAGCTCTTTCGCGCATGCTTGCCAACTTATCCCTTTGTAGGCTGATTGCTGCAAATACATTTTGCAGCTCTGAAAATCATTTTTATGTACATACGTGGCATATATAGGCATTGTGTTAAATACTAAGTGCATGATAAATCATTACAAACCTTTCTTTCCTCCATGTCAATGGCCACTATAAATAACCCCAATCTCAACTAATTTACATTTCCCAGTTACCAACTCTGTGCTCCCTTTAGACTGAAACTGTCCATTTCCTTTAACAAGCTCAACTCCCTATTTTACTTTATGACTTTCACATATAATAGCAAACTATGTGCTGTATGGCAATGCGTGTAATCAAGACTACCAAGGTCTACTTCTAAGTATTTGTTCTCAGGAGACAGTTTTAGCAAGATAGCACCATTCTTCTGATTGCTCAAGAGGACTCACAGCAGTAAAATATCTGTCATACCTGTGAATTCCTTCTTGCACCGGTCTCTGACACTCTCCTCCAGGCCTTCAAGTTGTGACTTAATTTTTTCATACTCCCGTTCTGCTTGTTGGCTCTTGCGTCTTTATGGAATAGAAGTAAGATTTTAAAGTTACAAACTGTAAAAGCAAATCATTTGCAGCAGATCTGAATGGAAAGCCAAGGGGATGACTGGAGGACCATTTCTGTTTGGATTTCCTTTTGAACACTAGTGGCAGAGAGAGAATGGAGGAAAACAGCAACAGCGGCCCAAATCTTCATTTAGTGCCAAACAACCTGGCACCACCATGGGCCTGCTACTTTAAAACACACTAGGGCAGAGATTTGACATCCAATAAGTGGTAGTTACAAATGCTTGTGATCACGTATTGACTACAGAAAATTAATTTGTATGTACTGAACAGGGACTGCTTGCAGCATGTTCTGCAGCAGCTAGAGATCATCATAGCGCATCAAGGAGGCTGCAGGACATCCATGAGAATGTCAGTGCTGCTTAGCACTTCAGCAGTGCTTTGGTTACATTGATACACACCACCAGAGTGAAATCCACCCCCTCCTAAGGTCTGTGTATGAGGCCCATTTATCACTAACCTCGAAATTGGGCTAAGTAGGTCTTAAGAGAAGTACTGACATTGTTCTGGCCCTTTGTGAAGCATGAATTTCATCATTAATCATGAAATTTGTTATGTGGGTAACACTTATCTCAGCTGGAAAGACCCAAATGACCACTTAGCCAAATCCATCCAGCTCTGATCTACAGTACTGACTGAGGCAGCATAAACGCTGAAAGATATGTATGCAGAACAAGCTATCTTCTTCGTGAGAGGCACTTTAGTTGCCATTTCAAGAATGCTATCTGTGCAACTCAGTCTGCAATTGTGCACTAGGCAAGGCTGGGACCAACTGTTGTGCTGATGTATAAAGGACAGACTGGGCTGACTGACACCAAGGAATTTGGTGTGTGTGAGACGAATAAATTGGTGCTCATACATATCGCCAGCTGTAACTGCTTTTCTTAACCCTACAGCTCTTAAAAAATTATAAGGATAATTTTTTGTAGGCTGAGCTCAGAACAATCATGTATTACCTTCAAAGCCATAGGACAGCAAAAAGACCTAATTAAAGGAAATTCTTACCTGTAACAGATGATAGAAATGACGATGATTGCTATCATAGGAATAAGTACCAGTGGCAAAATAAGATTCAGTGGGATGTCGCTCACACGTGTATCATATTCCACCCTTCCAAGGATCCATTCTCGGAGTCCAAATTTCACCTAATTAGATAAACACACATTTGCCTCAGAAACTGCAAATGGACAATCGTTCACTTCTCAATTGTGCTCTAAATTCTTACTAATTCTTACTAAATACATTTCTATCTCAATCTGCCAAACAAAGGAAACATTTCTGAATATTTTATACTGAATTTAGGTCACTAGCACTTTATTCTATGAAATAATTTTACTGTGCTTTGCAGAAGAAGACAAATCCCCAGTCTGCCTAGCTACAATTTTACATTCCTATGTAATGAAGGTACAGCTTGGCAGCTTGGGAACACTCTTTATGTGTGATGTCTTCTAGACAGCAGGCAGAAGCTGGAGAAAGAAAGAATTGCAAGTTTTTTACAGTACTATAACAACTTTAGAGAACAAATTATTTTAATTAAGAAGCTATTGTGGCAGCGTTACTTAAACATGATACTATATTATATTGAAAAGATAACCTACAATGAACTCAGGAAGGTTATTGATCATATCTCTCTTCTGCCTTTTCTTTGGTTGTGGCTGTACTTCAGGTGGCTCACAATACAAGTCCGTTTCAGTCAGCGTTTTTATGTTGCAAGGCTCATCACCTACAAAAGCCTGGGCCTCGTCTATCGTCATGGCTTTGTTCAGGTTACTGCCCTAGACAGAAAATACAAGGCTAAGTTATCATGGCAAAGTCTTGGGAAACCAGAAGTCCCGAGTTGCTAATTTCCATTTGGATCGTGCTGAGCAGCAGATGTGATTGGAACTGCAGTGTACAGAAGAGTGGAGCGGAGGGGAATTATGCAATTCCACCTCCTTTCTTTCTTGGTGCAAGAAATCCAATCCTTGGGAGCTCTCTGGGAGAGGGCATTTCCAAATGCCAGATTCAGCAGTAGGGTGCATCCTGGGGAAACCCAAAGTACGGCAAAAAAGAGCAAAATTCTCTGAGAAGGGGAGAGGGAAGGAAAGGGGAGCTGACAATATTCATCATCCAGCAGAGGTAAGGGACTCTAGAAAGCATTTTCGATATGCTACCAAGCAGCTGTTCATCATAGGTTAAGGGTCTGTGAAAGAAAGGAAAAATCCCATACACACTTCAAGGACAAAATGAGCAACCACCATCTCTTGGTGGATTTACCTTTGCATTTATGAGTTTGTTGACTTGCTTTTTGATGCCATCTGTGAAATTTTCAAAGGTTGGGTCTGCAACATATGCAAAGGAGTGGCTCTCATTTTTTACAACCAAATGGTAATGATCCATTAGAATAATAGTGGTAATGTTGTAGTTTTCTGGATCTTCCAGTATTGGTGGGGAAGAAAAAATCACTGTGGTTTCATTAAGTCTTGTAACAGATCTTCCATGAAACTATAAAAAATGAGACAAGAAGAACGTGCATATTAGAGTTTGGTTCCTGTACCTAACGGTTGATAACTTTACACTGTAGAAATAAAAAGACTGGAGTTGTATCCTCCATACAGCAAAAAATAACACAGTATGAGGTACTTGCTGAAAAGAAAAAAAAAATGCTGATGGGAAAAAATTATTGGTTAATTATATTCTAGCAGCTGCCCCCTGAAAAAAACTTAGCTCACTTTCCATTGCCTCCAAATTCTGTGACTCTGGACTACACTGGACTGATATCATTAAATTGGTCTAAGATTAAGAAGTTAATGTGGCAGGCTTAATCCAGACCATCTTCTGTACTATTAAGTTTCTCAAGTAGATTCCTTTCTACTGACATTGTAGAATACCTTTCTGAAATTCAAGGCAATTATTAAGTGAATTTCTGAAAAAAATTGCCAGTTGTAAATCACCCACACAAGGTAACAACTCTGTTGATCTGTCCCCTACCTCACTCACAATTACACAAATGTTCACAGAATCACAGAATCGTCTAGGTTGGAAGAGACCTCCAAGATCACCTAGTCCAACCTCTGACCTAACACTAACAAGTCCTTCACTAAACCATATCACTAAGAGCTACATCTAAACATCTTTTAAAGACCTCCAGGGATGGTGACTCAACCACTTCCCTGGGCAGCCCATTCCAATGCCTAACAACCCTTTCGGTAAAGTTTTTCCTAATATCCAACCTAAACCTCCCCTGGCACAACTTTTGCCCATTCCCCCTCGTCCTGTCACCAGGCACATGGGAGAACAGACCAACCTCCACCTCGCTACCGCCTCCTTTAAGGTAGCTATGGAGAGCGATAAGGTCACCCCTGAGCCTCCTCTTCTCCAGGCTGAACAATCCCAGCTCCCTCAGCCGCTCCTCGTAAGACTTGTTCTCATATACTTACGCTAGAAACTCCTTCAGCCATTCAGTAATACCAACCACAGCCAACAACACTAATATGAACCCTTAAAACTTCTATCACCACCTGAGTTTCTCACTTTGAGAAATCAAATGCAATTTGGTAGCTTCTTCCCTACATTTTTGATACGACTACATAAAAGGAAGCAAAACAAAAGATTATGAAAGAGTTTCTAGTCTTAACCAAGAGTATGTACTATATGTAATGCAGATTTAGGCTAACGTGTTGAATTGATGCTAAGCATACAAGAGGAGAGGTGGTAAGATATGTTGATAAATAATGTCAAGAATGCTAAACAGAGTTTAAGATTGTCCTGGGGTTTAAGGTAAGCAAGATAATTACATCTTGCAGTTTACAGCCTGTAAAATGTAGGCAGTTTTCCTCTTAACATTCTTAAAGGAGAGTGTTTTGATGGACCCAAACCCAGCTGGCTTTGGCATACATAAGTTGAATCACGCATATAATACAAGAAATGTACATTATCAACTCTATATGATACTAATTATTTTTGATGTTAATCACAAGACAGTCTTAAATTGAAAAGCTAGCTTTAAAAAAAGCCTTAAAACACATTCTTGCAGGACGATTGCTTTTAAGTTCTCAGTCTTTGCAATAAACCGCAATCTTCATTAGAAGAGTGGAAAATTGAGACCAATTGGTAATGTCAGTTCTTAGCATTACATGCAAGAAGTGTTTTTTTTTTTTTTTTAATTTTTAACCTTTATTTATCTTGCATGTCTTTTTTTGGGATCATGCTGTAAGTGGAATGTGCTTGAAGCAAGAAAGAAAAGTAGAAGACTGTTTGTTGAGGTGTGAGAAAATAAAAGACTGACAGTGCAAAGCCAAGTACTCAACGTTGTCTGGATTTAGGTCCTGTTTCAGACAAATTGCTAAACTTTGCAGGGGAGGAGAAGGAGGAAAACAAAGTAAAATTATACCACTTTCAAATTCTCAAATATATCCAGTTCACCATTTAAAGCTTAGTTCTTCTATCCTTATTCATATTGAATGAAAATAATTTTGAAGCAGAAGGTTACAAGGTGCAAGTAAATGTAAGTCAGGATGGCAGGAGTAGGCTCCTCTTACATGGAGACCCACAAGACTGTTCAAATCTCATTCCACCTCAATCCCAGTGAATTCAGGTGGGCAAACTTTTCATTGCATTTTTTGAATATAATATATGTTATGCATCCAGTATGATGTCTTTTTTTTTTTTTTTTTTGAAAAAAGAAAATTACCATTTTGAGACTTGCTTTCCCTGCTTCTGGACGCTCTGCATATACCACCAGTGAGAAACTCTGGATGAGCTCAAACCCAGTTCCAGTTACTGTGATGTTTCTCCCTCCACTGAAAGGCAAAATTAAAAAAATAAGTCAATTCACTGGCAAAATACTACAGCCATATACTTTATCCTGCATGCTACTACTTCTACTGAAAACAGTTATGTAATGCCTATAGGACACTTAGATATCCTGCAGAAAGATTTTCTGTTAAAGTTATCAATGACAACAGTATTTAAAAGCAGCAATGTCTACTTCATACTAGTCTTAAAATAGCAGAATAAAGAAGTGCAAATCACTGCCAGTATCTGTGGCTTTTCATTGATGCCTATTTTTATGTGCTTTACTTCTCCAACGTTTTTGTTATGATCAGTCCACCTAGCATGCACACAGACAAAGGTGGGTGTATTTTCCACAGATCTGTAGGAACCTGGCTTCTCTATTCCCTTTCATTTGCAACATATTGTTTAAAAGAGAATGCATTCACATAAGAAGAATGCATGTAAGTGGCCAGTGGGAACTGAAGTCATCTAAGTAACACAGATTTAGAAGGATAGCTATCCTCAAAGCAATCCATTATAATAAGGTTCAGTTTATAAAGAGGAAAAAAAAACACCACCAACAATAAAAAAAAGCCTTTTAAATACCCTGGAGTAAATCACTAGTGATCTACCAAAAAACCTCCAGGCCCCCAAACAACCCAAGCAAAAAAACAAATGCAAGTATTAAAAACAAATCCTATTTTACATAAATGATTACTCCATATTCAAGAAGGCAAGTACCAATTCCTCCAGGAGAAGTCACAGTCAATTTATTTTCAACATCCTATTTTTAAGGTCATGATCTTACACTTCTTTTTGCTGATAGAGGGTGGAAACATCTTAACCGCTCTCTCTGCCAACTGCACCCACTAGGCAGAATGATCAGAATATTAGGGAACAACAGAGACCAGCATGGGGAAAGTTAACAAGCTTGTCCCTGAGCCAGTCACAGAATTACTCTCAGAACCAGAGGTATGACAAAAGGACATTTATACAGATGATTTGCCATTTTGCTACAAGTAGAGGAGTGGCACACATTTCTTTGGTTTCACAATTGATACTATGTGAGCATTTTTCCAGAAGGAATGCTGTTTCGAATGAACAGCTGCCAGCTGGGGTGTTAAGTGAGTGCCACTGTAGGAGAAACAACTCCTTTTAAGAGACTTACTGATCCCTGATCTAGATTTCCTAAAGATACGTTTTTTCCTCATGGGACAAAAAGATGATAAGCCATAGCTTTCCCCTGTTTCCAGCCTACTTATTAAAAGCTGACCAGGAGAACTGCTAGAAACATTTTGGCTAGAAACCTTTTATATCACTTTCAGATGATGATCTTTCCTTTAGAGAGGGGAAGGATTTGTACATAATGCAAAGGTCATGTTGTTTGACATCATGCCGAAATGCTTCAAATCTCTTTCTTTGAGACATGCTTATTTAAAAGAAGCTCATTACCTTTATTGATTTCAGTATATAGCTTTGGAATGGTGATTAAAATTTGGAGGTAAACAGAATACCTTCAACATCAGCCGTGGTTAAGAAAGTTCGCAAACTCTATGTATCTAAATTTGAGCATGGGTAGACTATGGCAGTTTTTATATCAAACAGTTCTATACAGAGGAAAAGCTATAACATATTTTGACCCAATTGTAAATGAAGCTATGAGAAACATTTCATTACCTGCTGAAGCTATTTACTGGCAGGAACTTGGTGACAGTAGGATTCTCACTGTATGAAAATTGCCCTGGTACATTAATTACTGTTTCCCCGTAGAGCAATGTGACTTTAACAGCTTCAACTTTGCTATTACGTCCTGTAACGCAAACGATCTCGTCTCCAAAGTCAGTGCTAGATTGGAGAAGAAAAAGAAAAGGAAACATATTCAGCTACTAACATTACTCTGATTTGTATTCGTTACAGCAGTACCCCATAACAAAAACAAGCAAACAAAAAAGAACTCTGAGCTCTATTTTCTGCTCTGCACTGAATAGTTACATGAGGAGACAACACTTTCTCTAGATCATTTAGAGCCTTTAACAGGATATGAAAAAGAATAGTGTACAGACACAAGAACAATGTGATGTCAGCACATTTCAGCTCATTCCACTTTTGGGGGGAGAATAGGGCAGCAACTAATAAAGGGAACAAGAAGTGAGAGAAACAAGTCAAGGGGCACCAGAGGATTAAAATTTTATATGGAACCACACAGGAGATGTTGAGTGAGAGCATGGCTGGATTTGGAGCAGCCGGTCACGTGGAGAGAGCTGAAACTGGAAAAACTCTTTGGACAACTGACTCCTCTGACTTTGGTAATTTTTGTAGCTGCTTCCTCCAGCTGAAGCCTCTCAGTGAGTTTCTGTTTGAACATTATGTGCAGAGCCACATTGCATGGCATGAGTCTCTACGAGACAGACAACAGACCTGTATAATTTCTAAAGGCCAGAAAAGGTTGGTACTTTTTTAGGGTACAACTCTGTACTATTAGTTACTCAGGGTACGTACACATTGCAAGGCTGGCTACCGACTAAAACACGAACATCCTTCTTGGAACCAGTTTCCAGGTTGGTACCAGTGATGGTAAGTGTGGTTCCACCTGCTTGTGGACCACTTTCAGGTCTTATTCCAGATGGATGAGGTTCCTGCAAAGAGGAGATGGTGAAAACTAATTTAGAAAATTAAAATAAAGTTTACACCAGTATTAATTGGTATAATAGATAATAGTAGCTTAATATCATTACCCAAAAGATAATAAATTAAAATAATGAAGGACAAGTCTTCTCAAATAAAACAAAGTCTTTCATTATTCATGGTGAGTGAAGGAAGAAGTAATGTGATGTGAATGTACACATTTTTTCCATACTTTACTTTATGAGGCTTTATATGGATTTAAGTTACCTACTGGCAAGATGCACAGTTAGCTGCTATTAAGTTTGTGTGAGCTTCCTGTTGGACTTCCTGTTTTCATACGTATTTTAAGATTTCTCTCTTCCTTATGGCTGAGTCTACTTTCACCCTTCCTTACCCCTTCCTATATTCTCTGTCAGTGACAGGAGAGACGGAGCGAGTTTTTCAGAACTGGTACTGAACAGAATGAATATTAAGGTCCCATTTATCTCATAAGATTCTTAATTGCTGTGGAAGATTATTATCCCTTTCTTGAGCAATGAGCTTGCAGAGAAAAGATATCAGAAAATAATAAACTTTTCTTTATACACCTAGAACATTGGAGAGGATTTCCTAAAATCAATTGGAACAAGCAGATATGTTTCAAATTGTCACGAAATTTGTCAGAAATTTAAAATTTCTCAACTAAGTTCACTCCTTTTTTTCTCAATTCAGTCCTTGTTTCCATGACTGTATTAGCCCAGACATGACAAATTCTGTAAATCAATAGTGAGGGCTTTTCATGAACAGTGCAATTTAATTACTTCATTGCTAAGTAGTCCCTACTCCCAGTTGAGAAAAGCGTTGCTATTCAGGACAACATGGCCACTACTGAGTCAAGAGCATGAATGAAGTCATGTAAGCCACGTGAGATCGATCGGCCTTGCTTCAGCACACACTGCCTGCCAACTTGCTCAAATGAGTGGACAATGATGGAGTCCAGCCTTGGGGCTATTGCATATGGGAACACACAGGCTGGTTGACAGCCGGCTGAACATGAGCCATCAGTATGCCCAGGTGGCCAAGGAGGCCAATGGCATCCTGGCCTGCATCAGAGTGTGGCCAGCAGGACTAGGGAACTGACTGTCTCCTTGTATGTGGTACTGGTGAGGCTGCCCCTTGAGTACTGTGTTTAGTTTTGGGCCCCTCACTACAAGGATATTAAGGTGCTCTAGCATGTGCAGAGAAGAGCAACGAAGCTGTTGAGGGAACTAGGAAACAAGACTTATGAGGAGCGACTGAGGGAACTGGCGTTGTTTAGTCTGGAGAAAAAAAGTTTGAGTGGAGACCTTATCACTCTCTACAACTACCTAAAAGGAGGCCTCAGCAAGGAGGGTGTTGGTCTTCTTTCTCAGGTGACAAGTGATAGGACACAAGGAAATGGTCTCAAGTTGAGCTGAGGGGTTGGAGGGGATCATAGAATCATCCAACCTAGATGATTCTATGAATAAAGCAAGGGCAAAGATGTTTGAGAACTTCCCTTACTGATTGGGGTTTACCTGATCACCATCATACTGCACTGATCTCCCACTCTAAGGAGGAAAGGCCATGCTCAGAAAGAGAGTTTGCTTGACTCATCACATAGCAAAAAGCTTTCCCCTACTTTATTTCGCTCATGCACAGACTGCCATCTCTGTGTCAGCTTGCAGCTAGAAAAACAATGGTCCATGAATGTCAGGGAGAAGAGGGAACGACGTACTAGAGTTTGGTCAAAAGCTCAGTGAGCCATTGATGGGTTTCTAACAAGTAGCAGGAAATTGTAAAAAAGCATTCAGTTGACCTCGTGGTTACTTGATAAATTTGTTTTATTAAAGCACTGATATTATAGAAACACAGAGAACTTGTACTTGCTGTGCTTGTTTTATTCTTTCATGTCTGAGCAACTTCCCTCTGAAGGAATGCATCACGGTTCAGCACACTTCACAAATCCACAATGACAACTGTAATTTGCTCTCAAGTCATTGAGCTTTAGGAATATGCTTTAACACTAATTGGGTGTCAATTGCTTTTCTTCCCTGAGAGAAATCTGTTTGTAAACCCTTCACTCCTCAAGATGTACGATGCTACAGCACATGACTGCTCTCATGCACTAACCTTTGATTTCTTTTTAATTTAATACATCACTTGAGTTACAACATTTTATGTAAGGAATCGACTCAAAGTAATTTTTAAGCATGGTTTAAGCAAAAAGGAGCATTGATTCAATATAACAGAATTGACTGAAACTTGCTTACTTAGATCTACATAACTCTGTACATACTCTTCTTTTGATTTAATTGCCTGCTTATTTAACCTAAATTGAAATTGCACGAGAGTAAATAAAAGATTTGAGTGGGTCAGTTTTAAAAGTCACACTTGAAGCTTAAGTTAACACAAGTCTAGACTTGCATTTCACAAGAAAGCTCATTTGTGCTTTTCTGAACCACAATATCGTTGATTAAAAAGATTATTAAGTTGTATTGCTTACAAAAATTTATCAAATCCTTTAAGCTTAACCTTGATAGATATACAGAAAACCATACCTTTTATTAACTCCAGATTAAATCTTGATTGCTACAAAGTGTTAAGAATATTGGACCATTTTATCATCACCAGTTAAAATCTACTACAACATTTCCAGAAGCAAATGTTCCCCAAGAACCATTAAAAGAATTAATATGGACAAATTCTTTCTCCCTCAACCTCAGAAAAAAAAATATTTAAAGCTTGTAGCCTTTTCCCTAAATCCTACCTCCACTTAAAGTCAAGCCTTTAGCAAAGACTTAGGAAGTAAAGGTACAAGAAAAGATTTCTGAAGCACCATACCCCACTCTCTGTAACCCTGTAATCTTGGGTGAAAAAAAAAAAAAAAAAAAAAAAGAAAGGAAGCTTGCTAAGAAGCTTCTGCTAGGCAGCTGTATTCCCTTCTTTCAGCAAAAACGATAAATAATTACACGATTAAAGCTCGACTGGCATATCTGATCAGTAACTTTGGCAGTGCAAAAGCTGGTTCAGTTGCTACCTATCAGTGAATACTGAGCAAGCCACAAACCTGAAGTAGAACCACTGAGAACCATTTTCTGTGGGGGACCTTTTATTGGCAGCCTGCATTTACCTCCGTGTGAACAGGGGTATAGTATCGAGGTAAACAAATAGCAAAGTTATCTCTGAATAACACAACAGCAACGGGGAAGTAAAGTAAGTACCTGTTCTGTTTTGCACAGATTTTTTTTTTCCTAGCAAGACTCTGCCTGTTAAAAGTTAAAAAGCTGAATGAGGATGGAGCCAGGCTCTTTTCAGTGGTGTCTGGTGATGAGAAAAGATGCAATGGGAGCAAACTGAAACAGAGGAGGTTCCCTCTGAAGACCAGGAATTACTCCTGTGCTGTGTGAGGGTGACTGAGCACTGGCAGAGGCTGTGGGGTCCCCTCCTTGGAGATCTTCAAAAGCTGCGTGGACGTGGTCCTGGGCAGCCTGCTCTGGGTGGCCCTGCTTGGGCAGGGGGTTGGACAAGGTGGCCTCCAGAGGGCCCTGCCAGCCTCAGCCATTCTGTGACTCTGTGTCATTCTGTGAAAACTCAGCTATGCCAAAAAGGAGAATGTGCTATTCACACCTCGGCCCACCTCTATGACACAGGTGCAACACGGAGCCCAGCACATCTCAGCCTCGCTTCAGGTTAATGAAAACCTGAGGCCAAGAATCACTCCGGTAGCTGCTGCAGGTAGCAGCCAAGGAGGAGGTGGAATAGTTACATTTAACCCTTATTTTCTCTTTAATCACTGGTTTTGCAGCAATCTCTCAAAGGGCTATTTTAAAACAGCTTAACTCAAAGTATTCATATTTAACCTATTTAAAGTAATTTTGTAAATACCAAGAGCACTCCAGGGACCAAATAATGTGGACGCCTCATAAAGATGATCTAATAAGGAGAAGCTGAACTGGGCTCTGCATGCAGAGGAATTTTTCAGGATGACTACTAAAACAAAGCATCGTATAGTAACAGTTTGTTACCATAAACTTGTCAGAAAAATGATTTGATTAATTCTTACTTGCTATTTTCAGTATCACAATTTTTTTTTTCCTTTCCCTTTCTCTTAAGGACCTTCCAGAAAAAAATAAGAAGCTTAAATAAACTACCAACAATTTTAACAATTTTAATAACGTCTTTATCGTAAAACCAATGCACTATGAGCAAGCTTTAGTGCTCTCTTAAAATGTTCACGGATGGTGTAAAGCACAAAGCTGTCTTGGCCTACCTGGTAGTCTCTTAGAGTACCAGTAAAGAATAAAATGGGTCATCTAAATGCTTAGCTGGAAAGTATTTTTCAGAAATGCAGTTAGGTAGACAGGACCAGTGGGAGAAGATATTTGCTGAATGTCATTATAAGTTCAAAAAGTACTCTTTGAGTGGTGGAGCAAGCCTCTGAGAAGAATCGTGTTGCCTCAGGAGAAGGCAGCACCTTCCCATGGGTGACATTGCACTCACCCACAGGACAGAGAGGCTCAGACGTTTGTGGGTTGCTAGACTGGGTCTTAACCATACAAATTCCAGCAGAGCTGCAATAAACCCACACCTCTACATTGCTGAACACAACTCTGCATGAGATTTCTTCTCCTTGCAAAAAAAAACGAAGGGAAAAGGGTAAATCCTTCACTGCAAACATCGTTTGAGGGATAATGAAAATGCAGCTTTTAGCAAGATGCAGATACCTCTAATTTGGGCTAAGTCCCAAGCAATACTGAAAATTCAGCCACTACAAACTGCACTGACAATCTCAGAACCTCAAATGATGTGAGATCAGTGATACCACCTTTTCAAAATCCCTTCAGGGATTTCTTTTCTCCTGCTTTCTTCCCTTTTTCCTTTTCAGTTCCTGAATCAGAAGTACTCCTGCCACCATTACAAATACCCCACTTCCATTTTCAGCCCTCTGCACCTCTGTATCTTTGTTCTCTCAGTCAGAACATGCCCAGAGGACATCACACTTTCTGCAGCATCACACCACAGTGTGTACTGAAATTATAATGTTAAGTAGAACATTTGATTATGTGTCCTATATGGAATTTATAGCAGCCTTGTAATAATTCTTCTGGAAAACATCAGCTCTCGTGGAGACTTGGCAATACTTCATTTCTCATGGACACAGTAAAACTTAAACAACCCTACAAATGCTAATTTAACCCTTGTTTTATAATTCCTTAAAGTGTAGAGAATCATAATTGACATAGAGTGCAGTCTTGTTCTTATCTTGCTTGAAAACGACAAGTCTTTCAAGTCGCAGTGGTCTATACTTCTCCCTTTGTCACTGGACAAATATCGTTCATATTTTCCAGTTATTTAGTGTCTGAGTGAGCATAAATCTTTTCTGCAGTAACAGGTACCTCATATGTGGATTTTCAGATTGTCTGGTTTTAAAAAGCTTTCTCCAATGCCTGCCAGTTGTTCGGTGGCCTGTCAAGTCAGGTAGGTCACCTCCCAGCAGAGGGAATTCTCACCACCTTATGCTTTGATGATCATGTCCTGTGCTTGTAGGAAGATGATTTGCAGTTTTGGTAAAACATATGCGCATCCACGGCTGTGCTATTTGAGCAGGGATCTCTTCTCAACAGGCGTAGCTCGCTCCCGACAGGTGTAGAATGATTTATCCCAAAGAAATAATTTGATCTCAACGGGATTTCTTACTTGTAGGTTGGAGCAGATTTTAGCTTGTTGGTTGTGGGAAACTGAGCATCTATATATCCTACATACCAACTCTCCTTAAATCACAGGTAGGTGTAACAATGCTGAGAGGTCTTGTAATGCACCTGCAACTCAGCTTTTCCATGCTGTACCAGACTGTTGAATGAGTAGTCCTGAATGGATGAGCAGGTTTTCCAGAGCTTTGATAACCATTAGGTAGCTTTGGTGGATGGACAGTAATGCTAGGAATAGGTTACCCGGTCTGCCTTTATGACTACAGTCAGTGCTGATCCTGTTGATACAGTTTACCTGAAAGCAGTGGTTTTCTGCTCCGATTTGAAGCAGTGAGACAGTGACAATTTTAAGCAAAATCCTTCCACATTGCTTATAGTATATAACATTCAAACAGAATAAGGTTGTTTGGTAGCAAATTCATTTATTCTCTTTGTAATACAGATGAGTTATTTGCAACTTGGCAAACCCTTACTTGGCACTCACATTACTGTGTACCCCTGCCTCATCCACGCACTGCAGACTGACCTGAGCTTCACAAGCTGTATTTTTGGGCTTTGCCTCACAGTAATGTCGTGCTCTTGCAACAGCCTGTCCTCTGAGGCACTCTGTGCTTTGTCAGCACACAGGTATGAGAGGAAAATGAAGTACCAGCAAAACAGCTTGCACTGGCCCGAGCATGTATATGACTTCATGTTCAGGCCATTTTCCAGTGTCCTGTTTTCTTTGTTGCAGCCAGAAATCTTTCCTTTGCTTTCTGTTTGTATCCTGTGCCTCATACTTACATATTTGTTCTCAGGAATGCTTATATATTTTTCATTGTAGTTCATGCTTTCTGTGTGCTAGAGGGTAAATTATCTCCATGTCTGTTCCACTTATAATCACATTTAGAAGTGAACTTACTTATTAGCAATGTACACGACTGCTGCTTCTGATAAAACTATTGCAAACCCTCTGAGCACTCGTGCCTGATCTCTTGTATTTTTCATCCTGTTTATTAATCTAGAATGAACTTGTTCCTTCTTTAATATTTTATTGCTTGCAGTTGGTCTTTTTGCACGTTTTGGAAGGTGATCTGTTATTTCTTTGTTTCTGATTACTATGCTATTAAAAGATATTTTTTACAGGCTGAAAATGCTCTTGGAGGGTTCCCAGCGTTTTAGATTTCTGCAGTCTGCTGGTGTCAAATCGAAGCACGGCTTTTATCTGGCTAACAGCGGGGTTACTCTTATTCTCCTTTTCTTCCTGCTATCCAGCTTCTTTGCAATTTTCCCATTACAGATACACGGGTGCAACACAGAAGCCTTCCCCCAGCCTCTTTTTCACTCTCTTGACCCGCACTTGGGATCTGATCTGCCACACGGGTTAATGCTCTTTTTCACTTGTTTATTTGCTTTGCAGCTTTTGGTTTACCTTGTTGTGTCAAGCCAACTCACTCCCGGCCCCTTGCACAGTATCCAAGAACAAGAGGAACGTACCCCTATGGAGCACCACTAAGGCTCTGCAGCTCTTCTTTTCCAATTTCTCTGCTTTTGCATTCACCTATCCCCAAGCATGTCCTGAACTTTTTATATTCTGGGGTATGACTCTGTAAATAATGATACTAACTGCTATATTGCTGAGCTATGATAGGAAGTTTCTAGCCCAAAACCTACACCATTGAGATAAAAGTGGTCACCCTTTATCTATCAGTAATGCAGAAAATCAAAGAAAGAAACAACCAGTCACTAAGGAGGCTACTGGTAAATCACAAGAGGGGCCAGAAATTCAAAACCAGTTGGAAGGCAACAGAGGAGGGGAGCCTAGCGGAGATGCAAAGAGACCTTAGCATAATGTCTGTGCTTCAGAGGAGAAAAAGCAACCATGCCAGACCACAGGCAGAGACAACTGGGGAGGGAAAAGAGGATGGTGGCAGAGCACATCCCCATGATGCTGTGAGAGATGCCAGCTGCAGCACAAGGGGAAGCCAGCAACAGATGGATGTGCTCAAATGGACACGATGGGCAGCAAATGGCAAAACCCCTTAGCTCCTTCCTGCCAGCTCCTGTAGGCAGTGACCTCCGGGTGGGGGTTTGCCTTTGATGTAAGCACACATCCACTAGTACGAATGTGCTCCTGTGCTTCCACACAAGCAGAGCACAGGGATGCAGTGCCAAGGACCTGATGACAGTGCACACATACACGTGGGTAAGACTTTCAAAAGTGTAGAGAACATATTATTGCTCTGCCTTTCTCTCATCTGTCCCTTCCCCAGCAAGTATGCTTTCTCTTTCTTCACCCTGATCCCAGCTGCACTAAGTTCTGGCTCTTGAAGCAGGTCTGTAAAACAACTCATTTGTTACCAAAATTATCCACCCCCACCCCATCCAAAGTTGAATTATTCTGCCAACCCTTGCATATAACGCATGCAAAAATTAAAGGCATTAAAAGCATAGTCCATGAAGTGCTGTAGGCACTGGCCACATTCTTGAAGGTCAAAATGTCATCTCATGGCCTACAAAGGTAACCACAGGAGCTAAATTAAGCTTTTGACCAGGGCACACAAACCATTAGGAACTGCTCTTTCCCTCCGCTCCCCTCCTTTCTCAGACTCGGGGGAGCCTGCTGCTTGTTTCTTCAGACAAGCCGCCCCCTCACAGGATGCTCAGGCAGAGAATTTCCATGGTGCACACTTGGCAGCCCGGTGCTCGTGGCGGCAGCTGACCCGACTCCCTGGCTCGCCTCACTGGAGCAGTCCCAGGCACAGCGCCAGCCAGGATTCAGGTCCTAGGCTACTTCTGGCTGGGTCCTGCCTCTCTGGGTATGCTTCTTCCCAACCTCACAGGTCAGCCCAAATGCTTCCAGCCACTCCAGGTGTGAAGGCAAAGCGTTTGCCAGGCAGTGCACACTCCTCCTCTCTGTAGTATCTGCTGCCTGCTGCGGATGGGATGCTTACGCAGAGTGTTGATATTCTAAACAACTAAGTTTTTGGACTGCAGGCAGAGATCTCTGCCTCTTTTTATCCTGAGGCAGAGAGCACGTCACTTTCTGAACAGACTACAGAGCCTTGCTGACAGTTTTCATGGAGAAATGGAAGCATGTGCGACTGGAAAGCCTGCGTTATCATACACAGTGTTCACTGGCAGCTTTCAAGTAGAACCCACAAACACTGAATGGTGGGACATATATTGTAGTGATGTCTAAGATAAAAGAGAATTAAGTCTAATAATACTCACGTGAGGAAGGGCCTTCTTACTGAAAACTCTGAGCTACCCAGGAGTTCTTTGACTGCTGTGCAGGCTGACGCACAAACAAGATGTGCTCCAGAACTCAAGGATAAAACAGCCACTGCCCTCTGGCAGCAATTCCAGACTGCTGTGGATGTGTGGTTTATCAGCATCAATCATAATGGCAACAAGCCATGTAAACTGCCCCCCACAAGCTACAGTATAAAATGTATGTGCTATGGTGAAGACTCATGGAGAAGAATCAAGCAGTGAGCTAAAATCCTCCACGAGAGCCTGGTGGCACTAATAGTGCTGTGGCTGTGAGAGCTCCCTGAGCAAGTGCTTCTAACATCAAGAAGGGAAACAGAGGATGGATGAAGATAAGAGGAAAATGCCAACTTGTGAGAATATTAAAGTGGAAGAATGTACCTTGTTAAATCCAACTGTGCAGATCAGGTTACCCAAAGTCCCCGTATGGTGAGTAGTCATCCTTGTGTTTGTTTTCAGATCAGACTCTAATTTGTCCCCCTTTCTTACATTTATTTGCGCTTTCTGAAACCATATTATGTCTTCAGTCCACTCAGACTAAAGCTCACAGAATTGCTCTTGCAAACAGGCACTGAAGAACCAAAGCCAGCTGCAAGCTCTCATTCTGCTGGCTTGAGTTCGAAGATGAGATCTGAGAAAAGAATCATGCTTGTATGGTATCAGCCAGCCTGGGCCATACACCTAAGAAAAGCTTAATTCCCACCTTCAATACTGTTTCTCACTGCCATAGTAGCAAACAAATCAAATGAACAAACAAAAAACCGGCCTTTAGCCATGCCATGGCTCCACCTGCGTAGAGACCAGCCAAGCTGTCAGAGGTACTGCATAGCTGGATATTAACATTTAGCATCAATTCATTTCTATTTCAATAAAATGGAGAATGCCCTATTCTGTTTATAGTGAAAGAAACAATAGAAAGGTCAGTGGAAGAGGACAAGGTTACCAGAATTTAATTTCGCTGGAATGTCTGGACTCGAACAACACTCAGAATGGATAGAAGAAATTTGTGATGGCAATGTAGAACTTTCTTCCCGTTACGCAGCAAATATGGATGAGATGTTTACTACACAACATAGACTCTTGTGGACCAGGGCATTTTAGTTCAGAAGTGATTTTAAACTGAAAGCCTTTCTGATTGGATTTTTGACCCACCTAGAGGAAGTCTCACCTGTTCCTTGCCTCAGAAATGTGCTGTGCTGGCAGAACGGGGCAGAAGCATGAGTCTAAGCCCAGAGCTGTGCTGATCCTCATCAATCCAGCTTTAAAAACAGACCCATCATTCAGGCTGGGTATTGACCATAGCCAAACGTAGTAGTACTTGATAACCAACTATGTGCTCTTGGTGGCAGCCGCTAGCCACATGTGTGACCCCTAGACTGTGGGGAGTACGGTGACACTTCTACTCTCCATAGACACATCAGGCCAAGCAGATCCTTGTCTCCTTTTGTGTTGTTTGTACACTTCTGCACAGTGCTGCCACACGCTGCATTTAAAACAGTCACCGCTAAAGCCGAAGCTGTTGTGTTTAGGGTGATCAAAGTACACAGTAAAAACTGATTTTTACCAGCAGCAGGGTAGCCAGATAATGTGCCAAAGAAAGGGGAAAATACGTAATAGGAGACATATTTTAGGAAGGTTCTTGGATAGAGGAGTATTTCCTTTCTTTTCTATAGATTGAATAGCAGAGTTATTATATAAAGCACAGATTTCTTATGTCTCCTGAAACAAGCCATCAAGGAACTGCCTGAAAACAACATTGAAACAAGAATGTAAATTTTAAAACAACACCAACTGACTGGATTGGCTGCTCTGATAGCCTGTTGAGATGCCAGAAGTGCTTGTGTCACGCTTGCAGAGGTGTGCATGAATGTGACAGCCTGCACTGATTTTGATCCTACCACAGTCCACAGCTGGCTTTATTTTCTCACAGAACAAAAAGTAAGAGAAATGAAACTAGAAACCAATTTCACCAGTTTTAAGGCACGAACTGCTGTGCTTGATGATTATGTATTACTTGCCATTGCTTCATATTCTGTAAAGAAAGTCCCCATGGAAAGATTTTTGCAGTAAATAAAAATGCCTTTTAGCAGCAGCTGGCTTAGGTATCTGATATTTCAGTGACTCAGAGACTGGCACAGAGGAAGTCTTGGACTTTCATGAAAACGTCCACCTGGATGATGTCCGTGCATGACAGCTTCTCCCTGAGCCTGTCAGGCATTCAATAACCTTTCCTTTAAGCAGCAAAAGCAGTGGCTGCTGATCTCATCTCATCTCACAGATGTGTTAAGCAGGGAACCCCGTCAGAACAAGGTCACAGAGAGGTCCTCTAAGCCTACATGGAGGCTTCACACTACATTTCAATACACTCTGTAACTTCTTCATGTGGTTTTCATGCAAACCATGAGAGAATCTGTATATACAGGAGAAACATAGGAGAACTGGTGTAAAACGTACCAACATAACGTCATAGCCTCTGTCCTAGAGATCACAAGCACACAAACATGGGACTTGATGTTTCTGTACATTTCCCGCTCTGGTTAAGACACATAAGATGATTGACAAAGGAAGACTTAATTATAACCTACATTTCCACAAAGGAGCAGAGGAAGGTTGTGACAGTAAAAGATCATTTTCAAGCAAAACGCATGCTTTTGCAGAGATACCACAAGGGAAAGGAGGTATTTGCCTGAAAATAATGGAAAAAACCTCTGTTTTGTGAAAACAAGAATATCCTCTTCTCAGCTGAATGTCATTCTTGACTTATTCCACCTCCTACTGCTGACTCCCTTCCTTTCCTTCTTACAGAAAATCAAGAATTAATGAGACAGAAGTTAAAATACGGGAGAAGATAAAACTGTAACACGCCCTTTACGTTTTATAGATTTACAGTTTATAGATGTAATTTTAAATATCAAGATGAGGATAGAGATTAGTTAAACCTCTCAGCTATCGCAGGCTCTTATAAATTTTGAAGACCTCATAGATACAGATAAAGCTACTTGCAGCTAAAACCACAGGCTAGAACAGCTATCACCCATGGCTATGTTTAGGGTAAAGTAATTAAAGACACAAATTAAATTCTCCTTCACAGTGACACTGAAAACAAAGCACATCTGTAATATGAACTCACATCATGCTGTCTGTGTCTCTGCATGCCATGTTTTTGAATGAAATAAATTATTAAAAAAAATTAATGCACCTTCATTACTCATTCTTCAGCTGCTGTGCATTAATTCTTGCAATTAAGAGCACTGGCTAGTCTAAACACAGTGATTAAAACAGTGCAATAACTGTGTGTCTAAAGAAAATCTAATTTTTTCCAGTGCTGACTTGTTTTTATTCAGTAGTGACACTTATGAGATATTGTGTCACTGCTGAATAAGTTGATTAACATTTCTTTTCTACCACGTCTTTTCAACTTAAGTGTTTTCTAACATGCTTAAACTACAGTGCTATTGATTAAACAAAGTTTGTAAGGCAAACACAAGCGACTGTGCTTGTGTTCGTAACTTGTAAACTTTGAATTTAAGTCATGCGCAAAGTACAAAACGGGTCAATGCAAAAAAAGCACTTACCTGGTATGTAAACTGCACTTCGCTTGGTGATATACCTAATTTTCCGTTGATGTTAACTTCAATTTGACCTTGTGTAGGTTCATCCATTCTTCCGACTTGACACACAATCCTAGCGGGAAATAACAATGTAAGTTTATCTGTTAGCACTAGCAGCTGCAATACAAATGCAAGATATGTTATCTACCACACATACTGTCAGCCAAAGCACAAACTTTGCTTTTTCCTACACAAGGTACTTGAGTTCTGTCTCAGATTCCCACCAAATCCACCCAAGAATATTTTACTCTTGTAACTACATGGAGTAAAAGTGAAACCTGAGCAATGTGCACAGCAGCTAGCTACCTAGCAGACTTCTTAGCAGAAGACTCAAATTCAGTCCAGAAATCATAGATGAAACTACCCAAACCTACACAAGGTTTTCACCGTACCTGGAGGTGTCAAAAAAAACCACAAAGAATCCCTTCCCCCCTACTTTGATGCGAGAATCAATCAGCTATCTTATACCTTTGTGTATTTCAGCTGCTAATACTTTTGTTGTGCATCCTGCTATCTCCCAGCTTTAAGCTACTGCATTTTCGCGCCTATGATCAAAATCCCTTCAGAATTACTGTTCTCTGAAAATAAATCCTCAGATAACCCACACAAAATCAGAGGTCAAGGAACAGTGGAGGAGAAAACATCCTGCGTTAACCCCCACTGCTGCTGAGGGCTAGCTGCAAGGTCTGAATTTACGTTTCCAACAGGTGACCTGCAGAATATAAGCATGAAAATGCAACAAAGATTCGACACGCTTTAAAAGTGGGACAAATGCTTAACGGCGAGCTGCTGATACAGTCGGCTAAGGATGCACATAACGTCTGCAGCCTGAGCAGGCAGTTTCATGCAGGACACACCCTAGGAATCACTGTTCATTTTCTGCATTCTTTCTCTCCTTGGATTACTGCTCTTCTGTAACCAATGCACAACTGCTTACAAAAAAAAAGAAAAAGAAAAAGAAAAAAACAACTCAACCCCCAAATTACTGAGTATAATGTACTTAAATTGGGACTTATAATAAAAGGATTGTCAAGTCCCCTCGCAGATCACTCCAGAATTTTCTGCCTGGGTACTGGCAAATGGACAAAATTCTCTAAATTCTTGCATGTCCTGGCATGTGTATGGCCGCCTGAGTCTGTTCCTCATCATCTCTACTGTATTCTTGGAAGTTGTATCTTCTTGTCAGGCAGAAACAGGAAACGGTGCCTTTGGAGGAATTTCTACCATATGTCAAGCTAGGGAAAGCAGTCGGGGGCCAGGGCTGGGGTGTGTGTGGGGGAGCGCGGCAGCATGGTTTGCAGGATTTTAATTGAGAAAAGCTCCCTCCCCTCCCCAGCACTGGCACTGCCTCCCTTCCCCCACGTTACAAGTGGAAAACTACAAAGGATGAGGACACGACTTCTCTAAGGCCGACAATGAAATCACAGCAGAGCCAGCGAGCAGCCTTCAATGCCATAAAGCTTGCTGTCCTCCCACTCATGGGAAGAACACCTCCTAAAAATGACTGGCTTTTTACTGCAGGAAGGATAGGGCAGAAACACTAGGTGCTTCTTCTTCTTTCTCTTTTTTTCTCTTTTTTTCTCTTTTTTTCTCTTTTTTCTCTTTTTTTCTCTTTTTTTCTCTTTTTTTCTCTTCTTTTCTTTTCTTTTTTTTCTTTTTTTTCTTTTTTTTCTTTTCTTTTCTTTTCTTTTCTTTTCTTTTCTTTTCTTTTCTTTTCTTTTCTTTTCTTTTCTTTTCTTTTCTTTTCTTTTCTTTTCTTTTCTTTTCTTTTCTTTTCTTTTCTTTTCTTTTCTTTTCTTTTCTTTTCTTTTCTTTTCTTTTCTTTTCTTTTCTTTTCTTTTCTTTTCTTTTCTTTTTAATTAAATAAAAAAGGTAATAATAAAACAAAAGAATGGAAGAAGATAAAGACGCAAAATTATAGATATCCATTCAAAGATTCTGAATCACTTCTTTTTCAGGGCTTCCCTAATGGAGAACATCCTTCAAAACCCCCTAATTTGTTGGTAAATTACATTATGCAAGTTGCATTTGTTCTCACCCATTACCACACTGGCAGAGCTTAGGAAACCAGTAATGTTGCTATGATACAAGGAACCAGTCATCTCAGTTCTGGCTCCTTTCCATGTATTTAAAAATACCAAAAAGCTTTAGAAAAAAGCAAGAGGCTGGGGAAATTCTTGTAAGGCTACGCTGGGATTCAATGCAGCTTTTGCAACACTGAAAATAGGGAATGGGGAAAGATGGCTAAAAGGGAGTTGGGAATTTTCCGTATAGTGATGAGTGTGTAAACGGGAGTGATGGCGATAGATTTGGGAAGCAGCAGGAGATACACAACTGTATATATACTTTTAGGCCCCTGGAGCCCAAGAAGTTGCTAAATGCATGATCTACAAACTGACTAAAGCCAAAGCTTCTTCAAAAGCTAAAACAAAATCACTTAGGCATCTTCAAAATCTCTTTCAAAGCAAGCCACAGAAATAGCAAAAAGTTACTGTGTTAAACTTTAAAAGAACCAAAGGAAGGGAAAGCCAGTGTTTCAATTTCAGTTTTAAATATCAAAAGTGAATGAAAGAAAAATCACACTGCTTAAAATACATCATTACTATTAATATTACTACTGAACCTTTATGCTACTCTTTTTATCAGCGAGTATCGAAAGGGTATTTCCCTAGATGCTCGATATAATCTGTAGTAAACACCTAGACACCTAGAAGAATTTAGGCTCCTTGTTTTTACTTTTGGCACTGCTTAAGAGTGTGACAAGTAATCCACAAAATAGCTACCAACCTGCTTAGGCAACTCAACATCCATGGACTCGTTGGCTCTGCGGAGAAACTTAGTCATTTAAAGCTAAACCAAAACTCAGGGCTCCCTCCCTACCCCCAGGAAAGAAACTTTGTGGCTGGACTGTAACAAAAAGAATTAAGCTTCCTCTTGCTTTGCCTGCTTTCCCATAAATCCTGTATGCTTGGCTGCACTGTGGTTGAGACTTAGCAAAGATTTTAATGGCTAGATGCACACCTACAATGCCTTTAATTTAAAAACTCATAAATAGTTTTCAGACATCTGCAGTAATAGTTTATGAAAGGTTTTCAAACAAATAAAAAAGTCAATCAATCAGGAGCAGGATGGTAGCATGCTATCATAAATTTGTTGCTATATAAGAATCTATAACAAATTTAAATAAAAACTTGGACACGTTAGTATGAAATATTGCACATACACTGCACTAGTTTTTTCTCCTCTTGATAATTTCCTATACCCACAGTAATGTCTTATTCTCCTGAAGATGCACAGAGGGAACTCTGTTAGTTCCTTTGTTTAGTTCCTTTCTGGGAACTAAAATCTTGTCTAAAATCTTGTCTAAAATCTTGTGAAAAATGTCCAGTGATTACCTTGTGGAAACAGAGTAGAACTCCTCTTTGAAAATACATTCCTTGTCTGCCACCGTTATATTTTTTACATCTTCTGCTTTTATTCCCAAATTAGATCCCATTATGGTCAAAAGAATTCCACCACTTAGTGGTCCAGTTTTTGGCTCAATCTGTGTTTGCATGAGGGAAAGTAAAAAAAAATATCAAAATTAAATATTGCAGTGACCATGTTGCTCTTCCATATTATTTAAAGCTACTTTGACTTACCAGCACTTAAAATGAAAAAGATGTTTACTGTAGTACCCACATAAAAACTTGCTCTGTACCTTAACTTTTTAATGCTAATTACTCATTTGTGAGCCCATAATCAGTATTCATCAGCTGCAGATTTCATGTCTGCTGTGGCAGACTATTACGTATAAAATTCTTGCCTGGTGTTTGTTCTGTTTTAAGTTGCTTCCTCCATAAAAGCACTGTGATTTTGACAAGCAAATTGAACGAGCTTCTCTCATAACCATCCCACTGCACTTTTCCAGCCTTTTTTTTTTATTTGTTTGTTGGTTGTTTTTGACATGGTTTTCTCCCTTTAGGTTGACATCCAAACAGTGCACATTATAAACACAAAGCGGTGCCCCACACAGCTTCTTCAAAAATTTCTTTAGTCCCCTGGCCTTCCTTACTGCATCAGCTGGTAGGGTACTGCAGTACATGGCTACCTTGTGAATAAAATGAGGACTGAAAAAATCCTTGAAAAACCCGAAAAGGATTTCTGAGCTTAAATATGAATTTTAAATTCAAATACTCTGTTATTCTAAATAATTCTAAATATTTTGGGGGACATTAACCTGATTTGCTGTTTAATATATGGAGCACTTCCACTGAGACCTTTTCAGGTGTTCAGCTTTGGAGGGCTGTAAATTTATTATCGGGAAGAGGGAGACTGCACAGTCCCAGATACAGCAATTGGAAGCCAAACAAATGCATCTTCTGAAAATCTGGATGTTAGTGTCTGCTGAGTTTCTTAGATCTAACTCTAACTTAGATCTAACTAAGCAAGTCTGAGCACAGGCACATGGCTGCTGCTGCTGCCTGCTGACCAGTTCAGCTCCAGAATCACTTGCTCTATTTTCCCGGTTTCTAAATTACTTAATTACTAAAACTGGATCCTTTGCCCATGGCCATCCCTTTGCACTCAGTGCATAAATAAAGTAGCTGAAAAATGACTCAGCAGTGTCTATAGCTGTTTCCAAATATTTTGTTCAAATTTGAACCTAACGAAAGCCTTGAAAAAACTAATATATCACAACATTGTAAGTATTTAACCTGTAATCACGTACAAACAGTATCACTCTTATATTCCTTTGTTTTCCTTTTCCTTCCCACTCACATCAGCTTTACCAGGGCACAGGCATTATAGAAGAATCCTTCTCTACACTTTCTGTCAAGATTTCAGGAAATCTACCTTCCTTGGCAGACTTCAAATATTTACCTGCCATTTCTTCTCAAAAATAGCATCACAGCCAATTTCACCCATCGTGCTACCATTCTGGCTGTACCCACACTGCACCTCTAGCTGCATAGCCTCAGGAGAGACTCATCGTGTCTCTGCCAGCACGAAGCACAGGTTTCAGACTTAAACTGTTAACGATCTGATTGGAGTGAAACACCCCCGTTATGACTCTGGGCCTCTGTCACATCACTACCGCATTTTGTGATAGCTGGGGATATGTCCTTATCAAATGGCATGTGTGGGTTTCAAGGTACTGATGCCACTGTCGCAGTAATTTAGATGTGATCAGTGGAAGTATGTATCTAAACTGTTTTCTAGGCTGTTATGCCCAGAAAAACAGCATTTGGTTTGTTGCCAAAAAGCAACTGCTGAAAGCAGATGAGAGTTTATCACTTCTTGCTTTGGCTGCTGATCCACCAGCGTAGAATAAGGCTCTTCCTTCACCCCAGGGGGATGCTCCCACCGCAGACCCACTGCCCAGTAAAAGCTGTGCATTGGGCCCCTCTGACTTCTCACATCCAACTTCTACAGCCTTGGGTTGCATCCCAGTGGGGACTGGGCAGTATCACTGACACCAGGAAAACAAATCGTGGTGCAGAAAGAACCAGCTCCCTTATTAAATGCTGTGTATAAAGTCAAGTTTGAGGCCTGTTAGTGAGCCTGTTAAGTGCTTGCAGCTGAGTGCATGGTGATCCTCTTTTATAGATTTATTTCAGGTAGAACTGTGGGAGAGAAGAAAAGCCCATGTTTATTCCCAAGCTTCAAGTGCCATGTTTAAGGTTATGCTGGCTTATAGCACAGAGAGGCCATGGCTTAAAAACCAGTGAGTCTCAAAGACTCCATTCAGTCTCTTTTATTGTGACTCTTTCTAAATCTCTCACACACATCACTACTGGCATTATTTCCATGCAGCTATTTCAGAGGCTTACTTAACACCCTAGGAAAAGAAAAAAAAAAAAAAACGCCTTTCAGTATGAGCTTGCTTGGATGCTTTCTGCTGAAAAATAATGCACTGGTCAGAAGAAGAACAAAAGCAATCTTACGCGAGTGATTTCCGGATGAGGACATGTGGCAGTGGGACTACCATGACAGAGCTTGCCATACACACACTTGCTCGGCTTGCCATCTTCTTGACACCAGACACACTTGTAGTCTTGATGGGCTGCGAGGCACAGACTGCAGTCACTTCGCCCGTAAGAGCAGTTGTACAGGGTCACTGAAATAGGAATGGAGAATGCACTTAGACACTTCCCTCTGTTTCAAGGATATTCAGTGTATTATCGAAGGAAATCTAATCTTATGTACAAAGACACCCATTGCTCAGCTTGGTCCTGTGAAGAACATGCACACTATGTACTGAACCCCTGAACGCTGCTGGGAGAAAACCTTATTTTTTGCTGGACTTTGCAGAAAACTCTCAACACCGTCCACGTGCAGAGTACAAACAAGCTGCCCAGTAGAACCCAAACACAGTTTTGTCACTCAGACTTTGTCAAAACTTTTGAGCCCAAAGTCCTTTCTTTGACCATCCTTAATGAACCTGGCTATGCGACTGTTTGAAGACCAGCTCCGACGAGCAGGTCCTCCTGGTGCACCAGGAGCCAGACGTGGAAAGCCGCTTAGTCCCCGGGGGTGTCACTGGGGACAGACATCAGCTGGCGTGGGACCCCTGCCAATCGCGTATTTAAAAGAAGAGAGCTGCCTTTGTGGGCTGTTTACAGGACATTTGGACCTTTCCAAACTCATCACTAAAACCTGAACTGAATATAAAGTCAACACTTCCTGAAGTGTTATCCTTTGTCCAAGTTAATACCTCTTTGTTTCTCCATTCTTCTCCATTTCCTCACTTTCAATTTCCCCTTTGCCTGGAGTTGCCACCCTGACATGTGCCTTATTCCTTCTGCAGTGGGGTTTAATGCCAGTTCTTCAAAACCAAGAGATCAGGTCTGACAGTCGCACCTCTCCTACTGGTGAACCAAGCACCAGCTGTCCCAGACACTAAGCTTATTTTGGCCCCTGTCAATCTCCAGTATGATGCACAGTCACTGAACAAAATTAATTTTGCCAAGTGGATGGAAAGCCTTCAGACATAGCTGGTGGTTCAGCACCATAAGGAAAGCCTGGCCTTGCAAGAAAACATTAAGAGATGCACTTGAGAGCTAGCCCAGAAGAAACAGACTGAAAAGATGTCACACGTTTCTGTGGGGAAGCGTGCATGCGGCATAGATTATTCAGCATGTGAGTGTTGTACTTCCTTGGGTAGGTGAGCTGGTTATCATAAAGAGGGGAGCTTCTTGCTCCCTCCTTTTATGCTGCTTCTCTGTGCCTTTTGGCTGCCCTGCTTTTCTGGCCATGCAGCCTCACCCTCTGTCACCGAGGCTCTGGCACTTGTTGAGTGCTTTTGTAAATCAGCTTAACTTACCAGAAGAGCAGAAAACTATCCAGGTTTCCTCCTGTGCTCTTTCAAGTGTTAAATGTGCTCACAGATGGGAGTGGGGAGTACACGACAGAGAATCAACATCTCCCCTTTCCAGCGGCCATTAACTGTTTTAGCTCATTAAGCCTCAAGAAATGGTACCCTTAGTGACATTGTTTTTTCCCCAAGGAGGTTCATCCTTATGGATGCAGTAAGCAAACCGACATAAATGGAGGTGACCAGAGGTGGGTAAGAGACTGGGGTAATCCCTTTGAGATTGCATGTGGTAAAGGCCATAAAAAATGTCTATTTAAAGAAGGCTTTTATTCTCAGAGGAGCAGGATGCTAGGAAGGACACCAGCAAAACCACCCTCCAGTCCCTAACGTTTCAATGCATGTAATATCCTAGATAATAGCAGCAGAGGCAGCTTTTAAAATCTAATTCTAAGAGGATGCCATGTCAAATTCCTACTGAAATGAAAAAGTAAAAAGGTAATGCTGGTTTTCCATTATTTTCCAGCAGTGCCCTTATTCCCCTGCTAGCTCTGAACAATTATTACAGATGCCCAAAATTTCACTACAGTCTTTCTGCCTTTTGCATGACAGCATACAACCCCATAAGGGCAGTTTTTTTCTAAATGCTGCATATTTCAAAACCTTGCATTCAGTGTCACAGTTACAGTCTTTAGCAGAATAGCATGATTTTATTTCCTCCCTTACACTGAAGAATTAATGCAACAGTGAAGACCGCTTTTAACTCTTCTTACATCTAGTCAGCATATCCACTTGCTATCAAGCAGCTTTGCCAGGCCACATTCAGACAAGCTATCATTGGAGGTGCACGCAAAGCCGAGAGACTTTGGCGTTAGTATCAATAAATCAATGAGAAAAAGCATGCATTTGGTTCAGTTCCTCTCTTAAATTTACAAGGAATCGATGAGCACAAAGTAGGAGTAGCATTATTTGCTCCATATACTGAGCACATCAGCGTAGAAGTCACCAAGTTAACAAACATAAGCCAATAGTTTGTGTGTTAACTCTTCACTCTGGGTGTTGGATATGAATGTGGTGATGGGGAAAATTCTGAGACAGCCTGGATACATCAGTTTTGTTGTATTGACAGGAGAGACAGCACTGGCAGCAGCAAGGAAGAGTGTCCTCATGCCCATGCACCAGTTTGCTTCCTTAATCCAGCACTCAGCGAGGCTGCTACTGCACAGAAACCTGGACAGGTAATATTGTTAAACAAATCCTTCCTTCTTCCCTTTGCCTTCCTAAACCCTGCATTGCCCACCCACACCGCCACATGACCATCTAGCAAAGCACGGGAGCACGCCTACAGCATCGCTGTGTTGTACTTCATTGGCTGGAGAGGGAATTTCATCCCATCCCTCCATAAACAATGTTAGCACTGCCACGTCTTGGTGTCCCTCACATCCCATTGCAGAGACAGCTACAGCCTTAAAGCATTAAACACTCCCCTTGTTCACTGATCAGCTCATTAAATGTACCAGCAGCAAGCCACTCATTAGATTCAGACTCTTATCCATCACCTTGAGACGCCAGCTGTGAAATCATTGATAAAAAGGACGAAGGATAAAAGGGATATATTGGATGTCATACCGTTCAGCACCCCAATGGCTCGAGATGTAAAAGCATTATCGTAACTTAGTATTCGCTAAGTGTCATACAAAGAAAGGGTTCTTTGACTGGCAAGTTCAAAGGTGCTTCTGAGCAGCAACCACATACTCAAAGTCAATTCTTTTCAAGATGCGTAAAAAACACTATGCTCTGGATTTCATATGGCAAGGAAATTTTAAAGCAGGAGAGAATTTAGATTAAAAAGTCTTTTATAATAAAAAGAGATGAGACATTTGTTGATAATTTTTCAATTCTCCTCTTGCAAGGGTTCTATGTTTTGATTCAAATGATAACCTTTCTTTAATAATCTAGCTACTACTTTTTTTCTATTTTTTTCCCCCCAGACTGGGAAAAAGATGTTGGGAACATTTGGTCAAAATTCTGTGATTTTAAACACCACAGCCTTTAAAATGGAAATGAAGACACTGTGAGACCACAATATGACCTCCCCATAACATGCATGCCATGTCCTCTTTTAAGTGCTTCCAGCACTGTACAAAAAGCCATAGGGAAAATCCTCTGAAAACATACTTCTATGCTGCCAATGTGACACGGGATCAATTTAAGTATTGTACAGATGGAAAAATACAGTCTGAAGACTTAATCTGTAGGGGAATTTACTTTGGGGCAGTATTAGTTTTCCTGATGTTGACTCATCACACGAGTAGTAAGTGTGTTGCTCTGCTGTTTTTCCAAGACTGTGCCTTAAACGTCAGTCCAAAGAAGCGCCAGGCAGGTCCCACTTCCCAGAACTGCTCCGCTGATTTTAACAGAGCTTTCCCACCTCAGCACCGGCCTAGACCCACAGACATAACTGCTTCATCGTTGTAGGTTGAAAGAAGTAAAAATAAATAAATAAGCGATCTATATCGGAGTCCAAGTCTTTATTTGTGCTATATACTAAATATACTTTTTGTTGCCATAGAAATAAATGAATAAAGTAATGAGATGGAAGCACACAGTGTATTGCTGACTGCCAGCAGAAACAAAGACTGCCTAAGCTGCCACTTAGGAGCTGAGACAGCTGAAAGTGCAGACTTGAGGTGAAGTCCAGACGAGTGGCAGTAAGAAAAATCACTTTTCTGCTATCAGAGGGAGCAAGTTCATTTTGGAGAGTGTGGAAGGAAAATGGCCATTTAAAAACCTAACTGCTGAAGTATGCTTGAACTGTGAAGCTTTGCTATTAATATTGCCTTTCAGAGAAAAATAAAACTTGAAAATACTGGCAACATCTTCAAAACAGCCTTAAATACATAAAACACTGGTGTGAGTTTCATATTAATAACTTTTGATCTGTCAGATTTGATTGTTTCAACAAAACCAGTAAAATCTAGAAAGGTAACATTCTTATCCATGACTCCAAAATTATAAATAGATTTCTGTTTACTGTAATTAACCTCTCTTTACTCCCGCATTTTGTACTTACCCATCAGTTTGCTGTCAATCTTGACTTTGCTTGTTCTTATGGATAAATTAAGTTGTACGGTTTCATTTGCGCTATAGGAGAACTGAAAAAGACAACACAATGGAGATATTAGTTTTGCAAGGTGTATTTCTTACCTTCTGTGATAGTCGGTAATCAAAGCTGTGAAGATTTCAGAAACTATCCAAAACCATATGTTCTTTTTTCACCTTGGCCAAATATATTTATAGAAAAAAATGTTTTAATGAACCTAATCCTTCACAATCAGAATTTTCAAGTACCACAGGAGAGCAATATCCGAATACTTATTTTTCATTAATTTAATTTATGTTTGGTTATAAGTATCCAAGCAGCTAGGGTACTGTTCAGTGGCAGTAAATAGCTGCTGACCCTGCTGAGTTCTCCCTTCCCACACCATCTGGCCCCATTATTTCCATGGCCATGGCAGGATCACACTACACAGAGGGGAAATCTCTTGCATCTTTTGCACTGCAGCCCCCTCGTTACAGCCAAAGGTTTACTTGCTCCAAGACATGGGCTTCTACTCAGGCTGAAAGACAGCAGCAATAACAACAGGTGGGAAAGAAAAACAGCAAAGGAAAATATACTGGCTTTATAAAGGGAATTATTTGTGCTAGACTCAAATGTTGCATAAATGTTAATTAGTTCTCAAAACCACTCTCTTAGCAAGCTGATACGATATAAAGGTTAAAGTCAGCATAACATTTGTGACTTTAACTTTGAACATGGTAGACTTTGTTTTTTTTTGAATACTATTTCCTTTCTCTGTAAAGACAGAAACCAGAGTGAAAGGTGCACAACTAGTAAGTAGCCAAACAACAACATACTGTTACCATTCCCATTTTTACAGATATAAAAAATATGCGATGGGAAAGATGATTAACTGGCGTGTGGAGAGGGAGAATTCTGAAATGCTCATCTTTCATCCTCAATGATTTCACCGGATTGTGTAAGAAGTGGAGAATAAAGGAGTGATGGTCCCATATTCATCCAGGGACAGTTCAACGAATCCACTGATTGCACAGATAAAAAGTAGGATAAAGATTCAGAGCCTTAAGAAGAAACATTAGGAACACTGAGCCAAAGCTCCTGCCTTTGATTGCTACCACCAATGGAGAATCTCCACCAGAGATGACTTTCTTCTCTGAGTGAAACCAGTATGACATATTTCCAGACACAGGTGTATACTGGAACAGGACTATAAGAACAGAATATATTTGGTAGGTGGACCATTTTTTTTGCATTTACCTCTTTAGTCACGAATGAAAAATTTCCATCTGCTGATTCATCAACAACAGTTTCGAATTCAAATTGTCTGTTTCCAACCATAAACTTTTTGTCCTGTGGAAGAGAGGAGTTCAGCTTAGAATTTTTACAGCATTACCAAGCGCAACAAAATATCACCAGGCAATATGCTGTTCAGCACTGGAAGTAATAAGATCAAATGGAGAAGGCTAACCAGTTAAAGTCGTCACCTGAAAACAAAGCTGGTGAAACATCCAGCCAGTGCAATCTGCTGCTTTGCTGCTCCCCTCCAACATTCCCTTAAGGCGCAAGCACCCAAGCAGTATGAATAAAGCAAGAACACATCTAGCACTTGGTTTCAGGGAGCAGTAAGGAAAAGCCAAGACACATGAAAGCTGGATGGCTTCACACATCAGATGTGTCATTAGCAGAACTGCAGGAGTTCTGCCCTTTAAGGTTTTCTCTGTGGGGATTCTGGGCAGAGCAGGAATGTAAGAATTACACGGGAGAAAGGAATGAGCATCTCTCAGACCTTGCTGGTTTTGTTTTTCCTGCTTCACCAAGACTCCAGCTGTGTTTTCACAAGATAGTCTTTGATGGCAGCACCAGCTTAAGGGTATTCCTGCCTCCTACAAACCTTCTTCCCCTCTCTTCTCCCTGTGTCCCAAATCCATTCATTCCTGCCCCGAGGCTGTAGCACATAGCAACTTGAGCAGCACTGGCACAACTCTCAGCACAGCTGTTCTTACTCAAGGGCCCGAGCTAGCTAGAAAGCGAAACCCATGGCGCTGTTTCTGTGCTGGGTCTGTCTCCCATCCTGGCCCACAGAACAGCTGTCCAAATAGTTTTGCTAGAAGACCCTGAGAAAGAAACAAGTGGCAAGGATATCTTTAGACAGTACTGTTGGTAAAGACTGAAGAAAGCAGAGTCCACAGGGCTACACAACCACCTTCACCTTTAAAGCTTTCTAGGCCCTGCTTTCAACCTGAACCACTTGAATCTCAGAGCATATGGCAAAAATTTTTTTGGTAACTTGCTTCCTCTTTCCTGCTCTGAGGGTTAGAAAGTATAACCTTGCCTATGAGGGAAGTAGATCTTATCCTGTTTATTTGTAGTTACTTCTTTAATGCTGGTATCGCTGGTAACTCACAGATCTGGTTTATCTAATTAGCGAAGCGGAAACCTTTCTTATCGCTCCTTCGCTCTGGACACCAGAGCCCACCAAGGTTTGGAGCTGAGGAGAAGCATGTACTTAACCCAGCAAAGGACCTGACTCCAGTCTCTCAGAGGTTTATGTTACAGAGGGAAACAGACCATTTACTTCTTCCTCCTCAGAAGCTGCATACGGAAAATGAGCTGCTGATCTCTGGAAAGTCTTTTCTGCATTTTCTGTTTTACAGAAAATGTATATGTCCAAGTTTTAAAGCACCTTACAAACCTCTTTTTTGAAGAACACTGCTTCACTTTCCCTATTCTACATTTCAATATATCATATGTTTTAAAAAGTGTTCAAATTCTGCTGCTGCAGTGTAAAGCTTTCCCACATGCTTAGCAGACCACGTTGGAAGAAGAGGGGACCTTCGATGTGCGTGATGGCTGCCACCTGGAGTGAATGGCAGGTAGGAGCTGCAATGCTAGGCTCTCTAGCAGGAGGCCACAGCTCTATTCAGCAGCCTGGGTGCTAGAAGAGACATGCAGCAAACATCGAGAAGCAGGTTATGCATCTGACACGCATGGCAAAGACAAATCCAAATGGGAAGTTACTTATAACTAAAATCTTCTGAGAGCTAATAAGGTGATCTTGATGCTGGTATATCCTTCTCTTCTACTGTGCCAGTCTTTCAAGGACTTAGCTGGAGAATGTCCCTTGCACGCAATACAATTGATCAATATTAAACTTTCCTTCAGTGCCCCTCAGCTGCTTGTTCTGGATGTGGCTATTCCCAAGAGAACAATGACAGCCTGGATTTACTTCTGCTTCCTAGTCAAATTCTTTTAGAGGAGGGAGGGTCAGAAGAACAGTCAACAGCTTCTCTTCTTTTAGACTATTTGCCTCCAGCAAAGGCTCTCACGATGAGATTTATTCATTGTACTGTAAGTGTTCACAAGTTAAGAGGTGTATATAAAAATTGTGAATTTATTCTTCAACCTTGAGTTCTGCAATAGCAGTTTCAGAAGCTATCCACATAACCTACTCACTGGGATAAGCCAAAACTTTAACTGCTAATCTTCCTTTACAAGTAGAGATGCTTACATGCATGACACCGACCAGTGTGCTTACCCATGGTTAGGAAGGCTGTGCATGCTCTTTTAAACAAAGCACAGATTAAGCTAAGATAATAGAGCTAGTAATTCAAAGTAACAACAGAACATTCGTTTTTTGCTGATCACCTTTTCCTAAGCAACAACGAAGGCAAGGACAATAGGAGGAAACCTGATATATACCAATGTCCTAATCAACAAAGACCTTAAATGTGCTCATGGCTGCACAACTGCTACCTCCATACATCATAATGCCCAAGATGTCCTGTGACAAAATCACCCATGTGAGAAGCCACATCCTATTTTGCATGTGGGCTGTGTGCCAACCCCTGTAAAAGATCTGTCCATACTCTTCTGAGCCACCCTGCCCTCCACGAGAGGTTTATTGAGTGTAGGTTATCCCATTACTCAAATGAACATTCAGTAATTGAAGTTATTGCTTCAGATAGTTTGATAACATCGGAACGAGTGCCTGTATAATTACAACTATTTCATTTGTCTATTTTCACATATCCTTAGAGGTCTGTGCATATAGCTGTAGACACTGTGTGTGCCTGTTCAAGTCCTGGCACTGAAGGCATTATTATTTTGTTGTAAAAATGTACCTCTATACCAGGATACATAGGGCTGCTCCCATGATAGAGATGATGTTTCCACTTGGCTATCACCTAAGAAAAATTCTGACATCACTAGACACTTGTTTCTCTCCAGTGTCTTTCCAGCCTAGGGCCATCCATCTAACTTCTTACAGACACCTGAATTCCATGTAAGCCTCCCTGGGTCCCAGTTAAATAAATGTATACTGGTCTGGTCGGTAGGAAAACTGTTAAATGTTGCTATTCTATGACAAAGCATTCAAACCCTCAGTATGTGTCTGGCTTTGTTAAATGTAATTGATACCGCTGAAAAAAAAAGGCAGAGGCATTTTCTTTCTCTTTTCTCTACTAGTACTTCAGAAAGATTGAACTGCTTATTCACAGAATGATAAGCTAGATGAATGAGATTAGCTTTGTGGGTTCCTTCTGTTGTTTCTCCTTCTTTAAGAAAAAGAGTCCTCTAAAAGGCAAATTCGGCACATCTAGATAATGCATCTGCCCTGAGTTTGTTCTCAAGAGAGAATGTGCTCTTCCACTTAGATCAAGAGAGCAGGGAAAGCTTTTCCCTCTAGTGTAGAAACCAGTTTGTCAGCTCTTCACAATGCTAAGACAAAGAAACTGGAGTGAATTCTCCACGATAAGCTTACATTTTTGAATTAAATCCTGAAGCTAAGTGTTGCGTGCTGCATCTTGCACACAGTGTAAGTCAGACCAGACTCGTTCACCCAGCCAGATGTCCTGCTAGTTCTGGCCATCACAGATAACTGATAAAATTCAACAACTGTTTTTTCCTTTTTTTTTTTTTAACATATATTTATATGTCTTCAAGTAAAAATATTTGATTTTGAACATATGCTTGTTTAGCACCACATGCACAGTATGCTTTTGATATGACTGCAGTATTTATGGGTTTCTTTTCAGCCTTTTTTGACCATGCTTCTTATATTGTTGTTACACTACCGTCCTGTTTACCCTTTTCTTTCTCTTGGCAGTCATAGGAGAGGTGATAGAAAGACTTTATAAGAGTGTAAATACTTCAGTTTGACATGGGAAAAAAACATTCAAAAAACATGAATCTTTGTTCAATTGATAGATGGCTGGTTGCTTAAGCAATCAATACAATCCAGCGTATTTATCATTAATTTGTACGTACATGAAGAAAACATAGGAACCAATAACAGAAACCAAGAACTATACTCAAGCTATCACCTAAAGAAGTGTTTTTTAAGATTTGTTTTTATCACCTACACTAACACTTATGCAATGTCCAGGTGATAAAACAATTAAAAACTTGGAGTCAAATTCTCACTTGTTAGAAGCCTTGTAAATGACCTTCTGGAAGCAGGTACTGAGAAACAGAAACCTTTGCTACAACTGGGAAAATACCTGATCTTTTGGTTTGATGGTTTAAAAAAAAAAAAAAAAAGAACAAAATGTGATTTTACCCAAACTAAAAGCATGTAAATTCTGAGCGCATTTTTTTTTTTTTGCTTGAAAAGTGGAAAGAGAATTAAGCACATTGAATTATGTGCTTAATATATGAATTATCAAAAAGTAAGTATTTAAATAGAAAGAGATATTTAACGTTCAGACTTGCTAAATATCCTCTCCTTTTGATAGCTGAAGAATAATTTTTAAGGTGTTTGAGGAGGTCCACCTTAAATTCTTTAAAACAAAAATCACCTAGCAGTTACAGTATTTTGCCCAGTTCTGATCTGTCTTTGTGATGACTTCACATTTAGAGACCCTACCACAGTAACCAATCTTATATCAAACTTAAATGTGTAGCCCCTTTCCTTCTTTAAGAAGAACTATGAGCAAAATCACCCAGGAATACAGAAACTAATGCCTTAATAGTGGGTGTGGCTGGAGAAGTGGAATTCAAGTGACAGCTAGCTTTGAATTTATCTGCTTACCTGATAATAATCTAGATGTTTTCCCTCAAAATACACTGTTGTTCGGTATTCCATAGGTATTATTGGTGGGCTAGGGTTTAGGAACTGTGGGCATTCTTCTTCCTGGGGAGATAAACATTTTACACATTATTCAAAATAAAAGTCTTATCACAACAAGCTCCGATGGCCTTCGGACAATGGAATGATTGTTCTAAAGAACTTCATGCTTAAAATACAGTGACAGATTTGATTACACCCTTTCAAATTAGACATGCTAAAAATGACTACAGCATATGTCAAAGCTGTGGGTGATTATCTTTCCCAGCCTTGAAATCCTGTTCCTCCCATTGAAGCAAAATAGTAAAAGGAACAAAAATATCCTTTCAGGAGTTATTCAGTCTCACTGCCCCTCCTCAATCACACCCTTAAATTCCCACCCCCGCACTGTCACTAAAAAAATCTCACACTTCTGGAGTTAACTACAGAGTCATTTAGAAATCCCCCATTCAACCAACGGATATGAGAAAAAAAGCAAAGAAAATATTGAAGTTTTCTAATAAAAACCTAATAAATTTTATTTTTAAACATTACCATATTTTGTTTGATCACATCCTCTGTTGAAGAGGACTCTTCACAGATATGTCTCTTCCAGTCCCACTGGCAATTCCATCTATTGCTTGCACAGGAATAGCATCTACAAATATAACATGATAGTCATGACAAACTGTCAGGCTTCTTCCCCCACTGACAAAAAAAGTAAATTAAATTCCATCTTTATTCATGGAGAGTAGATCAATCTGCTACAGAGTCCTTACTACATTAAGCCGAAAATCGAATAGTAAGAACAGTTTGAGAACCCCCCAAAGCTACATTTTTCTCAAACATAAGCAAGGATCAGAAAACCATAGCACCTCTCACAAACTTTGAGACTGGGTCCAAGAAGAAAGGAAACGATCTTGATCAACCTTCATACGTCAGGTTGAATAATGCAGGGTTTGAGTTGGCTGTTTGTCCTGGGGCAGTAACATCTCAAGTGGGGAAGATGACGGGGGCAGAGTCAGCTTTGATCATCATATTTGAATGTACCATAACCCAAAGCTCCAAGCTAACATTTGTGGCAACACATAGTAAATGGATGTCCACAGAGCTCACCTGCAGATACTTTAGATACTACCAAAGATGGAAGCCCAATGAACTTGCCTTTAATTGTATGTGCCATGAATATTCACATTCCAAGTGCTTTACATTACCAGCTTCAACCATTTTTAAAATCCATTAAAGCGTAAGAAAAAAGGAATTAAGACACTGGAAAAAGGCTTAATTATGAAATGATTCAGTAACTCAGCTGCCAGTTATCTGAAACACCATGCCACAGAAACTAAACACCTCAGATAAGAAGCTGAAATACTTACGGCTGGTTTTCATACAGATTCATTGCTTCTTCACAGTCATAAAAAGGGTAAGTATGTGATGCAAAAAATATATCATTCTCTCTAAAGGTTAACCGTAATGTAACTGAAACATGATCTATCACAAAAGAAAAAGAAAAAAAGTTATCTAAGTGGTTGTTGAATTCTTTAGCTCTTGAGCAGAATGATACAATAATAATACTTTTATTATTTTATAGGACAGGCAAATATTTAACTACACAGTTGACACTCTGGATCTCATGACCTCTTATACTTTAGATTTATGAGCCCTGCTTTGTCTTTTTAACCTCTAAAATTTTTCAGCAAATGGTTTTCAGAAGAAAAGCAGAGATGGGATAAATGGAAGGAGCAAAATTACAGAATAGTTTTGCTTTATGGAAGTGTTTCTCAGTGGTACTATCATCATGCTAGAATATTAAAGAGTCTAAAAGCATACGGAAAACTGAGTGAGAAGGTAACTGAACACAGATGAAAACTGGCACGAGAACAGTCATTTTAAATCAAAGATTCTCTTAAATATGAATATGTCTTCATGTAAAATTACTTGTTTCATTTGTGGATTAAAACTGTCATTGTCATGTGAATTGAAACAAGGGGTCCTTGCAGTTAATGCCCAACAATGCTTGCAATGCTAAGTTACTACAGTCACTTGTGATCTTCAGTTTGCCATATGCAATTTCCCCACAAATGTACTTATCTGGATCATTACTGAGCTGAGAGTGGAAAATTTATCTTTAGAAACTGGTGCTTTCCTCAGTGAAGCTGTTTGAAATACCTTTTGCAGAAATCATTAAGCCCTTGTGACAAGCTATTTCACAAGCTATTGGGCAACTTCAAACTCTGCTTTCCTTTAACAGGTTCTTGAAGACCGTCAGCAGCATGACTGGAAGTCACCTTTGCCTGCACTGGGTCCCGTTAAATATTCTGGACTGGTAGAAATGCCAGGGGGTTTCCTAAAAACAGGACTGAAAAAAAGCATCCCTCTTCTCTAGAAATATCACATTCCTTTTGGAATGGCCATGACTCCAGCAACTTGGGTTATTCTAAACTCAACAGGGTTTTTTAGCAGTAAGTGGTCAGCTCTGGACTTTTTGTCACATGCTGTCAGGAACCACTGCCTGTGTTAATAACTGTCTGCCTTCTGCTGAAGTGTCTGCCAAGCTTCTGAACATCTTGACATTATTTTTGAACATTCTTTCAGATGGATCCCTGTGGGACAAACTCAGGGAGGTGTAGTATTTCTAGGTGACTTGGTTACTCTAATGCCATTCCCGACAGGTTTCTAGTTAAGCTGTCATATTTATCAACTTAGTCTCCCTATGTGTTACTTTTCAAAATATTTAGGGAATGTGAATTGGCCCTAAGTAAAGGAGTGCTATTTTATCACTTTGCACAGTCTGATACCTTGACACACCCCAGCTATTTTAAAACTTAAGAGAGATTTTAACATCATTGCTCTTTGCACAACTAAAACTGGATTCTGACCTGCTTAAGAGAATCGAAGATTGTCTTAAAAAGTGCTTCCAAGTACCGCTCTGACACTTCAGGGCAGGTTTGGTACATAAAAGAAAGCTATCCACAGGGACTGCCTCTATACAGGATGCAAGAACACTTTTTTGTTTTTTGTTTAAATTTGACCACATAACAATCTGTGCTGTGTCACCGGTTTTATCCCATGTGTTTATGTATCAAGATATATGGACTTAAGGCACAAATAAAGCACCATCTAGGAAACAGCACAAGAATTATGGTTGGCAACAGACCTTAAGTGTATAATCAGTGGTTCAGAACAATGATACAGCCGTTAATTATACGATCGCATATTTTTCCACTGGTCATACTATTACAGAAGCTGGAGGGCACATAGTAGAGGAGGCAGGTTTTATGACAGAAAGGACAACCTTGTGACATGGACCAGAAAACAAGCCACTGAACTACGGCTGAGCAGAGCAAAACTAAGACAAGAAAACTTGTGCATATGCTGCTCTTCTGGCTTCACAACATGGAGTGATTAGATTAAGATTAGAGTAGTTGGGTTTTGCTTGTTTGGGACACAGCACCCCTTCTCCAGGTAGAAACACTGGAGATTGGTACAACTTGTGAAATGGAAAAGGTTTGAGTAAAACTTTTTTTTTTTTTTTCAAATTAATGTTTGACTGGACAAAGATCAACAATAGGCTATTTGAGGCAAAGGACTGGAAGAAGAAAAAAATGTGCATGCAGTTCATATAAACGAATCACATTGGAAACAGGGGTTTGCATTCCTTCCTTTTATTATACATGGCAGGTAGCAAAATTTCTTTACCTTGACCTTTTGGTGTTGGAGGAATTACTTTAGGTGGACCACAGATAATAACCCCTTCATTTAATTGAGCAGGATGGGTTGTTTCACCAAATGTACACAAAAGCTGGTCATTGCTGTTCAAAGCTGGCAGTGGACTTACAGTCAGTTTCACCTGCAAGCAATGTATAAAAAAGGTAAAATGTTTGAAAGAAATTAACCAAGGCCCAGTATGATTTATGGCCAGCGAATTTTCAGCTGGTTTTTTTTTTTTTTTCCCAACCAAAGGTGATATTTTGGCTAGTACCACAGATGATGGTTCTCCTTTTCAATTTTAATTTGTTCCCGACTACTAATCTTTTCTTCTTATCTTTCTACCACTTTTCCAGATGGGTCTACGTTGAATTAAACTGTCACAAACACCTCTTGTCCTGTCAGTGCACTAGATCAGGACAAAAATGTCTGTACAGATACACCCACTGCTTTTTGTTCTTGTACACAGCATCCATGTTAAGCAACAGTAAACAGAGCAGTTAACACTTAAAACTTGAAGAACTTAATTAAAATTACATTAACCGTAGGTGTTATTAGTCAAGAACGAAACCAAGGCTGGATAGGCTGGAAAAGCTGGAGTTTGAAAGGGCTGAGTAGAAAAATGGTCTTCACAAGAGTGAATGTACATGAAAACAAAACAAAACAAAAAACCCACAAAGCGTGATATCTATCGTTACTACCAAAAAAGAATTTCTGAGAGAGTGATGGTGAGATCTTAACCTTTTCAAGGAAATTATCGATACAGCGTACATGTTAGAAACTAAAAGGAAAACAAACAAACAAACAAACAAAACAAGAAAGGGAAAACTTAGCAAGTGAAAAGGAAAATATTGAAATGAAATTTTGGATGCCTTCCTTGATGTGATGTGATTTTCTGGTGTGTTTATTATACTGTTTAACTTTTTCCATTTTGTATGAAAAGAAATAGTAGTCATTCTTTTTCCACTGAAACTGGTCCACTGTCTCATGAGCTGCAATGTTTTTTGGTGAGTAAAGTAATCACGAGAAGAAGGCGACACTGGTAATATTGAAGGTTGCATGCAGATGCTCATTTGAAGTTGGGCTTGTTTTTGTTGTTTAGATATTTTGATATTACTTGATATTCTGATATGAGGCACCAAAGACTTGTCAACACAAGTTGACAAGATCTGAACTAAGAAGAGGTGTGGATTTTAAGTGGGCTATTTACATTCTACTAGCATTTTTATTCAACATAGAGATGGCCTTAACAGAATGCTGTTTACATCCTTTATGAATGAAATTAAACTAACTTGAATTAACATCTCTTTCTGCTTAAGAAGGATCAAAAGTCATTTAGTTACTTTACTCAAAATTAACCTGATTTTACTTGCTGAGCACCACCAGGAAGTCCTCAGTCTTCGTTGGCATGCTCCATTTGGAATCAGAGCAAGCTCTTACACCTTGGTCACACTCCAAACACTCAGTTTTGTTGCCACAGAGCAGTTTTGCATGCTGAATTTACCTCCTCCATGTATGCAAGCAAACTTTGCTGTGTAGGCAATTCCACTGCTGATTTTAAAGAAACAGCTTATGACTTTGCTACTTACTTAAGTTTATGCTCAAGTAAGCTGAAAGAGGATGCAAGGGCAGCACGAAATCTCCCCTATCAATTACCTTTTATGGGCTATACAATATTGTGTAACACTTGCATAATATTCACTCTAAGTGCTCTGTCATCCACACTAATGCATCACTGTGGTTTACAGAGAAGGTGAAAAGAGCATTTCTTAGGAGAAAACATCAACTGCAACCCACAAGAAGAGCAGGCAAGAAAGAGCACTGTGAAAAACACCAAAGGCTGAGATACCCAAAACACTTAGTATTTCCTGTCACCACCATGCATAAAGAAATGCAGATATTCCTTTGTCTGGTAGTCACATCAGCATGTTTTAAGAACAAGTAGGGAAAGCATTTTCCTGTCATACCATAGCAGGGGCTCTGCGACTCATGTTTCGAGGGTCTGCACTAATGATAGTAACGCACGTGCCACTTGGACTCCAGAGCCAGTGGTTCTCCTTATCAGCTGTTTCACAGTCTGCCCTCTTTGTGCACCTGACAAAATAGGAACAAAAACGAAAGCAAAACAGTATTATAGCTGGACTCAGTTCTGTGAACAATGCAACAATTCTGAGATTAGAGACTGAAATTACAACAGAAGATGACTGGGAATTTGCTTTAATATTGACTATTCAGGTTGTTATCAGAGGACTTTTGAAGGAATAATTGATGGAGTAAGTATTGACTGTGTTTGAGATGTAAAAAGCAAATGGAGAAACACACGTATATGTTGCACACCACCTAGGATTAGACAACTCAAACTTATAGACACGCAATCATATTTTACGTAGCATCAAAAGGAGAATGGAGCCATCTTCTGAAACTAGGCTGATTAATCTTCATTTTAATACATAACAAACTCCTGGAGGAGTGGGCACAGACTGTTTTTTTCAGTAGTTCAAGTGGATGACACCCATGTGTTAGCAGTAAGAAGACATCTGATTCATGAGGGTAGAAATGCAACAGAGAAGTATTGCCGGGGGTGCACAGGGAAATGCTGTTCTCCTGGTGAATGGTTTTATTGACTCCTGCCACTAGTTAAGATCTCTTTCTGCCTGGGCACCCTTGCCATTGCAGGAAGACAACAGTGGCTGTGCAGCCTTACCAAAAGCACTGGGAGATTTTCCCAGCTCCCCTACAGGAAGAATTGAAATGAGAGATGCTGCAGGACAGAAGCTGCACATGTGGCTACAAAAGCCTGACGAAGGGTCGGGGGGATCTCATACATATTCTTTTCATCCTGTGCAATGCTTGGGAGAAAACTCTGTAGCATCTCTATCTGCTGTAACACAAGTCTATTAACTCATCAGGGATTTCAGTACAGCACAGTTGCTGCACAGTTCTGCCTGCCCTACCCTAAGGATACCATTTACGTACGAAGTCTGCATTCATATAATGTGTCCCTAAACACACAATTAAGCACTGCATGCCTTCACGAGACAGAACTTGGTGCAGGTAGGAAAAACATTAGAAATTATGCACTTCTTTTTCTTTTTCTGATAGAAGAAATACTACCAAATGCAAAAATTCATGTTTGCCTGTTCTCAAAGATCATTAATACTTCAAGTTATTGAGGTCAGTGGTCATATCAGAAACCTGATGGGAAATCTAGGGAAAATTGCCTTTTGTATGATATATGACACGGCCTTCAACTCCCAGTAGCCCAGGAGGAGTTCAAGTTGTATATTCCAAATCCCCAGGTTTCATCCACCGAAGCTGAAGCCCAGGCTTGAAGAGTTACAGTATATTGCATAAACCTGTATGCAACGCAAAAGTTTCTTTGCAGTGCTTTACATTATGCTGCACATCAGGCTGTTAGGTAACTTAATGTGATAGTTCACATTTTCAAGCAGGAAGCTAGAAGTCTGAAATTCATCTGCATACTATAATTAAATAGCCCCTTTGTTCCAACAGCAAGTACTTAGAATCATGAATTCCCAACTGCTCATGCCAAGGGGTTAATTAACTTAGTAGTCAAAAGGAGAGCTGTAAGACCGCTCTTGCCTCTCGCCACTCCAATCAATGCACAGTGTAAAGAGACATCCAGATTTTTTCTAGTTTACATGTGTTTGAATATTAATTCAGATAACCTCTACAGACAAGTCAGCCAAATGCCAGTTTCTGTTCTCCTGCAATTAGGTGAGAGCTCAATGTAGCTACATGTCTCAGTAGCTGACATTTATATAAAAACAGCATTTGATCTATATTCTTTATTTTCAGACATTAGCAATTTTTTCTTTTATGCTCTTTTTTATGTTTTCCTTCTCTACTTAAAATAAACGCTATATTTTTAGGATTTTAAATAGGAAGCACTCTGATTTTCTGGGAAAATATTTAACTGGATGGTTCAGAGAGTCATAAAACTTGCAGTTGCAAGATGTATGATGATTTTCAGTACCAGCAGAAGAGTATATATTTTCCCAAACTAATGAAATCTGCAGAACTCAACAGGGACTTATTTGTGTGCATGGAAGATTGATACCAACGTCTGCGTGATAAAATTAAATCCCCATCAGGACCGTGAGGCTGAGTACAAAGAGACGGAATTGCTACGCAAAGCAATAATGCAAGGCATGGGTCACATTTTGAGCATCTCAACTGCCTGCACCCGAAGAACACCTGCAGGACTCACCTGCCTTCTCTCACACACCAGCCACAGTACGGGTCCCTTGCCTGCATACACTTCTCGCAGTCTGAGTATTTGAGGCAGTCCTGTACAGGAAGGAGATGCACCTAGAGAGACAAAAGCAAGACAAACTGTAACGTATCTGAAGAAGGCACATGGAGGCTGAAAAACTTACGGACAGGGTTGTACAACGTTGTTGCCTGTGCCAGTGGAAGGCTTGATCCAGTGTTACTGTGATCAGAGTGCAGTTTGATTTTTAACAAAATCCATACAAAAATGGAGCCTGGTTATCCCGCCCATCATGACTTATTGAAGTTTAAATTTACACACTTTTCCTTCTCTTTCTCAGTCCAATATTCTCTAATCTCTCTTCAAAGTAACATAGGTCATTGCCATAACCAAGAAAAATGAGAAAGTCTTAAAAACCTGAGCTATTCACCTCCTGCAGGTTAAAGTACTTCTAGAAACCTGCATTACAGCAGCTGCTGCGGAACAGAAACTGCATGAACAGCTCTTCCAATTCAAGAAACAGCTACAGCAGGACATATACCTTCTAAAGGCTAACTTGATACTGGCTAGATCATTTTAAAATAGAATATCCTCCCCTTCCTGTCATTAGCATGATGATGAAATCATTTGGAAATGTAACTGTAAGTGGTACTTTTAGCCAGAAGGCATTTCAGAAAGTTTGAAAGCCTCAGAGAGCCTGGGTGCTCAGGGTTACTGCACTTTTCCATGCATAGCCCTTCTGCTGTGCAATAGATTTACAACAGAAAATGGAAATAATTATGTCAGGAAGCAGCATCGTCAGGTCTCAGTCCCCCAGTAAATACATGGCTTCTGGTTTTGATTTCCTCCGGGGGTGAGAATAAACAATTTGGTCTTTCTTTGGTGCCCAGAAAAATGAGTTGGCACATTATCATCCCTTTTAATTGTGCTGCTGAATTGTGCAAGAGGGCAAGGGGACATACCTCTTCCCAGTGCTGCCCGTGACTATACTTCACTTGTGGAGAGTGCAGAAAGCTTACTACAAGATGTAAGCTTTGTTTCTGCTACCTAATCCTCTCATTTAAACCTACTACTGGCAGCTACAAAGCTACTTTGAAAGTCTGAATTTGGCCTTCTTTCACATTAAGAGAGCTCAGCCTGACTCAGTTAAGGAAAATGTCAACATTTGGTAGTTTTTGTGCATTTACTACTACTTAGGCTTATCTTTTTTAGTACTTTTCAGGTTGCTATGTAACTGGAGCTGAGCTACTGGCACACTGCTTCACCAACCAACACCACTCTTGTGAGTAACTTAATATCCAGTGAATGGCTTTTTTATGACAAAGTGTTTGTTTCATAATTCTGGCAGGCAGAAACAAGCCCCTTGCCGTCTCTGCAAGTTTTATGTAAACTGAATGGATTTTAAAGAATAGCAGCTCAGCTTACGGTCATCTTCAAAATGAAGAGAAACTAATTTTAGAGATTTTCTAATAGTAGGTCTTAGCCAGAGAGAGTGGCAAAAGCTAAAACAAGCAGAGAAGCTGGTGAGAATAGTGACTGTCACAGGCTTCAGTTTTACTCCTGATATGGGATGTATCAGAAGGAATTTGGGATCCTACCACTTCTGTTTATTTTAATGAGCTACAGTGAGTACGGCAAGGGTGGTGTGGTCCTTTCCAGCCTCAAGGGGCTCCTCCTGATGCCTGCCCCAACTCTGGGAGGAGTGGGCTGACTTTTGAAGGCATCTGCTCCAAGCCACCCACTGCTATCGATGCTGTAAGGAGAGGGGGAGGAAAAGTGAAACAGGAAAGCAAGCGCTGACTTCTCACTACGATTCTTAACCTCTGTATCATTCCTCCCCATATTTTCTCTCCATTTGATTCCTCTTTGAAGGCTGCTTCAAGTTATCACCCATCACAACATCACTTGTGAGGCTAGTGCTGCATCTGCCAGGCAGGTCAGCATTACGCGTGCAGATCAGTGCAGCTATCGTGCCCTTCAGTGTTTACCTTCTTTTAAATAACTCCCAGGGCAGGGTTCTGGTACATCTCTTCCCACAACTCACAGCTGTTCTGAAAACAGCAGTGTGTGTTTCAGCATTTATTCCTCTCCCCTCGCTGCTGTCACTTCATTTCTTCCAGCTACGAAGGCCTCCATTCTCCTTTCATCTATCTGACTCTAAAAGTGGGTGGGACTGCTAATTGTAATTAACTCGTGGAGATGACAGTAATGTAATGCCGTGACAGAGCTCCCAAGTTTAGCTATTCATATTTAAGCTGAACAGGTTTTGTAAAAGAAAACTATTATTCCCATTATCTAGAAACGGATGTGTCTATGGGAGCTGCCTGGAAAAAATTAAACTGAAATACCTTCTTTGGCAGAAATTTGCTGCTTTCTGAATTTAAACATCTTGTGGAGATAGAATTATTAGGGACCTTCCTAAATGCTCCATTTCACGCAGACTATCACCAGAAAACTTGTTTTGCTTCAAGGTTGCCCCCATCCTTGTGCTGCTCATGGCATAGCCTGGTGGGGACCTCAGGGCTTTGAAGCAACATGCCATCCTGCCACACGAGGTGCCAGGCTGCCTGGCCTCACACAGACAATTTTGAGGCTTGGAGTTCTGTTCCAAATTTGAGCAGAAGCCAAATTAGAAGTACCAACTACCACAAAAAAGTGCAGTAACCTCTCTCACACACTGTCACATTGCTAAATGTTTTATCAGTCACTTATCTGGCATGTTTTCCAATGGAGCTTCCAGCCTGAAATCCTTCAGCTAGAATGCAGCATTAGCACTGCAGAAATTTATATTAATCTTTTATAAAACAGGAAGAGAACATGCTTCCCTCACCACCTTCCCTAATACTCCACTTTCACAGTCATCATCGTTCCCTCCTTGCTACTGGGACCAGCACGTTTCCCGTGTCCCACCCAGCGTCCCTGTCGGTGCTGCGAACAGTGGCAGTTTGTCTGTCACCCACCCTGTCCCAGAGAGCTGCTGGTCCATGTGTGTGAGCCTGGCAGCTCCAGCGACTGCAGAGGGAAGTGTCAGGAGCAGGTTACAGCCAGAAGTCTGGCATCTTTCTCTTCTCCTCCTTTCCTTTCTGCTTTCTTTTTTCCTTTACAAGTCTCCATTGTGCCAGCTGAGAGAAGGGGAACTGAGAAGAGACTGCCTGTTCCTTTCAGAGCGAAGTCTGACCTTTCCTGCTGCACCAGCATACAAGGGTGTTTCCCAGCACTGTAATTCTTTCCATTGCTTCTTAGTTTTTGACAGCAAGACTCATGAAAACCCTTGGCAGCTTTACAGATGTGTAAATGCTATTACGTCAGCCACCAGCATCCCAAATCCCGAAATGCTCTTGCAAAGGCCCGATGGCAGCTTGAGCATCCTCCCTGACATGCAGCTGCCTGACCCTGCGATGTTCTGGTGCCAAACATCATAACTTCATCCTTCTTACAGACCCTGTGAGAGAGCTTCAGAGGGGAACTCACCTCCCATTCCCAATCTCTGAGCATTAAGGATAAAACCAAGGGACAGTCAAGCAATTAAGCCCATTAGCCTGGACTCGAGGAAGGTCTTCATTTTTGGAGAGACCTTGATGCCAGAAGAACTGGCAACACTGAAAAGATGAAGGAACCCTCTTTGCTTAGCTTTACAGGCATCTACAGACCTTCTGCTCACCTCTGCTGGAGGGAGAAGGGGGTGCTGAAGCTGGTAAAAGGTATTTTCATCCACCTCCTACCCCCAGCAGCACTTTCAGTTACTTGTAATATTCTGCTTTCCTTCTGCCTGTAAAGGTGCACGCACAAACACAGGGCGGGGGCAGCCCCACTGACTTAGGGTGGTTTCCAGGAATGAGAGAAATTCCAATCTCAGGTAAAGTCACAGAGAAGGTTAAACTGAACCTGGTCCTTAAAAAGAGAGGGATACGTTACCTTGTCTGTGGTCATCACATATAGATTTTCTTGGGTTTTGTCAAGAACCAGGTCGTTCTTTATGGGTTTATTTAGTTCTATAGTAAGAGAGCTGTACTCAGTTGCAGTGGATGACAGGAACACCTGTTTCATGGAAGAAAGAAAGGTGGTAAAGGTTGCTCTTTTTTCAATTATCATTATTGAAAATGCTGTGTTTACTCAAGTTCACAAATCCATATCGGAGAAAACATTTCAATTTGAAGTATTTAGCATCAAAAGCAGCAAGTACAGCAGAAAAGTAATGGAAAAGAAATTGCTCACTGCTCACAATAGCTAGTATTTGCATTGATTTTTTTGGAAATAAGATTTATTTGAGTGCTGTAAAATTCAAATTCTCGACTTGGAGCCTCTGCACTTTAAAGTGTTCAAATTTGCTGACCTCCCTTACAATAACCAATTGTATCAGCTTCAAATTTCACACCGCAGAGTAGCACACGGCCATCACTTCCCTTCAACAAAATGACATGCACGGTGTAACAGTCCTGATATTTTAACTCTGCAGACACAGAGACCCTTGAACCACAAGCCCCACAGTCAGAATTTACCAGAGCTCCAACTTTAGCTTTATATTGTGTCTTTGAGCAACCTGGTCTGGTGGGAGGTGTCCCTGCCCAAGGCAGGGGGTTGGAACTGCGTGGTCTTTAAGGTCCCTTCCAACCCAAACCATTCTGCGATTCTATGGTCTATATTCTATTCACTGAATGGCCAGAATGATTGCAAAATGAAAAGTTGCTCTTAAACTAGCACGGGCTTGAACAGAGATAAGGCCAGAGCAGCTGTTAGATTACCTAAGGCTATGAATATAGGGCTCCCAGTAGATATCTAAACCTTTGGGAAAAGTGTTATCCAGGCAATGCTAATTCCAGCTGTGTGTTGGAAAGTGGAGGTACGCAAGAAATGACCTGTTTTTTTTTTTCTTTTTTGTGTTTGAAAGTAAAAATACCAAGTGCCGAGAGAATTTGCTCCTGATACGTGATCTTATAAATCACATTTACTTTTAGAACATAAGCATGTTATCAGTACAATTTGCAACCTTTTCAACATGCTCTAATTTTTTTAATCAGATTTGTTACCTTAAGAATTTTTCCATCTGAAGTTCCCAGAAACGCCACGGTGTGCCCATTCTCCACAGTCACAGTAACAGCCGTGAGATTCATCCCTTCTTTTTGTAACACCGGCTTCTCTACAACACCATTTTTACTTCCCAAAAGGTACGGTAAGTGTTCAGAGCCACAGGGGAAATTTTTGCTTGCATTCTAATAAGGAATAGCAATACAGAAGGATGTTAAACATTCAGATCACTAATTCCTAGCTAAGAATGAAGTGCAACCCTATTACCACAATATAATACCCCTCAGACATAGAAGAGCAGAAAGAGAAATGGATTGCCTGGCCATTTTACCCAAGCCAACAAGCAGCCTGCTAATTGCAAACCGCTTCAATGCTTTTGCTTTCCAGGAGGCATGGAGGGAGAATTTTTTTGTTTCTCTTTCATTGTAGAAGCACAGATTAAAAAGTAACCACTTTGTTTAATTAGCATGTCATATAGATCAGGTTGACTGATTTTGTTTGGAAGACTGTTTTCATGCTGTTTTGTTTTTTAATTTGCTGTTCTCCATGGAAAAGCAGTCCACCGGCAACCATCTCATGAACTTTCAACACATTCCCTTTTCGATATGCTTTAATCCCAAACTGCAGGAAGATCTACCAGAAGGAAGTTCATCCACACCTTGCCTTTGCTGCTACATTTGGTAATGAGACTCTTTCTGACCAGAAATTCACAACTCCTTCTTGCTGGAAGCCAGGGCCACTCCACTTGTCACATTCACAATTTCTATATTTGATGCCCACCTCAAGTGCAGGGTACTGCAGCGAAAAATACTGGAGTTTGGAGGCAAATAGTGTTGGTTTGGTTTCTTATCAGTGTTAGAGGCCTACTGTGTGGAAGGGGCTGTGGTTTCATGAGATAAAGGATTCTGGGTCAATACCAGTACTGACCCAGTATTCCCATGCCCCATCCCTTCAGCTGTTCGCTCCTACCCCTGGGCTGTAGCACACCACTTCTTAAGCAACTGCTTATTTAAGTGTGTAACATATTCAGGTTGGGGAATTAAGACATCTTTCTAAGAGTTGGCTGAATTATTTTTACGGTGATTCAATCCCTCAACCCACTTTAGGGTTGGCTGCAGTAACAAATGGCATGCACAAGTGGGGCTTGGAAACAAGTTGAGTGGTATGGGCAAAAACATCATAAAGTCAACTGAGATGCTGAAAATTGCCTCTTAAAGTCATAGTCATAAAATGAAGATCAGTATCTTTCAGTATCTTGAGAGGTGTAACAGTGCCCTCCACAACCCTCGTATCCAAGATAATGACAAGCCATGAAAAGAAATGGAAGGTGGCCATAATGCTATCGGTGTATTCTGAGCCAGAGAAACATACGAAACCCACCTAAATATAAGAAACATGCATATTTCCAATTATCTGAAAATTCATATCCAAGTAAGAAACAATATTGAGCTCCAGATATCACTTACAGGATTAATAATACTATTTAAAAACATTATAAATATGTTGGCTGTGACCAGAATTGCCAGTCTGGAAGCTGATCATGGGCATAACAAATCACTGCATATGACTCAGTAATTTCCATACCAGAAGGAACATTTAAAAATAAATGCATTAATGAAACCAAATAATATTCATCTTTTAGAAGACATCAACTCTTTTTTAAAAGACTCCAAATTATAACTCTCTTGCCACTTCTTGCTTGACTTGTTCCACAACAACCCCAACCACATTCCATTTCTGTAGTGAATCCGGCTATTGATTTTCCGGCACCTGATCTCATTAGACTTTAACTCAAAGCCACCTAAAAAACATACAGTTATATAATTTCCACTATTCCTATCACAGATTCTAACATTGATGCTGATATTACCAGTCCATGTGATCCACATGGGTTTTCTACTGCAAAGAGTTTGTAAAACATGCTGGTATTCTTATTAGTGTAGCAATCATTCCGGTTCTTCTCCATTTTCTCATTGATGTGCCTCAAAGAAAACACACACATGGCAGATTTTGGAGAGCCGTTATCTTTGTTTACTTTGCTGAAGAGTGCAACAAGAACTTTGTCATCTGAGGGAGAATCCGTAGTTTGTCTTTGCCGAGCCATGCTCTCAGCCAGCTCTTCTCCTGGGCTAGTGACGTAAGCAGCATGACAGTGATCGTAGGCACCATCATCATCTTTGCAACCCAAGTCCATTTCAAAGTAGGAGTAATAGTGGGCATCATCTTTGCACAGACGTGCAATTAGTGTGCGGTTATTGACAGGCTGTTTCTCTTGCTGATTAAAAATAAAATAAACATAATTTTTATCCTCAAAGACTGTGACAAATTGTTGTGTGCTTGATGAATGATATGCTGACTTAACAGCTGCAGAGTCTGTATACATTTCAAAAATGTCTTTCCCATCTCTGCTGTAGAGCTGCCGAGTGCTAATTATTATCCCATTGTCATTTGGTCCATTCCCCTTCCCAACAAACAGCACTCGGTCATTGTTCAAGGAAGTGATCAATCCCACTGTTGATACGTTCTCGTCGTTGCTTGCTACAAAGGACTTCTCCCCACTACTGTCCACATAATACTTAACATTGGTAATATCTTCTAAATCCCTGATGGCACAAATTCCCTTAAAAAGGCTTCCACACACCACAATTGTTTTATCTGCCTTGTCCAGCAACAATAATTTGTTGTAATTGTCAGTCAGTACTGCTTCTTTACATTGATTTTCATCAATGGGAGGTGTGCACTTTTTGTTGTCCTTTCTTGGACCTGTTTCTACATGATTGATTTTAGTCAGTTTTTCTGTGAGCTGATACAGAGCATTTACCACTCCCAAATAGACTATCCCAGTGTCATTGTCCACTGTTAGGTGATTTAGCTCTGTGGTACTCTGAAAAAAATGCAGTTCCTCATTTCTGGAAAAGGTGACAGAAAAGCAGCTCAAAATGCTCAGTGTCCAGATCCATAAAGCCATTTCTATGTAATACCTAAAAAAGGAAAAGAAAACAAAACCATTAAAACTGAAAAATAAAATGTACATGAAATTCACCAATGTGAAGGTTTTTTTCTTTAATGATTTCAGACAAATACACTCATCCTTATGCATATGTAGACGTCATAAAGATTATGGAAAGCCTCAAATCTTGTTAATTGCCTAGCAATTTAGTATGTTGGGGAAGGATGAAATAAGGTCATATGTCTAAGTGATTATCATACAACCAATTAGATAATCAATTCTCTGCTAAAGCACAATGAGGTCAATAGACAATTTGAAACAACATGCCAAGAAGTGATAGTGCTTTCCCATTTCATAATGTGAGTATTGTTGATTACTGAGATTTTAAAAATAAGCTGGATGACCCTAGTGTTTCAGGTAGAGTGGAAGACTTTACATACAAGAGGCTGAGACATTTGGTGTTGCAGGACTTTCATGATGAAGGAAAAAGTCCTTCCACTGACTACAAGTAAGTCTGGATCCATCTGTTGATGCTCTTTGAGAAGGTGTTACACTAATCCTTCGCCAGTGTAAAGCTGGAAGTTGGTAGAGCCCATCGTATGTAACATTGCCTTTGATTGCTGGTATACATTACAGTCCAACACTTCAATTCACTTTAGCACTGCAACTTAATGGTTTTAAATCTGTCTTAAGAACATCACTTAGAGTTTTATATGTTTAAGATACTTTTATGTGTGTGTGTCCCCCATCTACCCCCATCTCCCAATTTCTCCTTCCAAAGAATATTGTCTGGCTGTTTGCAATTAAACGAGGACTTTCTGAGACTTCTAAGAAGGGGCCTAATTTTAACCTCAAGAGCTAAATGAGCAGGCAAGTCCAAACTGGCTTCCTAAGCACTGAACATTTTTTCTATGTTTTCTGCAAGTGTTTCGTTCTGAGAGCATAAAACAGAAGGCTTGGACACACAGATGTTTTGGGGGAAAGATAAATAGCATTTGAAGGAAATACTGAAAAACAAGTATAATCCACAGTATGTTTATTTTCAAAGTCATGAGACACCATAGTCTGATGAGGAAGGAACTTGTAAAATTACATGGAATATAAAGTTAAATCTGAACATATTTGGAACTGTGAATAGACCTGAAAAAATAAAACCCCACAAAAGAGAAGAGAAACATTAAAAAAAAAAAAACCTAGCAGAGGAAAGTCTGCTAGGAGGAGGAAAATAGCCGAAAATGCCAAAACAAGGAACTGAGAGGAAAAAAAACACCAATAAAAATAACAATGAAGGAACCACCCTCCTGTGCCAGCTACAACTTCTGTTTTGGCAGCAGCAACAGACCATAGTGGGATGTTAATCATAAATAACTGGGCTGCAAATGTTTGAGCAGGGAGGGAGGAACTTTTGTTTTGAGAACAAGGCATCTGCCAGGTCCCCAAATCACCCTGGCATCACGAACCACCCTGCCTTCTGGCGCTGACTGCGTTTTGCTCCTCTGTGAAGAAAATGTGCATATAATGGTGAGATCAACTTTTCTAAGAGTACAGTGCTTCTCACTTCTAACACCCCAAAACCTACTAAATGTAGCTCAGGATAATAATAATGACAAAATAACAGGCTAACTTCAATCTTACTTTGCTAGAGCTCTTATCACATACCAGACTGAATAGTTAACTGCAAAAAGGGGTCAAAGAAGAGCCGGCACATTACCAACAGCACAAGTCCAACTTCTAATGATAGGTTGACCTCATATGACAGTGACCAGGAAAAGCCTATGAATTATACACCGTTCTTGAGACACACAGACTTCAGCACACGCCTTACAAGGTAATGAAGTCTTGGACTTCTCTGCAACAACCTTAGACCTGCTCTAAGAAGCTCAGAATGAATTCTGCTATTATTTGTAAGAAACTCCTATTTCTTACTGCTCCCAAGGACCTCAATTTTCCAAACAAGCTTTGGCCCCAGCTCATGTCTCCGCAGCTAAATGGTATGTCATAATGCATGTCAGCTAGTTTCAAACATTGTCCCTGACATTTATCTGCAATGAAATAATAATAATAAAAAAAACAGCTTGACACACTGCGTCAATGTTGTTTCACAACAATTTTATCATTCCACTATCTGTTGTGCAAGGATCAAATGCAAAAAAAAATCAGATTCATTTGTTCATGTTTTTCCCACAAGGTAATTATTGTCATCACTGATCGCAATCAAAAAGCCATAAATAGCTCTGCTTATAAAATATGCCTCAAATGAATGGATAGTAATTTACTGTACCTTAAATTCTGGGCTTGGTTCACCCTCATGTCTATGTATTTCAGTGGATTAAAAAAATGTAACGAAAGAGCAGAATGCATCTCTTTAATTCTAATTGTACTGCAGGTACTGAATTGTAATGCAGTTATTACAAACGGATTGTTTAACAGCAGTCATTAATCTGGATCTCTCTCTTCTGCCATGTTTTGTCCACTCATGGCACCCAGCTAATGACACAGAGGCAGCACTTGCAGTGCACTTGCCTTTTTCCTAAAAGGAGAACAAAGGCAAAAAAAGAAAAAAGAAAAAAAAAGAAAAAAAAGAAAAAAAAGAGAGAGAGAGAGAAAGATACTTCTAGGAGTAATTCATCTCCCTGTACAAAAATGGCTAACACTTCTTCCCTACTATTTTCTGCCTTGTTTACTTCAGATTTAAAATATGAATGACAAGGACAGTCTCTTACTAATCAGATTCCAGACACTAGCCAGCAGAAGACCATTCCAATTTCATTTGGGTCTACAGAGCGAGTATCATCAAGAAATTAATGATCTTCATTAGGATCTCCACCTAGGTCAATGACATTTAAATCCCATTAAAAATATTAGAAGAAAATATCGTTTGCGATGCCCGGCAAACAAATCCTATAAGGCACTAAAATCAAAATTTCGGCTTAAATTATTCAGAGCTACATGCATTCTCCATTAATTCTGCCCTTTTTTTTTTTTTTTGGCATTCACTCCCTGTCGCCCTGGCGTCACGTCAAACACAACGAGATTATCTCAGACCTCCACGCAAGGCAACAGTTCTTCACGGTCTGCATGGGTTTCATTTTTTCCCCCCCCTTCATCAGAGGAAATGGAAAACCAAAATTAAATAAGCTACGGGAAAGATCTGGAGCTCAATCCCCACTCACTTCTAAAACCCCAGACTTGGGGAAGAGAAAAGCAAAGCGACTGCAGCGCCTGCTCTCACCTGCTGTTAACTTCAGGCAGTGCGAAGCGGCAGCAGGAGGACACCTGCCCCGGCCAGGGCTGCCCTTAACGCAGACGCCTTACTGAGTTAGGTGCTGTGGAAACATACTTAGGAACAGTTTCCTGCTGGGAAAAGCTTCTGTTTTCAATGAACAAGTCAAGGCAACACGAGGCAAAATAAGTAAGAAAGCCAGGCTGGAGCATGGAATCTGAGACATTCGGCATGGCAAATATATTTCCAATGGATAATTTACATAACTTTAATTACACTTGGGCTCATATGGTTTACTCAAAGTCATACCCTGATCCTGTGACAGCCTGGTATACGTCCTCTGACCAAAGTTTGCATTTACTTTTAAGCACTTCGCAGAATCAGGATAAAAGAAGCCCAACAGAGCAGCTGATCACATCATTGCTTTCACTCTCCAAGTCCTGCCTCCAGCGTGCTTCATGCTCCCCACCCCCTATGATATCACTAACATAATCTCTACCACTCTGCCATCAAGATTACTTGAATTGCAAAATCATTTCCTTTTGGGATTTCTCCCTTTTTCATCAATGCCTTCCCCACCCTTCCCCCATCTCAAAATACACACTTCTGATTCACATCCCTTACAGACAACTGAAAGTGCTTTCTATGAAAATGGAAGTAATAGATGGTAGTAGAAAAAATATTATAGAAGGTCTATTTTAATTAAAAAGAACGTGTGGGTAACATCTAGCCCCTGCACAGCCACTCAGGACTCGACAGGTGAAAGCATTATTTGGTGAGAGGGAAAATGGGATGTCAGCAACTGAGCACTTTAAAAGAAACCCACTGAAAACAAGCACAGGCTTACGAGGAATATGAAACTCCAGAAGTGGTGTGCAGGAAACACAGAGCACCCGGGAGAACACTTCATACACGAGAAGTGCTATGAAGTGACAGTGTGTAGGAAAGACACAGCTACCAGCGCTCTGCCCCATTCCTAGCTGGATCAATTTTAATTTAAGTGCATGTAACTTTATGTCTTTCTACTCAAGCAAGACCAATAACCTTAAGTTAACAGTCAATTCCTCAAAAGGCATGAAGAAAGTAAAGAGCATCCATAATCCACAAGCACAAAGCGAGTTTCAAATTGACTTCACACAACTCTCCTAAATACCCCTAAGAATTAGCACTAGCGACACACAGACCTACACGTGGAGGTTGTTTCCCTCCTCTACTCCACCTGTATACCTGAACCTGCAACTTTTCAGCCATCCCGTTACCTCTTTTCTGCCTTCAATATAACTTTAATGTTATTTCATTTCTTACGTTTATTTCAGCTGAAGTGAAAGAATACCAGGTTTTGGCTGAAATCTGAAAAACTGACAACTAAAGCAAATGGTATATCCCAAAACAACAGGTAAGAAAGTCTTCTAGTGAAGGAATAATTTCACCGGTTTAGCTTCTGTGGTGTTTTTGCAGAGTTGTTCCTTGCTAACTGTACTATCCTGAATTAACTCTGATACCTCATCTAGCCCAAATGAAGTTTTCTTGTAATGCTGGGTCTAGAGACATGCTTCTGCCAACAGATTGGCATGCAAAACTGATGTGATGGGTTTTTAGAGTAAGTGATGCTGAGAACTGTGGTTCCCACTGCAAGCTTTCCCCTAATCAGAGAGAAAAAGACCCCAAAACTGCAGCATAAAAAGATAAAAATCCAAAGGATGTACTCAAGTGGCTTAGAGACTTTGGGAAAAGAGAAGAGGAATTAAAAGAAATTTCTCTTCTCCCTCATTTAATTAACTTTGCCGTTAGCCTCAAATAGGTTTTCCACAAGACAAAAATAATTCATCTTTCATTCTTCAGCTGAAAAAAAAAATCAGAACAGAAATTGCAGAATGTGAGGATGGGGGATGAACAGGTTTTCAGTTAGGATTTCAAAGCTTCTGATTTTGTGAGAACTCTAGGTAAATGTGAGCATCCTCTCTCACAGCTACAACTTTTGTTACTGTTTCCCAAAGCCAATCAAAGATGTAGTTCACTGGTTCAGAAAAGGAATCACCTGGAAAAACACCCTGCAGGATTCAAACACATTTCCTAAGAGCAAGGCAACATGCTGGAAAGGCTCTGGAGAGAGAACTTCTTTTATAGACTATGGCATAAGTCCAGGACTGCTTTTGTAGAACCACTGAGAAGAGCGATCGCTGTGATGGGTGGCCGTCCTTCACTGCTGACGGTCGGCTGCTAGCAGATGGGACCCAAGGGCTGGCGACCTGTGGGAGATCACTTTGCGGAGAATGGAAAACCAACATCTGTTTCATTAAAAGTTGTGATAGCCTGTGACGCTCAAACATAAAAGGATTCATTTTCTTTCTCTCTCACTGCTTCTCAAAACGCAAACTGCTAACATATATAGAGTATCCTTGTATGGGATAAACCATCCCACCTGCTGAAACTGAAGAAGTGGCAAAAACCAGAAAAATATTTATAATATAGATTTTATTCCTTATGTGGAAGACAAAAGTATGCTAGAGAAGACAAAATCTCATTTTTTTGGAGTAATTTTCAGTAGTATAAGGTTTATTTTAATGTGTATAATAGTTATATTTATAAGAGTCTTCTTTTAAAAGGCCTGTTGCAAGTTACGGATTTGCAAAGGAAATAATGGATATTACGCCCTCAACCCCTGTGCATTCTGCAGGCGTTTTGCTGCGATTGCTGGGTAAAACAACAGGAAGACAGACGGGAGGTTGCAGTGTTTCCTGTACCATGGCTTCATCTGGCTGGGCAAGAACGAGCTGTACTCTGGGACCCACAGAGGAGCAAATTTATCGCTCGTGCCAGCAGATTCAGAGTAAGACATCAGTGACCGAGAAAACAGAAGAGTGTGCACAGGATGATGCCCCTGGGAAAGGGGCACGGGGAGGAAGATCCTTTTATCACTCTGCAGACTCTTATCTTTCAGGAGACCGGGGGGTATCAGCAGTGGCTCTTGCAAAAAGAGCTCAGATAACTCACTCCTAGAGAGACCATGGACCTAAGGGGATATCGTGAGGCATCCCACAGCCTGGCCGGCTGGGACCTCAAGGGTAAAGGGACAGTTTTGATGGGATGGAGCAGTTTGACCTATACAAGGCTGCCCACACTGAATTTTAAGGACTTTTCTTGACATTCACTTACAAGGCCATCCCCTTCATAAAGCTTCTCGCAAAGTCAGAAGATGAGTTTGAAAGTTTGTACCTCCAGCCATATTACCAGAAAAAAACCTCCAAACTCCAAACCTGTCCCCTGCCTTGTGTCTCACGGTCTCCGAGGGGAACAAGGGAATTAAACAGGACATGTCATGCAGCTCTAACATCTCTGGTAACTTCGGTAAATAGCACTGCCATATACAAATGAGTCAGCAAACCAGACAGCCCCCTGCTTCCGCAACATCTTCCTGTGCCAACGTGGAAAAGGTTTCTCAATTTTAGTGTTAATGAACAGCTGTGGAACACAACATGGTAGGTCCTGTATCACAAGGAGAGCATCTCCCCACCAAGGACTCTCACAGGCTCTGCACAAACTTGACACCAAGAGTTGAGTCAAACAACTTTACACAAGACAAACAGCTAGCGAATTCAAAACTTGCATTAATAATTATGTCATTAGCTTCAAGCTAAATTAATAACTCTGTTAGTAGTCTGAATCGAAACCTTTCATCCACACGCATCTGAACTCCAAAGCATTTAATATTCTGATCCAGACCCAAAGTCAGAGCGAGAGGGAGCAGGAGGAATGTGAGCCTTAATTTTTCAACTAGGAGTCACTCAAAAGAGCATTAAGAACAGCTAATGAGACTGAGAAAATGCATACTTACATATTTTGCAATCTAACTCAAGAAATTCCAATAATGTGCCGTCTCTGCAACATCAGCAGGTAATCAAACAAACAAACAAAGATCCAGAAACAATTTGCAGAGTTATATGAACTCTTAGAAGCAGAGCTCTGCTACACCAAGCTGAACTCTAATGAATTCCCTGGCTTATTACAGCCAGACCTAACAGTGTTCGGATTTTGAAAATCTTTTCTACTATGGATTCTGCCATAGTCCAAGGTGTTTTTTTATGTTGTTGTTGTCTGTTTGGTTGTTTTATGGCATTTTTGGCTGCTTATAAGAATTAAAAATTCTCTAAGTGAAAGGATCTTCAAGAGTGCACAGTGTCAAGTAGCTTAAAAAAATTTCAGTGAGAAAAGCCACTGTGGAAAGATCTTCTGTAGCATTAGCTACCAGCAGTTACTGAGTATGAAATAGTCTGAGGTAGCTGATGCCAGAAAGGTCTCTTCAAATCCTAATTTTTATTACTGTTATTTTTTATTACATAGAAAAGTGTTTATATTATCACCTCAAATCCTACGGTTGTATATATATAATATAATATATTATTATAATATATATAATTCCAGTCCCACGGATGCAGTCAGGAGCATGCAAGGAAAAGGAGGATGCTGCAGGAACAGGCTACACGGCACTGCAGAAACTGGCCTTCTCGGACCACACCTCCCTTGCAGTTTGGGCTTCTGTATTTATCCCTCTATCTTTTTTGTGTTTTCTCAGTAGAAATGAAGCACCCATTTTAATGAGGCCTCGCTTTCTCAGTTTTACAAAGATGCAGTTGATCTGCAAGAAAAGCAGCCGAGTGACGTGGTTAATAGCAAGCAGCTGACTCGGCAGGAATCTGAACCCACAGAAGCCCCTCTTTGACCTGCTTCTTGGTGTGCTTTTTGTTGCTGTTTGTTTTTAAACTGCGAGGCCTCCCGCCAACAAAACTTTAAGTTTTTATCTTATTTTCTTCAAACCTCATTGTGCACTAAGCCCGGTGATGCCCAGAACTGCCTTACGGATCACACCACACCTGCATCGGCCTGCAGTCGGCACAGGACCACAAAGCCCCTCCGGACACCACCAAAGATGCCCACAGGCACTTAGATTCTCCCTGATGCTGGCAAGAGATGAGTCGAGGTGTAAATACCCGCAGCAGCTGAGTTGCCTGAGCTTCCAGGGCTAGCGGCATCCTGCAGCAATCGCTGAGCAAGGCGGTCACAGAAGAAGGACACGAGCCGGGGACTGCGCCACACAGCCACCACTGCCAGCTCCATGCCAGCTCTGTGCTATCCCAGACCCCTCCTGCAACTTGGGAAAACTTTTTGTTCTCTATTATCTGAGGAACCAGGAGAAAATGATGGAGAGCCTAGAGCATGGGAAGGAAACACCACAGCGCTGGGGTAGCTTTAATTCGCTGGCTTTCCCTGCACTAAGGGTATTATGGCTCAAGGAGAAAAATGCATTTATACTGATAGTAAAAGGACTCTGTGTCACCAGCTCCCCGCTACGACAATGGACTGCTTGTTTTCAGTGCTAAGGTCATCTTCGAGGACTGGTTTCGGACTTCCCCTGGAAGAAACAAGAAAGGAGGCGGATTTTTTTCCAGCACAGGGGAATCTGAGCATGACCATGTGGAAACAAACACAAACTATTCCAGCTCCTTCCTTGCCAGAACCAGTTCTCCCTCGTAATTAACCATTAATCCGGCACCACACACAAATCAAATCGAAAAGCCGACGTTGCCAGCATGTGCAAAGTTTTACTTTCCCTACAACTTGCACAAACGAGGCCTGAGAGCTCACGCGCAGGCAGTCCACCCGGCACTGCCCTCCTCCTCCAAACAGGAGCAGCAAACCCCACTCCGGATTTGCAGTGCAGCCAGACCGGATTGCTCAGCCCCGTCCCAGCTCGGCGGCGGCTCCAACCTGCAGCACGTCCCCATTGCTGACCTCAGCGTGGTGAGAGCAGATCTGCAAGCAGCCAGCACGTCCCTCGCTGCGACACAGCTGCACGGGGCTGCACGCTCACTTCCTGAGCCAAGGGGCACATTGGCACAAGGCAGAGCTGTCATTTTTCTTTATGATATGGGTCTTAATAGAACAATCATGTATAAGCTTTAACGATAAGGCAGTAAGAAATTTATAAACCCTTCAATCTACGAAATGCAAATATGGCAAGTCAGTTACTAAGCCCTACGCAACCAAGTCCTTTCCCCTAATCCCTCCCCTCCCTTGACAGTGTTGGCTGCACGATCCCCGCTCTCATTGTACTTCCATATGTTTCTGTTTCTTGTGATTTTGTTTTCCCACGTGGGTGGAACAGGTTTCCACACTCTCCATTTTAATGCAGTTGTCTGGCCATGCCAGGGATTTATCCAGGAAATTCTGGCAGGTGGTCCAGACCCTCTGCGAGAACTGGAAGCTGTGAGCCACGCCAAACGGAGCACAGCGACGTATATAGCACTCACGCGGCTGATAGCGCAAGCCACGAAGAGAGACAAGCAGAGGAGGATGGGTGAAATTCTCGAAATAGAAAGTTTATTGAATGTTAGGAGCCAAGAAACACATAGCTGAGGAATGGAGGCTTTTCCTGGCTTCTGCTGCTGGAGATAAATCGCAGGGTTTTGTCTGGTTTGTCTTTCTTTCAATTCTTTAAACTCTCATTTGGACTATTTGTATGTCCATAGCGGTGTTGTTCATTTTGATTGCTCTGAGATTGAAGTTTTTCTTCTCTGCCCTTCAAATTAATGTTCGTGTCAGTTTTTAAAAAGCTCTTTTATTTCTCTTCCTTTACACATCTTTTCACATCTTCTTACAGCTCCTCCTCCCCCCACCTTTTTCTTTTCTTCTCAGGAACAGCCTCCAAGTTTTCCTCCCCTATGGCTGCTGCTACTACAGCTTGAATACTTGTGTGGAAAGTCTCTGATGACAAAGAAAGAAGCAGAAGAAAAAAGAAGGGGGAAAAGAAAAGAACAAGAACCTCAGGTGATTTTCAGACCTCGATGGGGAGCTCAGACATCTTCACTGCCTCATTGACTTTCTCTCTCTCTTCCAACCTTACTTGGGAACATCCCTTTTGTTTCTCAACTACATTTTCTGTTTCCCTCCTTGTGCTTTTTCAGAGGGAAGAAGAATGGAGCAAGAAGCACTTAACTTCATGACACCTGCTGATTTTACACACTGAGCCTTCACTCCAGCCTGGGGAGGAGACAGGGCACAAACCACTCGGAGAAGCAGATTTGAAGCGCAGCAAGAAAGGGCACATGGTAAATATTTGGAGAGGCTTTTAACATACTGGGAAGGTGACTGAAAAGGAATTCACAAGACAGAGGGTTTGCAGGAAATCAAATGTGCTAAAATAAATACCACGTGCAGTATAAAGGGTTAAGTACCCGATGCTTACAAATAGAGAGCAGGCTGGGTGCATCCAAGTCGCATTTGATTGCGCTTATTTATCTGTATTGGTTGTCTGCTGCCGCAGGCGAGAAAAGACAAAAGAGAATTGCAGCATTTTGACTTGTATTTACCTTTTCCTACCTTTTTTTTTCCTCTTTCTTTTTTAAACAAAGGAGGCTCAGATAAGTGACTGGAGCATCCCTGGGTCTAACAGAACAGCACCGGCTTGCATGGATCCAATCTGCCCAGACAGACACCGCGCGCACTTCTTCCATGTTTCTATTCATTACATTTTGCTCTAAATTTATATAGCCAGTTAACCAGTAGCTTGCACGGACCTGACAGCAGCACCTTCCTGTGCCTGTCTATTTAATGGCCTGTCAGCAGTACCATTATAAAATCCCCTTTTTATGGATGCATAACACAGTCATAAAAATGTGTTTTTCCTAGCTTCAGAATTGTCCGACACGATTTCATCTCCCGGAGCACTTTATTTCAAAAAAGTAGCATGATACAATGCGTGATGAAAATATATTACCAGCCATTTCACACTGATCCCTGCCTAACTCTTCCAAAACAGAGGTTCTTCTTGTAAGATTACCGGTCCTCAGCCACACTGAACACAAAACTCTTGCCTCTGCACGGCAGCTCTGCTGTGTGAGCGTGGGGCAGATGCGAATAAACCCAGCCCGTTTGCTTGGAGGGGCTCAGCACCCACCCCAGCTGGATCTGCCGATCAGTTTAGGAGGGACCAAGCTGTGTGCCCGCAGGAGGTGACCCACTGATGAAAAGGCAGACGAGTGACAATCCACGGCTGCCACCCACCTGTTACACATGAGGCTCCCCACCTGAGCATTTTCACCCTCCTGTGCTAATCGGAGCAAATAGAAACAGGTATCATTGAGCTCAGTGCAATTTGTAGTGTCCAAGCAGGAGAAATTTATCCCTATGGTGAGCCCTCCATGCTAGGGTCAGCAAATCCCCGTGCTGGAGGCTCTAGCAGCATTTAGGTGATGCTCAAATTGTGCATCAGACTCCACTCCTCAGGGTGCATTTTTTTCCTTTGGAAAAGCTGCTGTGCAGTAAGTGCATGTAGGTTTTTTTTCTCCTCTGCCCTGAAAAAAACTCTAGGCCTAAGTCCCAGAATTTGTCCCCATAATTACTAGTCCCAGATTTACAATTTTATCCTGTCTCTTTAAAGGCATTCAAGAACCACAAGCCTTGTTTCTAAAGATCACAGGATGTAATTTTGGCTGCATGGATGTAAAAAGCAACAGACAAGCAAACCAGCCCTTCCACTCCTACCAATAACAACCCATGGTTTGGGGGATTTATTTATCTCTGTCTCCCGTATCTCCCAGCTGATTTTAAAACCAAGCCATTCCCAAATTGCATTTTAACCTCAAACAACTGCAAGACCCAGAAACATATCTTCAAGAAAAAAAGAAAAAAGAAAAAAAAGGGGGGGGGGGGGTAAAAAGAGCATAAATTGCACTGTAAATAAAACATCTGGTTTTGATTTCCTAACATTAGAGACCTAACTCTTCCTAAATGTTGGTAACTCTAAACTCTCTCTGTCTTTGATGGATGAGCTGAGCTAACCATGGTCAAATGAAGGAGTGGCATTTTTCCTGCTTCTGGCAGCACAGCGTGTCTTTAACCTATTGCTTAAATGAATGCTCCCTGTGAAAAAACACATGATAAAGGACGCAAACCCACAAGTAAAGCCATGCAAACTGTTAACGCTTTCTGACCAGACAAGCCACAGGACAAGCTGTACAGAGCATTTGCCTCGTATGCAGCCCCATCTATGGAGATCCCTCTTCCTGGCCTGAGCTGCATTTTATATTCGAACAAAGGCAAAGATATGCCCCATGAAATGCTCAATACGATCAAAGAGAAAAGAGGTCTCAACCCACGTTAATGGCTTCCCACAGACTTGACGTAAAAAGCTACGTGTGTCCATGGGGACAAGGCTCCACGTGAGGCTGAGGCCATCCACTCCTGAGGGTTTTAGCCTCTGCTGGTGCAGAGCACGTTTCAGTTCCAGCTGTAATAAGATGAGTTTCTTCTGCATCTTTGTTGCCTGACAGAGAGGCCACAGTGAGTGCCTGCTCAACAGCTGGCGGCAACATTTTTCTTCTCACTGGTAAGCATATTTGGACACTTGATTTAGTAGAGCCAATAATGGCCAGCTACATTATATGAGGCAAATAGGGAGAAGTGTAAATCCTCCTACCTGCATGACCAGTTTCATCCCACGTGCCTAATTATTCAGACAATCTCCGAAGACTTCTTTTGGGCAGCTTTCGTCATGCATCTTCTGAGCTCTTAGGCTAAATGTTTCTTTTACGGCACTCAGTGATGTGGTTAAAAGGTCTAATCCAAGCCTATTTCACAAGGTTTGCTTTGTACACGGGGTACGTCTGTATATATATATATTTCAAATTTGAATTTACAGTGGCTACTCAATGTGTTTAGAAATTTTGTACAGTAGATAAACTCTAATTTCAAACATAGCCTGCACACTTTCTAACGAAGAACATACACCTAGGAAATTCTTCAAACATGATCACCATGCATAAACACTTCTCCATTTGAAACTGTTTGAAAGCAAATAAACTGGAAATTTATAGGGCTACATTAAGACACAAAGTTTACAGCACCGATGTATATGGATAATAGCAAATATGCCCCAAAGCACAATGTCACTGAAAGGAGAACCTGCATTTCCCTGCAAAGCAGCTGAAGGACAGTCAGAATTAAAATGTTTAATATATATTAAACTTTCTGAGGAGGGGAAATAGAGATGGAAGTGCCAGGCTCTGCTCCCTGGTAACCGAATGGGATGCATGGGAATGGCACAAAGCTGTACTGGGGGTAGTTCAGACTGGATATCAGGAAAAAATTCTTTGCTATGAGGGTGCTCAAACACTGGGACAGGCTTCCCAGTGAGGTGGCTGATGCCCCGTGCCTCAGTGTTCGAGAGGCATTTGGCTAATGCCCTCAATTAGATGCTGTCCCTTTTGGTGAGCCCTGAAGTGGTCAGGCACGTGGACTCAATTATCTCTGTAGGTCCCTTCCAACTATTCTATTCTGTATGTTCTGAGGCTTTTATTTGGACAACTTTATTTCCAAATAACTAGAATGCACAGCTCACAGTTGTTTCATGAACATTTCTGATTGCTATAGCCAAAGAACGTGAGTTTTTGTCCATGCTGTGCATTTCATGAGATAAGTCATTCTATAGACTCAAGTAAAAAAGGACAATTCCGTGGGCCAGTTTACTCTGTAAAATATTCTGCCTAATCCTTGTAAAAATAAGCTTCATGCTAATCCTCCTGAAAGCAATTGGAGACGACTTTAAACATTTCTATCACTTTTTATTAGCTTTAAGCCGATCTAGTTTCTCTAATTTTCATCAGGTTTATTAGGATCTGTCCAGATATCAGATTTTTATAGTTGATCTGGTTTTATATAAAACCCTCAATCTGGTCCATTTTAATTTCCCAATCAGACATCTGTCTTCATCCGCATCTTGTAAAGTACTAAGCACCTTCTTGGCCCGTAATTAATTAGAAGCAATGACCTACGCATGAGGTAGTAATAGCATCCAATTAGTGGAAATGTATGATGCTTGCAGAGGTATTATCAGTCACATCACAGTACAGAGAGATTTGCCTGTTCATGCTGCATGTCCTGGATGCGATGTACCAGCAATCTGTAGCCATGACAGAGCGCTAGCACAGTTTAAAAAATCCTGCCCCTTGGCCTGATCTTTTCAATGTGAATTTCTAAAGACATTCAGATGCTAATATTTTTTCGCATTTATGACTGCCATCAGAAACTTTGTATCTTCAAGCTTTAAATATGCTTGCCATCAAACTCATGGCTGTAAGATAACCATGGAGGTTTGTTAAACATATGAGGCTAGAACCAGCTGGGCACAGGAAAGCTTTGAAGCATTGGCAGCTCCCCTGTGGAAGAGCTTTCCTTTCCTGAACAAAGCTGGGAACCAGTCCTGGAGGCCAGAAATCCCTCTTCCCCAACTGGGGGCTGGAGTTGCAGTACGACCCAGTTCTCAACAACATACAAATTTCCAGCAGTTTTTTGCTGCACGTGTACAGAGCCTGTGGAGTCACATCAGAGGAAACTTCGCTCTCAGTCGTAAATGACCTGTGTACTCTATGATGCTTTGCAAATGTTTTGTTAATACAATCCCACAGGAAACAGCAGGAGTTGCACGTGTGTATCTGAGCAAAGTTTTGTCTCAATGCTTTCTATAAGACTTAGACAATGACAGGGAAAAGCCAGTAGGAAGCTCAAACTTACAATTCTCTGCTTGATAGGAGAAGAGCAGGCATAAATTGTAACTGACAGGGAGAAATTCAGAAATTAGTCACTGAAGTACTGAAATGTGGGGATGTCTGAGATGATGAAGATCGCTCTTTGAGTATCTCTGAAATATGTTTGCTTGCTCTGAGAATTCACTTAATTGCAATTCACCGAGGCTGTGTCTCTCCACTATTCCTGTATCAGCATCCATAAAAAGCTGGAGTGCATTCAGGCTGAGTACGCTGCCATTTGATAGAGTTAACACGATCAGCTAGTGAACTCCCGATATTGATTCAAAGAAAGATGGCACAGAAAAGACCTGGTGCCAAAAGATGGAACCATGCTTGACAAGGGGCTGGAGCAAGCAGGCTACTCCACCAGGAGGCTGAGCAAGCTGAAGCCTCAGTGCCTCTTGAAACCTTGGTCACAGTGGCTAAGGGAAGGCCTGATGTCCACCACCGTGCCTCCAGCTCTGCTACCTCATGCAGACAGGATGGAGCCAGGACTCTGTCACTGCCACCACACTGGCTTCGCAGTAGCGTGGTGGGAAGGACTTGCATGCAGGAAAAAGAGGATAATAAATGTTTTCAGTAATGGCCTCAGGTCTGACCATAAGTGGTCATTAAAATCGGTAAGGAAGAGTGCTTCTTATGTGCATTTAGAAAGAGCTATAGCTGTGCAGAAGGGAAACTCACAAAAACTAGCCCATGTTGCCCTGTTTACATCCTGTCACCCCATGCTTCCTGCTAATTTGATGATTGAAAGCACCCCCTGTCATCAACATGCCAAGAAATTCTCATACAGTCTCATCCTATAAAAAAAATCGTCAGAAGCTTCACATTGATTTTAATGAAAGCAGAAAATGCCTCTAGAGAACAAAGACAACACATTTTTAGACTCAGCTTTCATAGATTTTCACTGCTTTTCCTATGGTGTGATATCCAGAAGGCTGTAAAAGTACACAATTACATGGTCACACTTGTTTAGGTTTTAACTTCACCCACACTTATTTGTCTCATTTGGTTTTTAAATAAGATTTTGAAATAAGGCACTTTAAGGCTTTTAAGTCAGTACTTAACATTTAGATTTGTTTAGACTGAGTATAAATATTTATTTAGACATAGTTAGGCTTATGTCAAATAAGAGTATGCAGCTAAATTGACATAATCATTCAGTAACATTAACCCAACGTGTGAATTCAGACAAGCCTTTGAAAAGTAAAAGCATTAACAGCGCACCAAGATTTGTGGAATAAGAACGAAATGAGAAGATGGTGAGAAGTCATTTACCTTCATAATTGTCTTGAGAAATTGGCCAGCCCCTGGGACAGAACCCCGTAGTAAAACCACCCAGAGGACACAGGGATATGGAAGCTGCCAATGACTGGGAATGGGCAAAATAATTGCCTATATTTGGTGCATTTGTTAGTTCATTGAAATAATTGATCTCTGATGCTAAGGACAGCAACAACGGTGGGATTCAAATACTCCACACATTAATGAAGTCTCTTGCTCTCTGGCAATGGGTTTAAATGTGCCTACTCCCGCCGCACAGCTCCTTCAGCAAGAGACAGTGGTTTAATATTAAAGCAGGGCAAGTGTTCAAATTGAGGAAGTAATAATTCACAGAGCAAAGCAAGGTCACCTTGCTCAGTCTCACCAATATGTAAAGTGTGCTCCCTGCCACAGGAAAAGCTACAGGAGTGGGCCAGATCCCTTCCTCCATAAAAACAACAACAACAACAAAAAATCCAAGGCAACTAAACCACTGATTTCAAAGGCCATTGCTCGATCTGAGTACATCTGGAAAACTGCAGTGGGTCAATTAGGTGATTAAACAAACACCTTCCCCCTCAAAAATAGCTCTGCTCAGCAGGAACATTGTTTGCCTATTTGAAGAAGTTCCTTAAATTGTAATGTCTTTTTCATATCCTTCCAGTCTAGGTCAAATCCTGAGAAGAAGCTTAGTAACTGCTGACAAAGCTGTTTGCCACATTTTGTGTTAGATGGCTTTAGATTTCTCTCTGCCAGGCACCCGAACTGCCGTGCAACAGTGCGTGCCACATCCAGGGCCCCTCCTGCGGGGCAAGAACAGAAACAGAGCTCTAGGAAGTGCACTGGATATCTTACCGATGACGCAAATGTAATTTGTTATTAAGGTTTCAATTAGCTTTTAAGCAGCGCTGTGACAGGAGGAAAAATACCTGCTTGGAAGGAACAACCACCTTGGTCTAGAAGAATCAGAGGTCCTTGCCCCTTCCAGCACTACTTCTAGGCTTCAGGGTGGAATGGCCATAAATCGGTGGGCACTGCATATAGAGAAACTTCTTAATTTCTTGTATGAGCCAGGCCTCTCTATTTTATACATCCTGGAGTATTATAATATTATTCACATACAACTCCCAGAGTGGTCTGGTTGGCCTGACAGTGTTCAGCACTTTTATTAATAACGCTTTGTTTGAACTTTCTGGGATTGCTATTTGATTTATGAAGTCCTTCGCGAGCTTCGGACTGATTTGCACAAACTCACTATGATCTGCACGTAGGAATTGCTTCACCCAGCCCTGAATGAGTTGGGTGACACGGTACCTATTGTCCTAGCACCACCAACCCTACCCAGTAACATCTTTTGACATATAACCTTGTCCAATTAAATAAACAAAACAATTTAGATACACAGAAGGTACTTATTAGGGCTGGATCATGGCCAGCTCACTGAAGCAGGAGCACCATTCTTTGAAAAAAGCTGTATGTCGTTTAGCAAAGTTTAATGACTGGAAACTTTCATGAGCTTTGCACCGCATCGCATGCGGTGATGGGACATCCACGTGTATGGCGCTCCCTTCCCACCACAGTGGGCAACAGTCGTGAGGTCTTGGGTAACGCTGTTTTTTTAAAAAAGATGTTTGAAGATAAATGGCTTTCTAATGGCTTTTCCCTTTTAAATGGCTTTTTTCCCTCTAAATGGCTTTTCCCTTTTAGCCTCTATCTTAACCGGACCCTATTTATGTGAATCAAGAATGGCTGAATGAGAATTCAGAACCGTGATGTCACTGTTTCACCGTCTTTTTTCCTTTCATCTCAGGGAATTACCAAATCCTGCTTCTTACAGAAGGATTTCAGTTGTTTTCCACTTCTTTGCCAGGGACTTTTTTTTAATGGAAGACAAAGTAGAAAGAGAGGGGACAGTGAATAAGAGGATGAGATAAGTTAGAAATAAGTCACTTCCTAATGACTACATGACAATTACTAGAAACACTACATTAGTACATGGTACAGCCTTGATACCAGAGCCCAATGACAAAATTTGCCCAGTGGCAAAATGGTCTAAGCTCTTCTGTGTGGATCCGGGGACTAAAAGACACTTCCTTTTTGCCTATTTAAAGTCTCATCTTTTTCCCATATAAACATGAGATCTAGGGCATTTCTAACTCAAACAGGCTCCCAACTGATCCTGTGCCACTGTTCCCCCCTCCCACCCACCCAAAGGTCTTCAACGTGAAAAGCTCCCTGACCTCTTCCAGAAGGAACAGGATGCAGCAAAAATGAATGAAATATTTGTGATGGCCTCATCCTCTCCGAGTGTCCTTCCAAATCCCAGCCCTCCGTTGGCCCTGTGCTGAGCATTTTGTTCCCGATGTGTTTAAAGGAGGCCTTAGCATTAGTTTTGCTTACTCCAGTAAGTCACTCTTCAAATGCCTTTTTAAGCCTCCCTAAGTGCACTCAATCTTTTAAATTCAATCTGCCAGAGTTAAAGATCTCTCCTAATTTTCTTTATTAGGGCAGGACACCAGCTTTTTGAATGATGCTTCTCATTCCTAATAAGCTCCCCGAGCACGGCACAGACGCTCCACCTCTCCTGCTCACTCCCGGCCCTTCACCAGGCTGGTGCTGGCTGCCCCTCGGTGCCCCCTGCACGGCCCGGCCTCCCATCTGCCCCCAGGGCCCCAATCCTCCCTGCAACAGCCTTCATCTTTTTACGAATCCTCCCTTCCCCTTCTTTTTTTTTTTTTTTTGGAATGCAAACATGCTAAAAAATAATAATGAAGTAAAATAAAAAATAATAATGAACAAGGAAAAGAAGGAAACTGCTGCACGCAGTTCCGCAGCCGCTGGGTGCAGCCGGGTGCAGGCCCTCATGCAGCTTGCCACAACTCTGAGTTTTGGGTCGCGATATCGTCCTGTCACGATGCCGAAGCAGCCATGGTAGGTATGGTGGAAGGCAGAGGGATGTGGCCCTCTTCCAAAATCTACAGTCAAAGCCACCATGCCAGTGAGTTACAGGCAACTGCTGCGGCCTTCTCCCCTGCCAAAACGCCTGTCGGCAAGAAGCTCCCCCAGACATGAGGCCAGTTTACTCACCATTGAACAACGTCGTGGTGTACGTGGACAGCTGCTGAGAGGAGGCATCCAATTGTGACTCTTGAAATGATTTCAGTAAACTTTTTATGATTTGTTTTGTTTTTTTTCCCACTCACGGTTTCGATTAATTAGACAGAAGCTCCCTTGTCAAATGAGTGGTCCTTCCCTCTCCATTTTCATACCTCAAAGAGAAGGCTATTCAAGCGGCGTAGGTACTGTTAAGATTTGAGATTCCATCCAATTAAACATCGATACAGGAGGAAAATTATCCTTTTAAGAGATTACTAACAGCACACTGGTTTCTGTTGTCCACATGGGATCCTGAAAATTGACTGGCTGCATGGAGCTTGACATTTTATACTACTTCAGCGTAGAAACGGAGCAGAATTAGGAAACAATTATTGATAAGTATGCAACTGTGGCACCATAAAAGCCCCACGGGTAGGACCAATCTAAGGGGAAAGAAATGAAAAAACAGCTTTCACATTTTTTCCTTTTTTTTCCTTGTCTGCACAGTTGGAAATTTATTCCCTGCTGTTTCATATTTCCTATACTGATTAAAAGTGTTACCTACTGCATTATTCTCTTTGAGGCCTGGATTTTCCAGGTGAAAGCATCATTAGAAACAATGAGGCTGAGGTAGAGAAATGGGGCCAAATTGAAGAATTCTTTAACTATGTAAGTAGTAAAATGTATTTTTCCACATAACGTTTTAGCCACGGCAGAAATTGCTTTTCCACATCAAAGTTGAGACACATTCAAATGAGTACAAGAACCTCAAGGATAAGTAAGACATTTACATTTTTAGGAACAAACAGACTTGTAACAAACAATGCTGGGTATTAATCCTGATCAAGACCAAAAGCTGTTTTTCTAGGAAAGATTCTCAAGATATATTTGCCCTTCTTTCCCTGCAGAGCCCTCAGGGACTGACAGAATCTACTATAGAGTATCTCAAGAGAGTTATGCATCTCAGCACAGGAGAATATTCAGAAGCCCAGCCACTTTGAGCTAAACCTCTCACTTTCTCATCTAGAAGAAAGTCTTCCATAGATCATCACTTGTCTCACCACTATTCTAGTCATTTCATAGTAATTGTGCTTTAGAGGTGATAGAAGCAGGTTGTTTCTCTGCTGGCTTGTTTCTGCCTAGTACAAGTAAGCACTAAGTATGCCATTAACTTGCTCAAAAATGTAAACAAGCTTATTTTAGTGATAATGGCAAAGGAAAATAAATACACTGGATTTAATTAATGCTGATGTTGGAAGTTGTAGTAAGAAGTCAGCACTTAAAACTTTGCTCACGCTGAGATTCCACAAACTCCCAGTTATTTTATCCTGTTTACATTGTGCATTCTGGCAGAGAGGTGACCCACATAACCTTCACATTTTTGTCTTAAACTTACAGTAAAAAAAAAAAACAACAAAACAAACCAACAACACAAAGGGCTCAGGTAAAACATTTTTTGACTTATGATAGTCCTGCCAATTGCATTTGTAATTAGTGGTTGCATCGAACCACCACCAATAAATACTTTTTTTTTTCTAATATTAAGTTTTAAAAAGTCATGTCTAGATAAAATGTTGGGAATCAGAGTCTTCAAAAGTGCAGGAATATGCTTTTCAGCCCTGGTTTTAAAATAAGAACTTTAAATAGAGACAAACAGGAAGTTAAAATAACCCATGAACTTTGCTTCTCTTCTGCGAGTCTCTTACAGAGTGCTGTATTCTTTGGACAGCACTTAGAGGAACATTTCAACACCCCTTAATCTGCCGCAGTTTTACTGTCTATAAATGGGTTAAAATATGTGGCATAGCTTATAATTTTACAGCTTCTTTCAAAGAGGCATGCATGAGTTTAATTAATTGCCCTTGGAAGGAAATTGGCTAATTTATTCCATGTTAATGGTTGCATGTTGAAATAAACCATTCGAAGCCCTTTAACTGCAAAAAATGAAAGCAGCATTCCTAAGGTTTATTCGTCATACCAGAGCTGTTCTCATAACTTCTGCCTATGCATACCGTTAGTTTCTGTGTTTTTTTTTCCAATGAAATTCCCCAAAATTCTGGATCTTACAGAAACTGAACTACCTTCTCCTTGTCAGGACTCAGCAGCTCTGCTCTTTTTCTCATGCTCAAGGCTGTCTGGGAACCTCAGACTAAACACTATTATATTCATCTCCCCTAGAAGCTCAATCCAGGATTTAGAGCACTTAAACACAGCAGTGGGGATCGCTGCACTTAGAAGCCAGAGCCACCTCCATTAAGAAAGAAATGCAAACCTGTGGCAGGAGGGAGTGGAAGACAGAGAACATGCTGATAACGCTGCAGTGTTTGTACAGTAGCTCTGTAGCTAGAACGCTTTTTTAGGAATTGGGAAATCTCAGGTTCAGGCTGTTGAGTGCACCCATCTGCACCCATCTCTCTAATGCTTTGCTACCAGATGTCTTTGTGCCAAAGGGGACTCCTTGATCATCTTGTTTAAAGAACACCCAGTGCTGTACAAGAAACAGTGCTACATATAGGAACAGACAGAGGGATACCTGACTCTTAGGGCATTGATCTGGGCTCCCTGGTGCAGGACCAGCTTGTGCATTTTACCCGGTGATTAAGGCAGAGCATTTAATCCATGTTCAGAATAAGAACCAGATCTCATCTCTTCCCCCTTCTTTCTCTTTCCGTTCTTTCTCAGGCTGAGGAATGCAATGAACTCAAACACCACACTTCTTCACAATGGATGTAAAGGGAAGGGCACTATCATCAGCACCATATTCCTTGTCCAAGATATTTAAAAAGAAGAGAGAATGAGCCTTGCTCCATTTTTATCCTAAAGAACAACACAGGAGATCTGATTGTTCAAGGGTCCAGGTAATGAAAAGTTTGTTGTGTGTGTCTCTGTGCATCCAAGAATGGGATTGGGAAAATCCCTAAAAATAAAGAGTTGAAATACATTTTTCTCCTAGGCATTCCTTGCTAACTATCTTGGGCATTCCTGCTTTGCATCCTGGTTGTTCGTGAATCATGCCCTGATGGGCTTAGAACACCCCACAGAATCATAGAATCATTCAGGTTGGAAAAGACCTCCAAGATCTAGCTCAGCCTTTGCAAGAACCCATGTAGGAACTGGAAGTGAAGGCACCTTATCTGAGGCTGCTGATTACACTTGAATTAAACACTGCTCTGAGCATTACAAGCCCACATCCTTCTGTTGGTCTAGCCTTACGTCTGGTGGGATGAGATAGTACTAAAAAAACCCACAAAAACAAACAACCATACAAGAAAAAACACTTCATGTACTGGGATATGCTGTACTTCTTAATTCGGTACTATAAAACTAAACTCCGATGTCACACACCCCATATGAGAGTATAACCTGGAGCCCTTATTTCTTGTCTCAGATGGCAATACATTTTTATCCAGCTTCAGTTATTTCCTGCTGCTGTAGAAAACCCATGCTCTCACAACCAGAGCCATGAAATACTCGTCTATGAAACAACTCTGCCTTGAATGTTTTCATGAGAAAAAAAAAAAAAAAAGATTTGGGAACAGCAGGGATACAAACATTCACCTCTTTTAAACTCTGCATCATAATCTTTATGACATGTTTTATCACCAACTATCTCTAAGCTTTTACCAGGATAACAGTCTTTGCCTTTGCAATGGCTCCCACAGTAGTCTTGAGTGAAAATGGGGAGAGCTAAGATGTAGGAGACTAATATTAGAATTATGTGGAATAAAAACAAGGGTTTACAGTCTGCAAATGGAAATCTCAGCAGTAAGCTATGAAAATGCTGGATGCTAGGGCTGTATATCAGTGAACAATATCCAGAGTTCTTCAAATTACACAGGAAACGTTTTTAATAGGCAAGGTACACGCAGCTCTCATTTGCCTACTGTGTCCCTCTTGCAGCTCCCCCAGTAAGCCCAGAAGTCCAGAGATCATCAGAGCTCTTGCAGGATAAGAGCCACGAAGCCTCGAGCCTGCGGTGTGCATTTTTCTGAGGGTTGCCATGGCGATCTCCAGCATGCTGATCCCCAGAGAGCTCCGCTCAAAATTCAGAGGGAACCAAAGCAGGACAAAGAAATGACACCCAAGCAAAGGCAACAGGGAAATTATGTATGATAACCTATATAAATACTTCCACACGAAAGCTTTCAGAAAATAGATGTGTTTAGAATTTAGAGGTCTGGAGGAAAGAAGCACAGTCGTCACAGTCCAAACTCTAAACCAGGACAGTCTATTGAATAAAGCCAAGAACTGCTAGCCCTGTCTTATCTGGTGGATCACTATTTGGCACAGAGCAAATTCTCAGCCTCTGTACTACAAAATCCTTATTTGTGCAGTAATGACAGGACAAGGGATAACTAAGCAGCTAAAAAGATATAGATGTATTTAATAATGTAAGACTGTACAGCAGCAACATTTACTAGATAAAAAGTAAATGTCAGATTTTGGTCAACATTCCTTTTCGTTATTCCATGAAAACAGTTAATAGAAAAAACTCCCAAGTATTTGAGCAATTTAAATTCTCACCAAATGGTTTATGTCATCTGTTGGTTCTTATGCCAGTTACACTCTGTTAATGCATTCTCAACAAAAGAGTATTAGATTTGTCTGAACATGAAAGCAACACTCTGTCAAGTGATGTATGATCTCAATATATAGTCGAGAAACCTGTTGTATGGTCCTTTCACTCCTAGCATACAAAAGCATGATCTGGCCAGGTGCTGTGATACGGTGGCCACTCACAAAGAAACAAACCAGTACGAGGAGTCACTCAAAATCTGGGCCACGTCAGATACGCCACAGTCCAGAAATAATACTAAATGAGAGTCAATCAATGTTTTGCTATTAGGCAGCATGTTTCAGCCAGAGCTTATTATCAGACACTGCCAGGCACTTTTGTGCACTAAAGAGCTTTGAGTTAATCCCACATAGGTTGATGTTCTGCCACTTGCGTACAGCGGTTTCTTTTCACAGAATATGCAGTATTCTTTTTGTTCCTACCTGGACCTCTTATTACTGTTACAATGGACATGTCATCATCTATGAGATCTTCATGTATATCCATAATCACATTATGACAAGCTGCCTTCTCCGGAATGAGCATGGAGCTTTTCAGTCAGATCCACTTCAACTTTCACCGAGTCTTTACGGGTTGCTACAGTTCTAACCACTTAACAGCCTTGTTGTGTCCCCACTCACCGAAATTTGGTGTGTAGTCTGTCACTTACGGCTGCAGGCAGCACTTCACCTTCTGTCCGTCGGTTTGTGCCTGGTGCCCTGCTGGTGTGTTGTACTGACCCTCATCACCACGGAAGGTGTTCTGGAAAGTTTGGTTTCTTTAGTATATTCCCATTCTCACAGTCCTATTGACGGTGAGCATAGAAAGGGTCATGCAGAACAAACATCCATTTATATATGAACAGGACACTCATTTATATGGACATTCGTCAATGACCATTTGTACAGTGCACAACACCGTCTTAATACATGTGCCTTTCTTAACGCTAGTCCCTCCATTAGTTTTGCTTTGCTATCCAGTCATCAAATGAATTCTCTGTGCTTCCCCAGACTGTCACCTGCCTGGTTTTCAAATTAGCAAATGACTAAGAGCTGCTGGCTGGAGGAAGGACTGAGGGAGAGATCTTACCATCATCTTCAGCATTTATCATCTTATCTTAGGCTTCTTCTCTCCCAAAAGGTGCTGGTAAGGATCCCAGTCCTTACCAGAAATCAGCAGAGCCTCCAGGCGAGAAGGCGAACCAAAAGCCGTTACTCCAAGAAAATCCACTACTTAATGCTGCTGTCCACAGACATCATAAATGCCACCACTGAGCTAGCAGGCTGTGCTGAGCCGGTTTCTCTCTACTGACTGTAGCTGGCTGCCTTTTCTTTAAACAGCTTCTGGAACACTTGTGTCCCTTTTTTTTCCATATGCTTTTACTTTTACAGAGAGTTTGCAAGCTGTTGACTCCTGACGAGGAGTGCTACAGCTTTTGGACATAAGCATTCTCGATCTCCTTTAACGGTGTCTGATGTATTTGCTGCATATACTGGTATTTCTGCTCCCTTGCAGGTAAAGAACTTGAACTTTAACGAGATCCCTACAAAATCACTGATTGCGGTAGGCATAATATTAAGGTTCTTACTCTCTCATACCTTGATCCCTTCAGGGAAGAGGTTTTATTTACCACGAATAAAGATGAAGGCTGACAGACAGCCTTCAAATCAAAGCACAAGCCAGAAAATGTCTGATTACTCCCGGAAGCAGCATTTAACAGCTTAACTTAGTCTTTATTTAGATATTATTTTGCATATTTCACCCATAATGAAAGCAAACTTGTCGTGAACAAAATCATTTGGTAATCTAATTTATCAGCATCACTCACACACTGACAGACAAGGATTTTAATAAAATTTACACTTATGACATCAATTTGTACTAATTTCCATCTCTTAGATGCTTACGCATTTTATGGGGTTGGCGAATGGAAAAAACAGAGACCCTTGTGCAATTCCAGCCACTTCTAGAAAAACTAGTGGTAAGGTTTAATGTGCATCTGCTGAGAGAATATACTGAAAAAGCTCTGCTTTCCTTATTGTAACAGCATGCACTATGCCACCCACTACTCGTATATGACAATATTTTACACGGATACCACAACTCTTTAAAGCGTGGGGACGAATTAACTACACAGGGGCTGTCAGATATTTACCTTGTCCAAGAACGTTAGATGTATTAGAAATGCCAAAGACAATAAATGTAGTTCAGCTTCAGTAAAGGAGTTGGCAGAACACGACGAAAAGCATCGTTGCAGAGATGCTTGCCTCAAAGTCATCTATCACAAAACATTAAACCTGTCCCCGCCTTCTCTTTCCTTTCCTCTCCCCAGTTATTCAGCGACTGCAGTCACAGGCAAGGCTCCTGTCAGCTGTTCAGGAGATGCAAGAGGAAGATCACAGCATGCCTAATACCTCACTTGGAACACCTCCTTTTTCCTCTACTGTCCCACAAGGTCAGAGTTTCAGTTTTATCTAGTGAATCAGACAGCAAGCAGCTTGCCCTGCCCTTCCCAGGCTGTCCTGCCATTCAGTTCAAAGAAAGATCCTGGGTAAACGTTATCCTTTGCTGAACATCTGGGCAGAACAGTGGATACCTGATTCATCACCAAAAAGAAGCTATGTTGCCTCTAAATGCAGCAGGCATTGCTCTGAAGGGAATGTCTCTGCTTTGTGCTGGTACTGGAAAGCAAGAGGAGGTGTGAACACACTCACGGAGCTGCTCCAGCAGAAACTTCCCATTTTTCAGCTCCTGCTCAGGTTGGTTTTCAGCTCCCCGCTCAGACTTGAGGTTTGGTTGCACCCACGCCTATGCCACCCATGGAAGTGGCAGAAACAAGCAGCTAGGGGAGACGGGAGATCCAAATAATCCTGTGCAGCAGCACCGTGGATCGGTACCCAGTGAAGTGACAGTGTAAACATGTCCTGACACAATTCAAGTAATGTAACTTCAGTAGGTGTCCTAGAGCTGGAAAAAGAAATGCAGTCTCTCACCTTGTCAGAGAAAACAGGCAGGCTTGCAGGGAGAGGATATTATCTCTGCTCATTCTTCTTTCATGAGAATAAATGACTGCGTTGGTATAGGATGACAATTTGCAGGGTACCACATTTGCTTACAATAATATGTTAGTATATTCAATTTTTGCTCAAGTCATGAAAACGAGATGTATTGGAACATTTTCCTTTGTTTAGTTATTGGTTTCCATCCCCAGTCTACATCATATACTTCTTTTCCTCCCGGTCTTATACACACTTCAAAGACATATTTTCAAAGAACCATTTCTCTCAGCATAGCTTGCCCCCCAGCTGTAAAAGCTTTGCACACATATATCTCCCTTAGGAGAGTTAACTTCTTTGTGCAGAGCTCCTTTAGGCAACATCTGCAATCATGCAAACAGGTAGAAGGTTCCCATGTGGCGCAGCTCAAGAAGGAAACATACACATCCTGCAAAGCAAACCCAGGGTAGCCCCACAAATATTTATACACCAGATAAAATCCATATCCTGCAGCTTGGGCCACTATAAACAAATGTTACCCAATATATCTTTCAAGTCAATCAACTGAAAAAATCACATACGGATGGATGGCCTGATCTCAGTTCACCCAAGGGTATGAAAAACCTGGGAATGCAACAAATCAGCTTACCCCTGGGTTGCTGAACACATGCCCCTTGCCCTCCCAGCACTTTGGAACAGGATATTCTTGGCTTTGAGACCCCACAGACCTCTCTGCAGTCACTCCATGTCTGGATACTTCTGGTGAGGCATTGGCAAGCAATGCCAGCACTGGCAACCAGAGCACGCACCGAACTAGCCCGTACAGGTTTCTCCTGTATGAAATACATAGCTCAGGCTTTCTAAGGACACTCCACCATCCCTGACAATGGTTCTAATGTATGTTTTTGCTTGTTATGACAGAAACAGGATTGTGACCCCTTTTTTTCCACGATGAGTACCCTGAACAGCGAAATGTGCAGCAGCCAATGGTGGAGATGTTTGGATGTGGAATTGATGGGGAGGATGCTGAAGTCAAAGCCATGAGCCAGCTTTCTGTTCTCAGTGAGAGGCCCCCAGCACTCCCTGTGATGTCCCCAGATCCATGTGGTCAGAGGATTTCAGCAGAAAGGAGAATAAGAAGAGGGTGTCAAGAGTAAAAATCCCTGTAACAACACCCATAATGGATACCATGGTTCATTAAGTCATTGCTTCCACAGGAGGAGCAAATTTTTTTATTTTTTTTTTAGAAATAAAGTTAAATACAGCTCTGTGCTTATATATGAAAAATAACCAGCCAGACTTCTCAAAGCTATGCACACCTTAGAGCAACCAGTACCATCATCCCTCCTCCAGGTTCAAAGAGCAAACTCTAAAAACCATGCTTTTTGAACACACAGGCCTAGCTTTGAAGCAAAGTGTGTCAGGTCCCTTTAGTGGTCTTGAAACTTCCAGCCACATTTTCAAGAAAATACTGGCTGTGTATAAAAACTGGAGTTACGATGTTTCGCAAACTCAGAAGTTCCCAGGAACTGTAGCTCACTACAATTCATTAAGAAGTCACAAATTCAACTGATGTCATTTTAAGTAAAACCAGCAAGGATAAACAAGACTGTATTTTGTGTAGCTTTGGAAGATAACTAAATCATTTTTTGTTTACTAAGTCATTGACTTACTGACTGACACTAGGAAATTTGATATCTAACACTAAATATTCTTACTTCTTGTCATACTTGGTGACATTGTGCTTGATCAAATCGAGTGTTACAGCAACAAAACACTAGAATACTGTCTGGATGTCCAAAGGAACAACTATTTTTAAATGTGTTTTTTGCATGTATTGTATTAACTGAAACAAGGCTGAGGTTTGCCTTGAATTTAGCCCTAAAAAATTAAGCGGACAAGTATTTAATTCTTACTTTTATCCTTGTTAAATCCTTTAATTAAATATAACGTTAATTGAACTAAGGATTATTAAAGAGGTTTTTCTCAACTAATACATTTAAATGCATTAAAGCTGGGAGAAAAACAAAACAAGAACACAAGCCAGCCTTATAAATAGATTCATACAAACAGCATTAAGAAAGTAACACCCTGCAAGCACAGGGCATTTTTTCGTGTTTGCTAGCACAAAAGTAACAGCAAAGGTTAGGAGCAGCAGAGGTGGCGTACTCCATACAAATCAACGTGTTAATGCAAACTGTCTCCATTTAGCAAAGCAACATATCAGCTCACACATGACAACTGCTTGTACAATATTGTTATCGTCAAGCAGCAGGATGAAGGGTGAGAATGGTGCAGAAGTCCTCCAGCACACGGTACGCAGACTGTATGTCTGGGGAGTCCCATAACCTCCTGGCAACCAGGGTGTTCCTGCTCCAAACCCAAGGGATCAGCAGAAGAGGGCTTCAAAAGAGCTTTTGCAGCCCTGGGCTGAAAGTCATGGGCTGAAATCCCCATGGATGGAGCTGAGAGTGGCAGAGGCCACTGCTACAGCCCGCAGGGCAGAAGAGAGCCATGGGGCAGCTGGCTTGGGGGGAGCAGCACAGAGACCCCCCCTCAGAGCCCTGCTCCCAGGTTCTGCAGGCTCAGTGGAGTCAAAAATTAATTAGACCTGAAGTGACTGGGGAGTCCTAAAATTGTTCATGTATTAGCAATTGCAGAGTCACCACAGGCACAGCATTCAGATGCTTGCTCTGTACCAGCAAGCAGACAATGGCAGCGATATTGACAGTAAGAAAAGTAGCAAACGGCGCCCTTAGTGCTTGTTCACTCACCTAAATTTCAAAAGAAGGAGGGTAAAGGAGCTGATTTCACCAACTCCACCAACAGCAGCCACAGGAAAGGGCTCACGTTGGCCCAGAATCAGAGGTTTATGGAGACAAAACTAATGTAGCATCTGAGAATGACACTGTAAATGACATACAGAGTCCAGAATCAATGCTAGAATCAATGCTGACAACTGATTTGCAACAGTTCCCCCTGCCTAAGCTCACAGCATGTTTCTTTTTCCAAACAGGGACAATTCTTGATTTCAGTTGTCGAACAAAACCAATATTCTCATTCCTGTGTTCCCCAAAAGGGCACCAGAACCTGCTTCTTCTATGACACCCCATGGGCTGTGCTTTAGTGGAGTTCAGTGTTACGGGAGTCCACGCATCTCTTAGCTGGTGGATTATGAGAAGGAAGAAATCTGTTACAACGTGGATGATAGCAAAGCAGTTGTATTCACCAGCACTTACAAGAGGAGAAGTACAGGTAAGGTACCTTCAAAAGAAATTTCTCAGTGAATCTCATTACTGCATGCCCCCAAGACTGTGATAACCCTGCAACTTCAAAATCATTAAAAAAATAAATCATTACTAAAAATTTAGTAGCACAAACAAGTGATGTGAAGCCCTATCCTAGCACCTCCACCTCGTCTGCTCTGTTTCACTAGGTCGGGTAAACTGCTTTTTGCTTTCTCTTGATCTCCACAGGATGCGGCAGTCCTTGCCAAAAATAACTATGTTTTAATTTTCCTTCAAAATTCCCTTGAAGACGCCTGTGCTGTTTTAATGCCGGAGCATCACACATCCCTTTAATCCCTGCCTACATATTTTAACATTTCAAACACATGGTTATTTATAAACGAAAAGCCACCAGGGCTTTGGTGAGGTAAAGTGGTTTAGTTGGGACTGAAACTGGGGAGGGGTCCGGGAGGGTTAGTCATCATTTTCTGCTTTCAATCCCTTGCTCCTCCTCTGGTTTGGACCTTGTTATTAGCAGCAGCACTTTCTCACTCTAAGCAGGGCCAAGACGGCAAACAAGCCCCCTGCATGTGAAAGCGGGACGCTTCCAAGCACTAATTCAGCCGTGCGACCCTGCTCCAGGCTGTGCAATCAGCTGAGACGCCCTTTTTTGTAGTCTAGGCCTTCCCCTCCTCGAAGTGCCAAAGCCCTCCATGGAAAGCCTTTGGCTGCTGTTTTGTTTGCTCCCACCTGCTCCTGCAAGAGTGAGAACAGACGGGACCAAAGCGACCCCGTCCGCTGAGTTTTGAGGGGTATTCAGGGTATTACTGACACACCAAGCAGGTTGCAAAAACTGTTGGGAGGGACAAAGCAGGGCACTTGAAAACCAGCAGCACTCCAGCTAAAACAACACTTGGAAACAAGTCTCACTGCATACTGAAGGGGACGCAGCAGTTGTTCGCAATCCCCTCTCCTTTTTGGTTGTTGCTGAACAGCATGGCTAAAATTTGTCCTCCGGCCCAATTATACCACTCTGCTGATGCTGTAACAAAAGGAGAAAGAACCATGACAGAAATAACAAAGTAACCTACATTTCTAATGGCAGCAACAGCGGGACGTAACAAAATTAACTGCCATCACATGCAATTTTTATTTCCACTTCAAGCACCCTCTCCCTCTTTAAACGCTCCTCCTGCAAAAAAAACCTTCCCTAAACTGAGCCTCCCAAGCCCAGCTACACCTCAAGCCTGCGGCAGCTCCTCTGGGAACCAAGCAATCTTTGGCCTTACCCTACGAGAGCTGGGCAGGGCAGGAGCCTGAGCCCAGCCTGCAAACCCACAACGCGCTGCAAACATCCAGCTCTAGATTTTCTAGGGGTGCTTGAGTTTTAAAAAGGCATCTGCCTCAGGTTCAGCTGCTATATGCAAAGTGTCGGTACCGAAAATACTTGCATTCAGATTCAGAAGCGTGAATGCGCTGGAGCTCCAAGAATTATGTAGGATAACAACAAGAACATGCAGAACCGCTGAGAATTAGACTAGTTATTTGGATAAATTAAGTAGGTAGCAACTGTGAAAATGCTGATGCTAGCCATTATTTCAGCTTCTTAGGCTATAAATGGAGATAATTTTTACTTACCTGACAGGTGTGTCATGAGAATTAGCTAATATTGACACTTTGATCTTTAAAGTGCTCTGCCAAATATTAATTAAGAAAGGATTGTTTTGCACTTAAAAAGGTAGTGTTTTGGAGTTCCATCCCTCCATCCCTGTTTGGTTCCATCCCTCTCCCAAAATAGTAAAGAATCTACTGTTTGTTTTTCTACATATTCCCCAGGAGATTATTTTGGAGAAGCATGAGACAGACAGACTGACATGAACAGTTGTCTGCATTTTGTTGCAAGAATCTGCTCTCCTGCGGGCCTTGTAGCCAGACCTGTAGACATAGCTCAAATGTTACTGATCAAGGGGAGAAGGGAAACTGCCCATAACAAACACCTGTTTATACCTCACCTACGAGTATTTCTTACAAGGCAGGTCTCCAACACACATATGAGTAGCTGAAGATATCCAAGTGCTGCAGCTACTGGTAAAGTATGGCCTCATTTCTCCACAAGGGAAAGGTGCCAACATATAGGCAAAACCGCAGTACAATTTCCTCTGTAGTCAGTGACACGAAACATGTCCAAAGCTATGTGATGCTTCTGATACACGTGCCACCCATGCACGCTGCTGCCAGAGACAGTGAGCAGAGCCCTGCCGGAGGAGTCGGCTCTCTCCCATTCTCTCTGTGCTCAATAATAAGGGCAGGACTTCCACCGTGGCGCCCTCATTGCAAAGATCTAGGAGCAAAGGCATGACATTTGGCCTTTACGTAGCCCAGTGAATATGAACTCATATTAGAGGGAACTCAGAGATTGCGCTTGATAGCATATGGGAAAGTAGAAGCACAAGTCTCCAAATAGGCTGCTCTGCACACCCCAGAGAGATCATTACACAGGGCTTTCCTGTGATTGCTGCCACCAGTAGTTACAGCCTGACCTGGTGTCACAAGCTACTTGTGGTGGCAGCACAGGGAGATCCTCTTTCCTTGATCTGCCGCAGTTTTTTGTCAGCCAGGCAACACAAAGATGACAGAGCCAAAGGGAAAGGAAAAAAAAAAAAAAAGACAGGCAACAGGTACTGAAAGAGATCTCAGAAAGCACAAGTGTGAAGATACATGTAACTCCTGCCTACTTCCCCAAACTCCAATTAGAGACTTGGGTTTTGGGGTGAAAACAGAAAATTTCTACCAGAGCGTTTTGCAACGTGCACATCTCATTCTCACCTGATGCTCACGATGCACAGAAGATGCTGAACAAATGTTACCCGGCGCTTCAGCAGCTTCAGTCCTACAGATCTAAAGACAGGTCCCACAGGTGATTCTGGGGGCTCAGCCTGACTGATTGTCACTCAAAATTTGCTACTTAAAGGAACTTAGGAAAGTAGAAGAACTTAGGAAGGTACTGATAACAGTGTCTTATTATTTCTGTAACACTGCAAAGCTAAATTCTAAAAGCAAGAAAATACTAGAAATGAAGTTCCTTATGTGAATTGTTTCCGATAGTCCCTATGATGAGACTTTTTGTACCGTTCCCCTGCCTCATTTCATGCATAACACAGACATTACTTAATGAACTAGCAGCTCTTCAATATTTATTTTTCTCCTCATTATCCAGTGTGACTCTCTGCCTTATTTACCATGCTATCCAAAGGCTGCCTGGAATTATTTATAGTGTTCATGATACAAGAGCCAAGTCCTTATAAACAATAATTAGTTTTACAACATCCAGCTGGATCTTTAAAGTAAGGTGGACATTCTGGAGATGGTCATTGCTTTTTAGCAACTACTTTTTATACCAGTAAGCTTAAAAAGGATCTCCATAGACTTTTCAGAAGGAACCTGCCTGCCAGCAAGCAGAGCTTAGTGAGAGCACGTGATATGACATGGTCCTCACCCTTCAAAAGCGTGTTCGAACCAGGCTATTTATGGTGCCGGTGCACACATTTTACATAACTAATGTTGAGAACAGCGAACAAAACTCCCCATGCTATGCTGAAGACTTATTCCGGGAATCTCAGATTACAAGATGAACAGCAAGAACCTAATTTTGGCATCTAATTAGGGCTGGGTGTTCTTCCCCCCCTTCCCTTTGCACTGTGCTCTACTTGACGGTGCCTGCTCCCCGCTCCCTAACTTGCACCTCCCCTTCCCTCCACTTGCATTCACTGCCTCAAGGTTATTAGGATGTATCATCAGCATAATGCAGAACAGTTATCAGCTTATCATCTCCTCCAGACCATTTTACGTTTTTCCCAGCCTTTCCCTACTACTTAAAAAAAGATGAAAAACAAACAGAGAAGTCACTCTCCCCATCTCTACTCTCCTCCTCCCCAGGTGAGGAAACACAGCAAACCAACATTTCCCAGATTCCTCCACTATCCCAGCTTTGGCTTTCAGCTCTATGAAAACAGTCCGGAAATTTGTCGGAAAAGAACGGGGAAAAGAAGTTTTCTGAAAGTTTTTTCCACTTTCTGGCTTTATGGGCAGCTAAAGCCCAAATCCTGCCAGCTATCCTACTAAACCTAAGCTAAACTAATGTACTTCAAACCCAAGTTTAAGATTTCATTTGCAATTCTGACTAAAAATAATCATTTTATTTAGTATCTCGATGTGTTGAGTATCAAAGAGGATGGCCATAAGAGGAGATGCTGGATCTCCTGGTTTGGGGGCTCTGCCTCCAGTTTGTGAGTGACTGCAGGTTGAGCCACTGCTCTTCTCAGTTCCTGGGAAGTGATCATATTCCCTCTTGCTGGCTCCATGACTGTTTATATGAGGATGTCTCCATAGCCATGTCTGAGATACCAGACCAAAAGCAGATATGAAAAGGTATTTTTTCTCCTCTCTGCCTATACTTGTTAATTTCATGTTACTCCCCAAATCCCAGCCAACATGAGGCCAACTGATGCTTGGAAATTATTCGGTAGATATATTCAGAAGGATAAATCCCTACTTTTCATGTCTGATAGTTGCAACAGCCAGATCAAATAGAAGGTTTTCATTTAGGAACTCAGTCTACACATCCACAAAATTAAAATATCAGAAAAATAAGATCTACAGGAGATTGTATCCATTTTCACATCACGGACAAAGTGCTAGTATCCAACCTACCACATAGTTGTTTTTATTTCTCTGACAGTTTCATGGCCAGACAGTAATCACATTATCAATAGTCTATCCCCACTGAACTTCCTAAAGTACAGCTCTACTTCACATATTTTATTTGTTTTCATATACACAGATATATGAAATGACATTTTAACTGGGCTGTTATTTTTAGAATTCAACTGATAGTGAAATGGCTGTCTCCTGTTAAACAAGCATAAAAAAAACAGGACACAAATAAAGGAAGTCTGAATATTCTGCTTATTTCATAATTCTGAGGGAAGTGAAGATAAACGAATATTTTCCCAAGTTTCCCAGGAGAAACAGTCAAAGATCGAGTTGGTAAGAATAATGTGAAAGTAACTCTAAGAAAACTTTTACATGGACAAACTCATCACACACACATGGAACCGATCAAGAAGTACCACTGGCTATAACAAGGTCACTCTAGAGATGTACTTCCAGGGCCCTGAAGCTAAATTAAAGTTATTTTTGATTGTGTGCTTTGATTTGTTCAATACACACTGGGAGGTCTTAAGGATTTAGTTTTACATCTTATACAGGTTTCAAGCTGGGCCATTTACCAGTAATGCAGAGAGTAAATGCACAGTCTAGTCTGTAAATCTCTAGCTTAGGTACTAAGCTGAGACGTTGTCAAATCTTGGGACCCTCATTTCAGAAAGTCCGGTATCAGCAGACAACTCTATAGAACAGACAGATTTCACTATTTTCCTGTAGTAGCTCACTGTTTTGGTACTATTTTGGTCAGTTAGTAATTTTAGAAGACGAGTTTACAAAAAGCCATAGCCTAAAATTAGAAGTGCCCCAGCTCGTTAAGACTTTTAAGAGAGGATCACCATCCTACTTGACACCTAAGTCATGAATTCTGTACGTAATCCAGCATTTGGAAAGACTTAGCTGACTGCTTCCAAACTCATCAGGCAAGCTCTGGGAAATGGAAGGTGAGATCGTGGGAAAAATGTATTATGAAAAAAATACTGGAACAAATCTCTGGCAGCTTAAAGTTTATGACTATCACTACTCTGCACATCAGAGCCACTCAAAGCCTCCTGGGGTATGACTTGCAAAGATAGGTCTTTGCTTCACACACAAATATGTACGTACATATGCACACACACAGTCATGGAGTTCACATTATTATGAAATACAGCTAGGGAAAGCAATTACTTTAAGAAAAATAATGGGGTATTCACGAGCAAAGTAACAGTTTCAAAAGGGTCTAGAAAATGAACCAAAGCTCTTATTGTTAGAGAACTATTGACTCCAGGTTTGAAAAAGTGACCTCAAGTGAGCAATGATGCACTTAGCCTGGAACTTGCAGCCGCTGTATTTCATTCTAAATTGAATTGCCAATCCACAGTGCAATCTTCTTCTGCTATCAGCTCACATCTTTGGGGCAAGTACACAGAAAAATACTGTATAGTGGCTGCTTTATTCCAAGTTAGACTAAATTCTTTTGGAAATGGAAAATATGTCTGCGTTACAGAACTTAAGGATCCCCCTGGGTACGTATACAGGGGGTTGTGTTTTGGTTTTTTTTCCTTTTAAGGGCACTTAGTGACAACTTCATGTTGACATTTTTCCTGCAAGCAGTTCATACGCATGCAAATAATTTTGTATGTGGCCCCGTTAGTAACATTTTTGTATGCACTGCCTACAGACCCACATTTAAGAATACATATTAGACATTTTATACCTCATACGCACATGCACAATATTCAGATCCAGCATTCTCATCATGTCAAAAGTACGATGTTTAGTCGTATTTTAGGTAAATAAGGTTGCCAGTTTGGCACGATCTATAAAAGCACCAATATCATTGGTTTGCAAACGTAAGTGCCACTTACATGCTGCGAAATACTTACATTCACTTTTCCACTACTTCTTCTTTACTACAATCAAGTTATTTTCCAGGACAGCGTTTAATCTTCTCACTAAATAAAAGAAGGCAGTGATTAAAACTATATCCATATGCATTATGCTATGCTCAATCACCTTAAATTTATGAACTTTAAAATATTGATTTAAGATCATCTATAGTGTTCCATAAACTTATAATTTGTTTATATATAGTCAATTTTATTACATTTTAAACACAATTTTAGCACACCATAACTTCCAATCCCGAGGCTAAATGGGGCAATGTTCTGTATTTCAGTAGCTGCTCAGATAATAAATCAGACGGACAGTTGCTCACAGATGTACAACTAATTACTACAGAACTGAGAGCTCAGCTGATATATTACCAGAAAGAATGCCTGGCATTACAGATGGGGTATTGTATGATTTGGCACTCTTCTTGCAAGAGCTTGAACATGCTCTTATCAATGGCAGCTCTCAGCACCTCCCACGATCAAACATTTAAGAATGGAAGAGAAACAGTGTCTGTCCCTCTAGGGAAGGATAAAGTACCATCTGATATCATTTAACATTACTGTATATGCCAAAAAGTGATTAAGAAAGTGTTAATCTTGACTGTTCAGCTTGCGTATGAACATGACAACTGTCCTTAATAAAACATCCCCATCAATCTATGTAGTGAGTGCTGAATGTCCCAACCTGATTCTTACATAGATATTTATCAGCTCATTTTTGTAAAGCACATGATGCCCACTCAAGCAGTTCACAGCAAATGCCAACACACGCACTAAAAGATCATCAAATGGCAGTCCCCAGGGGAGAGCGACCCGAACACACAGCAAAATCCACCACCTCATCTTCAAAGCCATCTCATCTCCATGCTAGACGAGGCTGACTTTGAGACTTGCCTAACACTGGCTCCCCGGGGAGGTAAGAAATAAAGCTCAGCAGGACTTTCATTTTCCTCTTCACGTGCCCTGAGGCTGCCCAGTACTGAAGCGTGTTTATTTCGTTAATATTCGATGGGACTTAATTTCTTGTTTGCATTCCCCATATCTAGTTGCTGTGGTAACACATTCTTTAGGACTACATACATTCATCTCCTCCTGGAGCTCCTGACAATACAAATTGCTCAGCACTATGTGAGGTCCCAAGGAAAAGCTGTCTGAGGAACCTGCTCACTTACAAGGATGCTCAGGAAAACCATGAGATGCAAAACCATGGTGTGTGCTGCTGGTTTCAATATTCATGCATGTCATTAGAAGTGACTTGAAGGAGTGTTTTCCACCTTGGGAGGCTGAGCATCCAAAATAGGAAGAGAGGTTGGGGAGGGTATGTAAAATGGAGTGGGGTGGAACAAGGATAGGGGACAGATGTGGAGAGAAAGTGCAAGGATTTTCCACCAGGAACATGAGGTGAATATCAAACAGTATCAAGGTGAAAAGGACGTTTCAGGGCAGGACTTCCCTTTTTTAATAAAGAAGGGAAGACAGAGACAGAGGAGAAGAGCAGGGTGAGATATTTAGACCACGGTTGGATGATATGACCTACAAGGAGAGAGGGGCTTAGACTGGAACCGCTGGGACAGCATGGGAGGTGAGGCCTAAGTTAAAGTTGGCAGCCCATGAGACAGACAAGAGTCTTGGCTTCAGGACAAAGTGAAAGGACAGATTACTTTCCAAGTCTTACTAACAAAGGAAAAAACAGACCTGGTGCAACTTAAGCACGTAAAGGAAAAGGAAATACAGAAGTAAAAGGAAGTGCTAGGGGTGTGAAAGATCATATTCTCAACAACAGTTGAGAAGGAAGTAAGTGGTGGTAGTAAGCAAGAAAACAAGATTTCATCCTGATGAATTCTCTTTCTATGTCTGTGTTATCTCTCTCCTTTAGAAACCCTTTGCAAGGATTACTGAATGGTGTTTTAGACATTTCTTGAACAGTTGGTTCACAGCTCAACTTTCCACTTACAAGTGATGTGCCTGGAAATGAGAATTTGGCTGTGCTTGGAAAAGGAATAGGATGCTGTGAGCTCTGATGGTTGTATCCAGCCAGTGATACTCCCAGTAATAAAAGCATGCACCCTGCTAATAACACGGAAACTTTATTTATTGGGAAACCAGGTTCAGCCACAACCAAGGAACTGGCAGAGAGCAATCAGGTTCTGTATGCATCAGCTCTCACATGTGTACCCTGGGCATTTTAGTCTACAGTTGGTAACTAGCTGTGCTAGAGAAGGATGCCACCAAACTGTACTCAGATTTCTGCGCTATATAATATAGGGAGCCTTTTTCATAATAGGTTTGGGACACGAGCCAGAAATCTTACTCGCTATCTCCCTACTTATTCAAACTGAGTCATCAGATTTTCCAGGTTTCTTCTCTCCCAGACGACACACTGCTTTGGCTAGGTTTAGATGGACGCCGGTTGTACCATCTGCCACAAGGCTTCCTGGTTTTGTTTAGTTTTGTTTTTTCCTTTTACCTCCTGCTTGTAGCACAACAGCTCTTTTTCAGTGTCTTACATGGAACACGCTGCAAGGAATTCGTCTTTCATGGCATGGGTTTGGCCAGCTGGCTGGACAAAAACAAACACTTGAACTATGGGAACTAAAATACACTTTGCTATCAGAGATCCTGAGAGCTGGAAGCTCTTGCAGGCTGACTGAAAGTCAAAAGTACTTAGATGACACAGTCAACTTTCTTTACAGCTGACAGCAACGAGGAACATGAACCAGGAGCAAGTGTGGGGTGAGGGGACACTCACAGAAGCTAACTTCACAGTCCAACAAGGTTGACCTTCACAGAATGGTTGAGGTTGGAAGGGAGCTCTGGAGGTCATCTTGCCCACCTTTCTTTCCAAGGGCTCAAGAGAGAGAGTCCTGCTACGGATCACCTTCTGGAAGAGGAATCTGGCTTTTCTGAACTACTTTTTGGAGGAGACTCCCTCTCCCCTCTATAACCACAGAGGGAGATATATGGAGATGACTGCCATTAGACTACATTTAGCTCCTATACTGCCTCACTCCAATCTGAATGCACTTAAAAGCTCCTGCTTTTTCACGACAAAATTTTTGCCTTTCAAATCAAAAGACTTTCTTAGGAAAAAAAAGGACAAAGAACACCATGGACATGTAATGTAGTTGAGACTATCAGGACAGGTAAATAATCCAGCACAGCTGCAAACAAACTCCCTATCCTGCAAGAGACCTCTTGCTCTTCATGCAACTTGTGTCTCAGTAAGTAGGGGGAATGTCTTTAGGTACTGTCATTTCAAAAAGATGGTTAGCCCAGGTTGATCAGCTACATTTAAATGTTGAGTGAAGCTCCAGTGCTGTGGCTCCTGGAGGAACGGTGGCTTCTGAAAGCTGCAAGGAACAAAGGCAGCACTCGTCCTACTGAGCCCACAGCCAGTGCTGTTAAAAGTACAAATGTATTAAATGCTATTTTTGTTTATTTGCTTCTAGGGCTAAAAACAGATTACAAACCACATTTCTTTGAGGCATGTTTTTGTCTGTTTGTTAGAAAGGGCACACGCTGGGTCAGGGATAGAAAGTTGCACTATCCGGTTCCCAGACACAGGCCTTACTCCCTCGAGCTTCAGCTCTGAGGAACATATTGAGCAGATACTTTTCATACAGGCATTTACACACCCACAGGACTTGTATTTGGCTGTTTAGCTAACAAGCGTGGTGCACTCGATAGTTCTGAGCATGTAGGATAACACTTCCAGGATTTCTGTTTTGAGCTTAAATTTGAAAATGGATCCTCACATTTTGGTGCTAGGAGCGCTGTGTTACAACACCAAGATCGTGTCCATATGGAAACAGGACACAGAATTTACTATTGAAAATTTTAGGCTGGTATTAAATGTCAGCTTAAGACACAAACATTACGGTGTATTTACATTTCTAATTAACTCTCTGTCACACTGCTACACTGCAATGCCCAGCTAACTCTGCATCTTCGCTCACCTTCAGCTCCCTGTTTTAAGTTGTTCTTGGTCATTCCCTTTCTGCCCTTTACAACTCTTTGACCTCAGAGACACCGGTTTCACTTCTAACATACAAGCTCCAAAGATTTATCACTGACTTCCTTTCTGTCTCCTCCACTTGGCTACCTCAGGCTTCGTATCATCATTTTCTGGAAGCTCCTCGACATAGCTCTACCTTTAGTACACTTACATCTAATACTGCTGAAACGCTTTCTTTTGCTTTGGTTTCCAGTCAAACCCACATCCTTTTGTCCACAAATTTATGTGCTATGAAAAGACCTTGATCTCCTCTGTGCAAAAATTTGCAGAATATTAAAATGACGATGGAAGTGTTTAATATTGCTGGATGTACCTCAAAAGGACCACCACTTTCACTAAGCCCTTTCATTTTTCTTTTCCTGTAGTTTGCAGGGAAGAGAAAAAAAAAAAAAAGAAAAAAAAAAAGAAAAAGCATATATGCTAGAGTTTTATGTTCTTAAAATTTAAGTTAAAAGTCTCAGACCAAAGTCTGAGTTTCACAGATACAATACAAGAACAAAGACCAGCATAACTCGATAATGAAAACCAAGAATTAGTATTCCATTAGCCTTTCTGAATATCCTTCACTTCAGTCTAATGTGACTAAATACCTTATCTCTTTATAGACTTTTCCACAGAGATTTCTTGACTACGGAATTAAATGCACTAGCCACTTTCTCTGCTGTCCCTTCTGACCAGCCTAGAAAGCCTACCTGCTCTTTCAACAGTATTTCACTGCAAAGATCAAATAGCAAGAACATGCTCTTTGAACTGGTTGAGGTCCAGTATCTCACATTTTAGGACAAAGAACTGAAACAAGTATCAGTGAAGGAGTGGTGAGGTACACTTTTCCAGCCTGTTCAAATTGTTATTTAAAAAACCTTACAGTTGACACTGGACAAAATTGTACCCTGCCTTGTTGCTCACATAAGGCAACAAGGCCCCACTCTGACCAGTATAGAGCCAGCACCTAATGGTGATCCATTAGACCTTGATACTCACCACGTGGCCTGGCATAAGGATTTCATCCAATGCAAAGCAACAGAGAAGCAACTCTAGTTTCTCAAAAGCTACTTGAGAAACTCTTAAACCTCACTTCCTCATCTTCCAACGGCATATAAAGCCTGGTAAATTTACAAGAATAAGGATACCAAAAATAGGAATACACCTACCAAGAACAGGAACACCTTTTAAGCCTTTACGCAAAAAGCTATTTTAGAAAGATCCACAGCTATGAGACACAAACAAGATGCCTGATAGTGAGCTGTAATATAAAACAAATATTGGTACCTATTGGGATGGTCATTGTAACTCACTCATGCTTTTTTGGTTGTAAATAACATTGTTGTCCCAAATTGATACCACAAAAATCATGCTATGATGCAGTAATGCATTACATGCTATAAAAATCATGCAGTAATGTCAACTGTATTAGTTACCGGTGAATAATAGGAGAGGCAGATTTTTAACACAGTGATGGCTGTATGTTTTTTCTTCATGAAAATGAAACTTTGCATATCTGATGAACTCCTGGTTAAGTATAAAAATACCTACACTAAGTATAAACATACCAGGCTAGTCTATGCGACAAGCTCAACACTGTATGCGAGCCAGAGAATATGAGATTCTTTCTACATGATAGACAGATCAATACGCATTAGAAATATCCATGCTTTTAGAGTTTTTTGTTTTGTTTTTGTTTTCTTTTGTTTTTAATCTGCAACTTGAATGCCATGGAGTTAAGATGATAAATTCAAAATCATAAACAATACAGTCTATGCCCATGACTTTTTAATGCTGTTTGGCAAATCGTTGCAAAATGAACCCCATGAGAAGCAACTTATCTCATGGTACAGGATGTTTACACCTGCTAAATCTGCTAGTTTCTCTACACTCAACATAGCCAAAGGGAAAAGGCAGGCTCTTCCAGAAGGCAGTGGAAAGCGGGCTTCTTTCTCTTTCTGTTGGCTAGAGAGGCATTGCAGGTGCCAAAGTTAGGAATCTAATATATTAAAGTGAATATCCTCTTTATATAACAGAGTAACAGATTATTAATTTTGTGGCCTCTGGCTTAAAAAATAGTAATTAGAAGTTAGTAAAAAACTAATCAATGCCTTTTTTTTTTTTTTCCTGATATACTCTGCATAAATATGCAAAGAGAGTAAAGAACGTCTCGTTAGCTGCTTAGCACGGCCTCCTCAGTCCATACGATGACCACAGACAGACTTCCAACAGTTTTCTCATTAGTCTTTTCTTTGAGCACTTTGCTTTCTCCGCATCTGTCAGGAGACCAGAATGAGCTCTCTGAAATTTCTGGAGACAGATCTTTTATTTATAACTCATGCCAAGCAATATTGGCTGCCTGGGAGCAGGAATCAAATCTCTAACTATTAAGTAAACACTTGCTGCAGACTTCATATTCTAGCTAAAGGTTAATCACCAAGCAGTTTACAAAACATGAGCTAATCCAAAGGCCAAAGGTGAAATCCTATGGTCACTGAAGTACGTGAGAGTTTCTGTAAAGCCAGGATTGCTGTCCCGATTACGTTGTCTGTCTGTGTGCACGTGTGTTCTTATAAGTTCACATGGTTCGACATAGGAAGAGGCTACAGACGCAACCCCCCCACTCATGTGAAAGACAGGAACCACTTGCACTTCCACTTTTGAGAGGCAGTGCATTTAGCTAGCCTCGCCCAGCTGAAATACACTTCTGTGTACCTGCCCTTGAAGGGGACAGCACGCTCAAGGTCCACAACAGACAAGTCTTTACTGCCCAAGGGACAGACCATAAAATAAATTCAAACGCTCTTTGTGCTTGCTGTTACTTTCTTGGCCAGCTTTGGACAGCACTGTTTCCAACATGTGAGCACACAATTTCTCTCCAAAGGCCCCCCGCTTGCTCTGGCAGCACAGGGGGCCAAGGCTCTGTTCGTGCAGCCTTGCCACTCGCACTGACATTGTGCCACCAGTGGGAGATGCTCCCCAGGTCACTAGCATCACCTGCAGCAGGTGGACACCACTTTCCAGCAGAGCAAAGTTTACTGTCAGTTTTCCAGGAATTCAACATAATACTGGCACAGTCAATAACTCCTGCACTCAAAATCACCCAAAGCTCAGAAGTTCAGTTTTCCCTTTACTTGGCTCAAAGCATTGATCGATGCCTACTCCCTCAAAGTCCTAAAATGATATTGCCGTTTTCCTCTGTTCCCAATGACCCAAAAATCTTTTTTTTTTTTTGTTTTTTTTTTTTTTTTGTTTTCCTCTCTGGCCATGGAAGAGAGGAGGCATACAGGGAAGTGTACTGAAAACGAAGGAGACTATCATCTGTATTTGTGCTGACCATAAATACTGGTATAAACACAGACCAGTTAATAGACTAGCTTTCATTCACCTACAGATTTCAAAGTACTGAAGTAGCTCGATCATTTCAAAATACCAGTAAATATCTCACTGACAAGAATTACCACAAATCTCCGGTATTCGAGCTATGTGCAGACTTACAGGTAGCTCTGCTCCCGCTATAAAATATTCTACAGCTGCTGCTTTGGCTTAAAACAACCTCAGCAACAATTCCCCACCCCCCCCCCCCCCCCCCAACCTCCCCTTCGCAAAACACAGCTGTTAACTGCAAACTGAAGAACACAAAAAAATCACCCAAATTGCCCAATGATCATTACTGTTCAATCAAGGTAAATTGTGCAACATCCACGGACACTGCTTCAGAGCTTCCCATCTCAGAAAAGAAAATCAGTGTCTGTGGTATTACATCCCCCCTTCATCTTCATGGAGCTGAAGGCATTCCACAGGCAGTTTTATTTCTGAGAGCACTGATTTTCTATCGATCTGCTCTGGCCTGGATTTGAAATAGGATACTACACGAAATTGGATCCTGGGAGCCTCAAACAAGCCCAGGCTTGCAGAGGAGGTTAAACAAAAGGAAAAAGAAGTTTTTTTTAAACACACGGTGCTAGTAAAACTAATTTTAAAGTGCCCTCTATTTCTCTCGACTGGAAGTAATATATTACCTCTATAAAGTCTTTTATATCAAGCTCTTTAAATTCTTTATTACTTATACAATACCGTTGGTGCACACCTCGCCTTAGAAATATGCATTTTAATGGTCAACCAAAGCAATCCAAACCACCAAGGTAATTAAGACTGCTTTAAAATTGGCTTCACTAGCAGACTTCTACCTTTCCCCACACATCTGACAAACTCCAGCCCAGTCCTGCAGTCCCTTAATCATGCAGTCAGTGGAAGGACTTGCACACGAATTTAAGGTTTATTCCCTAAATTAGAAAACACAGCCTGCCGTATTGGAAAAATGAGCAGGCATGGCAGTGGGAGTGTGAAGAGGGAGAGGAAAAAATGTTAAGAGTAGGAAGGTAGAAAGGAGAAAAGATTGTTAAATGGGGAACATGACATGGATGAGACAGAATAAGTCACATAAGGAAAAAGCAGCAAAGGATGTCGTGGAAACCAAAAGGAAAGCCTGAAAGGATGGAGAGTGTATCCTGAACACTGCAGGTTTTTGCTTTAAATGTGTTTGCAAGACATTGAACAGAGAAGAAGGTGCGGGAGGAACAGTTAGAGATAGCTAATTTGAGTGTAGAGCCAAAGAAAAAAAAAAAAGGAAAGGAAAGAAAGTAAAGATCACCCAGGGTTCACTTCCCACTCCCCCAGCCTGGGACGCTAATTCCTCTGGAGCTGAATCTGAAACGCTGTGAGCATTCCTGGCATGGTGAGCCTTGCCAGAGCCCCACTGAAAAGACTGGTGAAGTTTTAGGTCTCTTGTTAACTTTACTTTATTTTATTTTTGTCTGGAATAGCTCATTGCATTGCAAATTTTATATATTTTGTTTGTTTCTAAGAACACAAGTAAGAAATTGCCACAAAGCCTGCTTTGAGGCTTGATGGAAATTTCATCTTTCTAACTGAGAAATGTGTAAAAATCAGAACGTTCTCATTAATACAACAGTAGCCTCTTGCTGGCCAGATCAGCAAGCAAGAGAGCTATCAAGGTTTAAATACCAGGGATGTCTCATTTGTCCATCAAAACTAAGGAACGAGGCAACGCTGCCTAATTATCAGCATTACAAGAACACTGCCCTCCTTTAAATCAAGCACAAGGGCTCTTCTCCATCTTCAGAGCCTCTCAGAGAATCTGCCAGCTACTTTTGAGCCCCCCCGTTTCCTCCGTGAGCTTTCTTCCTGATCTGGAGTCCTTCAGAGCTGGGAACCAGACCCCCTGCCTTGATTCCCATCATCTGCACCTATTTATGTCAGCAAGCCAGGCCAGCTGGCCTCCTGCATCTGCTAGGAGTATATATGCTCTGTTACCGTGCCCATCTTAACAAAACAAACATGACAGTAAAAAGTCCAGTAGAGCCTTGCCTGCCCGGTTAGAACTTGCTCTGTCAGCTTAACCTACCTGGCTTTGAGGAAGCCACCCCTGCGCCTCCCCAGCTCCTGTCCCCGAGGCGCTGTGCCAGGGCAGCTGCCTGGCCTCCCCGCGGCACCCCGCCTGCAGAGCCGCCGCCTGCTCCTCTGCAAATAATTCAGAGGTATTGCTGGGCTCGGAGAAGGGTGTAGGCTTATTGTTTCTACTTCACTAAGAAAGACACATTTTTATTTTTCTTTCCCTAAAAGAAACTATTCCAAACTGAGATACCAGCCAGGCTCAGACTGATACCGCCGTATCTCGTGGAGCACGTCACAGCGGGCTCTACAAGCAGAGACTCTGCAAACACTGATTTCACGCCCCCTCCACGGGACCTTAACTTGCCCAGCGCTACTGAGCACAGCCAGTGGCTGAAGGACGAACACGTGTTCTCAGAGTGCCACGGCAGGTCAGCTGCCGGCATCTACAGGGAATGACAAGGCACACGGCCAGCCGATTTGATGACCAAGCTCACCTGGGAATTTTTACTCTTTCCCAGACTAATAATCTGTTCCTTTTTCATGGAACTCCTTTCTTTCATGCTTATATGAAAGGGCATGAGCTACGGGAAAAAGTGCTGCTTATTCAGTCCAAGCACTTTTTTCCACAAACTGAGGAAACCATGTTTGGTTCCACATGAAGGGAAAGACAATATTTATAAAGGAAGTTCCCACACTTCCTGTTCAAACAAATCACTCCTTGCTGTTTTTGCAATTACAGCTCTACCGTAAAGAGGAGGAAAAAAAGAAAAAGCCTCAGGCATATTATTTCCTTTCAAAGTCACTTGTCTATGAAAAAGCAGCTTCCAGATTGGAAAGAGTTAAGCATGCGGGACAAACTGTCAAGTTTTCAGTAACTAATTTACTCTTCCTGTAGGCCTGGAGGAAATCCACAGTGGCCACAAATATTCCTCACTCCTTTCAATATGACTCTTTGTAAAATGAATTTTAATGGCCAACCAAAGCGATCCAAACCACAGACGTAATTAAAGCTGTTGAAACTGGCTCCACAAAGTGCCGAGAACTTCCCTGAACCCCTGTACGGGGCCGGCTGGAAGCTCTCGCCAGGCGGCTCCCTCCTTGCCACTGCCACCACTGTCACCACCGCTGTGGTAGCCAGCACACCAGGAGCTCCCTTCCCTTTCGGCGCGTGCTTCCCTCCACACCAAGGACACATGGGAGGAGGAACCATTCTCAGTAGCACCCATGGTTTGCCATACCATCCCACAGAAAGGGGTCTGGGAGTCCTCGTTGATGGCAAGTAGAAGCGGAGCCATCAGTGTGCCCTGGCAGCCAGGAGGGCCAACCGCACCCTGGGGTGCATCAGGCCCAGCACTGCCAGCCGGGTGAGGGAAGGGATTGTCCTGCTCTGCTCTGCGCTGGGCGGCCTCACCTCAAGCACTGTGTGCAGGTTTGGGTGCCACAGTATATGAAGGACATGAAACTATCAGAGAGTGTCCAAAGGAGGGCTACGAAGATGGTGAAGGGCCTAGAGGGGAAGACATATGAGGAGCAGCTGAGGACCCTTGGTTTGTTCGGCCCAGAGCAGAGCAGGCTGAGGGGAGGCCTCATGGCGGCCTGCAGCTCCCTCACGAGGGGAGCGGAGGGGCAGGCGCTGAGCTCTGCTCTCTGGGGACAGCGACAGGACCCGAGGGAACGGCATGGAGCTGGGACAGGAAGGGTCAGGCTGGGGGTTAGGGAAAGCTTCTGCACCCAGAGGGTGGTCGGGCACTGGGACGGGCTCCCCAGGGCAGTGGTCACAGCACCGAGCCTGCCAGAGCTCAAGAAGCATTTGGACAGTGCTCTCAGACACATGGTCTGATTTTTGGGTGGTCCTGTGTGGAGCCAGGAGTTGGACTCAATGGTCCTTGTGGGTCTGTTCCAACTCGGGATATTCTATGATTCTAAGATTCTCTCTCCTTCGGGGCTTTCTCTTATCAGTTATGGTGATGGACACCAGAGTGTCCAGCAGAGGAAGAGGCCGAAGGCTAGCTCCATGGCAGCAGCACATTGCACTCACCAGATCTGCTGCCAGTGACCTGTCCAAGCCAGTGCCTGGACATCTTTGTAGGTGGATGTTGCTCTCATCTTGAGAAATACTTGCTCTCACGCTGTGTCCATCTCAGGTGCCACTGCCCAGGTTACCGAGCAGGTCATGGCGTTACCTCTAAGTCACCACAAGCCCAACAGCCCCACTGTGCTTGTTGGTAATGTTGCAGTGTTAAAAACTTTCTCATCCACTAGAAAACCATATTTGACAAGCAGTATTTCCCTCCACATGCAGCAATTAAAGTTTTCAACACTAGCTGAAGCATAGGAAGTAGAGAGATTTCTGACAATTCACAGTAAATCAGCTTCCTGTTTGAACTAATACACCTTAACTTCTTCTGCTGTGACTCAAACCAGTAGTCTGCTTGAAAGATCGGTAGCCACCTGGCATTGAAGTCTCTATTACAACCCTATTCAGAGTATTCCCCAAACTCCCATCCAATGTGTGGGAGGACGGAAAACAAGATCAGTGTACCTTGCTGAAAATAGTGCTTGAGATAAAAGATTTGATTGCTTTGGCACTAATTTCTCCCTCCTTCTTCCTGAACCACAGTGAGGTGTGAAAGGCTTAGGGAACTCTCTGCCCCTACTCCATGGTTTTTTTTTTTTTTTTTTTTTTTTCATGTTTAATTTTAGATTAGAACACAATTGGATTTAGACTTAATTAACCTTTCATCCAAAGAAATTCCTGCACCTTTAATTTATTAATTTCGTTTTATATCAGCTGCGGAAATATAACTCCATGTTTTTGAAGTTAAATAATTCTTAAATTTTGTTTTCAAGAACCAGCTGCCCATAACAAGGCTAAAGAACTTCCCAAAACAATTACATTTAAATTATTATTAATTAAACCCACTTGGAATATTATGATTAAAATCAATTAGTTTATGCAAAGAGGTCTACAAACCCTAAACTGAGTTACAGTGAAAGAAATTATTTGGCTAATGAACAATTAATACAGTTTTTCATTCGTTTCACCTTGTGTGCTAAGTAGCACAAAAGAAAATTCATTAATACAAGTGGATTGTAGAGCTCAAATAGATCCTTAAGCATTTATAATCAGTAAACTAAGTGGAAAGTTTGCAAGAGAAAAAAAAAAGCCTACAATATTACGTTCAGAACAAATTTAAATCCACGATTTTGTCAAATTGGATGAAACAACAACAGAAGAAAGGAAAGAAAAAAAGGCAGAGCTGTCTCTTAACACTTGTTTTAGAGGTAAAAGGCAAGATGTGTTGTCAGATACAAGAGGCTAGGTCCTTCTCAGAAACCACTGTTTTCAGACCTGTGAGCAAGACTCATGAAAGCAGCCGGCCCTACCGGCCTCCTGTTCCTGGAAACAAAGCACCATGGCTTGGCCAAGTGCCTCTGTGTGCTTACCGTGAAGGCGCACGCTTTTACATACACACACATGCTTTTTCCTCTCCGACATCAAGAGCATTTTCCTAATCTGACATTCCACAGGTCCCTTGGCAAAGCACGTTTCTTCTCTAAAATAGTGAGTTTTGGTAAACAACACGCAGATTTCCTGGGGATTACCAGAACTACTCACCTCTTGTTAAACATCACCGCAGTGAAATAAGATGATGTCAACAGCAGAAATCATTATTTGCTGTATAATAAAAAACTTAGCTATGTTAATTTACAACATTTCTTAACTCAGTTATTTGGGTTGGAATGGGTGGGAATCACATGGGTAAAATATGAGCATGCCAGCAGCTGCTGTCAAGTCACCCGTCTGATACTGCTCTGCTTTCTTTCTGCTTAACCATTTCTCTCCAGCTAAATCTTTCCACCATTTCAAAGGAAAAGTGGGATTTGTGTTTTTTATTTTCATTGTCAAAAGAACTCAGCGATTAAAAGAGTAGCCATTGCAGGAGAATATTCATCACCTTTTAACACTAAATTACAGCAGAAAAGTTAAGAAATGAGGTAGGTGTTTATCAAAGAGTTTCCCACATGCTGTTACCAACTCTTTTGCTCAAGGCAACAGTGTGGCTATTTTTACGCTGTGAAAACACAGACTTTCCACCACATTTCCGCTCCAAATGGGAGACTGAACTGCCTCCCCTCAACACGCAACACACCTCCTTCCCTTGTCAGGTTTCTTTCTCTGCCCTTTTCCTCTGTGCTTTTCCCTACAGCCTTCTCTATGTCCCATCTGCCTAAAACAGGATGTGCAGCCAGTAATGTTAGACTTGAACTTTCTACCTCCTGGCTTCAGTGGACTCAAAAAGCTAGACAAAACAAGCTGTCCCATTTCTAGACACTGTCTGCGCAGTGGTCTTAGGATTGAAACCCTTTCCAGTCAGGAATGACAAACGACGTAACTTCGTGATAAATGATGCAACCTTCTGCAAACAAGGCTCAGCCAACTGTGTCCCACAGAGCCTTTCTTGCCTGCGACTGCCTTGTATACACATAAGGTGTAGCCATGAAACTCATCTTTGTTTCTGAGGGCAACTGTGGGTCTGCACGGAGCAGTCACAGCCCATTCCAGAGTGACGCAAGACATCACCTTCCTCCTGTCCCATCTGTGATGTGTTTAATGTGACTTTCTAATAATCACTATCCTGAAAACATAAAATATCCTAGCTGTGGTCCCTGAAGAAGACTATCAGTTACCCAGCATTGTTTTATGGCTAATAGCCCTGCCTCTCAGCTAATACCAAAGCAGTTACGTGGCTTACAGAAGCAGTTTGTTCATTGCTGCCAACCTGGAGTATCTGCTCCATACCAGAGTGGACCACCCTGCAGAAGCACGGCTCCAGTTCATACCTAGTGTGGACAAAAGCCATCTGGACATGGTCATGGGCCACCTGTTCTAGGTGGCCCTGCTTGAGCAGGGAGGTCCTGCAGAACCAGATGACTTGCAGAGGTCCCTTCCAACCTCAGCCACACTGCGATTCTGAAAGGAGAGGTAAAATCCTGAGATGCACATGGTTTCACTCCCTGCATCTTCACACTCATATCTCACCTTACAGAAAGGGTGCGATGTCGTTTCCCAGAATTCACTTTGCAGGGTGGGAAATATTTCACAGAGTACTAGAAATCTAGGATTTTCCATGCTGGGAATGACTTGCCTTCCTTAGAGCATCCCTGCTTGCTGGGTCAAAACAGTCTTTTGCACTCTTACCAGTTCTGTGCCTTGCACCAACATGCACCATCACTAGCCCATTAGCACACATTTTTAATATCTTTCATATATATCAGATGGTCTTTTTTGGGGCAAATTACACTCAGTGTCGAGTCCTAGGCACAGTGTTATTATCACGGACAAAAGAGCCTACATAAGTGCTTCATATGCTTGTAAAGGCTTTCTCTTTCTTTACAGCAATAAAGTACTTACAGGCAGCACTGTGGTGTAAATATTCACAAAACAAGGCTGACTTTCAAAAAAGCTGCGCTAGCTCACTTGACTTTAAGGAAAAAAAATATTTTTTGACTAAGGGATACTCTCTATTCTTTTGCATTCACATGTCAGTAGCTGCAGAGCATCCTGTAGGAAGTGTGAACTGGAAGTGATGCCAGGAAGGCAATGCAGTGGTCCGCCTGGCACAAAACCTATTTGTTCTGTAGCCTATGCTGAAAAAGTGCTAGACTTATTATCTTCTGGATCATGCCTGCATAGCCTAAGATCATGTACTGGCCAATTTTGATCGCTGGGTGTAGGCAGTAACCAAAGTAACTAGAAACAAGTATTTTCTGCCTCTAATTATGGAGCTTTATAGTGCAATGAGATCCTTGCAGAATCTGACTTTTTCCCCCCCTCTGCAAAGCAGCTGCAGTTTTGCTCAGTGGTTCCCTTTTGCAGAAACACCACGGTAAGACGCTGCTCATAATACAGCCTTGCTACACGACACACAGCATTTCACTGCAAAGCTGTCTCTAACTGCCCTGCATATCTGCTTCTTTCACCTTTGAACTAAGGGAACAAATGGAAGCATTAATCCCCATTTTACAGAATTCAATAGTCATTTAAGCAGAAGGTCAGGTACCTAATGGGCTGTCAGGTTCAGGCAGTCTATCCGCCCATCTCTCCGGCTCCTGAAGTGCCCAGGACCTGACTGACGGCCTCGGCAGCTGCACACTTTGTTTTTCTGCCAAAGCCCTCTGAAATGTAAGCTGCGGTGACTGCATTCCAAATAGAAATTAGGATGATATATTCTGGTTTCATTGAAGGAGAGAAGAAAAAAAAAAAAAAAAGCAGCCATGAAAAGGTACACATTGAAGCCTGAGAAATAAAGTAGAGATGCTATTTGCTCCTGTTTCACCAGCACACTTTGATCTAACAGAATATATGTACGCTGTCAGATGCCTGCATCATGCCTCTTGATACGAACCCCACCGTGACTATGTTAGCTTTAGGACAGCTCACAGCAAGGCTAATTGTACTTACCATGGCACCGGTAACGGTACCACGCAAGGCTGTACACGCTTCCCAGACCCTTTCCTGTGCCACAGGCCCAGGGAGCAAATTTCAAAAACTACAGCCTGGAAAGCATACGCATTCCTGTAGCTCCCAGAAATTTCCAAGAGGCATGCAAACAGGAGAGAGGCCTTTCCCTGCTCATTTAGACGTGGCCTGCTGTGCATAGTTTCTTTTGAACAGTCTCGTAAAACCAAAACATTTTTTTCCGAACAGATCACAGGTCATGTAAGCTTCCCGAGGGATATATTGGTTACAGATGTTTTCAAGTAATAAAATATTCCACTCAACTGCAGTATTTCTAACTGATAACGCTAAACCTAAATTTCCCTCGTCTAATGGCCGCGTCCGCATACTCCTTCCCATGGTAAACACTGGCTCATTTGTTACTATTTGTATTTTTTATAAAAGTATGTCACAGAGACAACATACTTCACATTTGTAAGGAGAGCCGCAACACACAGTTTGAACTCTTCAGAAATGTGAAGTTCTTTTTTTGCCTATCTGTAGAATAACTTATACCTAAGCTTCAGCATTATCATGCTGATTTGCATTTTAAAGTTATCTAATTATTAAGCATGAATAATTTTAATAACTTTCCAAGATTTAACTTCTTAACTTGGAATTATTAAAAAGCAATGTTTCATTCATTGTCTGAATGGCACAGGGCTAATAACGAAACATGGTTTGATTTCTGCCTTGCAGAGTTGTTAGGAAAGGTTGTTGTGAGGATCTCTCTGAAAGATCAAACAGCTCACAATAAAAATAAAATAAAGAAGGAATAGGGTGAGGAGATTACCATTTGTTTTCAAAATACACTTGTAATAGAGAATTACCAAGGACAGCTACGGACTTCCTAGAAAAGGAAGTCTCCTTCCTAAAAATGAGCCTCCCTCAATCCAGGACAGCTTGTGCTGTGGCACTGTAGTATGTCTCTATGAAAACTAACATCTCGGAGTTTTTATTAAAAAATTAGAGCACTATGCTCAAAACGTCCATTCCTCTTTGCTCTCTGTATTGCACCACCAGGATCTCCCTGTTCAAATTTCAGTTGCCACCATTAAGAACAATGGAACAAAGTGACTCCTGATGTGATATTACTGCTTCTATGTTGATGCTTCACAGATGAATTCAACCTGTTTTAATTATGTTTTATAAAGCCTGGAAATGTCATAGAAGTGGAGCATTCTCTGAGGAGAGAGATGTAATCTACTGAAGGACAACTGTCAAAGAATCACGGAATCACCTAGGTTGGAAGAGACCTCCAAGATCACCGAGTCCAACCTCCGACCTAACACTAACAAGTCCTCCACTAAACCGTATCACTAAGCTCAACATCTAAACGTCTTTTAAAGACCTCCAGGGATGGTGTAGAACCAGTCCATTTTTGAGAAGACGTGGAAGTTAGTAAAACCTGAAATTAGGATGCTTAGACTAGATCAAACAATCGTCCTTATAAAAACTCTGCAATGCTGTGATCCAGGTATTCACCACTTTAATGCTAATTTTCAGTGTTTAACATCAGTAAAATACTTCATTTCTTTCAGAGCTAACTGTAATCATGAACTGTCATATATAATTTTTGCAACTTTCAGATTCAAACGTATGCTTGTGCTCGGTAAAGAAAAACATCACTTTGCATTCCTGCAGCGAACAGATGCAAGCTTTAAAGACTCACTATAGAAAAAACATGGGATATTCCCCCCGAACTCCACAACCCAAATTGAAAGGGCGATTCAGTCTGCAGCAAAGCACTCTGGAAGAATGTCATTCAGGTAAACAGAGATGCTTCCTGAACACAACAGGGGTGAGTGTGACTTCAGTGGCTGTGCAGTGTTCGGACGAGCTGAACTTTGCACGGCTCTAAGCAGGCAAGAGGAAAGCTTACTCAGGGGACATTTCCCCCATACTCCCGCTAGTGTGCATACCACTATACTTCTCGCAGTCAGATTTGATTAGCTGTATGTTTATCCTGGGGCTGATACAGTACTTAAAACTGCCAGCACGTATGGGAGGCAATGATGCTTCTCTGACAGCTCCAGCATCGGGAGGGAAGCCACGCAGCAGCAGAGGATGGCTAAGGATGACATCGAGGGCAGGAACAAAGCACTGCACTGTGGCTGGTCAGTCTCTTTCCGAAAAATTGCAGCCTGGTTCTCTAAGCATACGGTCACACACAGAAAATAGAAGCCCAATCTGCTGGTATTTGATTTTTGTTTTTTAACTGTTTTAGCAGTTTTCAGGGCAGTATGACTAAGGGGCAGCAAGAGCAAGCGGTTGCTGAGCATCAGTGACTTGAAAACACACAACAAGTCTTGCAGACTTGAATGCTCCTTTCCTCTTCTTTTAAACAGCCTTGAGCATGGTAAACACCAGCAACATGCAGATATAACTCCTTTAAAATCCGGCACACTGGGAAAAGGACCAGCTTCCTGCAATTAACATCACCTGGGCTCATCAGCAGACCTGATCTTCCAGCGCTGCCCCTGGGAGCTGCCATCCACCTCTGGCTGCCACAGAGCCTGTGATGATTTTCCCTTTCTGCACTAGGCCACAATATTTTTGCTGGCTGCCACAAATAAAATAAAAAAAAAAAAAAAAACACAAAAAACCCCCACAACTCTGCTGACATTACTCGCTGGGCAGCAAATCCCTCTTTATTTTAGTGCACGCATAATGTGGGTAGCAGCAAAAAGCACAAAGACAACAACCTTGAAGCACATCTACAGAAGGGGGTGGAAGCAAAGCAAAACCCTTGAGATACTCTGCAACTCCTGACACAGATACAAACTTACAATTCTGCAGGGTGGAAAAATAGTATTTGGAATGTGGTTTTGGTGTGCTTGGAGATATGTCTTTGTCTTGCCCCGGTTGCTTAAGGACGGCACCCAGAAAGCACAGCTAACTACGATCTGTGCGAGCGTCTGTTGCTCATCTGTCTCCCTTCCCTGCCCCTTTATCTGCACAGCCTGTATCGTATCCCAAACTGCACACTGGCTTCCCCGAATGTTTTAGTTTTTAAATAAATGCCTAATTAACTCACCCTTCATTTTAAACAATCATATGCAGCAAAATGTTCCAATTAAAGTTGGAATGTCTATTAATTTAAGCCCAAAGGTTCTGTTAAGGCAAGTTTCATCAATCCTAAAAATAGAAACGCATTCATAATTTTTTTCCTTACTTTAATTAGGCTTTTTTAGGGGGGGACTTGAATTTAAATATCCCTCTGCAGTATCTTCAACTGCATTGCAGTAGTAGGAACCACACGTACAACACAAGAACCATACGATGAGAGATGACTTCTTAATTCTTCCTCTCAGAGATGAGCGTGAAGTGGAGGCACGTGTCCCCCAGCGTAGCAGTGTTGCAAGTAAACAGGAGAGACTTCAGGAAGGTGGGACCAAATGAAACTTCTGGGTGATTTGTGTACAGAGAGATCTTGAAACTTCTCTAATCTATAGTCTTAAGTGACATGGAAGAAAATGGCATTCTGGCAGTCAAGGCGAAGGTGATGTGACTAATGGTACAGCAGGCAGACTAAGGGCAAGCCAGTACAGAGTGAACTGAAAAATATGCTATATGGGGCACTTTGAACACATTACTTTGAACAGTTGCAGAATGCAAGGTCGTGCTTCTTCAAATACAGGTTAAACTTGTAAGATGGCAAACTAATTTGGGAAGCAATGACTTGAAGAATGACTTCAGGGCCACGGGGACCCACAACTAAAACTCTGACAGTGATGCAGGGGCTGAGACAATTAATGAGATCTTTCAATACATGAGCTAGGGAAGACACAAAGCAAAAAAACATTGTTGTAATACTTGAGAGGAACATTACTAGGAACAGAGGAAGCTGAGGTCTTCCAAGGAAACAGAGTACCAAGAAAAACAATGTCTTTAAGTGGTAGTCTTGGACCTGCAGCCTGCTTTGCCTGTGCTGGAGCTGAGCTTCCTGCTGTGAGTGCTGGCAGAAGTGGCGACGGGAGGAGACGCAGGAACCAGCTCCTCCCAGCCCTGACCGCGCTCTCTCCTCCACTGCTGGGGTAGCAAGCCCAGATCTTCTGTGCAAGCTCATCTTGCCCTCATTCCTGCAGTGGCAGGATTCAGTTTCTCTTACATGGCTGAGAAGCCTGGGACTACTTCTGTCACTTCGTTCTGCAATACTGAAATGATTACAAGCATCCACGTCCACGTCTGGCATCCATACTTCACAAAAGATATTGACAAATTGGAAAGCATTCAGGAGAGAGCTGCAAGAAGGATTTGGAGTCAGGAAAATATGCTCTAAAGCAAGAGCCAGAAGTAATTCAATCTATTCAGTTTCACAAAGAGAAAGTTCAAAATGGCTCGATCACAGTCCATAAATACTTACATTAAAAAGAGCAATTTAATAAAGGGCACAACAAAATACAAAGCTGAAAATGGAACTTTGAGACAAAATTCAGGCTAAAAATGAGGGGGAGCTGTTAGAAACAAATGCAATGAAGTCACTGGAACCTTCTACATTTGCATGCAGTAAATTTGCCATTACCTAATGTATTTAAAAAATTGAGATTGGATGTCTTAAAAATGATACTATCTAGCTCAAGCAGAACTTACAGGCTGAGTGAATTTGTGTAAGTGTATAATACTATAGCTGAGCTACCTAGATGATCGTAACATTATGTGTGTTATGAGAACATATTTAGTTCTTGAGTGGGCTTCCACAATTCAGTTTTTCCTGTATCTGCTTTAAATGACTGCAGCAGCTTTGCTGAACCCAATCTGAACTCCTAACTTGAGCCTTATGCTGTAAACATAATACATAGCCAGTTTCCTTCTCTTTAGACACCATGAAGAAATAATCCAAATACCTAAAGCTGTGTGCAAGCGAACACAGCAAATTTCAAGACAGGAAGAAGTCTGTAAAGCTTCAAACTGCTCCCCTAATCCAGGAGCCTGAAAGCGCCGCGTCGCTTTCCAGGTGCATTCCCAGGCACGCTTGGATCACTTCAGTGTGTGGGATCAGACCGAGAGCAGGGGCTCACCAGCTAGAGCTCCTTTTCCCTGGCTCCCTTAGTTATGTTCAGCAGGACAGCAGGGAGGTATTTTGGTATTTAAAGACTTGTTGGCTGCTGAACAGGTTGAGTTTCACCGGGAGTGCCACGCTGAAGAACTGGACAAAGCAGGACAGCCTGGATATAGCCAGGTTTGAACTAGGAAAATCCTGTACCCTTGAAACCAACTGCAAAAATACCACATGCTTTAGTTTAAAGTATTAACATCTCAGAAGTGATATTAGGTGACGGCAGTGTTTCCTAGCAGTCTGTGAACTTAGGGAATCGTGCCTGTATGTGGCCAGGAGACAGACTCAGAAAAGGCACACCCTCCCATCCAGTTCAGCTCCTCTGTGGAACTGCTTGCAAATCTGTAGTCCTTTCTTCTCTTTACCACCATAAGAAGCATTTACTATTTTTATGATCTCAGGACGGAAAAATATTAATCAGAAGCAGCAGTAACAATTTCTTTTTCTTCTCCAATCTGTGTGGCATTAAGCATAATTATATAAATAACTGGAACGGCAGAAACAGACAATTGCTGGCTTTGTATGGGTATTGGAAAAGATTATACTGTTTTTATCATGTCTCTCAAATAATGGGTATCTTCCAAGCCTACTGTCAAGGAGGCTGCTTGCTGCTTTAATGCTGATATGAATATAATCTTGAAAAAATACTGAGAAAGGGTCTTTCCACATACTTTCCATCAGGAAAGATTACTTAAATAAACCGTTTAACCTGCTATTGACCTAAAACCTAGTTACATAAATGTTTTAAAAATTACTTATCCATCCTGAGAAGATAAAAGTAATCTAGTGAAGTCAAGGATAACATAGGAAGTCCCTTAATGACGGCTGTATTCTCTACAGCTTCTATTAGCATATGATTTTTCTGCTGGCAAAGCAGATACAAATGAACTGCGAGAATACAGGTGTGTGAAAGCTCTTTGTGAGAGACTGGAAAGGGATGCACATAAAAAACTGTAAAAAGCTGCAAAGTGCTTGTACAAGGAGAACCTCACTATTTTTCCTCTATTTTTTCCATTTTCTTTAATAAATGTTACTGCACCTTCTCTTTAAAACCAACAGTAAAAATTGCTGAGGCGATATGAAACTTGAATATGGAGGATATGCCAACCAAATACCTGAGCTAACATCATCCCAAACTTAAAAAATAATGAGATGAGAAAAAAAATATATAAGTCTATAAAGCTGTGTTTCCAGATTGCTGAATGAACACTCGGAACTTACCAGGACAAATTAAACCAAGTGCAGCATGGATGCACTGGAGATAGAAAGTACTACAGGCATCCAGCTGCAGAGCAGGCAGAAAAGCCAGCATGTTTATCGAACCTAATGAAGGCTATCTCCCAAAAGGTGAGAGTACCAAAAAGATTCATCTACCAAAAGCGCCCCCCACTTCAGCATTTTGGCTTTGCTACTACTGCAGGTAACCACTCCACTCGGTGGCGTGGAACGAGACGAGCCCCTCGGGCATCTTGCCTCTCCCCATCTCTCCTCCCCTGCAATCAGCTGCCAGATGCAAGTTTGGAAGTCTTCAGCATTTCGTCTGACAGCATAAATGTTATGTTTTTTCATGAACTGAGCTACTCATCTGCTCTGCTGCACACTCTGGCCACCTGCCTCCGTTGGGCACACGGGGCAGCGCAGCCGCCTGCGTGTCAGTGCCCAGAGCTGTGTCTGACCTACGATACCATAGTATTACCCAAACCTGTGGTTTTTTTTCTGCCAGACAGATCACATTCTCAGCAAGCCTCCTCCTCACCTTAAGGAAACAGCAGCTTTTCTACAGAAGCAAACTACGGCCATGTGGTCCACGGCAGCGTGCCGAAAATGGTTAGGACGCTGCTCGAATTGCCCACGCAGCTCCAAAGGGCTGCAGCTGGACCAGGAGGTGTTTTCTGGCTGTAAACCTGCCCACACACTGCAGTGCACAGCACTGAGGCCCGCTGCCTTTTTTTATCCACATATGCACATCATTTTCCCTTCTACTTCCTCTGGGAGGCTTGTATTTAAATAAATAAATAAAAAGTCCTCCTTAATAAATTTGTAATCTCACCAGCCACCTACATTTCCGCCTCCTGAAGTGTTAAAAGAAAAAAACTGAACTAGTACTTGATACTTCTGTCAATAAAGAGCACGCTCAGGATCAAAGGAATAAAAATGCTAATTACGGTGCACTCTGTAACACCTCTCTCCCGAGCCAAGTGCTCTGATTAAGTTAACCGTCGTGCTAATTATAATAGCGTTTAGCACAGCTGGGGCCGAAGAAAAGCCACCTTGTACCAAAGCATGGTTACCGGCCTCAGAATGAGATGAGGCATATTTATACCCTACAAGAAACTTGCCTCCAGTCCACAGGAAAAGCCTCTGCTCATTTTAAATACTCAAAAGTATGAAGCCTACCACAGATTTTGTTCATTTATTTATATTAAATAAAAAAGTGGACATTTAATTTTTTTTATTTTTAGTCATGCTGGAGTCAGAAGCTTATTGCCCAGAAATTAAGTTACCAGCTCCTAATGGAAGGTACAGCAGGTTAACACATCTCTCCAATTTAAAGGGGAGCCCGCTCTCCTGCCTTTTCTCAGTCGATACAGCTGTGAAGTATTCCAGTGAAGAGAGAAGGCGGCCATGGTACTCTATATTTTCATTTAAAATGGAATGAAGTAGCACGCAATTACTGGCAAAACCACCTGCCACATTTCAGCAGCAGGTTTGGATGGAGAACCGGGGTGATAAATGAGGGCTGAGTCTAAGTGAAAGTTAATCCTTCCCACCAAGTCCACGAAGGAGGGGGAAGAAATATAACAAAATCAATAAATTTCTGCAGCTCAGAAAATTGTATCTTCAGTGGATGCTTACAAACCTTGTTGCATGTAGCGTAATTGGAAGAAAGATTTTTAAACAGTTATGCAGTTACAACCACATCTTCCATCCCTCACTTCCCTCTGTGAAGAACTCATCAGCGATTACTGGCAGCACCTTCCAATCCACCTGGTTGAAGTATAAGGGCTGCGTGCCACGAAGGAGCTAAAAGGTAAGAAAATTACTTGCACTTCAGTATCACTCCTCAGAAACGACTGTTTTGTACTGTTCAGCCTCCTGGAGCTTTTGAGTAGCAGCAGATGAGCAGACTGTTTTTCAGCATGAATTCTATAATTAACTCTGAATTAAACAAGTCATCTAAACACAATGATGCAACTAATTCTCCTGAGTGGATACGTACTTTCTGGATTCCAGGCGTGTTCAATGCGATCCTGTTTCAGTGCAGAGATTCAGCAATCACTGACACCCTTGTTATATAGCACCTTCCCGTTCACTTCTTATATATTGCATTTGCTCATTTAGTTACACGCACACACACTCCTGTATGTATCAATACAGCACCATTTTATGCATATTGGTAATCTTTATCTAAATTTCTCACTGCTTTGACAGGCCAGTAAGGATTTAAGTGGCTTTAATCCACTGTCTCATCAAAGAGGCTTATTATTGCTCTTATTTGGATGGGAGAGAGGAGAGGTCCTTCTGAAGCAAGGCCCAATATATTGGCTGAGCTGCTTGAAAAAGCAGAAACCTGAGAAAAGCACGCCTTGAATGGGGTGAAGACCACTGATAGCCCTTTGCCAATATCATTTCCAGGTAAACAAGTATCAAGACACCACGTAAATGTTTTGGACAGGAGTCTGTGCTATTTCAGGGGTCTGTGAATGGAGCTTAGAGCTGTCCATGAGGGATTTCAGTTTGTCATACGTGTAATAGAAATTATAGTAATAAAGTGAAAACTAGAGCATTTGAATCCTCTACTTTTTCCACTGACATCCTTGGATGCGAGGCCACTTAATTGAGTATAATCCACCTGCATGCTGCCTTCCTGCCATTCGCAGATCCTTCTACATGGGGCTGCTCTGCTCCAGCACCTTGCTCTGCATCCCTGTGCATGGATGGGGGAGACAGGCATGAGAGGACAAGCAGGGAGGGAAAGGCAATGTCTCATCACCGTCATCCCTTTGTCTCTCAGCTGCTAAATGGCAACGGGCAAGCCCTGTGGAAAGGATCACAGTATTACAGGGTGTCAGCAGAGCCTACGGCTGGCTGGTGAAGAGCAACACACAAGGCCGGTTATTTGGCTAATAGCTAGGGTATCAGACACTGTTGCGTACATTTAGGATGATGACATTACTTTATATTGTGTATATCTTCCACTGCTGAGGTAAGCTTAAACATGAATTCTTATGTACTGTTAGCATTTCATGCCAAATTAATTTCCACTCTATGCATGCATACCTCCAGGACAGGCTGGGAAAAGATTATGCAGTAGATACTCATGCACCACGATGATGGGCATAATAGGGTAAAAAGAAATGGTGGAATAATTGAGGAAGCAGAAGGGCAAATTGCATACCATAACATTAAGACAGATAGTTTCCTGGGATGACTTTATATGGGGTGTCTGCATTGCCTACACCCAAAGTGTTCAGGTTACATCCTGCTGTCAGTTGAAACTCTTAGCTGAAAATGCAGAGCTAACTAAACAGATCTGCCTAGTTTCTTTTTCCTGAGTTTTATTACAACAGTGCTTTTTACTGAGGAAGAATTGTTGCTGTAAAAATGAATGCTTGTATATACACTCCCTAATTATCTCTGTTTATCATAAAGTAATTGGAGGAGCTATTAAAGAATGGTCACCAAAATATTTGGATTTGGCTAAGGTTTAGAATATTAGTTACCCAAACTTTAACTCTTGAAATAATATCAGCTAATGATATGTGCTTCACTTGGGAGTTAAACACTTAAAGTAAAAAGCTCATGTCTGACAAATTGAAAGTAATTTCACATTGAAGTAAATTAAACGAATTTCCCAGATGTTGCTATAAGAAGAGTCTCAAGGAGGTGAAATGAAAGTCACTGCTGATGCATTCAGACACTTACCATGAAGTTCCCAAGAATGGAATGTTTTAAAATGGAACTGCAAAAAAAGGACACATCAGAGGTGGGAAGCCTGCAGTCCCACCGACAATCTTCATCTGAGCATCTTGCAGCTCTGTAGTTTCAAAGGGGGCCCACGTTTGTGCATGGAAAATGGTGCATAAACACCAGAGAGAAATCAGTCTTGTTCAAAGGGTGTTGGGTAGTCAGAAGGAGCTACTCTCACTCCAGGTGAAGTAGAAGAAAATTAAAAAACCCACACTGTTATTTAGAAATTAAACAAAGATTTGCAGGCCTATCATTGATACTAGTTAGTTCTTAGCATTTTGCTGTGGCAAAATGCAAAGTACAAATAGGATTTGGAAATTCCAGCTTCTCCCTATTAAGCAGAAGGTTTACCAGTATATAGAAATATACATATAGTTGACTAGGACAAACATCAAGAGCTAGCAGCATCCTTGCATGAAAACCCCAGGACTACCTTGCCTTCTTTTCTTCCCCATTGATTCCCACTCCACTTGAGTAATATCTCCTTCTACCCTACACCAAATTGAGTAAAAAAGCTACAAGTTTAGGAGGACAGGGAGAAAAGGAAGTTTACAACCCCCAATTTATTGTTGCATCCCAGAGAAGCCTATACACCCACCCCTCTTCTCTGTCAGTTGCAAAGGAAGTCCACGTGCTGGGTGCACTGGACTGGTGATGCCCACAGACCAGCCAAGGGTGTCCTTCCTGTCAGGGTGATCAAGTATTTTCCATATTCTCTGCACTTTTCTCTTCCAACTGCTTCCTTATCCAGCTGCTCATCTAAATTCCTGGTGGTGTTTGGTTTGTTATTCCTTCTAAATACTGGAGATATGGAACAAAATCCTCACATATTTGATTCCAGTCTTCAGTTTCACTCACAGATCAGGATTTTATGCTATGGATTTGCAAGAGCAAATGGGATAACGAAACTGGCTACGTTCATCTGTTTCATTAATGTAATCATTACATTTTTTCCTTCGCCTTTTTTTTATTTTTTGCATGTTCCACTAAATTATCTTCCAATAAAATGGAAAAATTATTTTATTAAAAGTAGTGATTATGTCAAGTTCATCCTCTTATTAGGATTACAGATTTTCTACAGTTTACTTGGAAATCTGCTTTACAGCACAACAGATGTCAACTTTTCATGCTAGACTAACAAAAGCATCTATTTCATTCTCATCTGGTGACCAAAACAATATATGAAAGGAAGAAACAACTATTTGAAGAGTACAAGGGGGTCTAATTTCTAGAGTTAAAACACCCCAAAGCCTATAATGTAATACCATGGAAGAAGGAATACAGGGTTATAAAATCCAAAATCAACAAACATCTTTGATAGTCATGTAAAAAGCTCAATATTTTGGCTAGAGAGTAAGCGTTGCCAACTTTTAATTCCTGGGACATAACCAATTATACTCCCTTAACATTGATAATCTCCTAGATTTGATATCTGTAAAAAGAACATAATAAGATAGAATCTAAACTCCAGATGTATATTTCAAACCATTTTCGCAGGCTGGCTGACAAAGTGCTCTGTAAATACTCCTCCTGTGTTTCACAATGCCTGTCTTTGGGTATGCCCAGTGGTATAACAGTAATAACTAAACCACAGTGCTGGAATATGACACGAGCTCCTTTAACTGCAAGAAAAAAATTAATTCTAATTAAATGGAAACACCACATTTTTAAGATATGTACAAGGCAGTAAGAGAAAACTATTCCAAATGAAGCCTTCATCAACATTTCAAACTCTGTAAGTGTCAGCAACTCTGACTGGTATTGCAGGAGTCTCCTGTGAGACTCACCTACAGGCCAATGCTCATCTATTTCATTTTGTTCAAGCATAAGTACAAATTACTGGGGTTTGCAATGAAACTTATCACATAGAAGTGGGCAACTTTAGCATGCCACAGAGGGATAGAGAGAAGCAGTCAAAACCCTCGATTCTACCGCCTTGTTTTTCTTTTTAATATTTCAGCAACATACCTCATACATCAACAGATCCATAATTTATCTAATTTTAAAGTAACTGCTTTGGTCCACTTGGTAAGAAACAAAAGCTAGCCAAATAACAGTGGGTACACCAGCTCTTTCTCTGGGACTCCCTCTTAACATGTTTTGGCAATGAAAGAAACTACGCTGTTCCCAGGATTTCATTCCTGTACGGCACTTCAATACAACACACACAAACCATTTTCTCCAACATAAAACTAAGCTGAAAAAGAAGCATTTCTGAACAGGAGGAAAACACAAAAACAGGCAGAAGATAACCAGACCCCTAAAACATTTCAGAACCCTACAAATCCCTAAAGTTATCCCCAAAGTAAGCATATCCTGGTTTTAAAATGATTCAATCTTGGTGATAGCCTCAGGTGCCAATAGACTACAGATTTAAGCCATATATCAAAATATTAATTTCTGATCATTTAAAAGTCTTAAAAAGAGAAGAAAACCCCACACTTACCCATTTAGGGTGAGGATGTTATTGCACAGTCTCTTGTTCGCTGTCACAATTTAAAAGAGAGAAAAAAAAGTCCCAAAGGCAGACAGGGCTGAGCAAAACCACAACCTCCAAGGAAGCTTTTTTAATAGTGACTTTTTTTTTTCCTCAGGTAAGGGTGAATTTCCTTTCAGATTCCCCTCTGAAAGCTGCTCTGAGCCCACCACTGCACTGGGTGACAAGGTGACCTTTCCTCGGTGAAAGGAAACACGGAAACGTTGGGCTCCAGAACCAAGGCCTACCGATGCGCTTCCTTGCTTTTCCTAGGCTCTGCAAAATTCATACACGTACAGGAAGGACGTTACTCTCAGATAAGAGAAAAAGAAGAAAAGCAAGAAAAAATTGAAAACTTCAGTGAAAACCTTAGTCTGGACGAACAAGGGGCTCGGTTTTACCTCCAAAAAGGTTAAGGTCACCAGACTAGCCTTCCTACTTTCTTACCGCAGGGACAAAAGAATACACCACAAAGCAAGTAGTGCACGTAGCACAATTGGCAGCTGGCTTGAAAATGCTCGGGTTCAATTGACTATGAAGAATGAATTACCCTTATGTTTGAACAAAAAAAAACCAACCTGATCTCACCAGGCCAGAAGTACAACCACATTCCAGGCGCGATGTGTGACAGCGCACAGAATGCGAGTTTCAATTTATTCTGCGCATTTGAGCACACACAAAAGCCTATATGGTTCTCATTGAAATAAAAGATATCTCCAAACTTTTAAAAGAGCACAGAATGATTTAGGTTCTCGCTCTCATGTGGAAGAAATAACTTTTCGTAGCGTTTGCTGTGCTTTCTCTTGGATCTGGGATTTAAGTCACCTATATTATTTTCATATCTGTAAACAACCACCAGTGGATTAAAGATCTTCCTTCTTCCTTCAACTCTTTTTTTTTTTTTTTTTAAATGGAAATTTCTTTGACAAAGGCCGACAAAGCATTCTCTCTGAAAGAAAGAGCGCTGTAGATACCCACCACTTTCAGCAAGGACATTTAGATGCAACTCTGCAGAGTTTACTTAGATTAGCCTAACAATGTTCTTAAAAAGGAGCTCTGAACCTTTCAGGAACATTAAGCTTTAGCGGTGGAACAGCTTTAACAAGCTCATTCATTAATGGCGGGGGTGTCTTTGGGGTGCCAGTCCAGCGGGCCTTCCCCGAGCAGGTGTTCCTGCCCAGCTTCGCCCCCGCGCCGTCTGGCACCTCCGCCTCTCTGTCGGCCTTGCCAGCCAGCGGGTCCCAGCCACGGCCTACACGCTTCGCAAGCCATCACGCGCCGAGAGGCCAGATACATGCCACTCGTGGAGACGGAAGGAGAAAATATCGCCCAATATCGCCCAAAATATTGACCCAAGACCACATGGGTTAGCTCTCTCCACACTCGCAAGCTTACTCTTAAGGACATCCGTGCGAAACGGTGATCGCGCACGGAAGGCAAATGCCGCGCGAGATGTTTGGCGTGGACCTGATGTAGAACGAATTGGGGCAAACTGTGAAGAACAAAGCTAGGATAAGTGAGGAGAGCACAATTTAAGACTGATTAGGAAAAGGCACTGAGTAATTTGAAGAGGGCCACAATTTAGGAGATCTAACGTGACCATTTTATTTCATTGCTCTGACCCCTGGCTCTGGAGGCCTTCCCCAGCTGGAACACCATCCCACCTCCCCGAGGCTGCCGAGAGCGTACAAAAGCGACGATCAAGTACAGTTTGCTACATCGTGCAAATGAGCCAGAGGGGTGGCAGGAATTGAAGAACACAATGAATTAAACATAACTGAAGTGCACACAACAGGAATCAAGAAACAGGACATTTGCATTGGCTGTAGGTGTTTATGGAAGCCACTGATGTCAGTGTTCTTCAGGTTATAGGAAGCATTCTGGGTTGATTCATAATTAAAAGGGAATCTTAATGCATATAGCTACTTACAAATTATGTAGTTACGATTTAGGCAAGCTATTGTTTTAATTTAATTAAAAGCTAGTGATTTTATTACTTTGCACAAAACAATATGAATCTCTGTAAGGAAAAAAACACCTATGAAACTAAACGAGAATTCTGCTTCCTCATCCTACTCCCCTTCAGCAAGTTTAATTCAAATGCTATTACTAGTGTGTTTTTTTTCTGCCATATCATTTAAAGACAGGACAGAAAGGATTTTAAAAAATGTTTGGCAAGAAGGATAATTAGCCCTAGTTAAGTCAGAGGGAACCAAGAATCGCACGTCTAAATATTAAAGAGAACATTAAGTTAGTAACCAATTTCAACAGGAAGTATTTTAGTGTTTGCAGCCAGGAACATAATAATTAAGAACAAAACACGCTGTAACAATATCGGTTCTCATTGGAACTGCTTTAATGGGTACTTTTCGTTTGCTTGTTTCTCTAATAGAAAAATAAATATCTTAAATCTTGAATAGCGTTTATGTGATATGTAATTTTCTGGAAAAAAATAAGTAAATGAAAGAAAAAGGAAACACCTAGCTGAAATTTGTCCCATCATATGAAACAACCAATTTTCATTAGGAAAGCCAACAGCAGTGCCCATGGCCACATCACCTAACATGAACTCCTGAAAATTATTTTGCTCTTGCAAGAATGTGCTTGCAAGTCACAAAGATGCATTAGGTCCCTCCTCAGTAGTTACATATGAACTGTATACTCTTGTGATACTACCAGAAATCTATGAGATGTCTACCACAGCCAAAGACATGACTTGCAACAACACAAAACAAGAAAAAAAAAAAAAGAAAAAAAGAAGATAGAGAAGCAAACATGAGCTAGCAAACAAGCTACCTTGGAAGATGGAGGAGAAATATTAGGATATCGTGCTGACCAAAGCAACTCAGTTATTCCATCTGGAAAGCCGAGCACTGGCTCTGTCTTCTTTACAGCATTCCCCTCCACGTGGGTTACTACAAAAGGCAAGTTGCATTCCAAAAGGTAGTCATTTTCTCTTTTTTTTTTCCTTTTCTTTTTAAATGAAAGACACAGCATTGCTTTCTCTTCCCCTCGCAAATAGCTCTGAGCTGGAATGCAGAATAAATGCCTGAAAGACTACTCTGTGCTGGAGGGTTTAGCAGCAAACCAGCAGTCTCAATATGAAACAGATGTGTCACAACAAGTTTTGGGTGGAGAAATGTGTTCACTCATGGTATGAGAATGCTCAGGAGGGACTGCCTCTCACCACGCAGACACAGAAACAATTAAGAAAGGCAGGAGCAGGCTCAGCAAAACCTCGCCAGGAGAAGGAGTGATGCAGACTTTCTTTAAAGCACCACGATCATTCATTCTTCAGTACTCTAACAGGGCCCCAGTGACGAGCGCACAGCATTACTGTGTGTTAAATACATATTTTTGTAGTACTGAGAGTCCCGGAGATCTTGAAGCTTTTCCACGAGGGCAAGTAGGATAAAGTAAATGATGATTTTTGCCAGGAAAATCTGGAGTATTCTCAGGTTGATTATGATCTTCAAGCTGTTGTTCTCTCCCCAAAATCAGAGCACAGAAGTGGAATTTAATTCTGGGGGATGCATTTCACTGGCTACACATAATTCAGAATTATTCTCTTATGACGTAGACATGCAAGGCACTTAAAGAACATATCCCTGCCCCAAGCGATCCAAGAATCTAATCTAGACGTAATTAGGAGTAGGCAAGTACTTAGGGAAATTAGTCATTAGTTTGCAAATTCAGACTTCTGTCTCTCAGCTATAAGCCTCCCTTTTATTTAGTTCTCTCTTTCTTTTTTTTCCATGTCTTTTGTGGTGAAAGAGCACAGGAATAATGCTGTACAGTAGCAGAAATTTGGGAGGTCCTGCATAGATCATTCCACAATTAGTTTTGTTAGGTGGCATAGAAGGAAGAAATTGTTCAGGAAGAACTATTTCTAAACTGAAACAGAAGCAAACTAAAAACTCAAGAAAAACAGAATAGAAGCAAGGCACTCAAAACCAAAAAAGCTGGCAATCCAGGCTGTGGATAGATGCTAGGAAAGACCGAGGAAGGGAACAGGGAGGAAGAAACAAATTTTCCTCCTCCCTGCACCCACCGGTTTTGAATTTCAAAATGATATCCAAATGAGCTCCCTTCCAGACGGTGTAATAACCACACAGACCCACCTTTAACAGGCAATTTCTCCTTCCAAAACCTCTTTGCACACATTTCAGGCCCAAAACACAGAGAACAGACAATTAGCAAATGACAACCTTGGTGTGAAGGCAAGCATCTTAAAAAATCCAGCTGCCGTATGATGTCAATATACAACGACGGTAATACCACCAACGAAAGCTAAGAGCATACCGCTGCTCTGCGGTGTTGCAGGCTGAACTCGACTTTCTCGCCTCTGATGTGCCTATCATCTCAGCATTACTGCCTCGGCCGACTTCACTGTTTGTTTGCTTTTTGCATAAGGGGGAAGCTCTGAAGTGCTACACGATGCCAAAGACATTTCTAGGAGAGGCCTTTGATTTCCCACGAGGTCCTGAGCCCGTTCATGGGGCTCCTATGCACCGATGGAGGCAGCAGCAAATGCTTGAGCGCTGCCTTGCTGCTGGCTGGGATCCCTTGGCTGAGTCAGTTCGCAGCGGGTCTGTAAGCGCAGGACAGCCCATGTGGTGACAGTCGGAGCTTAAGAAAAGCCAGGTACAGTTGTGCAGGGTAATTGGTAGGCAAGAGCTAAGTGAAGAGAGCTTGCCAGGAGGAGAAACTCAAGTGCCTGTAACATTCCTTACCCATTACTGCACCAAGAAGCTGAGAACAGTCTGGCACAATCAGTGCTGGGTGCGGGCCAGGAAAGCAGCTACGTGGACACGGTGGACAAGTTACAGGCCTTGCAACAGCAGCGCCAAGCCCAGGTCAGGGCTTTCATGCCACAGCCTCTGCTCCCCTGGTGGGAAGTTTTGGGATCTGGTCAAGGAGCAGCCGGCATGCCCAGCCAGCGCCCGACATGGAAGGACACATATGCTTTGACTCCAAGTCTGGCTTCAAACTAACTTCATCCCTTTTTGTGTCAAGCAAGCTATTTATTTGGAAGGATGATCTGGAGGGAAAACCGAGACAGACAGGGAAGTGTTTGGCACTGTCAAGCGCACCGGGATGTTTCATGCATTTCTAAAAGGGCGAGCTGGCTCCCTGGCATGCGCACAGGGCAGCCAATCCTTGCTCAGCACAGACTCATTTTTATGAAGATTTATTTTAATAAGTTAGAACCTGTGGCCAGAGCACTGCTCCTGGGACAACCACGCTCCTCCTCCGTTCAGGGCGCGTGACAGTGATGGCAGCAGGGTGAGGAAAGGCGCAAGGGTCCTGGATGCTGCCAGCTTCCTCCCAGTAATCAGGTGGAGAGAGCCTGTCCTCGTTCACCACCGCACAGCAAACAGCAGGCAGCAGGAGTGCACGGAAGTGCCAGGAAATTCAACTGTCTGCCTGCCATCCTCCGCATATTACCCAGGTTTTGAGTAGCTCGGAACTTGCTTATGGATGACTGGGCTGTTCAGACAGATGTATTGCAGTTGCTTGTATGCAGCCAAAGAAGATTGCCTGCTATTATTCCTGTCCGCAGGCAGATGACGATGAAATCATTAGGGAGACCCACTTCTGAGGTCAGCTCTGGGAAATTTATTCGTAAAGGATCAATTCAGCTAGGCTTCTTCAGCTCTTAGCTACTGGCTATTTGGGAGGATAACAAACTTCCTAACCAACTTACAATTGCACATCGTCAAAATTTCTTATCAACAAGGCTTGAAGTAAAACTAAAGGCTCAAACAACATGAATAATAAATGAAAATGACTTGTACTGGTACACTCAGCAAAACCCAGGGGTGGGGGGAAGTGGAGCTCCGCTTTGATTCAAACTCGCTTTCTTTCCAATACTGCATTTCCCTTCCTCCTGCTCTGTATCCCAGCACAGGTTACATGGTTTTGCTTGCTATGCCAAAATCTAAAACCTGCCTTGATGGCTTGTGCTTCTGTACAGGGCAGGAGGTGTGCACATTTACACAGTTTGCAAAGATGAGTCCCAAAGGATTGCATTAAAGAAACAGTGTGACAAACAGAGAGAAATACAAGCAATTACAGTATCCCAGTGCTGAAAACCTGAAACGCACACGGACAGAGACAGACACTCCAAAATATCCATTCTAAGATGTGTCTCTGTGATTTGAACTGCTCCAGCTGGGGAAGGGCTGGAAGACTGACAGAAAGAAGGAACAAACAAACAAAAAAAGGTGACATGTCGGGGTGCTCATCTGGCTGTCCTGGACATCATAGTTTTCCAGCCAATTTTAGCTGTTGTGGTAAGGTATGGGGTGCCTTATGACAACATTTTGCGTATAGCTGTAGGTCTTAATAGAGCTTGAACTGGGTGGTCGCCAGAAGTAACCACCCCCAGAAGTTCAGGACAATAAATCTGTGCTAAAAACAACTGCAAACCATGTGCCCGAGGTTTTGGCTAAGGGGACTTATCTGATTGTATGACTTGTTCTGAACAAGGGTAAAACATGCAGGGGGAAAAATATGAGCAAAAAAAAAGTGAAATAGGAAGCTGAAGAACAGGTAAAACAGGATCTGAACAGTTTCACTTCATTATAAAGGAATTCAGCCCATAGCTGGAGGATAAATGTAGGCAGCACAGGTCTTGTATAATGAAAAAAGAAAGCAACCAACACAACAAAACCTGTCTAACTTAAGGAATTAACATGTTGACTTTTCACTCTGCCATATGGGTACTCAACATTTTCTCAGTCTGACAAATGAGTTTGTTCGGGGTGTTTAGAAAACTGTCGGATTTGCATCTTTCCCTCTTGGGCTGGATAAAATGATTATATTGTCGGAGACATTCAGACAAACTCTAAAATCCTTATATTCTTTTAAAATGTTCCTAATATAATCAGGGGTACAGAGGGAAGGAGGCAGGGGAAGGGTTTGCTCCGTAATACTACCTAAGACCAAGCAGAACTATTAAAAAACATACAAACTGTTATGATGGAGGACCAATTCTTCCTGCTATTGACATAGATCAAAGAGCTCCCTTCAAAATACTTCTCCTCAGAGACTCGTAATTTGCCCTGCTATATATTCACCTGAATTGGCAGAAAAGCTGGAAGAGGTGGAGGGCTGTGAAGGAATACTTGTAACAGCAAACTCCACAATACCCTAAGCCATATTCACCTATAAACAGCCTTAATTCCAGAAGCTGCTCTGGTTTCAGAGCGGTAACACAAAGCTCCTCAGATTTAGTAATAGGAACTCCATCGTTGCTCCATAATCTCAGCGAACTTCCTATGAAAGCCAGGGAAGCTTTGGTTTCAACAAAGCTCCACAGTCCTGTGCTGAATCTTAAAATGAATGAAATGCAGCGGTGGCTCCAGCCTGCCATCGAGCATCCCCCATGCAACGCATGCGAACACACCCAGCACACCAAGCGTACCTCAGTGCCACACAAGGTGTCTATTTTGGCGCTTGAAAAGCAACAACACCAAAAAAAGCTGCATGTGCTCATTTTTCTGTGACTTCAGGTTCCCACACCGCTGCTGCTGCCCCTTGCTATGCTCGGGTGTCTGTAGCTCTCACTCCTTGGGGCGAGCCTGCTCACGCGAGTGTAAGCGCTCACTGGCACAGAAAATGCCTGCATGAACTCACCCCACCGTCTGCTACACTGAAGGTCCGGGCTGAGATGCTCCTTCCAAGTCAACTTAGTGGTTAAGAGCACAGAATCATCTAGGTTGGAAGAGACCTCCAAGATCACCGCGTCCAACCTCTGACCTACCACTAACAAGTCCTCCACTAAACCATATCACTAAGCTCAACATCTAAACGTCTCTTAAAGACCTCCAGGGATGGCGACTCAACCACTTCCCTGGGCAGTCCATTCCAATGCCTAACAACCCTTTTGGTAAAGAAGTTCTTCCTAACATCCAACCTAAACCTCCCCTGGCGCAACTTTAGCCCATTCCCCCTCGTCCTAACACTGGGCATGTGGGAGAATAGACCAGTCCTCACCTCGCTACAGCCTTCTGTAAGGTACCTGTAGAGAGTGATAAGGTCACCCCTGAGCCTCCTCTTCTCCAGGCTGAACAACCCCAGCTCCCTCAGCCGCTCCTTATAAGACGTGTAAGATCTCCAGAGCGACGTCAGAGCGGCACCATGGAGCTGGTTTATGTCGCAGTTAGCCCCCTCCATCCCAACCAGCAACCACACCGTGACATTTCCAGCTTCGTCTGGAAGACCTTTGGCTAATAAGCCAAGCCTTTTTTAAACAGGAAATGCTGAGCTTTCCCAGCGCAAGTTCCATCTGCAGACAAACCAAACCTACCAATGTCCGACCACATAATACTTGAACTTTTATCACCCGAGCTGAAAAGGCTGGCAGATTTCACTTTTCACATCTATGGTGACCGCAACAAACTGTCTGAAAAACAAAGCCCCACAACAGCCTTTGTATAAAAACGACATTTCCATCTTTTGTTCTGTGGAAATTGATAAACAAGATTACTCAAGCTCTTAACAGCTCAAGCGGGAGGGTATCCAAAGAAGCTTTCTGCGGTTATTACTCGCCACAGTATTTTTAGGGGAGGAAAAAAAGCCCAGAATGAAAACAAGGAACTTCCAAAGGAAGCTGCATCAAAAAGGAGAAGTCAGAAAACTGTCAGAAAAGAACCATCGAACACAAATATCTTCCAAAATAGAAGCATCTACAAAACCACCACAGTCAAATTATACAAGTTGAAATTATGCATTTCTATTCAAACACCAGTGCCAGCCGTTATTAGGTGAGAAATCTGAAAACTGCATTTTAAAGCACCTTCTGTTTTTCTCATCCTCCTCTCTCCTACTCTCTAACCAAGTGAACAAACCATGAAATTATCTAGCTCCAAATGAACCCATCCATGCAATTACCTTATATTCCTCTGCTAAGTTTTATTGCCTGGCAGGAGTAAAAATTAACAGCTTTACTTAGAAACTGAGAAAGTTACCAAAAGCGTATTTTACAGATTCAGACAAAATAGTATTGTTCAAATGTACTTGACACAGGTTCCAACATAGATAAAGGCTCTCACCATGGCGGGGAAAAAAAAAATAAATCAAATCTGCAAAGTTACTCTGTGAGCAGAAATGTTCTAACCTTGATTAGATATACAACCATGAGGATCTACTTCTCCTGAAATAAGGCTCCTTTTCTAACTGTTGTACACAGTCCAAACTCAACTCTTGCAGATTACATCAGACCATCAGGGAATACAGTTTACAAATAAATATTAAAAAAAAAGGACTTGCCAGGGTGAAAAAGAGATATGGAGCACAGAAGAGCGTGATGTACAGTATTCTCAGCCCTTTGTTCTTCCAGTGCTAAGCTAAAGAGGGTGTAACCAGACTGTTACATGAGGAGGCAGAGTGCTACCCATGTCATGATAAAGAGTGAGTGTCCCGAGCAATTCGATGTCCTCCACTGAGGAGGACGTGAACGAGCCCCCCTACCCCAGAGGGACTTTGAAGGCTGTAGGCACAGTGGGGCAGGGCTGCCAGAAGCAGCTCTATAGAGGCAAGGTCACAAGTTGATTCAAGACAAGGAATGAGGAAATGTGGGGTGCAGCCAGAGGTTTTGTGATTTCACGGGTAGCTGAGAATTCCCACCGGACTGCAGCCTTTCCCCGCGCTGCGGAGGAGATAGGGATGGCCCACCCACATACTGCGTAGCTGCTCTGACTAGAGGGTAGCTCCTTACTCTGTGCTACTTATTCTCCATAGCAGTGTGGCACGAGATCTGTTTGACCGTGAATTTGCAGAAGGATATGTTGCTCCCATTAGAAAAAATATAAAAATAAAAAAGCCACAAGCAGTAAGAATATGCCCAATGTCATTTAATGTAAGGGTGGAGGCACATTTATCAGAAGACACACTTGCTTCACTCTACCTTTAAAAATATATATACATTTTTTAAAACCTGCTTGGTCCTCAAGTCAAACTAGCCCTCTATGAGATGCAGGCACTGTGCTACAGCCTTTTCTGCTTCAAAAGTGTCTGGGAAACAAGTTTTCAGTAGCTACACAAGCTCTCAATAAAAATACAGATCAGCTTGCATTCTAGAGCCAGTAAATGATTAATGTCATTGGAAATCTAATCATAAAACCATTGACTATTTAAATGTGGTAATGGAACTGACAAGTAGAACATAAGCTTTCAGCTAGAGAACTTCAATGCATCACCTTTCTGCTGAGAAACTCTTGGTTTCCACGCAGAAAAGCTAATACCTACAAAGAAGGGAAAAACGGGAGGAAGGCAAAACCATTTAAGCTGAGTGACTGCAAGCTTTCGTGCACATAAAGCCATGAAGACTTAATGCTTATTTAAAAAAAAAAAAGACTGTTAAATTGACTGAAACAAGATGTAGCTTATTTATGGTATATTTTGCTTCTCAATATACAGGTGAATGGTATCCTACTTGCTCTAGCACCGTGCAATTATGATTCCATGGTCAGTGCGGTTTGGTGCTCCAGGGGCTCCCATCCACCACACCCCCTGGGAAGACGTTGTGCCAGAGCTGGTTATGGCAGGGCAGGGAGCTGGGATCCTCTCGCTAAAGGACAGAAAAACTTCTCATAAGGTTTTCCACTTGCCTGCTGACTCTAAGCCTGATAAATGACCGAATTGCTCTCTAGGCTGCAGACCTTGCACGTTCAGGGTGAAGGGGACAGCAGCGCGCAGCAAGAGCACGTCAAGGGGGATGAATGCAGCTAGCTGTGCACTCACCCAAGGCCAGGTGTAGAAATGGGAAGGAATTTTTGGTAACTACAAAATTAGGAGAACAGATAGATTTGTGTTTAAGGCAACCCTTGTACAATGTACACAAACTGAGACAGAGGCTTCTAAGACATGGGACAAGCGAATGCAGCACCTAAAATTCCAAACTCGCAATACAGTATGATATGGTTTCTGCATATCTGTGTGATATTTTTGCTGTGGTGATGCCTAGCAATCTGAATTAAAAAGCTGGGCAGTGTGCTGCTGCATGCTAGCGGGGTGAACTTCCACCCTCCCCTCCCTGCCCCAGGGGTTCTCCATCCCAGAAACCCCAGAACTCAACCCAAAGCTGGCCAGGGTCCTGCGCAGCCTCCCGCATCTCGCCATTTAATCACCTATATTATTTATGTGATAGCATGTTCAGCACAATTCAGGAAAGCCACGCTGCCTTTTAACGACAAAAAAAGACTGGCGCGTTTTTGCTGGTGAGGCGTTTTACAACGTTCAGTATTAAGCGTTACAGGTATTTAACTTGACTCTGAGCATACCCATTTTAGCATTAGTAATTAATAATGCTATGTTAACTGAGAAAGTACGGTCATGCTCCAGCAAAGGCCACTGTCAACCAAAGCAGGGGATCGATGAAGCTCGTCCCAGGTCACCCGAGGGCACCCAGCTCTGAGGAGCAGCCCTGGCGCTGCCGTTTCGAGCTGGTGCCTCTATCCTCTATGTTCTCGCCGGTGAGTCAACCTGCGTGCGTAGGAGTTGTGTTTGTCCTGCGAGAGAAAATAAATGGGCGTCCCTGTCTGAAGCATTGCAACACTGCCTTTCTGAAAGGAATGAGGAGTGCGTGGCTGGTTCTTAACAATATGTTATCTGGCACGGTATGTGGCTGGAAAGAAAAGAGTATACAGATAGAAAAGAAGATCTAGGACGAGAGGTACGTCAGTAGTGCAAAGACAAGGAGCATACGAGCATCAACTAAACAAACAAACAAAACAATGTACATACGGGAATGAAAAAACATATGAAAAGATACTTTAAGTCAGAAAGGACAAATGTAACTTGTTTAATCAATTATTTTAACGTCTATACTTCTTCCCTTCCCCCCCCCCCCCCTTCCCCAGTCAGTCTGGCTATGCTGTATCTGCTTTTTTAGATGCAAATGGAACAAAATAATCTACTTAGAGCATTGTTTGCTTACTAGCATATTCCCCAGCTTCCACAAAAACATAAGGGATCTAACGAAGAGATGCAAGGGAAGGGAACAGGCTGGGAGACATGTGGCTTGGCACACTCCAAAATTTGCTCGAGCCTTCTGGCAGCCCCCCAGTATGTTTTATAGGAAATGGTCCTTCCACAGAGCTAGCTGGCGTCTCGTAGACATCACTCCGACTAAATGAGGCTCCTTTCTCTTGCAGGGAGACGACTTCCCTGTTCTCCGTGGCACACCATACGCTGACAGAAAGGCTGCAGACAAAATGCTTTTTGCTTCTTTTCCACCCCTAAACTTTCAGGGACCGACTGCTCCACAAATGAGGCGCCTCAGCAAGCAATCTCTCAGTTGCTCCATAAACTGGCAGGGATAGCTCTAGCCTGGAAAAAGCACTTCACACCTCCCCAGCACAGTTTAACGTCCTGAAATGATATAGTGTGGATTGCAGGCATAAAATTACTTAAGTGAAATGTTTACTCTTGAGTAACTTAGATCCCTGGATAGCTACATTTTTTCTCATCTTCCATAAAATTAAAAGTTCATACTTTGACGGGAAAAGCATACTTTGAAAAAGGTCGTTCATCTAGCCAAAGGTACTGTAGCATACAATCTTACAATATGTTGATATTATATCCTCATAAAAAACATCTTTCTGGATTCTCACCTAGGACAATAGACTTCTCTAATTCCTCAGAGGTGAATCTGGAAGATCAATAAGGTTTTTGCTGCTTACTTTAATGAATGCCCATAAATAATGAAGGCAGCTTATCTGTATATGCTCCTGAGGGACTGTCATCCATCAAGCCAATAATATCTGGTCAAGCAACTTTCAGACGTTAAATTAGATTCTCTTTACAGAGGATTCATCAGCTTTTGTATCTTCTCCCTTGTAAGAAACACGGCCTCTCCCTTACCGGTATCAGCAAAGGAGTTGACAGGAAAATATTCTCCCAACTGTTCAGTATTCTTGTTAGGAGAACAGCAGAGAAGAAAATAATGCTTTTGCACAGGAAAAAAACTACCTGGAAATCCCCTGGTAGCACTAAGATGCGAGGCAGCTGTGAAAAAATAGACGAGATTGATACCGAGAGCTTACAGTTAGCGAGTTTTAGGGAAAAAGTCCCCTTGTTCCCCAAAGGCACTAATAAGAGACCGAAATGGAATAAGTAATGCATTGAGATGCTGCATAAAATCATAATATTTTTGAAAAGCAAAAAGGTGTCCTCCCTTAAGGGGTGCCCTAATAACGATATTGTGTATTTCATTTAATAAACATGCAAAATGCAGGTACTGTTTAAATACATAGTTTGCCAAGACAAAATTAGCTTACCAAACTTGGACAAAACGTTATTATTATTTTTTATTTTCTCTTTCCCAAATCTTTACTTTCAAAATGCACTGTTAAGAAAAAAATAAAACCAAAACAAAATGAAAAGCCATCCCTCCCTCCCCTCACTGCCCCTGTAATTGATTTCTCAGTCTTGCAAGTTGCCTAACGAAGAAACAATTTATGGCTTCCTTTCCCAATTACCCACTTAAGGGTTCGAAGTTTAATTTCAGAGCAATCTTCACTTCAATCAAAATGCACCTGCGCAGAGGGCTGCAGATACTAGAAGAGACTGGCATGTATTTTGGCACATTTCTTTAAAAATAAGAAGGAATTTAAAATACCAATTTTTATTGGTGTTTATAAATCAACTGGCAGCACTTACGCTGTAACAATACACAATAAATAGAACATTGTATTCCAATGACTAGGCTAAATCAGTAACAGTGGCGAACACTAAATGCATAAATATTTTATTCAAAAACACTTATGCAGCCTGTGGTTTGCAGCTCATTCTACGGAAGAAAGTTGCGCACTTATAGCTGACCTGCAATGATTCCTTCCAATCCAAACCCATTCTATGATCAAACTATAATATGCTAATTCTGATACATATTTAATCCTACTTCCACTTGCAGAAATACCCATGGATAACATTTCATAACCCACAAAAAAAAAAAGAAAGTGTTCCACCTTAATCATACACCCGTGATCGTGAGGCTGCCTTTGAAGTCTGCCATTATGCATTTCTCTTTCAAGTATGGTCAGTGATAATCTGTTCTCACTTTTCACATCAGCCATTGTACTAGGTTGCTATCAGCCCTTGGAAGATGAACTGTAACTCAGAATTAGGATACCTGAGAGGAAGTTTAGGCCACTGAATTGCAGTACGCTCTTTGAAAGTATTCTGTTTTCTGGCAAAACAAAAAAAGTGCTAACTTTCACTGTATGCATTCAATCTGATCCGCACATGAATTCAGACTGCTGTTTGAAATCCAAATCCACTTTGAAAGAGAGAAATAGGAACTATACATCCTTCCCTGCGCTATGTCGTGTATTTGTGCCTTCCCGTCCCCTCCCTACAAGATTAGGGTGGCACTACTGATTTTGTAGTGACAGCCACGCAGTGACCTACTGGGCACACACAGCACAACACCCACGCAGCAGCTGACAGCCCTGCTGTACTGCCCTCTCTGCTTTCCTGGCCTCCACGAGTGGCTCACAAATCCCCACCTCTAGGAGCAAAGGGATCACGGGACAACAAGCGTTTCTCCCTGCTTTGGAAGCCCTCCTCCTCTCTACTTGGGGAATTCAGCAGTTTTAAGGAGTGGTAAGTGATCCCCAGGGTTCCCAAAACAGAAACGAATAAAAGTAACGCTGATCCAGGGTGGTTTCTTTCCAGCAGGGTGGTTCTGCATTATTACTCAGTGCTCAGTCTTATAAATGCTTACACCGGTCCCATCTCTCCTCCCTCTCACACATTGCAACAGCTGCATGACAAAAATGTGAAAAGACGCCCACCTTTCCTCTACAGGAGCATATATTCAAAGGTGCCCTTCCCGTTTTGAGCATTTTTAAGTACTCCTTTTGACAACCGGCATCTGGACTTTACTGGACAAATCTTAGCAATTTAATACGATTTACAAAAATATACAAATACTTGCACAAATGAGAGGATTGCTCACGATATTTTGCATATGAGTTTTTCCCCAGTCAAAAATAAGTTTTAAGCATGTTGTTTAATCTCTAGTGTAGAGGAGGCAGGAAGGAAGAAGGAACATCACTTCTTGGAATAAGAATGCAATTAAAATACATAAGGAAGCTGCTAATTTATCCAAACCCTCGCCTCTGTTCAGAGGCTGCTTTCCAAAGTATCATTTCATAATAGGTTATTCTGGAAAAAATCACTAAGACTCAAAAACAAGCTGCAGGTTTTCTTGACATCAGCTTGCTCAGCTAACAAGCTAACATTCCCTTTCAATTAATTCTCTAATTTGCCCAGGCAGTTAGCAGATATATACATCTTCATATTACCTGAGACGCCTTTCAAATTATTCCTGGGTATTTATGCTATTTAAGTCCCTGTGAGCCAGCCACCTGACATTGTTTTTAACCACTTGTTACCCTTTCATCTAAGTTTAAGTATAACCGGGTTAAAAAAAACAAAGATGACGTGCCCAACCTCCTGCTTTCAGCCACGCCGTTCTGAGGCTAGCGAGGGCAGTGATGAATTACCCTCAGCGCTAGGCTGGTATCTTTATATAAGAAATAATGTAAGGCAGCATTTATATCCATCCCAGGCCTGACTATTGAACAGGATGGCACCGTGAGCCAGCTGGTAGACAGTGCCTGCTCCCAGGAGCCCATAACAGGCGTTGCAAAGGGCAAGGGATGAAGGCTCGAGGAAAGCAAATGCAGCAAACCCGCTAACTGCAGGTGACGGGGAGAGTTTGGCCAACTTGAGAGGAGAAAAATGAAGAGAAGAGCTGAAGGAAAGCAGGGGGAATGCAGAAAGGAGTGAAGGTGATGAGATGTGAGGAAGAGCTGAGCAGCCCAGGGAAGCAGGGAGCCCAGTCCGAGCTGCAGGACCACCCCAGCGTGCCCAGTGATGCCCCCATGGTTTCTATGCCTACGTGGTTGACCCAAAATACATTCATTTGGTGCTGAAGTAATGTTGTATCTGCCTCATAAGGACTGTTCCATCACAGTCCTGAGATTCCTCTCAACTTTCTTGCTATGGACCAACTGTTTACTCCAATATTAAATCCTACCTAGCAAGTTTAAAACAAACCCAGCTGTCCCTGAAGGGCTAGGTGATTTACGCCAATTAGAAACCTTGGAAATACATTTTAAAAGCAGGCAGGATCCCACAGATGCCTAACAGCCCTCCTGCCTCTCAGCTGTGCTCCAATTTTAGCTATGAAGCAAGTGCTCAAAGCTGCAGTCACCCATAGGAAGCTTAACCTACACGCTGCCCATTGAGAGACAAAAAATATGAAAAAAGTCAACATCCCAGGAGCATAACCAGCAGGTTTTGCCAGTTGTATGTATCATCCACAACGATGATGCCACAGCATAAACTAATCATGCAGGAAGGTACTTATTCAAAAGCTTCAAAAGTCGACACAGGCTTCAATTTTTGTAGGAAGTGTTTTGATCATCACTTCCCTCTCCGCCTAAGCATCCTGAACGCAGTGTACAACCAGCATTACATTTAGCCCAGATCCCTTTGTACATTTCTTAATAAATGTAAACTGTACACAGAAAAGTCCCTGGTTCGTGCCTTCACTTCCCAGACTTGTGTTGCTCCGAGGGAAGCTGGAGATTTGAGGAGGTACAAAACCAGAGTGCAGCAGTTGGAGCATGAACTTCTTACACAACTTTAACAACTCGCATCTTCTAGGAATGGATGTATAATATACTGCAATTTAGGTTTTACTACTGGCAAACTAATGTGCCTCAACCTGAAAACAGTCTCTCTCTTGTTTGTACAGTGCATTGACTTCATTAAGTCAATTAAAATAATCCAGTCCTGTCAAGAACCTCCAAGTGCTCGTGAGCACGCTAAACCCATGGTTTTGGTACAAGTTCTCAGTTGCCACGGGCCAAGCTATTGGCTGCTAACAGATGCAACATAGAAAAGTGTATCTCCTGCTAGTGGTAAGGGAGCAATAGGAATAGGCCATTCAAAAACAAAGCTTAAGATGTTAAATATATTGGGACTATCTGTTGGGATCCCAAGATTCAGTGGGGTTTTAAGAACGTTCTCCTGAGTAATCACCTTCTCCAGCTGGGAAAGAAAGAGACCTCTCCATATGGAGAAACCCCCTCTCACTCACTTTTAACAAAGGACACACGATGTGAAACACCAAGCACCCCCAGAAAGAAAAACAAAACCCAAGAACAAATAACAGCCACTTATCTTCAAAGGTCTAAAGATTTTCTTGGGCATCACAGTATCTCAAAGAGATTTTTATCCTTCTTCCCTTTGTTTGCTTCCCCAACTTTCATTTTCCTTCCCATCCCGCACTATATTTCACCCTTTTATAACAGTGCACAAGGCTGGCATCCTGTCTGCTCCAGCCTGCTCTTCTTGCTGAATGAAGCCACATGGCAAACAGAGCAGCTGCCTATGGGTTTAGATGAAAAGTAGCCCCAGCTTGTCCTCCGACCATACCCATTTTCTTTTCCTGTGCACAAAAACCCATCAATCATCCTGCGATAATGTGGTTTTGCTTTCAAAGCGTGCAGTTGCTTCAGGGTTTGGGGTACCATCCCTCAAAGGAGGTTTTGCAGCAATGTTTTCCACAAGCCTTGCTACCATTTTAAAAAGAAATGTTTTCCTGCCCATAAGCTTTCTTACCTTTTGCTGTGTAAGTAAATTCTTAAACACAAAGATGAACAGACACTGCAGGTACGTGAGCTGGTATACCAGGCAGTGCAGGAGATATTACCCTCAGATGAATACTTTGATAAAACCAAATTGGTCTGCCCATTACAAGGATACATGTTTTGAATTACAAATTAAAATAGACAGGAAATGATCGATTTTTTTTTTTTGGATATATAAAGAAGATATGAACAAGGTGGTCCAGAGCTCCATAAAGAATTGTTTTTCATGTAATTGTATATAGTCTCCTTTGCTCTCATTTTCCCAAACCAAGCAAACAAAACAACAACAAGGACAGCTGAATTGAATTAGTGAGCATCCAAAAATATCCAGTCCATCTTTCTTATACACACACAAAAATGTTGCTGGTTTGCCAAAGAAGAAGCAATATTTTTAATACTGCTACCCTCAAAGAAGCTGTCTCTTGGCGGTCTGAATTACAAACTACTGTCTTTGGCAGATAAAGCAAAGAATATGTGACAGTGTACAAAACTAGCAACACAGGAATCAGTCAGCAGCCATCTCTGTGCTGTCCCATATCATGAAGACCTAGTGTTTTTACTATTTTTAATTCAAACCAATGGCCTGTAAAGTCAACAGGATTTTGCTAGAGTAAAATCTCAGCACTTAGCCTTTTTTTTTGTTTGTTTTATTTAGAAGTTAACCTCTTGTTAGCTAGTCAGGAGACTCCTGTAAGATATTCTTACCTTCCAAAAGGCTGAGCTGATTTTTTTTTTCCACGGGATTCGTGGTAGAGAAGAAAGCAGTGAAATTCTGTTATTAATAGAAGTGACTGGGGGGGAGGGAGCGAACCTACTCAGCTAGCAATTTGGAAGCAATACACTATTTACATACTTTTCTTACATCCATTATTGGTTTAACAGGAACATAGCTTTTCTCCACTGTGGTATTTTCATGCTGAGAAATGCAAGGGAAACAAAAAATCTGGAAGCACTTGAGTCATGTCGGAATCCAGATGTTAACATCAGAAGAAATGATCCCGTATGGTTTGGGGGTCCAGCGAAGACATATTTGAAATGCTGGGCCTAGCCACTTCGTTATAACAAAAATGGATCTGAGTCTCTAAAACTTTCAGGAATCCTAGCCATTGTGAACTATTCTGTGAACCAGCGCAGCATGTGTTTAGGCTATATACAGAATGTTTACAGAGCAAAAATCCTTTTTAGCAACTTCAAAGGGAGCTAGACATCACTTAGAGGTGGTTTAAACTGGAGGAAATCCATGCGTGAAGAAGGGAGAACTTTGGCTGGCTACGGTCACGGGACTTCCCTCTTGCAGGAGGAGACTAAAATAGAACCACCTCGACAAGTAACTGCAACGCCACGCATTCGGAGATGCCTCCCCGCAGATAACACACACCGGCACACACAAACACAAATGAATTAAGAAAGAGCCTTTGTTGTTCCTGTACTCTGATCATTTCTGTTTTTAAATGCCTGGGCGGTGTTTGGAAACTATGGGCGAAAGGTAACTTGGTGGAGTGACAAATGGATTTGGACTTTGAGGTAGGGCAGGGCAGGGCATTAAATTAAAGCCAAGCGGTATCTTCCTGCTGTATGAATGGAGTTAGGCTTGGGGAGGGAAGAAAACATTGGCTTGGACTGAACTAAGGAAGCTTTTACTCTGTCTTTTTTCTTTTCTTTTCTTTTTTTTTTTTTTTTTTTAACAACCATTGCATCTTTCTTCTTGTTCTGTTGTTTCATTGCCTGCCCAAACGCACAATTAAAAACCAGACGGAAGCCATAAAAAGCGAGTTAGGTACCTCAGCAGGAAAGGTAAAACAATGGCCAGCGCTCAGAAGCCTCCCCTCCAACAAATTAGCCACGTTTATAGTTTCGAAGGTCTCCTCAAGCCAATCCTGCTGGCAGGGCTGTTTGCCAAACCTGGGGAAGGAAGATCAAAGGACACCGGTGCTTGAAGAGAGGGGAGCTCTCAGGGAGCTCAAAAATGTTGCCAAGCGCCTCTGCAGAGACAGCTGGAGGGCCGGGAGCACCAGGGCAGCAACAGGGCACCAGCTACATTGCCTGATAAAAAGGTCTTGAGCAAGCCAGATTGGTCTGAAATAGCAGGAGAGGATCTTTGGTAAGGGAGATGTGTGCCAAGCTCCCTTTTTGTCCAGTTTAAGTGCAAAAAGATAATTTTGCACACTTAGGCCAGTGAATTAGTGGCAGGCTTTGGAAGGACTCACTTCAGCCAGCTCAAATGAGACTCAAAGGGAAACTTCAGAGGTGCCAACCCCATCAGACCTTCTGGGCCACCCGTAGCAGAGTCCCAGGGGCTGACACCCCACTAAGTTCCTGTTTTCAGAGATCCTGCTTTGGGGCATTATACCCTGTGTGACAGAGGAACCAAAACTCCACACCTTAACCAGTGAGAGCCCGAGAGGAGGACAGGATGCAGATGATCCAAGCAGAGCAGATGATCCAAGTAGATCAAGCTCCCTGCTCCAAGCAGGGAGCAGATGATCCAGGAAACAGTTTCCTTTCAAAAACAACAGGTCAAAGCGGGGAAGCTGGGGAGGGACTCTTTGTCAGGGTGTGTGCTAATAGGACAAGGGGGAGTGGTTTTCACTAAACAGGGTAGATTTAGATTAGATATTCAGAAGAAATTCAGAAGATATTCAGAAGAAACTCAGAGGGTGGTGAGGCACTGGCAGACTGCCCAGAGAAGCTGTGGATGTCCCATCCCTGGAGGTGTTCTAGGCCAGGCTGGATGGGGCTTTGGGCAACCTGGTCTGGTGGGAGGTGTCCCTGCCCATGGCAGGGGGGTTGGAATTAGATGGTGTCCTGGTTCCAGTTAGGACAGAGTTAATTTTCCTCCTAGTAGCTGGTAGGGTGCTATGTTTTGGATTAGGATGAGAAGAGCGCTGATAACATGCTGATGTTTTAATTGTTGCAGAGCAGTGCTTACACCAGGCCAAGGACTTTTCGGCTTCTCGCTCTGTCCTGCCAGCGAGCAGGCTGGGGGTGCAGCAGGAGCTGGGAGGGGACAGACCCAGGACAGCTGACCCAAACTGGCCAAAGGGGTATTCCATACCATCTGACGTCATGCTAAACAATATATAGGGGTGGCTGGCCGGGGTGGGGGGCCGGCTGCTCGGGGATAGGCTGGGCATCGGTCAGCGGGTGGTGAGCAATTGCATTGTGCATCACTTGTTTTCTTACACATTATTATTATTAATACTATTATCATTATCACTATTATTATTATTATTGTTATTATTATATTCCTGTCTTAATAAACTGTCTTCATCTCAACTCACCGGCTTCACTTTCCCGTTTCTCTCCCCCATCCCAGAGAGGGAGGGGGGAGGGTGAGCGAACGGCTGTGTGGTGTTTAGCTGCCAGCCGGGTTAAACCACAACAGTCCTTTTGGCGCCCAACGTGGGGCACGAAGGGTTGAGATATCGACAGATTTGACCAGAGTGTGTTAAACTAAAATTGGTATAAGTATTGGACCTGCTTAATAGTTGCTAGTCACAATGTTGATTGCCTTAATCTCCAGTCTGCTGTACCTGTATTCCAAATTGAGTTTTTTGGTGCGTTACTTTCTGTATGTGCTCCCTGTCGCGCTGTTTATCCTTTCCGGGCCCTGGTTTAAGATTGTTATGGTACTGTGCGGTGTAACAATGGCTTATGAAATGATGAGATTTCTGGTCATGACTCTAACCTGGTATTTGTACTCAGCACTGTCGTCGACTCTATACTTTGGAACCCGTATCTCAGAAACTATTAGCAATTACACCTATTGCCTTTTTTCGTCAGGGAGTCAATCTGTGGAGGGGACAGGGAAAGATATTTTTTCCTACCTGTTCACTCTCCCTTTCTCCTTCACCACCCCTTTAGAGGTCATTAGAGGTCTCTTCCAGCCCGAACCTTTCTATGACTCTAGGAAATAAATCTGCCTGCAATCATGAGTCAGAGCCCTTAAAGTATAGGCCTATAGTTTTGGAAAAGCGCATTTCCGTGCTAAATGACTGAAGATATTAGCTTCATATATATATATGCATATCACTAGTCAGTGCATAATTAATTGTAATCAAACACATGCAATGCAGCTCTGGAAGGCTTCCATATGAATCAAAATTGAAAAGGCTAAGGATACTTATTTAAGAAAGAAAATGAATAAAATTAAATCACAAACAATGCAGAGCAAGCACATTGACTTGGTTTGTAAAAATACGCAAACTAATCAAAGAAAACACATTCTGAAAAGAAAACACAGTGCATAAGTGACTGACCCTGTCACCAAGGCCAGCATATCAGCACAACTCAGACAGAGACAGGACATTCAGTGGCTAGAAGAAAATCCTATACTGTAATAGCAGGAATTGAACCAAGCACAAACTTAGTTAGAGGATTGGAACTTGCACATCTCTGAGGCTTTGGACAAGCTCTTTCTTCAAGCAGTAGCTGGAGTGGTACCCCATCACCACTTCGCACAACACTTGCTACCCTCACCCAACACAGCAGGGGTGGGGGACATTCAGAAGCCCATTTCACCACAAGGTTATTCCTTTGTCTGTCAAATAAATGATCTTCTACTGCAATTCTTCTTAAGCACTGTGGTTGATGAGAATCATCCAGGTCAGCTCAAACCACTCTTTGTGGCAGCAGACCTGGCACTGAAGGGGCGAGGACAGCTCTGACATCCTGCTCTGCCAGCTCTGCCTGGCCACACCGACGTCCTCCAGCAGCAAGGCTCCTTATGGTGAAGTCACGGGGCTTTTGCCTCATGAGCACACCATTCCCTGCTGCGTACTGCAGAATATCACGTCTTTTTATATAAGCAAAAAAATACAGTGCTCTGTGTGACTAAACATAGGTGGACAACTGCACTGATACGGAGGGAAAATTCCTTTGTAAGTATTGCAGATATAGAAATTGTTGCTGTCCTACACATTTTCCAATTTTGCCTTCTGTCCAAAGCCTGAGACCATCTTTTGGACTGTCTTCATCACACACATCAGACAACTTAGCTGCTGCAGACCTGCAGCCCTCAATACAAACTCAGGGAAGGCAGAAGTCAAGATTATTTTCACCTTAAATAGTGTATCCCATTCTCTGCTTTATCATGAGTACAAAAATGTGAAATATAACATAGTCTCAAAAAGTCAATTGCACAGAGTTCCCCAAGCATAGCAGGGAAAAGGCTAATGTTAGAGAAGAATAATTTGTTTACTACGTGTATTTGGTAAAGCTTCCCCAGCACTTGCATGCAGTACTTTTAAGGAGAGGATTACAAACAGACTGGTTCTGTAGCACTTTGCCAGATTCAGCTTCGGTCTGAATATTCGAACTTTAAAGCAGCCTGTTTGTGGCCAAGTTTGGTTCCACGTTAAAAAAAACAAACCAGAAAAAAAATAAATAAATAGGAGAGAGAGAGAGATGATCACACAGACCAGCTTTGTGATGTGAACCTGGAACACGAGCAAACATCCTGTTTGTTTTTAAATAGAAACACAGTAGAAGAGATGCAGGTCCTTGCTTAGCTGTGCTATTTGTTGCTGAAACTGAAATGCTGGAGAGCATCTTTCCTAAAATTACGCAGCAACAGTGTGGAAATAGCTATCTCAGTGACCCAACTAACATCTCTTTATCAGCTGAGAAAAACAGGCACTTGTAGAATGCAATTAATCTTCTCCTGGGTGGAGAGCTAAAGCAGTGTACTAGATCACACTCCACAAGTGCCCATTTTTCTCTATTGACTGTGAAGCAAGCCTGAATTTTTCAGTTTCTGCTGCATTTGTATTTTCACCAAGAAGCATTTCATTGATGGAGAGGGATTAAAAAAAAAAAAAAAAAGAAGAAGAAGAAAAAAAGATAAGCAAATCTCTCAGTGATCAAGAAACTGGAACATTCTTGTAAAAGAACACATTAGACTGGCAAGATTGAGGAGACTCGATATGAAAAAGCACAAATGGGCAGCAACGATGACAAAAAGAGTAGCTTGACAGTTTATTGACTGAGAATGGCTTTCACATCAGGAAGAAAAGAATAAACATCATTTTTTGAGTGCCAGATATGAAGCATGCACTAATATAAGTAACTACACAGATGGCTGGCTCTAGAGCAGACCTTCCAGATAACTGTAGGGTAGCATAGCAGTTGTGAACCATACAATGCCTTTTAAGTAATTTACATGCTTCTATTTCTGCATTCTGTACTCCACAGACAGAAAATTCAATTAATTTTCTCCCTGACTGTGTAATATTGGCATATCGTAATGCCAAATTTCAGCATGCATGCCTCTCACCAGAAAGAAGTAGGCTCGCAACAAGGGAACGGGGACATCAGCAAGAGAATCAGGTAGGATAAGCTCTTTACATACAAAAACATTGTAAAATCAAATCTACTTATTCACACATATTCTGGCAGAAAAGGATGGGGATAAAGAACCCTGGCACATAAACTCTGCCGACTATCCTAGGTTTAATGTCCTTTAAAGCCTGTAGGACTGAAGTAAGAGCTGTAATTCTGAGACCACACCAGAACTGCTATCAGGATATAACTGCAACGCAGGTGAACACCATCTCCAAGCTGCTGAGGTTAAAGCTCAGTTGAATACAAGCAACTGAGAAACTACAGCGGAGCAGCAGCAAATGCTCCCAGGCACATACCAATGTGAGAGCTTACTTACTCCATCCCTGTGTTTCAGGGTACCCACTTTTTTTCTGGCATTACTGGGATTTGAACAGGGTTCCCTAATTTTTCAAAGCAGTGGGCAGCATCCAGCTCCTCAGATTGACCTGTGCACCCCTTGTGAACGCAGACATTGAACTTCTTTACGGCCTAACAGGCTTGAGGTGCTGTTCTCAGCCTTTCTTTTGTTGTAATTCTCTGTCCCGTATCTTATGGCAACATTTCTACTTCATATGAATGCATGTAGCCAGAGGCTGGTGAGGAAGAGGGAAGGAGGGAATTTCACACGTCACTAAGAATAACACAAATGCCGTGGCAACACTCAAAAATGGGAGGAGAATATTTAGAAGCGTGACAAAGGAACTGGCTACAGCTGGACAAGAGAGTTAAGAAAAGCAAACTGCTTTTTTGCATGATACGTAGTTGGTCGGTTCGACACATGGAAGGACAGTGCTTTATAACAGAAAAGCAGAAATGGTAACGAGGTAAGAATAAGATGAACAAGAATTTATTTGGGCACTTCAAAACAGTAAACATTTCTGCTGGGTATGGCATGACTAAGTGCAACTTTCTAGAAGCTATGCTGGCTAACAGCCACAAATGAAAACTATTTTTTTTGTATTTAGGACAGAAAAGAGATTTCAGTTGTCTTCCATTTGAAGATGCTACATGCCATATCATGTAGTATGCCATAAGAGAAGCAAGGCTTACAAGGTGATAAAATCAGCTTTGTCTATCCAAAGTACATCATTAGGGGAGTAGGAAGCCACAGAGCTCCAAACCTTTCCTGAGGGGTGTGACTTTGGTGGATCCTGAACTCAAAAATCTTATCCATGGTCCTCCAGGTATTTGCTCTGCATAAAGATCTTTAGATGGTGGTCACTGCCAGTGCTGTTACTATAACTTCTACAGGCACTGTTCTCTATTAAGGGTGCTCACGCATTCTCTTCCAATATACAGCACCTTGGAAAGTCGGTAATTCTTTTGACAGAGGCCACCACAGGTTAGAGGACAAGCAAGACTTCCACTGGATTTCCATGAGGTCCCACCTTTCTTTGTATTACTCAAAAATTTACCTTCTTACAAAGTGCCACCAAGTGGCATACAGTCCGTTTACAGAAGAGCAAAACACACTGATGGCCCGTGACTGAGACTAATTCACTTCCAGACTTAGCTGCGTTTAATTTTAATATAAACCATTTTGCAGCAAGACTCAAGGGACTGAAATCGCATAGAGGGAAAGTTTTCCTTTTATAGCTTGCTGCTACTTTTTGGCAGTTCTGAACAAAGAGCCATCTTTAAACAGAGGAGCTCTGAGAGCATCTTTAAGCAGGCTCTTTCATTCCTGTTCTGGAACCTGAACAATAGGAACAACGACAAAAGCAACTTCTAGTCACAATAAATACATTGTTCCCGTTTAATTAGTGTTTTGCCAATACAATTGGTGGGTAAGGGGTCAGAGGAACTGAAAATTGTATACTATAGAGATCATGCTGTCAGGTAGCACATTAAAAATATTAAAAATGTTTTCCATGACTGTTCCACAACACACCCGGAGATTGGACTAGCAGAATAGCACGTGCACCAACCAATTCTTTATAAGTGGGAAGCTGAACCCTGTAATCTCTTTATCATCCTGTCACTGAGTTAATGGTCATTACCATGAACAGATTCTTATTTTATCAAGCAAGTCAAGGCATCACTGGTGCTTTTCATATGATAATAATGATGTTTTACACCACAATTAAACAAGCACAAAATTTTCAGCTTTACCACAGGCTTAGCTGCAATCTTGCAACTTGCAAACACCACCTTAAAAGTCTTATCAGAGACACTCCTGCAGCACACTATTCTGTTTATGATCAAACCTTTCTTTCCCTCTCTCTCGTTCCCTCTCCTCTGAATACAATACAAAAAGATTAGAGGTGGAAACAATAGAGGAAAGTCTCAGCTGCAAAAAAAACTTTCCTACATAATGCAACATACCATCCAGAGCAGAGGCATGGAGCTTAACAAAGAGCTTAACATGTGTTTTCATTCAAGATTACCAAAATTCCAACGAATGCTGCTTTTCTTTATCGGCACTAAAAATATTCTAACAAACATCCTCATGTCAACAGTTAAATATTTTCAGAACAAAATCTCCCATTGAGCTTTGTTTGTTATCAGCGAGAAGTAGTTTTGCAATATTTTGTTTCCAACTCCTCTCCCCAAAAACAGCAATCACTACCATTGCTAATTTCTTCAATTTTTGGAAATATTTTACTTCTTCAGACAAGCACGGAAATCAGTTTTCATCCAAGTATGTGACAAACTCAAGAGTTAGATCTAAAGTGCTGTTTTGTTTTAAGATATCCATGTGCATCTAAATTGGGTGGTAGTGGTGGTTTTGTTTTGTTTTCAAAAGATGATTCTAATCTTATCACCACATAAAAAAATAAATCAAGAACTGGACTGCAGCTAAGTGTGAGCACATGTACAACAGGACAGAGCCTGTGCAGTATTGCGTTGATCTTGGACCCCAGAAGGAATTTTATTAAATGTTCAGTGATTTTCAAAGGCGACTCCCCCAACCCCATGATTTTCTGTGTTATCTCAGGACACCTCACATACAACAAAATGAAAAAAAGAAATAGCTGACTCTCTGAAGTCCACTTCTGCAATACCTTCCAGATAAGAGCTGCTGTTCCTTTTTTTAAACTGGCAAAGTCTAAAGAAGTGGGGAAGGGATGGAGAGTACAGGGAAGAAACAGCTTCCCTCAGAGAAGGATGCCAAACTCAAGTTCACTGCACTGTAGTGCTCCCCCAGGACAGAAAACCCATTCACTACCTAAATCCATTAAATATGGGAGCTGATGAGAGCACTGGGAAAAAAATAGGCTGTGACTACTGCCAGCAGTCCCTGTGTGCAGTGGTGTCTCCTCCCTTTGGTGGGCACACCAAAGGGGTGGTCAAAGACTGTGGGCTACCCGTGGTTGGCATACACGAACATGGCTGCCACATCCACTCCGGGCCAAAACCAAACCTGCGATCAATGGGGAAGGGCTCTTTGGTTCGGAGCCATTCTCCACAGTCATCCCTCTTTCCAAAACCGTATTTAATTGGTATGAAATGAGGCATTGCCAGGCGGCAAGACGCAACATTAATATCCCGTATGGTAATCTACGTATAAAAGGAGAAGTTGAAGTCCAGATTTTAAAGTGTGATTAATGATCTCTGTGTGCACAGTTTCAGTTACTCTGAAGAAATGCTGAGTTCAGCTTCTGGAGGAAATAAAATAAATAAATAAATCAGTCTCCTTTAACAACTCTTAAGCTAAACCAGCTTTGGGTTGAGGTACCCAAATCACTGGCTGTTCTGGGATGGTTGCCATGAGGCCCTCTGGAGAACCACCTTGGGAAATGAATTAAGCCACAATACATCACATATTAAAAAGTAAAACCCCAGAGTCCTTGCTGCAGATTGCTTTACAGTCTTTGCTCAGCCAGCATCTGTGGGTGGGGTAAGTATACATTTATAGAAGGAAGGGGGGGAAAAAAAAAAAAGAAAAAAAGTCTTTCCTGAGGGAAGGCGAGTGAGTTTCCATGAGGTAAGCAAGGGTGTGAACTCGCTCCAGAGCCAGGGGCAAGCTGCAACTGCCCTCGTGTGTGCTCTTCCCCTACGGTAAACACAAGGTATCCGACCGGGATGGCGGGTACCATCGGCCAGCTGCTGCACCTCGACTCTGCTTTCACCCACCCCGACAGCTCGGAGCCTGTGCTTACACCCAAAACACAGACACAGACCGGGCCTCGCCAGCTAACGAGCGGGCTGCGGCGTTGCGCCTTGCCCCGGCAGGCCCTTCTGCAGGATGAGAGGCCAGCTGCCCGGGCATGGACGGCGCGTGGGAGCTGATTTGCTCTCGGTGGCTGTCAGGAACAGGGTCCATTGCTCACATACCTGCCAAACCTTGTTCACTTCATGCCACGGCAGCTGCAGTTTGGTCTGAACTGCGGCCCACACCTCTGCCTCTGCTTCCCAAATCTGAGACCATCAGCTGCTCCTCAGTGAGCCATCAACCAACGTTGATGGCCACCAGCTGGATCATCCAAGCTGGCTACTAACCAGTTTGAACACGTCCAACAAGGTAGCTGCCTGCCAAGAACCGTTCAGTGGTACCCAAGTGCCCACTTGGGCACAGGGCTAACCTCTACTGATGGGCTAGGGGACCTGAGAGAGCTGATAAGCACCTTGGCTAAGCATGTAGAAGGGACAGAGGTAAAGACGATGTCCTTTTCCATAAAAAGCCAATGGAAAGACTGGCAGAAAGATCATCTAGACAGCTTTATGAGTCTCCGTTCAAAGGCTATCCTGCTGAATCCTGCTGAAAGTGGATTTATGGGAGCATATGACAGCTAAAAACAGCTGTTTGAGCCCACTGTGCTTCAAGTCTCCCCTTTCCTGACACCTAATATGCCCCCAAAATTGAATTCTGTATGTGGTGGCCTTATGGGATAGGTACACTGGTTCTGCCTCTTGTGGAGATGCTCCTACACCAAAGACACTGACAGCAAGAAGCACGCAGGTCACCTCCTCTGTCCTGACATTGCTTAAGTGCCAGACAACAGTAAAAAGAGATGCTTCTTCTGTCTTAATATTTAACTGCTTTTAGACCTTTGATGTGTTTATGGCTGACCCCAAGACACCCGACAGGAATCAGTCTGTGCACTATGCGCACTAGACCTGCTAAGCACAACCTAATTTTACAAGTGACACAAAACATATCCGCCCTTCCATACCCACACAAGACATATATTCAGAATAATAATAATAAAAAGCAATAGTTCATGTGCTTTATGCTAACCAAAGAAGCAAATCATATGGCACTGGCAAGCTATACTCTTCCCTCAGTTCTATTAAGTTTCCATGCAGCAAATGTCTTAGGTGCCTACTGAATTCTTTCTTCTACAGTATTCTGTTAAATTCTTACTTTGAAAATAAAATAAAGAAAATAGTAATATTACACTATCTGTTTCCAGGTACTCCTCAAGAACCTTCATCACAGCTACAATACCTATAGTGCAGCTATCCACCAAAGAGAAGCCTAATTCTCTGGAATTACCACTGCAGCGTTAAAGTGCCTATGCTGCCAAAGCAGTCAGGAAGCTAATAGATTTGTTTATGGACTAGACAAAGCTTAATTAAATGAGGCAGCTCTGAAGAACAGTAAATCCTCTCTCCTCCTGCCTTTCCCTCCCCCTTTTTTTTCCTGAAGTATCTTTCTCCTAGTGGCTTTCCTCTTCCTAATAATCCCATCACAAATGACAGATATGTTATCAGTCATCACTGGGATTTGACACATTCTTAATACCTGTCATGACAGCTCTGAAGTCTGCATGCTATCCCATTGTATTCCAAGGCATTTGCAGGAGGTAATGGACACATCAAATCTCAGTGAACGGCTCTGCTTTATTGGACTGCTGTTTGCCATACAGAAGTAGATGCTTAAAAAAAGCTAATCTATGATTATTCAAAATTACATGCTGAATAAGTAAATATAAAACATTACAAATAGCTTTTGTACTCTCTATGCCTACCTTCATCTCAAGATAGCTTGGCCACGTTGTAGAATTTATTATCATATATTTATTGATTAGAATGCTTTAATATATATAAAAAAGGTATTAGTATTGGTAACAGTGAAAAACATTAATAAATAAAGGTCTTTATTGAAAGGATTAAAGAGTTATGCTGGTAACATGGGAATGTATTGCTGTGCCTATGCAGTCTCTCTGGTTCCTCAGCCCTCTGCTTTTTATTTGAGTAAAGAACCTGATGCAAAAGCAAGGTGCAAGTCAAGGCTAGAAGCAGATTTAACGTCAGAGACAAATACATGAACTTACATGAAAACAATGGGTTTGCGAAATGTGTCATTTGAAGTAATTGTTAATATTATAAAGTCCTTATGAGTCCATTCCTAATGCCAGCTGATTTCTATGGACCTCTTAATACAGGTAGCTTTTTTAAAATTTTTTTGTTTGTTTGTTTAAGCCCCCAAAAGAGCCGTGATGGATATGGCACTCCACAAAACAAATTCAATATTCTAAACAGATACATTTTATTTTAAAAAAATTCAGATATTATTTCAGATGACTCTGATCATTTGTGTGCCATACTTTTCAGGCACAAAAATAAAATAACTTCTTCCTGTAACATTTATTTGGAGACAAACTTAAAGACTTTCTCATTTTAGCTGAGCTGCTGTAAAACATCATATAGCCAGTCCCTGCCAGCAGCATATAAACTGCAAGACAGCAGCATGCCTTGTCATTAGTAAATGCAATAGCTTATTGTTCTCGATGCATTTACAGTTTTGCACAAAAGCAGGGAAAAAAAAACCTGCAACAAAAACAAAAACCCACACAGACTAGAGACAATGCCGCCCTGTGCACACAAGTAACTTAAGGCCCTTTCAGCGAGGCAATAAAGCTAAAGCAGAACTGTGAGTAGCATGCTAGAGTCAAAAGGAAGTGTCCCACTGACATCAATGAGCTTTGGAGAAGGTTTGGAGTCAGTAAGACAGGCAGAACACGTTCAGCAACCTAAATGACTGCACATCCTTTGGACACAATTGTTAACCAATACTAAGGGTATCAAAAGATTTTCATTTTCAAGAAATTGATGAGCAAAGTGTTTTTTGTTGTAGTTTTTTTGTTTCTTTGTTTGGCTTTTGTTTACAAACAGCACAACTGAGAACCACAAGAGTAGGTCTTGCACCTGTAAGCACTGGAGAGCAAACTGATGGCATCTGGGGGCAGTGAGGGCTCATTCTGAGGATGTACCATGACAGCACTGCAGCTCCTGCTCTAAGAATCTCAAACTCTGTAATAATGGCACAGGTTGAGTATAAACTCATCCTGCCACTCGAAGTACTTTTAGGAAAGCTGAAAGGCTAAACTTGTATCAGCAGGCTTCCTACCAGATCAGATATTGCCTGTTCTTGAGCAGCCAACACAAAAACATACCACCAACACCGCTGGTATCACATCTCCTGATCACAACCTGGTGCCAGGGCCTGCTCCGGATCCCATTTGTGCTGCTGGCTGATGCTGGACTGCACATGCCCATGGAAGCAGGCCCCATCGAGAAGTCTTCCCAGCAAATATTGCGAACTGGCTGCACTCCAAGGAGCATTACAGCTTCTCCTGCTGTCTGCACGTCCAGTTATTCCTTTCATATCCACCCTCAGCTGTAAGCAAATCAACATGCCAATCCCTTGGGACACATGGCTTAGCTTATACTTAAGACTTGCCATTCGGGTTTGTGCTTTGGACATTGATTTCTATTGTCTCAGCTATCACTCAACAAAAGGGCATTTAATTGCTGTCTCATTTAGTCCAGGGGGAGGGGGCGAACAACTTTTACCAGCCCTCTGATTGATGGCAGCCATTAGCACCTTCCAGCACAAAGCGGACTTATTAGAGGCCCCATTTACATGTGAAGTTCATTGCCACACAAGTGAAGCAGAGCTGCAGCTACGCTGGCTTTAACAACTTGAGAGACAAAATCTTCGCATGAAATGAGTCTGCAAAAACGCTTATGCTAGCCGTCGATTTAAAGGGAAAACTTGGAAGATTAATGAAGTTTGAGGAAAGCTTCTGGAGAGAAAGGAAAAAAAAAAAAGAGAGAAAATTTAGGAAAAAAGCTCACAGTTTTTGTTTCTCGCTTTAAGCACTACCATGTAGTTGCTTAAAGGGTTGTAAACCAGCAACCAACCTGATTTATATTTATTTACACAAGATAACTCAAGGAAGCACTTCACATCCCCCATGCATCAAAGTTTATAATTGCATACCATGAAAGGCAATGCTGAAGAATTCCATAAACTATTTTGCCCCCTTATGTAAGCATTTTCTATTTTCTTTGTGATGGAGGAATGAACAAAATTAATATCCACATTTAATATCCTACATGTTCTGTAGAGCAATGAGCCACATACTCTGGTGTTCTAACCAAACTGCTGACCGTGTATTTTTAGTACTCGGCTCATTTTGTTAAAAAGCACAAGGATGCTAATCTTCCTTTCAAAGGAACAGACCTCAAGAAACAACTAGATCAGTGAAGTCTTCTTGAAAAGGAAATACTACCTTTAATCAGTGCAGTTTTGAGCAACTTGCAGTAATTTCTGTAAAAGTCTAATGTAGACTTTGAAAGCTTTAACAACGCAAGTTATCAAAACGTTTAATCAACGCAAAATCCAAGACCAAGCCCATTTTGAACATCAGACTTCCCAGGCCGACGTACAAACACCATGTATTATCAGACACACCTCGGTGCATTTTTTGAAGAATTTACCGTCCGAGAGAGGCGGATCACTGAAGGCTGACTGTGCAGGGAGACGACGCACAGCCAAACACGCGAGCACTTGTGGTGTCTCAGTTGTGGGAGCGCTAATCCCAGCCTGGCACGGAGGCTTTCTGCAACCATGCTAGCTATACCCGCAAAAAAGCGCTTCTGGCTAGTCTCAGAAGATATCCTGTGTTATTCATGTAATTGATTTAAAATTCCATAGCAAAATTACAAAAACTACTGTGCTATTACTCCCTTTCAGCGAGTCCACCCTTATGTTCGCATCCTCCGCAGGACATTCCTTCGTGATACTCATCTTCCCCCGTGCACATTTCTAAATAAGCTTAAATATAGTAGCTGTTTTCGTGCTTTTTTCTGCATTTTGAAAAATCATGGTCTTAGGTATCTAAATGAATGTGCGTAGGAGGGAATGTACTTTTTTGTTTTAAAACAGCTGTCTTCATTGTTATTCATTCTGCAGCTCACATGCATGTAAAACTATATTTTGATCCCTCCCCTTCCCAGTAGTTTTCAAGGGGAAGTAAAAACTTTATACACAGAAGCTAAGTGTAAAAAACAGCAACAAAGAAAAACCTCCCAAACTGGCATGCAGCCAGTTACTAGCTAAATGCTATTATACACTTGGTTTTCTTAACTTGGTTCTTTGTAAATTTTATTTTCCTCTCCCATTGTTTCATTTCTCTTCAGTGTCCTACAGGAGACACGCGTTTCTCTTTCTGGAAAGGCTAAGTACTATCTTCCAAAAAGCACAGTCTATGGATAATTATTGCCAGTAGCAAAAGGCTGAGATTTAAGCTGCAGAGGTAATTCCAGAAAAATTCTTCGCATTTCCCTCCAAACTCACACCAGACTGGAACGAGCACTCCAGACAGTGGCACTTCCAGGAACATCGCCAGCACCAAGCAAGATGTCTAAATTGTTTTAAACTGATTTACAGCTAAAGAACAGACCAAGAGCCATGGTTGAGCAACCCCTCTGTCAATCTTAACTTCAGGTCTCTTTGGATGCTCAATTTAAAGAAAATTCTTAGCTGGAGGAAGGGGTTTTACAAGCCAATTTCTGAGAATCCTGTCAGGACAACACGTGCTAATCAAGGTGAACAGGTCCTGGAAAAGATCTGGATCGAATCTCTCTGATTGTCCTCAGAGATGCAGTCAGACCTGAACACCTTCGACATTCAGTTCAATCACACATCTGCTCAGCATCCCAGTGGGAGTCTCAGAACCTAAGTGCAAAATTAGGGCAAGCACTAGCACGGCAGTCAGCTGGAGCATCTTGCTGGCAGAGGCACAAACCTGCTCTCCTAATAGGCATACCAGCTATAAATAGGTTTATGAATACAGAACCTCTGCCAAGCTGCTCTTTCTTTCCTTTTTTTTTTTTCTTTGCTAATTTTAATGCCTCTTGCAAGATTGGCTCCTAGAAGTTTCATCTCCATTAGAAGTAATAAACATTTATTATATGCTCCAGCAACATTTGAAAGTTTTGATGAATAGCAAGAAATTTATCGAGAAAACAGAATGATAATATTCCATTTTAAAATACAAATAGATCAAAAAAAAAGAAAGAAAGAAAGGAAGAAAGGAAGAAAGGAAGAAAGGAAGAAAGGAAGAAAGGAAGAAAGGAAGAAAGGAAGAAAGGAAGAAAGGAAGAAAGAAGAAAGGAAGAAAGGAAGAAAGGAAGAAAGGAAGAAAGGAAGAAAGGAAGAAAGGAAGAAAGGAAGAAAGGAAGAAAGGAAGAAAGGAAGAAAGGAAGAAAGCTTACCTGAAAACAAAAATATCACATGAGAATACTGTATGCACACCACGGCTTGGGAGAGAAGAGCTGACTTCTGCTGGAACTTCAGGAGGAGATGAGGTGGTGTCAGGGTTTAATCTTGTTCAGCTGCGCTCCAGAGGGCACCAGGTAAGCCGCAAAGTTGTGCCCTGGGCTGTCCCCCTCTGTCTGCTCACCTGGAACAACAGAACATGTCGTCAGCAACCTCAGCACTGTAGTGAGGCAATGTTTCAGCTTCAAGACACAGTGATGGGTGTTCATGTTGGCTGCTAGATATTGAGTACGGCCTTATGAAAGGGGAAACCCATTAAAGCTGCTGTTGTCAACAAGCATGGTTCTTTGCCTTTCTCAAGTGCAGGTGCCCTCTCAACTTAAGACATCTTGGGGCAATGCAAAGCCCTAGGAAGCTATTTACAAAGCATCCTTACTCTGCCTTCGAAGGGTCACTGCAGAAGATAATGACAGGCCCATAAGAAACTTACTCAAGCCTCATCTGTGGCAAGAACACTTCATGATAAGAATTTGACTATGAGCTGCCAATGCTTGGCTGACCAAATAAACCAGTGCTACTTTCAAAATAGAGACATTAACCAAAGACTTAAATTACATTGTACTTTCATCTGCTCTCATTCTCTTGCAGCCCCCTTCTTCCCTTTTCCCTTCCAGCCCTCAGATAGTTCACCACCCATTTTTAAGGATGGATGCCTAAATGAAGCCCTTTATTAAAGCCCAATTTTCAAAAGCAATGTCACCTTGCAGTTTCCCTTCACTTCAGAAATTAACTTCTAGGAGCATATTCTTGAAAAGACTACACCTGTACTTATTTCAACTTTCTGGGGAATAATTGAGTATGGAAAGTAAGATTTAGCCTGATGAAATTTTTATTTCCATCTAAAAATAAAACGGAATGGATAGTAAAGAATTTTTTTCCCCAGCCTTCCTCCTTTATTTTCTTCTGAAAGGTGATGACAAAAGAGACGTATTACAATCCAATTTTTTCTCTATCAGAAATTTCAAGAAACTCACTATCATCTACTTAAGTTTTGAGCTATCTAGAGCAGACTGTTAAATACTTTATATGTTCTGAGCAACCTGACCTCCTTGGCCCTGCTCTGAGCAGGGTGTTGGACTAGATGACCTCCAGTGTTCCTTTCCTACCTAAGTTATCCTGTGATTTTTTCCAAAGGGAACAAAGACCAGTTTGTACCTCTCAGAAATTCAAGAAAACCTTTTTTTTTTTTTTTTATATTTACTGCAGTTTTTTTTTTTTTTACTATATGCATCTTCTCTGACATGGGAGTCTTTCAATAGTCCAACTCTATGAGAATTTTACATGTGAAAACTCTTAAGAAAGTATTTTTTGAATCTTAAATTAGCAGAAGTATCTTCTCACGTGCCATAAACTCAAATGATTTAACACATTTAGGGAAAATTAGCATAGTAAGAAAACTAAGAACATATTCTGTGTTCTCACTTAGGCAATAATGAGGAAGAGCTTGAGGGGAAAAAGTGGTAGTATTGACTGTAGAAGAAGAACTGCCAAGTTCACAGTAATACGTTTTCTATCTGTGATTCAGAAGTCAGGACGCTGTTTTTAAAATCAGACTGAGCCCCAGTGTGATCTGCAGCTGTCACTGCCGTTTGCAGCAGAGCAGCGGGATCCCTAGCAGGCTGCACACCCCTCTCTCCCTGCCAGCACGGTCCTCCCGTAACGCCTCCTCCCTCTGCCACGGCACGGGGGCACGCACAGCCCACATCTCTCGCACCTCTGGCCGGCTCCACCACGTGCACGAGCCGAACCACTTAACTGGTTGGCAGCTTCCTGAGCAGTTAAAAGATAACTTTTCAAAGAGACCTGCACAAGGCAAACTTGCTCATGATTTTTTTTTTTTCCAAATTCTTTGTTATATGGATGTATTTTGATTAGTAGTAGACTCAAGAAATGTAATGCAAAAAGTTCCACTTCCCCATGTACCTGCTCTCATTAGAGAGGAATAAAGACGTAATTTAATAGAGGAATATCCAGGGGAATAAAGTGCAAAAATTCCAGTCCTAAGACACCATAAAGACAAAACATTCAAATAAAAAACAAACATGCTTTTTCTACCATTATGGTGAAGGAATGCCACGGGATTAGAAAGTTCTCCTCAAGTCCAACAACAAAGCCTAATTTGTACTGCTTTTCAAAGCTTAACACTCCTGTTATCTCTATCCTCCTCTCCAAGAGCTCCAGATACTTTCCTAATCATAGCATCGGGCACGTTGGCCATCCAGTTCTCTCACCGCTACCGCTACTAGGGATCACCAAGGGAAGAAAGGGCTAATTCCCTCAGCACACCACTAGCATGGGACTACCCAGGAAGGGGATACACATCCTTTCTTCATTTTTTCAGGAATCACAGGCACAATACAGCACATTTGCAATTTTATTTTAGTAAAATGATTTCAAATAAATTAACACCATCACCTGAGCCTTAGCCTCAAACAGAATCTGAAGAGAACTGTTGTTAGAAATGAAGGGCTTTTTCTTCAACATCCTCCTCATCGTTCGCTTAGAAGCTCATTACATTAAGTAGGGGTGGTTGAGATGCGAAGTCAAATTTAAGGACTCTTAAATCCCTGCCAGCTGAGAACAGCTGCACAGGACGCACAGCTGGCATGCACGTCTGCTGCAAGGACACGGTTCTGCAGATTACTGGGTTCCCACTAACACGGAGTAAATGACAGCGCATGGGAAAGAAACCAGCTCACAAGCTGGCCCCCAGCAGCAGAGAGGAAGCTTTGTTCACCCCTCTGGGAAGAGGACAGACCAGGCTGCTCACATCCCTCCAGGCTCACCCAGAAGAGTACAACATGATTATTTTTTTACAGCCACTGCCATATTTCAAGTAAATTCAGGCAAATATGCACTGTTGCATCTACAATCCACTCTCACCATCCAGTCTTTTTTTTGTTAATGATATAAAGATGCAACAAAACCTGCCGGTGGTTGCAGCCCGTCTAATGCAAGTCCTGCCTAGTATTCCAGCTGGCTAGATGAAGGTCAGTGACACGGCTAACACCTCTGACATTTTATAATCAATTGCCAGCATTTACAGAGGAGCAAATATCGCTAGCACTGAGAACACTTGGAAAGAAAAAAACTCTTTACAATTAATCTTAAGCTTGCTCTCTCTGATAGCCAAAACACACGACAACGATGCAACCTAGCAAGCCAAATATTAGTGAGATTGGTTTCTGGCATCCAATGCCATATTCTGTTTGTATATAAACAATTGCAGTTTATCCGCCTCTTTAAAATAACTGCAACATGAATCATCGTAAGGACAGCAGCAGAGAAACAGTCAAATCCTCGCAGTTGGAGGAAAACATTGAATTCTCAAAGCAACTGCCTATGAATATCAGACAAGCCAGCCCTGAACACCTACGGGAGAAATCTCGGACTTTGTGTGGCTGCTCTTGGAAGAGACGCTGACCTTTACATAGCCCTTTGGTGCTAGTAAAGTATGACGAAGCTCTTCCTGTACACCGCACATCCATCCTGTGCCTGCTTTCATCTCGAGGACAGGAACAGGGATTGCTGCCCTTTAAACTACTCTTGATTTTTAGCCGGATGTTATATTCCACCATGACAAGTGAGGATGGAGGACGAAGGAGGAGAGATTTTAAAACAATACTTCGTAAACAGTCTGCAAGTCCCCTTTGATTTATAAACTGCCAAAATGTTGGATGGGTTCAGCAGCTGGGAAGCCCTAGATTTGACAGCTCTGCCCTTGCTCAATGGTTCAAAGCAATCATTTTGAATTAATGCAGGGCCTGAGAGAACAAGGGTACCTCCAACTTAAGACCTCCTAAAGACCACTGTTTCAGACAAAATTCTTCCTCCTGAGAGTCCTTCTCATATTGCAGCTCCTAATGCAAACCATCACTCAGCTCTTGCTTTTCACAGGAGCTGGCTGCTTTATGGTATAATGTTTGTGTCAAACACAATTGCTAAAGGCGCTCCAATTTACACTAATAATTGTCATTAGGAGAAGAAAAAAAATGGTTGCACTTTTGTCAGGAAAGAACCGTTTCCCGATGTTTAGCATAGGCTGGATAATGGTCACAGGCAGCATCTTGGCTCAGCAGGCAAGGCTGGTAGGTGGTAAATGAGAACGTTGCGGAGGGGACAGATATTGTTCGAGGGGGGAGAGGGGACAGTGTCTGCTGAAGGAGGCACCCTGACGGCACGAGATTTATGCATCCACCCTCGTGTCAGTCGAGGAGGAGGGAATCATTATGCAGGGCCAGCTGCAGGGGTGTGCGCTGCTGTCTGGAAAAATTAGAAGTCTAGCAATGAAAGATAAAGAAGGGAGAAATGACAGAGTGAATGAAAACCCCACGATAAACCCATTTAGGCTCTCTTCTCCCCAGGATGAAAGATGAAGTGTAATCTCTTTGGCACTTGTCTTGGCTGAGACTCCAACAAATATCCCTAAATATACACACGTGCATGCCCCCGGGATGTACAATGCCAACGTCCACCAAGACGACCAGTAACTGCACAGTAGTAAGCAAGAGTCCTTTTCCTGCATGTTTAGCTAAGTTCTGAGGAAAGATCAGAGCATGCTGAAATGCCTTGGATTCGAAGAAGTTTCATCTGCTGCCGGATGTCTTCTTTGTGTAAATACCTTGGAAAGCAATCCTTTCCATCTGAATACCTCGGGGGAGTGGCAGGGGAAAGGGAGAGGGGAGAGGAGATGACAGGAGCACAAGATGCTGAAAAGCAGCCGAGCTCAGGCTCTGTTGTTTGACTGTTATTTGACTTAGAAGTTTCCAATTTCACGTGGCATTCCTGTGCCTAAGAGAATTTCTGGCCAAATCAGGCAGGTCTGCATAACTTCTTGTCCTATTTAAGGTAGAGTTTCTTTTTCTCCCTCATTAAGATACACATAGAGACAAAATACTCCAACAATTTCTTCATTATGCTCATTAATGAAAACAGCGTCAAGTCAGGCTCTCAAGTCTTACTGGTATTGGCTAGCAAAGGAATAACGAAAGAGGCAGCAAGAAAAACAATGGTCTTTAATATGCTCCCGAAAGCCCCTGGTTAAAATTCCACCCCTCAGCCTACCAGGGGATGTGCCTGGTAATTTTTCCTTCTGCCTGTCCTGACCACTACTAAAGCCTCGGGGCTCAGAAATTCTTTCTGGAATGCTAATGCCTCGCAAGAAGCCAAACAGTATGAAAAGGAGCTGTTTGGAGAACATCTTCCTGGGGGAGAAGAGAGAGAGGATGCACTCAGATACTTTTATTTCAAGTTACACACCCTGACTGGTGGTATTAGCCACATTTTCTACCAGGAACAGAAGAAATAAATTTTGCCTAACATGCCAACATTGTGAATTATGCCACTGTACGTCTTTTAGTATAAGATCCAGAAACAGTTTTATAAGAATGTTTTGTTCATGTACAGGCATGAGAATTAGGGGAAAACACAAAACAATTCTACTGTAACAGTCTTCCTTTCTACTACACATGTACATCCAGAAATGTGGGTATTTATTTGCTTTTCTTTTAAAATACTCAGAAAAAATCCCCCCCCCCCTTTCCTTTTATAAAACAGCTCTTTTGCAACATTCTTCCTAGCTGTACGATCTATCAAACGTTAAAGAGAATTATGCTATCAGGTTTCAGATTAACCACTGACCACGTTTACGACTACCTGGTACATTATACAAGCTACTCACTACTGTACATTGTGGGTCTAACAGCTTAAAACACCAGGAAATATCAGAAAAAAAAATCCACTCCCAAACTGGAGGAATTGAGACATTGATTCATGCTGCAATTGAGGTAGTGAAGTAGAGAATATGGCCCTCTGATGAATTAAAACAAATGGAAATCACAAACATGCATGCTCAAAGAACGTAACTCTGAAGGCCGGTGTTTGATCAATGTTATGTGAAAAAACATGGGAATAAAACATAAGCTTTTACAGTGAGCAACAGAAGTAAAACTGGAAAATTCTTAAACTACAAAACCATATCATTGTCAAAGTGCAAACAATACAGCAAAGATAGATATGTTTCACTTTTTTTTCTAAGGAAAGTAAGGACAGGCAAATGTATAATATTAATATCAATTCAGGAAATACATTCATAGTAAGATATCAAATATATTATGAAAAGAGGGAAAAGGAATGTGGTTATTTATCTGGCTTCAAAACAGCACAGTGTCAAGTTAATTTAAAATTCAATTTCGGTTTAAAGCATTACAAGGAAGAGAGAACCCTATGTATCATAGGCTGTAAATTGAAATCCTACCAAGGCTTTTGTCTGCCAACTAGTTGTGTATCAGCTATAAAGCCAGACTGCGGCTGCTTCTTTTAGGAGATTAGGCTGCAAGGCTCTTGTAAACCACGTTCAGAGAAGTTTGTCATTTACTATTTCCAAAAGCATTTTATTTAAGCCTTCTCATATTCAGTTACTTAACTGAAAACTGGTTTTACAATAACCCTGGGCTAACTTCCACAAGGTAACGTCCAGCACAGAAAAGTGCGCAGGGTCCTACCCTTTGGAAGGCACCACGACCCTCTCTTAAGCATCTGTACAAATGAACCTTTGTAAGCAAGAGCAGTCTGTGAGCAAAAACAGCTTTGGGTGGGGACATGAATTTAAAAACAAAAACCAAAAAACTTATTTTTGTTCCCCCCCCAGAAAACATATATATATATTAAAACATTTCAGTTAAACTCAGCATAAAACCTTGAACAATGATGGTTTGAGGAAAGAGGCAGGCCACTCTTCTAGATTTTCTGGGCTGAGGGATAAATAAATCTGATAGAAATGACATTTAATATGCCCCAAGACTACGTCCTGAATCAAAAAACTACTCAGATTGCTGATCTTGGTACAGACTGTAAAAAACAATGACCCAAGGAGAGTCTCTTGCTTGTCTTCCAGCCCCAGGAGGCCCAGCTGAGGTGCACTGGCCAGCCTGGCCAGCAATGCAAATTCTGCTCTTTGGCCAATGACCCAGCTGGACAGCAGACAAAACCTGGCCTGGAAGGGCACAGAAAAAGCTATGACAAAGATGAAAATAAATGTATATCCCTGACCTCTGCTCCTCCAAAAGGAAGGCAGAGGAAAGCAGCCATTTACAGCAGCTGGGGTTGTTTTTATTTAGTCATACGGGCCTTTAATCTCATTGTACAAACGCTTTGCAACATCTCGAAAGCTAGCTGAGGGAACAGATGAACACCTTGGAAAGCTTTGTTTTTGGCAAAGTGAAATTTAAGGTGTGTGCGAATTGGTCCTCAGGAAAGGGGTAATATTCTCACACATGAAATTTATCTCCGCTGACACATCCACAGCTGGGGAGCAGCAGGAACAGCTTCCTCATGCTGATCTAACTCGCTTCCATTTTGAAACGGAGGGGTGAGGAAAAACATTATTAGAGTTGATAGAAAAGTGTTTTCTTATTTCAGTAATGGCTTTTATCCTATCTTTGCAAACTACATAATTACGTGTATGTTTATGATAATACCCATTACGTATAATTACATTTACATTTTTCCTTAAACAATAATTTCTAAAAATTGTGGAGGCTTAAAAAAGCTAAGGGGTGAGGAATTTGATACAGTGCGAGATGGAAAAGAGTTATTTTTCTCCCTTTTTAAAAGAATACATCTGGGCTTCCTCCTCCTCCCACAGCAGAGCTCAAGACTGTAGGTATGCTCCCCAGTCTGTTACCCACTTATACCCTCACCATTTAAATAGTTTATTCATTCTTGTGCCTTACTATGCAATTTTGGACCTACAGCTTTGAGGTGTTTTTTTAATAAACTTTTCTGCTGGCACTTACCCTGGAAACTACCACCACTGCACCACTGTACCAATATTTATACACGTGGTGTTACAAAAATACACCATTTGCTTTGATGTGCTGCTCTTTCCTTACCTCCCACTCCAGTAGGAAGCACAAAGGATATTGAGCAGTGATAAGAAATCCTACTGACATCATCATTATACAGTGGCATAGTTAAAAGGTTTAAGTCTGAATTACTCATTCAGTATCCCTTGCAGAATGGCCAAAGCAAGCCTCAGTGTTGCTTAAATTTCTGCAGAAACTAGGAAACATTGTTAAAAAAAAAATAAGCAAAACCCCCCAGATTTAAAAAACAGGCAGCGTCTGTTACAAGGAAAACTAGAAGGCAGCACCGGGACGTTGCACACAAGAGGATACAATGCTTGCTTTCTTTCCATGCTAGTCATTATATGGCATGTGACTCTCTATTTGAATGCTATTTTATTAAAACATTTTGGTAGCAAGATGTAGTGCAACACAAATTTGGAGGAACTGAAGCTGAAAATGCCATCTATGCCTAGGTATAACCAAAGGACTAAACCAGCCCAAGAGAGTGATGCTCTTCAAGTGAAGGTGGGAGCCTTCTGCAGAGGAGTTGAGGCTTCGGTTTCTTTTGAACTTGATGAAGGTTGGGAATTGGAGGTTTACGGGGCTCTCTAGAGCTGGTTGATACCATCTGATCACAAGATGAGCCCAAACATCTCACAAAGGTGAGTAGAGAAGATCTGACACAGACACAAAGCACTATGAAAAGCCTTGCCATACAAGAAGAGTTAGGTAACATGGTGAAATGCTGGATCAAACACCAGCCCACAGTTCATAAAAAAGAAAACAATAGCTCATCAGAAGAGTGCAGGCAGACTAAGACTTTGCATTTTCAGTCCTTTCATCTTTAAAAACTAAACAGATTGTTTTGCTTTAAAATAATTTTACATGTTCTTTTTACTTTTGGTTTACACACAAACGATAAAGAAACTTCAAATGTTCCAATATTATGCTAAAAAAGTGTTAAAAGTTTTCTACAAATTGGAAGTACTTCAGAAAGAAAGAAAAAAAAAGATATATATCAAAAAAACCCCACCACCCAAATATATAACCAAGTTCTTTGAAGTCACTTTCTGCTCCTCTCAGACTTTCATTACTAATTGGTGAGTTTCTCATTTCATCTTTTCAGGCACAGATAATTTCTAAATGATTGAGATGTAGGATACAGTACTTTAATACTGATGGTGTACTTAAATGAGGTCAGATTTTAATAACATTCTAGGTACTCGTGCTAGAGAAAGGCTTAGATTTAGGGATATACTTTTACAAAAAAATAAAGGTAGGTTGCTATATCTTGATAATTATAATCACCATTTGTGATCATACTGTTACATAGTGTCATAAAAACCTCAAAAATATATAAATCCGCAGTACAAACATAAAAGGCCTTGCAGGTCCTTTTTTTTCCCCATTCTCAGCATATACACAAAGCTCTCAGTAAACAGATGTGCGAGGGAGGGTAAAAACAGGTAACGTGCAATTAACTGACCCAATTCTAATTTGGCCAGCAAAAAGCTTGGCTATTTGAAAGCTTGTTTATTTATTACTAACAGAGAAGTAACAACAATTTATCCTCACGAAGTTCAGCAAGCAGAATCGCAAAGCCCTGCACCCGGGGAGGAACAACCCCAGGCACCAGGACATGCTGGGGGCCACCCAGCTGGAAAGCAGCTCTGCAGAAAAGGACCTGGGTGGGGGTCCTGGTGGACACCAAGTTTGAACACGGGCCAGCAAAGAGCCTTCGCCACAGAGAAGGCTAACAGCACTCTGGGCTCCGTTAGGCAAAGTATCAGCAGCATGTTGAGGGGGGGATGCTTGCTCCCTGCTCAGCTCTGGTGAGGCCACACCTGCAGTACTGTGTCCAGTTCTGGGGCCCCCCATTACAAGGGAAAAATGGGCATACTGGAGAGAGTCCAATGAAGGGCCAGAAGATGATGAAGGGCCTGTGGCACCCCTCCTGTAAGGAAAGGCTGAGAGAGCTGGGGCTGTTCAGCCTGGAGAAGAGGAGGCTCAGGAGGATCTTATCAATGTGTATAAATGCCTGCAGGAAGGGTATGAAAAAGATGGAGCTGCCCTCTCTTCAGTGGTGCCCAAGGACAGGACTAGGCAATGGGCACAAACTGGAACACAGGAGGCTCCATCTGAACATCAGGAAGCACTTTACGGGTAATGGAGCAACCGCAGGTTGCCCAGAAAGGCTGCAGGGTCTCCCTTCTTGGAGATCTTCAAAACTTGGCTGGACATGGTCCTGGGCAAGCTGCTGGATGTGGCCCTGCTTGAGCAGGGGGGGTTGGACCAGATGTCCTTGCAGAAGGCCTCTCCAGCCTCAGCCATTCTGTGATTTTGTGAATTCAGCATCCACACCAGGACTGCCATTATAATTTCAGGATTAACACTTTTTAATCCATATCTTGATTTTGAAACGCATCGTGTTGAAAAAATAACTTGTGATTACAAATCCATGGGTGCCAATAACTACACGAATGATGCAACCAAATTTTTCCAGTAAAGAAATATTTTTAGAGCTACTTTAGGTTGCAAACAAGATTGCAATGTATCCAGAGGTTAGACTCTACTCATCTCAGCAACTGCCTAGACACGTAATCTTTTAGAAGTATAGCAGTTTCAGCCTTGCACTGATTCTCCTACAGAAATGCAATCAATTAGCATTCAAGTTTGAATTGTACCAGAAACACTCCTTCAATAGTTACAAGTGCTGTGATCATTTCCAGGAGCTCTTTTTAAGCAGCTAACTACATGAAAAATTTAAACAGGCAAGAATGCTTTATTCCCACGCCATTCCCGAGTTCACTGCAGCTCCTGTTTCTGTGCACTTTCCTCTGCCACTTGGGCCCTGTCCAGGTCACCCTCCCTGGGAGGTATCCCTGACCCGCATTCAAAGGAGGACTTCGTGGTAGGTTTCTGTGGCTTACTGCAGGGAGCTGAGATCACCTGCACCTCTGCTCCCTCCAGGTTAATGACAAAGCCCGTGATGACTGAGGTTTCAATACAAAGTACTGTTTGTTCAGAACAGAAACAATGCAAAGAGTTTAAGTCTGAACATAACAAGCAGTTAATGCATCTGCATTGCTCTCAAGGTGTCATGTGCCTTCTGCAGGAAAGCCCTGGAAGGGTTTCTCTGCCTGCTCAACTGTGAATTGAGACTGCCTGGGAGCTGTCATTAGCTACAGCTCAAAGTCCTAACTCCTTCCACGTCTTAAATGATGGCAGCAAATATCTGCGGTTCCTCTCTAGGAAGAAGTGTCTCCAGAACCTGGTGCTTCACCTCCTCAGCCGGGAGCACAAAGCCCAAGGAAGTCCAGGGAAATGGATGCACGTGCAATCTGCCAACACTTCAGTCACTGACGATGCTGTGACTCCAAAGCATCTGATACTGTCCCTATTGATTTTACCTGTTACCCTGACTGAGGGAGCCCATACCCTACACCTGTAACCTGTTTCTGCAGAACTAAAACAAATTCAGGCATATTTCTGTGTGTTCCCAGCAGAGTCTTCCAAGTATTTTCCATAGATTCAACTGATTGAGAAACTGGTTGACCCACCACTTCAATCTTAACTTTCTTATAAATAAAATGCCAAGGATTATAGAAGATTTTGTTCTTGCCAGAAAACCTCCTGTGTAGCTGGAGCTTTGTGTTGGTGCTGGTTACGATCAGATTCTCACAACTGCACTGCGAAGTCTGAAGAGAAGGTGTCCCCCTCTTGCCAGGCATTAAGCAGTTCACAAATATTGCATGTGCATCAAAGAGAAAGAAGCTGTTGCTTAAGTCAAAGTGTTAGTGCCAGGATACAAGCACATCCTGACTGCACAGTATTAGACTCATTCAAACACAGCTCACCTAATCTTAGTGCTGAAATGTATTAGCTTCAGTTAGAGAGTAAATATTATTGTAATGAAAATTAATAAATATCCTCCAAATAAATATGAATGAGATGTTTTTGTCTCTGCCAGGGAACAATTACAGGGGACTTGCATGCAGACAGAGTGGCCATTCCCTGCTACAGAACACATCACTGTCATTTAACATATGACTTTCTTGTAATGCTGTGTTAGCAGACAAAGTCAAATAATCTCTTTTGCTTTGATGAAAGCATGAGGAAGTTGACTCAGATGAAAGCATGGAGTAATCTGTTTAAACAGCTTGGGTCCAAAGTTGAAAATTAAACAAAATCAATAACAAATACAGGCTTGCTGCTGGAGAATCTGCTTTGAGCACGATGTAAAAAAGGGATGAAATGTGACTACACAGAAATTTCATGCTGTAATATCCTACACGAGAAGTTGGTATAGACCTTCAGCTGCTTTAATTTATACGTGTTTATTTATTTATTTATACCTCTATACAATTCCCACTTTTTGCAAGTGATGATGCACTTAATGAGGCTTTTGGCTAGCCTAGAGGTAATGAAGACCGTCAGTGTAAATTAAGATTTATTAGATGAACAAAGAAAGAAAACAGGTAATGAAAGCCTTCATCTGTTCCTACTATTTAGCTCCAATCTTCGGTGTCACAGTTCTGGCACATACCTATTCAGGTCAGGTTTTTACCTGAGCTGTTGATGTGTGCAGAGGTGGCACAGAAGTGCCCGCATCTTTGCTGTCACAAAGTGATTTTTAAAGAACTGGCCATGCGTATTTTTGGAAGGCACAGCCAACAAGTCCCCTATGCATTTTGAAGTGAAATAAAAAATATGGCAGTTCTATTTAGTCAGTAGGAGTGATAACACTTTCCCACCCCATACACGGAAGATTCAGTGTAAATGCCTATAAAGAAGACAAAGGAAACGTTGACAAAACAGGTTCATATTGCATCGGCGTTCAGACGGCTGTAACATGTCCCTTCTATGCCTCAATAGTCAAAGGGGTGAAAGTAACTGCAAAGAGAGTAAACCCTTGGTGTTTAACCGAAACTTATTCGGGGAAGAAAGAAAAGCCTAAAATAATCATTGCAAGCTTCTGAGAAAAGATATGAAATGTGCATGCACATTTTCTATATGAACAACCTGCAAAAACCTCCTTGGCCTCTTTTTTTTCTGAAGTAAAACCAAAACCAAGAAAGAAAAAACAACCCATCCAAAAAACTTTTCAATTTTGAAAATATTATTCCATAGTTGTCTTAGATAAAAGACCAGCATCAGTTCATACTACCACAGTGAGGGCAAGCAAATGAAGCAGCACATCACCATTTAAAGTGTCTGTGAACGCTGGGTTCACTACATTCCTTTAAAAAAAGCAAAATTGTTGTCATCCTAACAACAAGAAGCACGTAGCACAAATCCCCAACTTCAAAGCCTACTTTCTCCAATCTGAATGAAGACAGCTTTGCAGATTTTTGCTGCTCTTCTCAGCAGTCAGAAAGGCTGCTCCTCCTGTAACTGAACTCTTGTAAAGGCCAAAATTTTCCAGAAGGAAGTGAGAGGATGACAACACACAGGCTGGCCAAAACAAATAGTTTCAGATTCTGATTCATCAAGTAGAAGACTATTAATGGTATATATATCCTTCTGTAGCAAAATAAATAAATATTTCATATTCCTTGTACAGGGTTTGTTTTTCCTCTCCTTTAAAGACAGGCTGAGAGAGCTGGGGCTGTTCAGCCTGAAGAATGCTCTGGGGTGACCTCACTGCAGCTTTTCAGTACTTCAAGGGGGCTTATAGAAAAGATGGAGAGCAACGTTTTGCTCAGGTGAACAATGACAGGACAAGGGGGGGTGGCTTTAAACTAAAAGAGATTTAGATCATATATAAGGAGGAAATTCTTTAGTCAGAGGGTGGCGAGGCACTGGCACAGGTTGCCCAGAGAAGCTGTGGATGCCCCATCCCTGGAGGTGCTCAAGGCCAGGCTGGGCAAAGCCTTGGGCAACCCGATCTAGTGGGTGGCATCCCTGCCTAAGGCAGGGGGCTTGGAACTGGATGATCTTTAAGGTCCCTTCCAACCCAAGCTGTTCTGTGGTTCTGTGATTCCTAAAAATTCAGACAGGGACATGCTGAGCTGCAGTCCTGTGAGCACAGTAACTTGGGGTCTGGCAACCCTAGTTGTCATGAAGCTCAAACCATTTGGCCGCAACATTACAGCCACCTGACCAACGGTTTAAGCAACTTTTAACAATAAGCGAGTCCTTGTGTTTCTTGGGAAGGCTTCAGGCCCATAAAGAAACAATTGCATCATGCCCTAATTACTTCAGCTGACTCTGTGCAGGAATTGGGATCCCTCTGCAAGCATTTGAGAACGTTTTGTAATTTGGAAAATTAAGGTGTTGCATGTTCTTTCCCAGACTTGACAGCAAAATTTTCAGCAGAGCTCATTTAAAGTAGAACCACTAAAAAGAGAGAAGAACAAAAGGTATGCTAAAATTATGGACATTCAGAGCAACAACTTTCAGATGTAATGTTGGACTGCCACGGATGACTTTCAAAAATGGTCAGTATATTCCTGCTGCCCTATTTCCCCCTGGATATCCATCTAAGTTCATTTCTGTAAAAAGAAGATTTGTTATTTTCTCCCAGTAACTAACACCTCAATTATTCTTGTCTCCTTGTAAAACTGAGCAATCTCTGCAGAGGATGATCTATAAAGTTTCCCAACTTTCCTGGGAGGAATAGTATTTTATTGTTCAATTTGGTTTCTCAGTAACACGTATCTCAGTCTTCAGCAGTGATGTACAAGGAGCTTTGATCAAACATTTTAATATTGGGGAAAATAAAATTGTGTTTTATAGGCAAAACATACATATAAGGACACAGATACACACTATACAATTATGAGAAAAAGCTGCAGTTTCCCATATTTATATGTATTTCTTTAGAAGACACATTTTTCCTTTGTTTATGCACATGTGCATTATAGATACGCTAGCAGCAGCGATGGTAACTCTACAGGGTTGTATGTCTTTTTCACTGTATACATATTCCTGGAATTCAATTAGTTACAAGGACAGGCAAACATCTAAGACACTAGCACATAGCTGCTCATCTTTCAGGCCAGGCATATATTGCTGGGTAATTTCCTGCCAAAATGTAATAGTAAGGTCTATATATTAATTCAAAATAAACTGAGCTTGGCCAGCATTTACGATAGTACCCCACCGTAACATAAACTGCAGTTGGTGGCTGTTTGCATTTCCACACCGGGTTGTACCATGAAGCAGCCCAGGAGCAGAGGTGTCCTACGGGCAGCCCTTTTTAGGGGGCCGTAGTTTCCAGCAGAGGGGCAAAGAGGCTGCCTGGGAGGGGTAAATGCTGCACTTTGCCCAGCTGCATCTGCTTGAGTCGGGCAGTCCAAGCCTTACGTAAGTGGCTGGAGTCAGAACTTGAGAGAAAAACAAACAATGGCAAAAAAGCACAGGAGCATGTCTGCAACTGGCTGCTGCTCCGATCCTCGTGTCTCTGCAACAACATGATCCTGCTCCCAGGCCACTATCGTAAGGACTTTTCTGTTCTCTGGCATTCATTGCAAGGTTTTCATTCCACTTCTGTACACAAAGCACTTCCTAGGAAGCATTTGCTTTCTTAACTCCCTAAAAAGATACTGCGTATCTACTTGGCAAGTTGCAAACAACCTTCCCTTCATTTACAGCCCAATTCCACAGCAAGCTCTGAGCGAGTGGACTGTGCTTGTGCCTCAGAGATGCTCCTCATGGGAAAGCAAGTTTATTTAGTCTTGAATTGCAAGGCAGTGCTGTAGCACTGAGGAAAACAAATGACCAACCCGCTCCCTCCTGCAAAGAGGCTTAAAGACCTAAATTCAGTTCCTTGTCATGAGAGAACTTCAGCAGTGGAACTATCCATCTTCATCACCATAAATCAACACAAGGCTTCTTGTTACACTACGGTACAAAAAATAAAGTCACTAGTAATTAACATTTAGGGAGATAGCTGAATATAAGAACTGGCAGATCAAGCACAGCGTTACTTGTTCAACCGATGCCTTGAATTCAGTATTCCTGTGGTTAGAAGCAATTTGACTCATCTCAACCTCTACCTTAGTTAAATTTCTCTTTTGGCTTCCCTGTCATGACTGTGGGGCAGGCAGCAAATGCATTTGTTTCCCCAGGGAGAGTAAAAAGTGCAGCTGCTCTTTGGTGGCATACAAGAGGGAACTCGGGCCATTTTTTTTCGTGCAATCTCAGGTCAGACCCACAGGTCAGTTTGTGTACACAGGATTTTAAGTGGAGGTCAGCAGCTTGTCTGTTGCATGTAATTAAATTTGTTTTACAAGCTTATCTAGGCAGTAAGTAATTAAATATCACTTCTCAGACTGAGATTTTCATAGTCCTGAGTGCCTGACAATAGGGTTTTTCTCAGTCTGCTTTGTTACCAAGCAAAGGTGAAATTTTAGAAGAGCTACTGCTGATAACTCTACAAGAACTGCAAAGGACCAGAGTTCAACTACTGACAGCCTTAATGACAATAATAAAGTATTCCTTAATACAACCTCCCAAACTGTATTTTTTTTTTTTTTTTTAAATCAGCTTAACAGCAACAATCTTAAAACACACACAGAGCATTCTACCTTTATGCTAGTCAAGATAAATCCGTGGGCAGATGTGAACCACAGTTTTAAATTCAAATCCATCTTTCAAGTCAGAAATATATCAAAACTACCTTAGGAATATCTATAGATACTTTCCTAATTTGGAAAATTCATTAATCCAATGAAAGGATCACAGAACCTTAATTACAAATATTATTTTGCATTATTCCTATCGTTTCACAATATACAAAGAAGCATCTTGTATTCCCAGAAATGTACATACTCACTGAATGAGCCAGTATGACACAGACTTTCCAAACGTGGGACAACCCATTTTCAGAATCTGAATTTTGGCATACAGACTACTAAAGTATCTGCCTGTCTTGCACTTGTACAACTGCCACAAACTTCTCTCAAGCCTTGATTACTGTTCCCAAAGTCCCAGATTAATCAGATGGGAGAAAAAGAAGGAAAAAAAATCGGCAGTCTGCACAGTTACACCATTTAAACCTTTGAGTTCCCCTCTTAGAGTTGTCTCTTTAAGGTGCCCTGGAAAGAGCATTTCTTGCATCTTAGTTTAGCAATCAGCTAGAAACAGGATTAGGATGAAATGAAAGGAAATGCTTCCTCCATGGATTTACACCAAAACAATTTGGCCAATGCAAATTTGCAGAAGACAAAGGCAGAGTTTGAGAAAGGCCTCGGGATTTGCTACGGAAAAAAAAAAACAAACATCAACCTAACTGGAGACTAAATAATTACCTCACTCCGCCTCAAAATTTTGAAGTAGATTTGACTACCCAAAGCATGCTCCATGTACTGACAAGAGCCATGGAATTAAAAAAATGTACATGGGCAACAAGGGCAGCAAGATTTGCATCAACAAACCTTTAGACATGAGACTACATGGCCTAGCAGTCAAACCTGCAAAAGAGATGCAGAAGGATATAACCAAGGTCAAACAAACTGTAAGTAGTCCAGAGAAAGTGAATAGCACATGATTTCCACCATACCTCACGATATTAAAAATCACAGGGTACCCAACAGAATCATCTGAAGTCAGATTTGTAGAAGGCTTATTTTAAGAATACAGAAGGGAAAAGAAGTCTTAAATAATCTACGAAAACTCCCCGACAAACTCTTAGGCCAACGTCATCAATATCTCCCTAGCACCTGTCATATTTAATACAGACAGTTTACCTGCTACCGATTACTCAAACTACCCTTTGTTTCCACTGTCGAGCTTAGCAATTGTGATGGGTGGCAGACTGAGAACCTGAAAATTAAATTCACATAATCCCTCAGAGACTGAAGTGACAAATCTGCATGGACACTCTTAAGCTGCAACAAGTGATTCCAATAATGAGTATATGTTTACCATGTAATTACTGTCTTTCTAAATCCCGAAGGAGCATTATGTGAAGAACTACATAAAGTATTAATGCAGTTTAAAAAATGATCTGAATGCACACAGAGTTATGAGGCCCTAAAAAATCCTGCTTACATTTCAAATGTGTATGCCCATTTGAGCTAAACTTATAAAACAGCACACCCAATCATTATGAACTGCTGATTACAAAAAGAAAGTGATCTATGATATTATTTCATTGTGACAATTATAATAATTTCTTATGTGGGGCATGATACCAGTTTTGCAGGCTATGATCTGAATAAGAGACAGCATCAGCCGACCCACTGATGCAGTTCCATCCATCTGCAGTTTCCCACACACGCAGACGTACACACACTCTGGCCTTCAGGTACACTCCGGCTTTGAAGCCATAACGCTGAAGAATGTACAAGCTAACCATCAGCATATGTGATTTATTGATAATTATCAATTATTCACTGTAATAAATAAAAACACCACCAGCAAGTTTTTCTACTTACTATGCCAAACCACATACACAGCTTTTGCAGCTTCGGTATTTATAACCTGCTTTTCTTTGAAGGCTGCCTGAAGTAGTCTGAGTTCTCAGGTAGAACATTTGGAAATTTAAAAGAACCTCATCCTTCTGCCCCTTTTTTGGATTTATAATGATATTTCAGAGATTTCTAAACACACTTGAAAAGAGAGAACAGCTACGGTACCACTTCCTTCCCCACTTGCTGGAGCGAAAAATGCATGGAATGCATTTAAATAATGCAGTTGAACTTACGAGCAAAAATTCCTTCTTCGTTTTGAATTACTTATTTGTAATGAGTTATTTGTTCAACACTGGCCAAAATAAAGTTTACCCATTTACAAAGAGCTAACTGAGTCAGAACTCTTAGAATTCTATCTTAGTGCTGTTAATCTCTTATTGTTAATTCAGTATGTTAAGAGAAAGGAAGCTGATTTTAATTCATTTAACAGAACCCCAAAGACTAGATTGTTCTGTTATGAACAAATGCTTCAAAGATATTCTGCCAGTGCTGTTTCCTCTCCAGCTGGGAATAAAGTTTTCCCCCCTATTAATACAAGTCAATCATTCTCTGCCTCTCAAATTCATCTTTGAAGTTTCCAGTGATCTCAATGTTCGTTTTATGAACGCAGATTTCTTTTTAGGATGTAAGAATTCTTTTTTATTCCATGATATTTTAACTCATATTTGTTGATTAAGTTTAGAAAACATGAATTATACGTTTCATATAACATACTGAAAGTACAGGCACCTATATACAATAAGGTGATGACACCTATATAAAATAGGATGCTCAAAGGATGCCACCGTGGTACTTTTAAGAAGACAACCATGTTCTACAGTCGCAAAGTGCATACTCCTTTGGACATTTCTGTAAGGTACACGGTACTGTGAGGTGATCTGCGATATTTTGATCTGAGGCCTGTAAAAGGTGATGGCTGCAAGCAAGGTTCTCTGACACCAGGAACATGGTGAAGCACAGTGCAACGGCTCCTTCACACAGCAGTGAGTTAACCTCACAGATTAGAGCAGCAAAGGAATTGTTTGCCATAAAGCAAAGCACTGCTGGCCCACTAGTAGTGTTACCTCTGGAATTCAATTCTAACACAAGAAACTGGAAGAGTGCCAATAATTTGGAAGGTTTCTACTAAATCAAAGACAGTAGCAAATGTACTTTTTGATGTAAACAACTGGTTTGATTAACAGTGTAATGGGGCAGAGTGCTTCTCGCCGTGTCTAACCTCATCACAGAGTCTTGATATACTCTCTCCAAATTCTCCTTTGGGAAGATCAAGTTTGCCATATTTCATTCCGATATTAGTCTTCAAGCATAAATAATATATGTAGATGAGCTAAAATGTCTCATTGATTAAAATTCTACACTGTGAGCTTGTCACTTTTCAATGTGCAAATTGCTTCTGTCTGGCCTGCATTCAGAAGTCAGTCATTGAAATATATATACACATGCTTGATTTTAAGTTTCATATCACATTTTCTCTACAATTGATTTGTAAGCAACGGAGTATCTGGTCAACTGACTATCTAACGAGATGACATCATTACACAGTGTTGCTGCCTTCACACAGATGTGAACAATATAGCCAAAATCTTGGGTTAAAAGCAAGCCCCTAGGTTTCCACCACAGTTTGCAGCACTTTAAATATAGCTACAGTCTTCAGAGAGCCCAAGAAACTAAGCAAAATGGAAGACATTGGATATCAAATCTGCACAGTAATAACCTTTTTACATATTTACAAACAATTCTTAAACACCAAAGACATTTAGGTGGTTCTCCATTCTCCTTGGAAAGCAAGCACAAACATCAGCCCTAACAAGAACAACAATTAACTATCTGACCTCAAGTAGTTAAGGTTAGTAAAGCAGAGAGACTGTCTACAAAATGCACAGACACTCAGGGAATCATGATGTGTAGCGCAATGTCACATATCCAAAACATTTGCTTGTAGTCCAATCTTTAAAGACTGAAATGTTCCTCTTCCAAAAGCAGTGGTCAAATTTGCATTCTTCACTGTAAAGAGAAAGGATGCCAGGGAATCCACACATTTGTCCTTTCGTGGAAATGTGTTTTTTAAAACCACCTCAGCAGAAGAAAGAATTTCAAACTGACTTCTCCTACTTGAGAGCAACATGTTCATAAAAGCTCCTCTCGCAGAAGACTGCTTTTAGGTTGCTGCCCAGGTAGCCAGGTTATTTACTAGATTCAGAAGACCTCCAACAAACTGAGTATTTAGCCTAATCCAAATGCTGTAGCCAAAAGTTGGAAGAATGGAAGAAATACAGTCCTGCCTTGACCAGAAGCAAATTTTAATGTACTGCTAATGTGAAGAAGCCTATTAATACTTCACTTGGAGAAACGCGCTAATTCAAACATGATACTGGAAATAACAGTGTTAATGATCAGCAGCAGCAGAAATGGGGAGGAACACGGCATGCAAGCCACTGTCATGCTTTCTGCCAAGAACTGAAGAAAAAGAATGTAAAAACATTCATCCCTCTCCAGAGAATTTTTGTGCAGTTTAATAGTTGTGGGACCAAGTCCTTTCTTCCTTACCCTATTATAAGTTCGGACCAACTGCTGTTATTTTTAACTGGTAAACGTGAGGCAAGGACTGGCAAGGTCTCCATGCATGCCTCCTTTAAAAAAAAAGGACAACAACAACATGGCAACGGCAAAGAACCATGGGAGACAACTCTTCTGTGCAGGAAGGTCATTAAAACAAAATTCCTCTTGAAGTATTATTTTCTGTACCACATTCTCTTTCAAAAATGCATACTTTTGCTTTGTTATCGATACTTCGTGCTGGCAACCTACAGATTTAAAGGAAAACACAGCACCTGCTGAGTGCTTCCTCAAGTGAGAACTGTAACAACACTTATTAGACTTGCTATAAAATTTGTGAATTAGTTATTAGGACAAGCCTATGTAATGTAGGGAGGAGAAGCCACTCAGAACAGAAGGAATCTATTGTATTATATTTATTTAGAGAAAATATGACATACATATAGCCCAAATACACACAGAGAGAAAACTCAACAACAAACAGAAAAAGGGCAGATAAATGTCTGCTGGTAATTTCAGATTACGCATGACACATTCTGGCATGTGCATCATACTGATACGCACAACAGTTTCATGTTTGTCCATTTAGCTGTATGTGATGGGCAGCGGTGCGGAAAGCAAGAGGCATTTCAGAGAGGGAAATTGCATGGAAATAAAGTCATTTCGATTGCCCAGCATTTTCTCAGGCTGAAGGCCATGCACTCTGACAGGGCTCTGAAGAAGGTGGGACTGATCCGTAGCAGTTCACGAGTACTGCATTTGACCCAGGTTATTAAGTTAATGATATAGTAGCTATATTGACATTTTCAATGAATGCATAACCTAGATTTTTCACATTAGTAGAAAACACTAAGAAGCTACCAGAAAAGCAAAACAATACAGAGGTAACTTCACAGTAAACAGACAAATCATGAAGCTAGAAAGGAGTTTTGGCAGGCAATTGTCATCTCCCTAATTTCGACTGCATTGTCAGTCGTCAAGACACAAACCAAAGATACCTGACATGGGTTAGAGGAATTTGCTGGACATGAGGATATGCCTTTGCCAGAGCTCTGGCAAATGGCAGATAAATGAGCAAATCACAACAGAACAGGAAATACAGGAGAACAGGCCATCAGTCATGCTTAGCTAGCTTTACAGAGGATGAAATCTTGAAATCAGGAAGTCTTGAAAACTAGCCATTCATTTGATTTTTATTTGTAAATTCTTCTCTTACATTTTGCACAATTTCTGTTAAACACAACAGTACTCTGGTTCATGAAAGTGATATGCTTACACCTCTTCAAAACACCAAACACAGGCTAGCCTGCAAAATTACCATGGTTTATTCCCAGGGACCAGGTCCTGAAAACAGCAGAGTTGCAGGAGGAAGGCAAAAACCTTAATGAATGACAGCAGTGCACTCAGAGCACCAGTGAAACTAGTCTTTTAACAGAAACACGTACCTCTAGATATCTAGAAGCTTCAAAACCTGTCTGACTTGAGTTTATTTTATGACAGAAGAGCCTTCCCTTCCTCTCATTTCTGTGAATAAGTAGAAAAAGCTTCTCAAAAATGCCTTCAGTAACACAAATATTTTTAGGCCTGCCGTACATGTAGAGAAAGGTTAACATCATTAGAGCCTGATTTTGAACTCCCCGAAACAGGAAACACAGCTACCGAAATAAAAGGAAAGAAAAAACCGCAGATGGGTTCTTTCAAAATGAAAAGAACGGAAGAGCTCTTTCGACAAGTGAGCCTAGAACATGCCCTGTCCCTTCCTAAAAGCAGGAGGGGACCCCTTGGCAGCATGGCTAGCCACATCTACCAGCAAAACCATATGAGTTTGCCTCCTTCAGGTAAGAGGCAACTGCATCTGCTATAGGATGTAATTCCCATTAACCTGCATGCTCTCTGTTAATGCAAATGTGTAGCGTGTATCATTTTGTGAAAGTTCTTGGTGAGATACCATGCAGAGCAGGCTCCTGACCCTAAGATAACACAGCATGGGCATATGAGCCCAAGCAGTTCATATCTGGTGGCAGATGCCACCCCGAACTGTCAAGCCTGCCCTTCTGCCAGAGGCTGCCATCTCTGGAAAAGGATGGCCAGCATATTTCAGTGTAACTTAGCGTACCAGGTTGTGAACAGTGATGAGCAGGAAGTCAACTTGCATTTCCTTCAACCATCCCTCCTTAAGAAACATAGCTGACAGCTGGAGCAGTAACCTCCTAAATCAATTCAGCATGAAATTCCCAAGCGTTTCTGTTGGTGCCCTCAGAAACTAGATGGCTTTAATCACGAGCTGGCTGCATTAGTGTAAGTAGATGGGCAAGGTAGCATGCTTGGTGTTCATTCTTGTTATCTCTTTATACAGCAGTGTCTGCAGGAGACAAAGTATTAATCAGCTTCTGCTATGGTTAGTCCATAAATGCTTCCTGCAGTTTGCAAGGGTCTGGCTCTTTAATCTTTGCTAGAAAAGAAGGATGATTAACAAAACACTCTGCAAATACGCACAGCTCAAGCCTGCTTGTCATTGCCCAGTGAAAGACTAGAAGTCTTCAGAATTTTGCATCTTCTCTATGAAATATCCAGAAAGGTTTTCAGGACTTCAGACTGAGCTGCTGTGCAATGTTTGAAAAATATGCAACCCAAGAGATGTCTGAAGCACTGTCTCTTTCAAATACTTTTCAGCACTGGAAGTTCTGCCCAAACTACCATATCTCCAAATTGATACACTTTCATTTTTCCTTCTCCTGTAGAGATATAGTAGACTTACATTTTTTTTCCCTGGAGTATTTTTTCCAACTTTTGTTGACTTTAATTAACAGAAAAAATGAAGTAAAATCATTTTTTTTAGAAAATTCATTTTACTGCAAGACAGAGGCATTTACAATCGTCACTGACTCATGGAAGCTGTTGCTGTAAGATACAGAATTACTGAGCTGAAGAATAATATTTGCCATAGCCATGGCTTTAATATTTTAGGGTGAGGGATCACCAGTGCTGACAGCGTCTATACTTGGTATGACCAGGAAACTGGAATAGCTTCTCTGACATCCAATCTTTTTTATAGGTTATAGCACAAATGATTTTATGAGCAATGGAATGAATGAAATTTGTTTTTTTTTTTTTTTTTTTAAACATATTTGTCCTCTTGTGGCTGACTGGCTGTTTCAACAGAATTTCGTGAAAGTAAAGAATATCCCCCAAACAAATATTGGAGAGAGAACCCACATCAAAAAGCAGAGGAGAGAGGCAGACAGATTAGCATTGTCTCTCTACAGGATAAGCTTCACTGAGTTTGCATCTTGGTGGGTACCCAAGAACAAATGCTTCGGGCACGGCTCTGCGACAGCCAACCCAGATAATCCGCACCACCAAGCAGGGTGATCTTCTGCCTGCACATGGCCTTCTCCCTTCCCGAGCCCAAACCACACAGGCCCTGCGCCTCCCTTCAGCTGGCCCTCAGGAACAAACTGATTCGACTCACTAATCTAGCAAAAAACTCATTTTCTTTGCCTTGGCGAGCTTTCTGCCGCATGAGACAGCTGAGCCGGCTGGCTGCGCAGACAGACAAGCTCCAGAGGCCACGGAGGGAAGACAGGGCAGGACCACCTCTTCTGGCATCGGGAGTCATTGCGCTTGCCTCAGGCACTCTGTCTGACTTCTGAGTCAGCCCCTCTCTGGCATGGACTTCAGCTTCTCTTGGCGATCAGAGGCAGCCCCCTCATGTGAATCCCCTGATGTGCAGAAAGGTCTGAGCTCCCAGAAAAAAGAAAAAAAAAAAACCACCCTTGATGGGGCACTCACAGGCTCTCCTCTCCTCCTGCCTCCTGTTCTTTAACAGCTTGGTAGGGCCTAACATTTCTAGGTGTTTCAGTCAAAGCTGATGAAGGAGAAGGTGGCGGAGGTAACAGGGAGATGCCCCCAGCCTGCTTTCCTGACCAAAAGGAAAACAAAAACCTAATAAAACATGTATGTGAGCACCTGAGGTACACATAGAACGTCATTTTTAACCCTGACACCCACGTCAGGAAAACCTCAGCGGCTCAGCTGAGGCTGATCATTCTCCTGTCATTTCTCTCCTCTCTTTCTCAGGGTATGTGAACACAGACTGGAAAACTGCGCTGTGCAGCCCAAAATGGATCCCCAAGCTCTCCCTCCCTCTGCCAATGCTAACAAACAAACAGGCAAGCTCAGGGACAGGGTCTCTTCAGACATCCTCCAGAGAAGTTTTCCTTTCAGACAGGCCAGTCTCAGGGCCAACAAATCCCTGGCAAATCCGAAGCAAGTTTTCTGGTGGATTCTGCTGAATAATCTGTCTTGGGACAAAGTGCTTGCCAGGCCTTGCTCTGGGAGTAGCCAGTGGGGGGCCGTCCCCATAAAAGCTGAGATCTGGTGAACAGCTGTAGGGGACCGCAGGATCCAGTGCACTCACAGCTTGCAATTTTTGTTGTTAGCTGAAGCTGGATCCGACCCAAGCAATTTGTCAGTGAACTGTAAACCGCTGTCTCGCCACCTTCGCAGGCATGCATTCTCTCCAAAAGCCATGCTGTTCCTGTGCCTTCCTCCCTGACATCGTACAGTCCACTTTAACTTGCAGAGGCCCAAATAAGCAACAGATTCACCCCCCCACACCCCCCTTGCCTTCCCTCTTCTCCCCACAGCTTCACAGGAGCTGATGTGGGAGCATTGTCTAAAACATGAAACCACAGGATAAGAGCTGTACAGTTAATTTCCAGTTGGCAGTCACACCATGTGATTTTGGTTAACTCTGTCCTTCTGCTGAAATTCCTCCCCTGCACTAAAAGGGTCCCATCAGCCAGCTTCACTGGAAAACCATAGCTTCACAACAGAAACCATAAGACTAAACTTAGTACGTGGTCTTCAAAATGCCCCCAAAACCTCTTCAAAGGGCTTTTGTGAACACAGAAAAGGCCTAGGGAACCATCTTGCACGGTAGTCTAAAGCACTGATCCCTAAAATCTCTTGCTTTTGTGAGTCTGAATTTGACTCAAAAGTAATCTCTTTAATTTCTTTTTCATTTTAATTGTTACACGAATGGAAGCCCGCTGTCACACAGACCTTTACTTTATCCACAATTCATCTAATTTTAAACAGGTATGAAGTTTTAAAACTAATTTAAAAAAAAAAAGCGGATATTGACACATTAAAACTTAATAGCTCTTTGCGAGACACTGCATTTCATAATCAAAACCTCCTTAGAATTTTCATTAAAAAATGAAATCGCTGATCCAACAAACCATAACAGCTGCAAATTGGGTCTGGAAATAAATACTTATGCATAAAAACCTACTTATTAATATTTTGATGAGGCTGAGGTCTGTATTTGAATGAAGAAGAGGCACTCCATGATTGAAAAAAGAAACCACCACCAACAACATGAAATACTATTGACTTTCATGGGGGAACCCTCAAGTGGTTTAGGAAGTTATCATAAACGTGGTTATAAATGGCAGCACTGAATTATCAAAAATAGAGACCTGTTTCAGTTTGGCACCAAGGAGAGAAAAAAAAAAAGAACAAAGTACAGAAAAGACATTGCTACACCCTATAGAAAAAAAAAAGAAAGAAAACAATACACCAATCCTACACTTTTTTATACTGTTGTATCTGATTACTTGACCACAGCAAAACTGTTAATAGGATGCCTGGAGACAGCAAAGCAGGAAAAAATTTCTCAGCATTGTCAGGACTAGCCTTTTTAAACACTAATTATGAAAAGTCAAGCTTGGCTACTTGGTGGGGTTTCTCCTCTCAGGACCACTCTAACCCAGCACACATCCCTCACACCCCTCTGCTGGGGAGCTATGCCGCCATCTTCCTGTCCCGGTGAGACTCAAACTTCAGTAAAATTATCTGCCATAAGGAATCCACAGCAACATGTTTGCTTCCTTTCCCCTATAGGAAACCTGGGGCCATTCTGCTTTACTTTTCCCAATGGAATTAGCAGATTCTGGATCAGGAGCCCTTGCTGGAGAAAGCCCCCTAGAAAACTGGTGGACACAGCCCCAGAGGGAGGGGGTCACCATCGCCCTGGGCTCAGGCTATAGGGTTGCCCAGCACCTCTGCTGCGGACTGGAGCAACCCTGGTCTCCTCCATGGCCTCCATGGGGGAACACTCATCCGGCCTTCCAATTACCACACCTTCTTGTTCATCTATGTTGGAACCAATGCCACTGCCAAAGGAGACCTAGAGCACATCAAGAATCACCAGAGAGCTCTAAGGGCAAAGGTGGGAGTCCAGGTGATATTACCCCCGGTCCTAAAAGCAAAAGCTCAAGTAGGAGCATATACTTCCTGCAAATAACTGGCTTGCTGCATTGCATGGCTAGCACCTTGGCTTTATGACCAGGGGACTTCTTGAGCAATGAAGGCTGTGAGAGGGAGCCAGCTGACAAAATGAGATAACAGAGAGGTTGCTCTTTACATGAAAGAGCAGCTCAAATGCATGGAGTTCATTTATGGGAGAGATGATAGACTAGGTGAGAGCTTGCAGGTTGTTGTCAGAAGAGGACAATAAGGGTGCCCTTGTGGTGGGAGTTTGTTGCAGGCCTCCAGTCATGGTGAATAAGTGATATTCTGTAAATAACTCGAGGAAGTCTCCAGACTGTCCAGACTGTAGACTCTAGTTCTCATAGGATATTTTAGCTTCTCTAAAGGAGGAAGGGAAAGGTAGCAGGATGCATTTATAGCAGATTTCTGGAGGGGGGCAGCAGGGGTGACACTCTTCCTAGCAGCAGTGATTGGTAAGGATCTTGTGGTAAGCCTTAATAAAATGAATTAGAAGCCAGCAATATATATGTATATATAAAAAGTATACATACACATAGTTAAAATCATAACACTGCAGTTCACATACATGTTATACATCTCTCACCTTCAAATACATTCCAGGTCTGTTCCAGAAATGTGGTTTAAATCATATGCACGGGCACACATGCAATGAGCAAGAGACTCTTATGCAGAGTACAGAAAACAAACAATTTCCTTTTAAAATATCTGCCATCTTATCTTCCAATTATTTCTTCCAAAGCCAACAAATCACACTATGTCACAAAGCAAAAAGTAAACATCTGTTCAATCATGTAACTTCTTGGAACACAATTAGCAAACCTATCCCCTCCCCAAGCCCTCAAAAACAGTCATTAGCACAAGCATTGCTTGAAAATTAGAGAAGGTCACAAACAGCAAACAAACTACGTCTTCTAAAACACATTGAGCCCTTACTGCTGGAAAACACAGCTGTCAAGCATTACCTGAAATAATTTTGCTGTGGAGCTCAAGTAGTTTAAATTAGCCAGGCCCTCAAATAGACTTTTACACCCTCTAATCATGACATTGAGTATCAGAGGGTTCTCAGGGTTGGTAATCTACATAATTTCCCACTCATAGTCAAGAAACTCAGACCTTACATGAAGTAGCTCTTGTTATTATTGGCATTTCTTTAGAAGAACACCTTTTTGCCAACAGGCATAAGAAAACCCTCGCTAATGTTTTTATATGTTAAGCCAAATAACATGTTCATTGGACAGCAACTGCCTCTATATTGAGGTCTCTTCACAAACTGGAGTGGCTTGCCTCTGGAGAACAAGGCATGAACCAGATCCAAAACACACAACCATGTGCTGCCTCAGCAGTTACCTGGTGCCAACTAGTGCAGACCCTGCAAAGGGAACCTTGTAAAACAGCTGTGCAAGCAATGCACCCGGAACAGCTGTGCTGTACTGCTGGAAACCGTCCACTGTGCTATCTGCAGGTTCCAGTTTAAGGAGTTCCTAAGAAAAGCAAGCTTGTTTCTGGGAGGCTTAATTTCACTATACTGGTATCCAAGCTTGCACTAGGAAAATTGATGGTATCACTAGTCAATATGGGATGGCAAGATGAGACAGACAAGGCCAATTCCCACTCTGTTTTCTCAACCCAAATTAGGCAGACTTATAATAATAATAATTTCAAATATTGGAATGCCGTGGAGATTATTAAGTCCACATCAGACTGAACTATATTAATAACATTAACTAAAATTCAGGCCAAAAGCAAGTCATTGGATGACAGAAGTTCTCATTTCAAGAAGTTTTTTTTCAAAGGCCAAACCTATGCTGACGGTAACTTCAAAGGCTGTTCGTTAATTTGGCAGAGAATCCAGGTCCAGTGAAAACACCAAAATTCAGCCTTCAGAATTATGTCTCCAAAATTAAGGAATTTATTAGCCTGACCACAGTGAAGGAGATTAAGCAGATTAGAGAATGAAAGTGTTTGGTCAGAAGAATGTACCCAAACTGAATTAATTACGAATTTACCTGGGAGAGAAAGAAAAGACATAGGGAGCTCATTTTCCCATTAAGCTAATTGAGAAAAGAGTATATGTCAATGTGGATCCATTTTTCTCCTGTAAGAGAGACTGTCAGTCAAAGCCAGACCTTCTTGGAAAACAACAATACAAAACAAGAAAAGAACAAGTCTGTAGTTTCACTTGCTCAGTGTTTCTGTTGTTGTTGAGTCTGAAGGCAGGCTCCAAGGAAAATGAAGACTTAAATTAAGTTTTATCCAGAATAGGCAGGCACCTTTGAAAGCAACAGAGGCAAATTACAGCTAGGGCCCACAGGGAAACTCAACTTCTTCCTCACAAAGGGAGCAATGCAGGTTTGTGCAAAGGAAGCAGATTTTATCAGTTCACTTTGGAAGAGACCGTGGTTATCTCTTACATTATGGCACTGAGAGGACCAGCAATTGTGCTTTAGGGTGTTACTCCATGTGATGGATCCTCTGGAGATAAAGGTGGCTGGAAGAGCTTCCAGCCTTTCCTCTTATACTTCCTACACCCTTCACACCCTCTGCTAGAGGTTACCACTCCTTCAGCTCAAGTACTTTTTGAAGCATTTCCCAGGCATGGTTTAAAGCACGCAGACAGATCAACTAACACAAATGAGGCCAAGGATTCACAACATAGTCCTTCTGTGCTTACACCAGGCTGTGTCCTCACCCACCCTCAGCTCTGCTGCCACAGCATCGTTACCAAAGCAGGGTGGGGGGCAACCCAACTCAGAAGAAGGCTGCCAAAAAATGAAGCAAAAAGAGACAGGATCCATTCTGTAAAAAACATTAACAGAGAACAAAGGAAGGATATGTATCCGTATGTGTTTGTTTCACACACAAATACATATAGATGCAAGCCAAAAATTTTGTCCCACTGCTTGAGGTGGTGGTGAACTTCAGTGGGAACAGAGGAGAAACCACAGAAGCTAGAAATTCTCCCTCTGGTTTGGCTGAGGAATGACACAGAAGGTCTAATTCCTCTTCCTACAGTAGCACCACTTAAGTGACCTTCCAGTTGACAATGCTTCGCAAAGCACCTCTTCCTTCAAGTTGACATTCATACAAGCCTGTACCATACTGGAAGAGCATCACAAGATGTGAGAAGACCAACAGATCCTTTCCTACCACTACCCTGACTAAATTATCTGTTGATAACTGCATTTGTTGTATCTTGAAGTTCTCCAGAAAGCATCAGCTGAACATTGTGCGAATTAACTTCCCATAGCACTAGGATCTGTCATCAGGCCTAACCACATGCTTGCTGCGTTCCACCCCCTGAGGTCTAAACTGAGGTGAACTCAGTGATGACCTTCTGTAAAATAGTTTGCTCACGATGCTCTGAGAGAAACCTCTGGCAACCAGCTATGACAAATCCTCTTGGATCCCATGGCCACACAACAGTGCTAAGAGTGCACATTACAACACAGCTCTAGGTTTGAAGCACACACTTCTTTGACTTACCACATTCCTACACAACTGCTTTGTAAGCTCAGCCTAAGAGAAATGATTTGTCATGGTGCAGGTTACAGGGATTAGTCACAACCTGTAACCGGACACCATTTTCCAGCTCCAGCTACACCAGTTGAAGAAGCAACTGCCCTCAGCCCAGTACTTCTCAGGACCCTGTGGAGGTTACCACCCCTTAAAGCTGCCAGCAGAGCCCTTTGGATGGTGCTCCCTAGCCCACTTCTGTCAAAATCAGCCAGGTCTGTGAAGGCCTATTTAAACTGTTTAAGCAATCCCTGCTAATTCTCACCATGGGAACAGCTGACAAGGCTGTGGTGGGAGCAGGAGCTGTGATCTGCCCAACAGCTCTTGATGTCAACACCTGTGGCTCAGGAGGATGAGAGAATGGTAAAAACCAAAGTATGTGTCCTGCTCCATGCTCACAGGAGGCTATCTGACCATGCACCAACGAGTGCTGGTAGCACACTTTGTATTGTATCTTCAAGCAGAAATGGAAGGGAATGACTGCAGAAACTTTGAACTGAAGCACAGGAAAGCTATGAATTGCCTGTGCTTTCAGATGGAGTAACTAAGGCACAGCACCTTCCTCAGGGCTGTGGAAGGATTTATACCTGATATCACTGTTAGACTGGTTAGACCTCAAAAAGGTTATAGAAACCATGCTTTCTAATGTGAAAGGTTGGTGGGGAAGAATAGAGTGGGGAAAAAAAAAAGTTATTAATTGAAAAAGGGGGTAGATCCTGAGCAGTCCTGTATAAATTCAGTCATAAACAACCTCCCCCTCAAAAGTCCCACAAATCCTCCAAAGCTGTTTCCAGGTCAATTCTGTTCCCTCTACAACTATATGCAATTCTTAAAACGATGCACACAGCCCCCTCTAAGAGGAAAAGCTACTGGTGCCACAAAACATGAGTAGTGGATTGGTGAGGAAGCGGTTAAAAATAAAACAAGCATATGTAATGGGAGGGAAAGTGTTCATTGCTCTGAGGTTGGAGAAGGTCATAAGGGATAGTGGCACATAACCAAAGATATGATAAATGGGTTTGGCATTTGCATTAACTTCTCAGTAAAATCCTATGAAGACTTTTGCTGGCTTTTCTTACTGTGTGTGCACAAATCCAACACACACTGCATCGATTCAAACCACAGTGCTTTTAAGTATCTGCTCTTGCCTGTGTCTGAAGCCTCATTCCTTCCTCTTATTTTTGCCTGCAAAAATAAAAATCTTTTACCTTTCTCACAAGTGAAACTCTTCCTGAAATATAATTCTGTCAAGCCACAAATGCTTCCCCACCCTTCTTCTTGGTGAGCAGAAAAGCAGCAAGTGCTGTGAAGTAGCCAAACTGGGAAAAAAGCTGGAGAGGGAGCGCTGCAAATGTTTAGGCTGGCTTCTCATGGCACGTTGCAACCGTCAGTCCACGCGGCGTGCTGAGTAAGTGCAGGCTCCTCCGCTTCCCTGCTCGGTGATTTGATTTTTTTAAATGGATATCTATGATTATAAGCATATAAGGAGGCTGAAAAATAATCTTATCCTGGGCAAATGGAAAACCTAAATAATCAACGTTGGCAAATGAGAGGTTCTGCTAAAAGCAGCTTCTGCAGGTAAGTTGGAGACTGATGCATCTCAGTGCCCTCTTCCTGAGCTCGAAGAGAGTCAGCAATAGTCTCTTGCTCCTTACAACCAAGAACAGCAGAATAAAATTAATAAGTGCAGGCAGTTTAACTGCTCCATGATGAGTTTAACAATGGCGCTAATGAAAAAGGCAAGAACCATGCCAATTATAGACTGCTGCTCTTTGGAAAAGCCATAAGGAACTGCTGAGAAATGTAAGAGGAGGAGCCTGGCAAGGCAGGAGGACTGAAGAGGCTGAGGAGGGGAACAAAAGTAGCAGAGACTTCTCTTTCTCAAGCCTCAGGGGAAATACAGGGGGGACGGATAACAACTCTTAAAAAAAACTCTTAAAGCTGCTCAGGGAGTTAGCAGCAGATGAAATAAATAATAGTATTCCCCTCCTAGCGCTCAGAATAAGAGTGAATGATAAAACTTTTAGACATCTTCTAGCAAGACAAAAGGCAGTGCGAATAGCCAGCATTCAGTCCTCTAACACGGCCCAGGAATGAGGAACAGCCAGAGGTTCCCTGAGCGCCTGCCTCCTGGGAGAGGTGATGGCGTGAGGCCTTGGTCTCGCATTGGGATGAAGATCGCAGGCTTGGCTCCTTCTTCTCTGTTTTGCCTTTTCTTCTCTCTGTGGCGTTGTCAGACTTGCAAGTTGCCAAAAGCTGGGAACATTCAAAATGGAACTTGGAAGCTTGAGAGCAAACAGGGGAAGGCTTAAGTCTCCGCAGCACACGAGTTAAGCAGAATTATATTTTGGGATTTATTTTTTTTAAATAATAAGCTCCAGAAGAGTGAGAGAAAAAAAAAAGAAACTCTTAGTTTGACAGTTGAAGCTCAACAGTTTGGCTATTAATGCAATAGAAAATAACAGTTTTCTGAAGGGAATTGTTTCATAGATCATATGAAAAGAAACTGCAAGGGCCATTTCTGATAAGTAACATTTGGTAGCAAAATATTTATTAAAAAAAAAGGCAAATACCTAATTTTTGTATTCGAGGAGATGAACATCTGGTATGTTTTAGAGAAGATAAACATCCAAATTCTGTCCTTGCTGTTTGAGAGCTGATCTTTTTTTAATAGGCTTTTTTTCAGTCTGCAACAGAGTAAGAAGCTGCTTTTAAGCATGAAATAATGAATTTTGAAGTTCTGAGTAGTAGTAATGTCAGATGTTATATCTATATTTTTGTGAATAATGCACTTATCCAGAGAAAGGATAGGAATTGTGATGTAGCTTTAAAAAAAATAAAAAAAAGAAAGAAAGAAAGAAAAAAGAAAAACATGGCAAGGTTTCCTCCTCATTCTAGGGCTTTTGTGTGTTTTTTGTTGTTGTTGTTGTTGTTTGTTTGTTTTTTTCCTTCAGAGAAGTATTTAACAATGCAAATATATATATATTAAAAACAAAAAAAGCTTATAACCTGAACTGTCACACCTTCTGGAGGCAAAATTGGAATTTTAAGACAGAAGAATTTGTAGACATAGATTGCGTTTCTACATCAACTGCAACTTTTTCTTTCATAATTTATACTGTAGTTGGAAAACGCCAGGAGTTGAATGGTTACACGAGCTTCTTATATGAAGCAGAAATTGGAAGGTGATTCCATATTTCTCTTTAAGTTAAGATGAAGCCAAGAGATCAAATACATTCTAATTAATGGAAATTTTAAAAAGCCTTCTTTTCTATCAGCTTATTGTACAGTGGCTTCCTTCTGTGATCAGCTTTACATTCTTGATTGAACATCTCAGCTTGTTCTTTTCTAATGATCAAAACCCTACTCACAAAGGTCCCTCATGTTCGCACACTAATCTTCAAGGTACCAGTCTTTAGTACCAGTATCAAAGTTGTTAGCACGAGTGGTTCCTACGCGCTGCATGACTGGTGGCTTTTTGAAGACGGCTGAATGAATCTTACTCATTCCCCACGGAGGTTACGTGTGGCAACCCCTCATGGTTACAGGTATGTCAGAATATGTGACGTGCTGTCCCGCACGCCTGCCTGCCGTGCCTTGCTCTTCACGTGCTCGCTCCCTCTTTCTGCACAAGGCTGTCACGGTTCGCTTCCAATCCCTGCTCCATGGCTCCTGCTGGAAAGCATAGGGCCCAAACGAAGAGTGTAATGCAACTAGTAGTGTTAGCAGCTGCTTCCTACCATGTGCTTGCCAGCAGATATAGGCAAGAAAGCCAAGAGTAAGTGTGTATATAGGCACATATGTTACCGCTCTCTCCTTCCCATTGTTCTCCCCAGCCAGCTAGGTCAGAAGTCAGCAGCAGGGGTGCCAGCAGGGTGTGAATGGCGTACAGTGAGATCAGGGGCTTGGGGCCAAAGGATCTGCGAGAGGCAGCAGCTCCTGGCTCCCACAGGGTTTGAAGTGCCTCGCCTGGAGACAAGGCACGATGGCCTCCAACAACATGTTGTCTCTTCAGGGGGCAGGGTTTCTCAATTCCCAGGACAACGGGCACAGCCTTTATGGGTCAGCCTCTCATTTGAGCGAGCAAAATATAATCTGGCATAGTCCCCTTAAGAGACTGCCAACCTGCAGCTGCTAATTTATGAATTACTAATTCATAAATGTGGGTATCTGGGGAGGTCTCTTAGTCAGAAATGCAGCACAGACTTTCTCTTTCTGAAAAGCAGAAGCAATACGGCATGGAGGTGGTGGGCTTAAATGATACACCCCCCTACTCTGCTGCCAGCACTGGTGTGCACAGTTTTAAAATCTTTTTCTCTAGAATGAAGATTCAGAGATGCTGTTCAGCTGCCTGCCGTGCTCACCGTAGGACTACTGCAGCACTTGGTGAACTTTAATCCTACCCCAACCTCTTCACCTTCATCAAATGAACATCAAAGTCTCCCCTGAAGTGTTTGGGAGGGAAAGTTAACATCTACTGTATATTAAATGTGAACTGGATACACCTCAGTTCACCTTTGCTTTCACATACAAGTCAGAAGGTTGAATCATACCGGGACAGGACTGACCTACTCGGGTTTTGCTCAGGCTATTGAGGTTGCTTAGTTATTCCTTTTAAGCCAGACTTTTAAGAGTCTGGCACATACAGATGCAGAAGAGCCTTCGTTTTTCTAAAAATCTCATTATTAATCTACCCGCACCTTGAACACACGGCCCTCCCTAATGTACAAATATTTGACCTTTCTTTACTAGATGCGTGTTCTACAGAGAAGATGTTGTGACAGCTCTGCCTTATCTCGTACGGACTTTCCCAAACAGCTCCATTAAACAGTGTGGTGCTGTGAAACTCCAGCACTGCAGGTATGATTAGAGAACAACATATGGTAAAGATACAGTCAAGAGACTTCTTTCAGCTCTTGGTACACAGGGTAGTACCTTGGATTAGATATGCAATAATTCTGAGTTCGGAAAAAAATGGGCATTTTCTGAAGCTTAAACCACTGTACTCAGAATTAACGTGTGCATGTGTGTGGCACTTCTGCACAGCCAGTCCCACTGCCAGCAGCTGAGTCTCGAGGATGGAGGGAAAGACGGGAGAAGGCAGCAAGCTGGATTTTCTGCTCATCTGCCAGACTTCTCCGTACAACTCCATAAGATTGAAAACTTGACTTCTCAAAAATGAGCTTTCTTACAAGTGCATTTTCAAGGTAGAGTACAGCAAATGCTAAATGCTGGCTCTGCAGCAGCAGCTCCTACCATGGCAGATACAGGGATCATAAAACCAAGGAAGGAAAAATAAAAATAAAATGTGATTCCTGACATTCTTGCTTCCTCACATGGCAGCTTAAGAGAGCACATCAGGATACTGAACCACACATTTATATTTTTCATGCTAAAGGCAAATAAATCACATTATACACTGACTCCTTAAACATTTCGGACAGATTATAAGCACAGCTAGATCACTGCTGGCAAAACTCCCCCAACTTTTAACAGTCAGTTTATTTAAAACCTGCACACTAGATCTGAGCCTTCTGTACAGTGAGCTCTACTATGCCAAGTTTCAACCCAAAGTGACTCTTACTACCAGACTATAAACCCCAGAAAATAGGGCTAAGGGTTCATTATGAACCTGGTGACAGACTCCTAATTATAGTGGTGCTATCAAGCATGATAAAGGCTGGTTGGTTTTATTTTAGTCTCATCCAAAGACTTGTTGGATGCTGGATTAGCTCATCTTTTCACTCCCGTTGAATTGCCATATGTTTCTTTTTCTCCTTTATGTAGTATTTGGCAGGAGTTATTTGTCAGCATTTACAAAAAGAAAACATGTCTGTAGAAACTTCATTTCTAGTTCCTTCCAAGCTAAGTTTCTTGTTTTGCCTGATAAAGCCTCAGAAATCGTATTTCCATGTCTAAAGCAAAAATGGATAAGAAAGTGGTGCTATTAAAAGGTGAAATACGGACATTTACACTGTCCCGACCACGATATTGCAGTATAACATTTCATTTTACTTCAGAGGAACAGATACCTCAGTAAAGAGCTGTCTCTTTCTCCCTCCCTTTCCACATCAATTCTGCCAGATTTCATACCCACCCAAATATCTATAAGTAAATCAGAACAAAATGTAGCATTTTACTAGCAGATTTGTTTATTTATTTATGCATTACTACCATCTACCAACATTGCTGCAAAGATCCAAGTTGCACAAAACAAGTCAAAGGAAGAAAAATAACATTGATGCAAATGCTGTCAAGAAAGTCTCTTCTTTGGCAACTAAAAAACCACTGAATTTCACAGTCTTATCTAACACACCATAGGAGAAAGGAGTTAACTGTTTTTTCTAATCCCAGAAATCAGAGAGCTAGAAAGAACTCAGCAGCACCCGTATGGGAACAGAAATGGAAACCAGTTAGCAGAGTATTTGCTGGACAGAAAAGAGATCCCTGCACTGTTGTCACTTGGCTTCAAACGTATTCCTTGGTTGGCGAAACGTTGAAGCAATGGGAGAACTTTGCATAGGCAGGCCAGAGGAGAGGCAGGTTGTTTCAGCTGCTCTACGAAATAAACACAGGAGACAGGGGAGAGGTGGCACCGCTGACATCAGTAACAGAGCAGAGGAACAAGCGTTTTGCTGTACCATGCAATTTAAACCAGCTATACTCAGACCACCTCATCCCTCTGCCCTTCCTCACCTGCCTCAGCTTCCTCTTACGAGAGCACTTCTGCAATGGCAAGGAAGCTATTTTTACACGGCTACTGTGAATGCCATCCTCTCCCAACTCCCAATGAGTCCTGATATGGACTCATCTCCAGATGGAAAGAAACACGGTTTATTTCAGAGGAGAAAAAGAAGGGACCTTGAAAGGCCCCCAAACGTGACCAAGAAGCAAGACAACAAGTACTAATAGAGCTCTTCTGAAAAAAAAGGAAGGTCACCTGTCACCATTGCTATTCAGCTCTCCTAAGTGGTTTTATTGATGGGTCATTAAAGGATTCCCATCCACCTTCAGCCTGAGAATGGTTTTACAAAGCAGATAATAGAAGGAAAAAAAGCAGAGGAAGCATCTTGCACCATTTATTTTAAACTACACGTGTTTGACAGCCTTTTGAGTTATATTCTCTCTTACTTTTTTTCCCCATAATTTCTTCTGTCTTTGTGGGCTTCTCATGCAACCCAGGGAAGTTGGAGAAATGTTGCCTGTTAATAAATTGTGACTATAAAAATACAAAATTGCCTTAGGTTTAAAGTGTCTTAACCTGATATCATTACGCACTAAGAAGGGAGGAGAGGTATGAGTTTTAATTAAGTTTTCAAATGTTATTTTTAAATTTAAATGCAGTCTTCCTGCAGCCATGCCTCATCTCCAGCCATAAGCGCATGTGTCTGGACTGCTGAACTCCTTCGTAACCTAGTTTGCCCAGAAGTAAGTAATGTAATTGGTTTCATGATTCTCTGATGTTGAACTCTCTGGTGCAGGCTAGCAGCTGCCCTACCACTTGCAGTTGTAGATATGTAGTAGATAAAGAGTAGTGCTGCCTATGCTGAGTCTGCAGACTTTAGAAGCTCTGCAAGACAAGCTATGAGATGCTCCTGTAATTTCCATAGAAGTAGGCTAATAGAAAACTGAAAGGATAGGGCAATTTTGATGGCTAGATCACAGCTACTGTAATTGGTGGATTGGCAGTGTAGCTAAAAGTAGAGACATTTTCTTGGCTGGCAGGCTAATGGGGGTTCAGCTCTTTCCTCTTCTCTGTTCCCCCCCAGGCCAATGAGCCTGGGTCTCCGTAGGGATGGATCAAAATCTCACCAGACCCTGCAGGATTGCACAGGTAGAAGCAGCACTTAATTTCAACTGTGTGTTTACAGGAAAGCAAAGAATAATTAAAGAGCCACATGTTACCCAGCAAAAACCTACAGTGATTTTAGTCACAGAGCAAAATTAATTCAGTTTTGATTGCCTATAGTGTTCTATGATAATAATCCAATGTCTAACACCATAGCCAGGGGAAAAAAAGGGAAAAAATAAAAAAAGGAAAAAAAAAGAAAAAAGAAGCCCTTAAGAAATGCTATTAGAAAATTTGATTTTGGGCTTGTATTTTATACCTTAACATACAAGACAGTTACAGGGAATGCACATCTACTACCTATGGGTATGTCTACCTATATTATGCATGCATATTACGCACACCTTAAAGCTCTCCAAAGCACCCAGGAATTGCTCTCGGGGTCACTATTGCATTCTGCCCCATTTAACTCGTTCAGCCTCCTCCTCTGAATGGCCCAGGCTTGGTCGAGGGCCCTGGGGATGCCAGGCACAATGTCCCCAAGCACCTGCGCACCGCCTTGCTCAGCCTCCCCTGGCACATGGCCTGCGGGCACCTCCTCTTCAGGGCACGTAGCTGTTAGGCATTAAAGACCTGCTAGCTGGTGTTAACTGAAATGTTTTGAGAACTTTGCACTTCAACCTATTTTGGTCAATATTCATAGAAAGAGCACAAGTGTCTCTGACAATGGCTCCCTCCTCTTGCCAAATCCTGCCTCGGAGCTGTTAAAAGAAAAGGTCACCTCAATTTAACAGGAGTAACGAGATATTTTCCCCATGCTCTTTCTTAGAAACAACTGAGCTGCTCTGGCTAAGTGCTGTTTTCTTCTTCTTGAACAACAATAACAGAATATTCAGCAAGAGACAGACACCGAGTTAAAGAAATCTCAGTGCAAGCTGTTAAAATTTGGCAAACTTGTAAGCAGCTGAAAATAGAGTCTTATAATGGGAAGTGTCAAACAACCTTGATAATAGACAGCATTACCAGCTTGCTCTATAATTCTAAATTATGTTTTATTACAGCGTTAAATATGCCTGAGCTCCATTTACCAGTTCCACCATTGCCAGCCCAAGAGCAGCTGCTGGCCGATGGCAAATTAACAAGTTGTAGTTTTCCTGGTGTAGACAAGAGCAGAGTTGTTTCTGGCTTTCAGCAGTCAGAGCAGGTTCATCTCAGCGGTTTTTATAGCGCTGAGCCTGTTGGCATATGGCCATTAACACATTTCTCAGGTGGCTCCCTGCGGTAATGAGGTGGCTCAAACATACGAGAAGTAAGCTAAAGCTAGATTTTTCCAGAAGCTGGTGTAGATGTAGCTAGCAGGTGATCTTTAAGACAGTACCACAAAATATAGGCATTCCAGCTCTTTTGCTATTTTACCACAGCCTTGGAAAAAAATAATAATATTCAAGTTGCCACTCAGGAAGCCCAAGGCCTTTACTGTACAACAAGTTAGGGTTTACAAGGCTAAGTCCAGAAAAGGGTACAGGGTTGGGCTCAGGGCCTTTCTTCTGCTACAAGGGAAACCATACACATTATGGAGACAAATCTTGAAGATCATCAATCTTTTTTTCCAATGAAAGATAAGCCATATAATTTCATAGCCTACAAGACTGGCACTTTGTAAGAATTGAGGAGTTTCAGCCAGTCTCCGAAAAACTCTTCAGATAAATCATGATAAGAGGCGAAGCAAACTTGCATGGTATCAAACACTACCCAGGACCAGTCAGTCTTTAAGACAGCCTGCCAGTTCTAGGATAGTCCTAAATACTTCAAAGCTATTAAAAGTGCAGTTCACGTTGTTCCTATGGAAAAATGTTACTGAGTTCAGCTCTGGAGCCCCCAGAACAAGAAGGACATGGAAGCATTAGAACAAGTCCAGAGGAGGGGCACAAAGGGCTGGAGCACCTCTCCTGTGAAGACAGGCTGAGGGAGTTGGGGTTGTTCACCCTGGAGAAGAGAAGGCTCTGGGGAGACCTTACAGTGGCCTTCCAGTGCCTAAAGGGGCCTGCAGGAAAGCTGGGGGGACTCTTTGTCAGGGAGTGTAGTGATAGGACAAGGGGAAATCGTTTTAAACGAAAAGAGGAAGATTTAGATCAGATATAAGGAGGAAATTCTTTAGTCAGAGGGTGGTGAGGCATTGGAACAGGTTGCCCAGAGAAGCTGTGGATGCCCCATCCCTGGAAGTGTTCAAGGCCAGGCTGGATAGGGCCTTGGGCAACCTGGTCTGGTGGAAGGTGTCCCTGCCCATGACGAGGGATTGGAATTAGATGATCTTTAAGGTCCTTTCCAACCCAAACCATTTTATGATTCTATAACTCTATGATTTAAAAAAAAAAAAAAAAAGGTGGTGGGGTGGACACAGCCCACTGCTCAGGCTCCACACCCTGGGGAAGCCAGATTTTGGCTGTCACAACTCTGGAAGCAAATAACCACCTCAGGTCTGCCAGAGACCAGCTGTCCAGACCCAGCGGCGCACAGGATAATGCTTCACGTGAGGATGGATCAGGAGAGCATAAAAGATGAGTAGCTGCCTGTCAGCAGCTATGCGTTGGGCACCCACTGGTTTCTCTCTTGGAGGAGTCACTGCAGGTTGCTGAGGCAGCTGCTGGCACAGCATCCTGGTGACACAAATAGGGGCAGTAAAAGAAGTACAAGAAATCGATTTCCTGACACTTTGAACAAAATGCAGAAGGGGAATAAGAAGCCTGGAGCAAATCCCTGGGTACCAGGACAGTAGGCTCAGCAGGGCAGGAGCAGTCTGTGTTGCCTGCATGTTGCCAAAACAAAGAAAATCCTCTTGTGCAACACACCTCAGTATGTCAGCAGTGATCCCAAAGGGCTCTGTTAGAAATCTTTCTTCTCTCAGCTCTGATTAGGCAGTAGAAAAACACCACTTTAAGGAGTCATATAGATGAGTTTTGTCTCTCTGTAATTCTGCCAGAATTTCTCTGCCATATCCCCTTCTCTCGTTACCTCCTCAGCCACCTCCACGTTTCATTCTCCCCTCTGCAAACTAAGCCATTGGGGACCAAGACCATGGTGTGGTCGAGATTTGTGGCTGGTGGGCAGCAGATCCAGAGCTCCTGTACACCTGAAGTGGTGATAGCACTTGCCTCTGTCACACTGTTATGAGGATAAATTTTTGAATGCTCAAAGCTCTCATATATAATAATAAAGTATCTGAAGATAGAATCTCCAAGCAGCGTATCACAGCAATGCTGAACTGCTGTAAGACCAGAGAACACACCGAAGTAAAAAGCCCTGCTCAGCCTTTTGCCCTGGAGACCTCAGGAGGAGCACGGCAGGATGACAGGCAGCTGGGGGAGAAATCCTCACAAGCACACGCTGCCTGGAAGCTGGAGAGCTTGTGTTTCTGCGTGCTGGCACACAGGGCCAGGGGCCAGTGTCTAACTGCTGGTAGTGTCGGCTCCTTTTTTTGCCTCTACGTGCACCACCTGAAATGCAAAACAGGCACTGGACGTTTTTCAGAGAGATTAAATAATCTTTTGATCTTGAGAACAGAGGGCAGCAGCTTCAGAGGCTGCATGCTCGTCCTCTTCTGATGATCGAGTCCCTTTGAGGTATCTCAGAGAGGACATGCTCGGAACACCTCGAGTCTCAGGCTATTTGGCTAATCCGGACTCCTGAAGTCTAGCCTATATCCAGGGAGAATATGAATTTTTCTTCATTATCTGTTACAGCCCCTCAGCTTTGATCCACATTTCCCCCACCTCAGGAGCAAAACTCCATTTCTCTAATCCTTTCTGTACTGCTTCCAAAAGGCAGGACGTGTGCTCCTCCACTAACCAATTCAATGTAGCACTAGTGCAAAGGAGCAGCTGAACATCTTTCCTGCTTTAGAGACATTTGCTGCGGGACTCCCGTTGACAGTGCATGAAGAGAAAAGCATCAGGCCATCTAGAACAGGTGAGATTTCAATTCAGGGCCAGCCAGAGCCAAGCTGAGAAGCTGCTGAACTCTCAAATGATCTGATCTGGAAGAGTGAGTAGAAAGGGAGAAACAAATTGCTTTCTAGTAGGAGGTAATGGGGACAAAGAAACAGACGCAACTTGGCCTAAAAAACAAGCCTCTCCTTCCCGCAAGAAGGAAGTGGTGGAAAATTAACTAACAGTTGTGCTGCTCGTTTTTTACAAGTTGTACCTCCAAAGTAATAGGACTCACTGGACTATTTCTTCTCAGGAACAGAGAGGTAACAGGCTCGAATTCTTTTTTTTTTTTTTTTTTTTTTTTGAGTCTAAGTAAAGCTGTTCCATTTACAATGGCCGATGGCTGACGGTTGCTGTTTACTTCTTCTGCATTTCTCACCTCTACCCTTCAGAAAACCATTGTATTACAAAAATAACATTATGAGGCATGGTAGCAAAAAAACTGTAGTCTTTCTAAAGGCTCTATCAGGTATCAAGTGCTGTGATCGAAGGAATAGTTATATATTAAGTCTTTTTAGGCAGCCAACCTAGCTTATTAAATTCCAGCCTCTAGTCACCTACACTGCCATACACTTCCACCTCAGCTGCACAAGTCCTTATGCCCCATGTTGTCACCTGGCATCTGAGGCAACATGGATTTAAAAAAAAAATCAAAAAGTTTTAGATATTTTAAAGAAAAATAGTTTAACAACTCATTTCAGTTTTTTGTGGCCAAGCAAGCACTCAGAGCAACAGAAGCAGAAGGCATCCTCCTTAGGATGAGCAGGAGAAAGGCACTTTGGGGAAAATTACTCTAGAGTTATACCTCAAGACCACAAAAAGATGTGAAGTTTGGAACATGATTGGGACTTAGTACACCTGCGTCCCAGTTCTGCCTATTTTCCTGTAGTACTGATACGTACACGGCCAGAGCAGTCATTTAAAAAAATATCTTGCAGTGGTTCAGTACAAAAGTATTCCTGGTAACTATTTCAGCCAAAGTTAAAAATAGAATATAACCATTAGTCACATGAGCACTGTCCAAAAAAGCTGAGCAACTCATTGTGGGAAGTTTTCCTGAGAAGAAAAGAAAGTGGTAATAACATCCAACAGCCCCTGGAGCTAAGGCTGCTGAGACTGTATTTCTTACTTAATTTTCTCTCCTATGGTATATGTAAAATATGTATTGATATATGTATGAATACCTCAGTCGTCTCTCAATATTGATAAGAATTTCTGCTTTGCATGCAAGGAGGAGAAATAACTGCTGTTTTTCAGCTCTCCCACTAACGAAGCATACTGCAAATTGAGATGTTCATCAAGGATTTCTTTAAAAGCGTGTATGCTTTTGTGATTTCTGTTTGAAATGTAGGAGGATATGGGGTCTGAGTGGGACAGATAGGGCCAACTCCGACTATAGCTCTGTTAAAGAAGCTGGAGAGACTGAACACGAAATACAGTGCTGTAACAGAGCCCTGACAGAGCACACCAGGAAACTCAGGCAGTTTCGCTGGCTGAGAATAGAAACAAGCAGAGGCAGCAACTGCAGCATCTGCTCTGTCCCCTCCATGCCGGGGAGGGCACAGCCACCTCCCAGCTTGCTCCCTCCCTCCCCACCCCGCAGACTTCCCAGCCTGCAATCTCCCTTCCCCGCCGCTCTGGCGCGGGCTCCTCTTCCTTCTTCATTCCTTTGCCTCTGCTCCAAGCTGCCGAGCATGCAAACAAACCGGGAATTGCTGAGCATGTCTGCAGCAGGGAACAGGGGACAGGGAGATCCTGCGCTGTGTGAATAGAACCACCTTTCTGATATAGTTGGAAAAATCATTAAATGTTTATATATGTATTTATATATGGATTAAATGTTTATATATGTATTTATATATGGGTACCCTTGTTTCTTCAGCTAACTGCCTACTCCGTTTCACCCCTTTGCAGCAAACACATCCTTAAATGAAATAAACAGCCACTAGCAAGGCAAAAATATTAAGACTCAACCAGAATAGGAAGCAGAACAGCAAAGTTAATATGCAAGAGCAAAATATCACAGAGCCAACTGAAATAGCACCACTATTCAGCTTCCCTAATGGCTGGCTGAAATCTGTACCAAGATAAAAGGAATCCAGCAAGACTAAGTGATGCTAAGAGCAGAAGGGAAGAGCTTCAAAGAACTCGCTTCATAAATATCCCTCAATATTGTAGCATATTACCCTCAAATTAAGTTAAATCAAACCACATCTGTGAGATTAGACGATGGTTGAATTGCAGGTACCAATAGCAGCAAAATGTGCTACCCTGACTATGACAAGATCATTGTTGAGTGCTCATCAGTCACCTTTCAGAAGAATGCAGAAGCAAATGTTCCCAAAAGCTCCCATTAGCGCAGCCTGGGCTACTGGGTACACCTGGCTTAGGCTTCCCACCACCAGCCGTCTGCTGGGAAGCTGGAGGATTTCAAGTGCACTGAGATGTCAAGTGCACTGAGATGTCTGTCACCTCCTCACCCTACATCAACAACATTTTGCCTGAGCTTTGACAGTCGGCAGGTAACCATTTTCTGAGCAAGTTACAGAAGATGTTTAACACCATTTGTTAAAAGTTAAAACGTTTAAAATTTGTCAGACTGAATCACTTGCTCCCAGGGATTTTAGAAGAGTAGGCCAAGGAACCGCTGGGGTTGAAGACTGATTAAATACCATTAGTATTTTGGTAATATTTAGGAACTGTGAATGAGGTCACTGTAGCAATTACAGGCCATTTAACTCAACATCGATCCCAAGCAACAGAACCTAAGTGTCAATAGAAAATGAAGACCACGCAGAGCTAAGGCACAGAATCCTTAGTAAAAACAGTCAATATAGCTTTAGGAAAATCAGACCTACAATCCTACCTAGAAAGTGTCCCCGGCCTGATAAGTTTAGTTAAGTGTCTTTCAGCGAACTAAGCACATGTTAGCCTATTATAGCTAAACAATTTTATTTAAAAAGCAATGTTACACAAGTCAACAAAGCATTTTAAATAGTTCAGCATTCTTGACCACTGGCATTTAATATTGGACATAACAGCTCCCCTAGTCTTTATGGGAATCAGGACCCGAAACAAAAGTCTTCCAGGAGCTTGAAACTTCTATTTAAGAAAGTCAGTGCTGGTGTAAATGTACCGTTCCACCATTTTTCACATGACCTGCAAGAAAGGACAAGTCAAGTTCAAAGGTGTGATGTGGATCACACAGCACAACAGACTCAATTGAGCAGTGGCATTATTACTGTAACCAAACAAGATTATACAAAAGGCAGACCCAAAATTTAGGTCACACTGTTAGAATGCAATTTGGAAGACAGTAATTTAAAAGAACATTAGGGTCACGGTGGTTTGCCCGCTAGAACAATCACTCCGTGGAGCGGATTGAAAACAAATGTGATACTCCAACGCACAAAGCATCAAAGTACCATGTTTAAACTACAAGAAGTAATCATGCCATTTAGCACTGGTCCTCCTAGAACGTGTCTGCTCCTGACATCAACTGCCTGCATCTAATGTCATTAAAGCGGTAAGAGCTCAGATGAAAGCAATAGGTTCTATTTAAGAACTAGACTTACAGACAGACACCATAGCCAATCCAGTTAATTTATCCAAGAGAAGGTAAAGAGGCAGTGATCGTTGCCCGTAAGTGTCAGCATATAGGTGATAAGTCTCTCACCTAGAGCTGATTTGATCAGAGAATGCCAATCTGCAGGGCTGAAGCTGTTCTTAGGAAGTTGAAGATTTGATAGCACTGATATAAAATTTCTCAGGTTCCTGATGCTATGACCTATTCTGGCAGCCATCAAACCTAGGGATCTCCATTTAAATCATCTCCTCTTCTAAGTTGGAAAACAACTTCCAAGCTCAGTCTTTCATCTCCCAAACAAGAAACTAAACCACCTTCAAAAAACCCTTGCTCCCTCCTACGTGCCAGAGCTGTTTTACTTCACATACAGAAATTCCATTTGGGCCAGTGAAAGATAGGAAAGGGAAAGGATAGACTGATGGGGTAGGCTACTATCCAGTCTGACGAGCTACCCAAGTCAGGCTGAAAATACCCTCTGAATCCACCCCCACACTTTACAGTTGATAGCCTTGAGGAAAGACCACTGGCTACTCCACTCAATTTTCTTCCCAGAAAAAAACAAAGCAAAACCTATGTGTTAGGCTCACCTGTGTGTGAACTGAGGAGGAAATCCAAAATATTCTGTTCAACTCAAAATTAACCACAGAATGTGATTTTTCTTTTCTTTCCTTTTATTTATTTATATACATATATATTTGGTCTGCCTCTTGCTTTTCAGTAGGCCCCCTCTGACCTTCAAAATAATGAGTGCAGAAGCTCACTTCCATCAAGACCTGACCCCAGCCTCTTTCAAAGCAAACCCAAAAATGCCTTCCCCCTGGTGTCCTTTACTGCCTTGACCTTCCTTATCTTCCAACGTTTACTTATATGCAAGACATGCCAGGAAAAATGAAAACACAGCTTTAGCTCAGGAGTAACTGAGGAGTATTCAGAAGTTTTTTGGCATAGCAGTATACTGCAACTAACTTCTCTAAAGTCGCTGTTTTTTGAGCTTGATCACTACTGGAATACGGCACAGAATTTTTAATTATACTGCTACTATGAAGTGGTAATGAGCATTAGCTGATGACTCAGAATAATAATTACTAGGTGGTGCCATGATGAAGGTACAATTTTAGAAGCCGTGCAGGTGTTACTTTCCTGAATGATTCAAAAATTACAAGCAGCCAATCCTCCCGCTAATTGCCCATGGAAGTTATGCACATCTAAAATGCCTTCTAAAATGTCCAAAATGAGCATATGAGGAGGTTTCGCCTTAATGTTGCTAAGCTGATTGGTTGTCAGTGTCCAGAAATAATTCCCCTAGTACAAGATTTGGCTTTTTCACGATGTGTCAAGCATCCATCTATTAAAAAGGTTAGGTTGCCTTTTCTTGAAGAAGGAAACATTTCAGGCTTCCTTCTCTCTAAACCTCCCACAGCCCCCACTTCAGAGTGTCACTCATTTTATATCAGTGGCAGCAGCAGCAATAAATTCCTACTTTCAACGACAGCATAAAGGTTTGTATATTACAGGGGCTGGCCATCATTTTTCTTTTTTTTTTTTTTAAATGACGATAGGGGAGTATGTGTTTGAAAACAGTAAGTAACCCTGGAAAATTGTGCGAAACATTCTTGTAGCACTGAGTTTTGGCAACTTCTTGGAAAATACCTGTCATAAAGGGCCTCCCTTCCCTCCCAGCTTGTTCTCCAGGTCACTCCATTGCACTGCAAATTGAGTCAAGAGAAGTTTTCAATGTCTCAATTTCTAATGAAAACGCAGCTGACTGGGGATATATATATCACATTTGTACTACAGAGTGTTTCAACATTAGATTGTTTGTGACAGCAATTCAAAAGCACCGAATCTCCCAACTCCCTTCTCCCCTGGGTGCTTCAGTGGCTCTTTTTCAATCACTCTTGAAGTAGCTGTATAATGCAGTTACACAGGCCTTGCTATGGGAACGATAGAGAGGAGATAAGCGTACTAAAAAAAAACTTTTCTTTTTGCATATCGTATCCTACATCCTCCCCCACATCGCTGCTATTTGAACAATTCAATTAAAATTTTGGGTGATAGCACACTCTCCATTTCCTTCTTAATTAACTGAGCAGTGTACAAATAGGCAACATGAGGCTGAGTGGGAAGTCCTTCCCTCACAATACAGAGGATTTTTTTTTTATAAGGGCCTTGCAGGAAGTTAGTGATAGAGGCAAGAAGCAACAAAGCCCTGGGCATGTCGGGCCATCCGTTGGGCCGTGGGCTGGCGAAGGAGCCCTGCCCCTCACCTGAGGCACGGCTGCCGTGACTCAGGCCTCACGCCCCGCTGCCTGGCATCACGTTCACCCAGCGGTTACGTCATTTCTAAAGCAGCTGGTGGCAAGCTGGAAATCAAAACCTACAAACAGTACAGGCACATATTGTGGAGGTCTGCTATACAGAATAGCAGCGATTGCTGTCAAAGGTAAAAAAATAATTTTAAAAGTTCATCGTTCATCCTTTTTAAATTTCAGCTGTGGAGTTCACCTGTTTACTAACTCATCTAGACACCAGGAAAAGATGAATTATTCTGCTCCTCAGTCCGGCATTACAGCAACACAAAAGAGATGTTTGTACCAGCAGATAGATGAGCTTCATTACTTTGGAACTGGTCCCTTGTACAGAGATGCTGTGCTGATATAAGGCCCTTAATAAAACCAATTACCTTACTCGTTATCACCGCAAGTGATCTCCACAATCATATGATTAAGTTATCACAAGTCAGATGAGCTGCCCTCATGAATGACACGCAGTTAGCCTGCCCCAAGCGCGAGGCAACTTTCTGTTAAACTTCTTTCAGTTCCCTCACACTCGCACCGACTTCAGAGGCCCTCGGTGGGCCAGGCTGACGCATGCCACCAAGTATGCCAAGGCTCAGCTCAGGAAGCCCCAGCACAGACCTGCAGAGCTATTTATTACTGCACATAGTCTACAGATAGCAACTTTTAAATAAATTAATCACATTTGATTCTCTTGGGCACCAGCAGAACGTACTGAAGTGCGCTCAATGTAGGGTGCAATTCAGAAAATGTAATTACATTAATTAAAGATATTTAAATGTTAATCTGTAACAATGTTTGCCCATTATTCCAGCAGGTTTTGTTTCCATTCCTTCAAGCCCTTGAGCCCCTCATCAGACAATGCTACCTCTGTTAGGAGGCTGGCAGCACAAGAAGAAGGTGACACTACCAAACCCAGGCATTTAGCCTAGAGCCCCTCTTCACACATGTAATCATATGCTGTTGAACAAGCTCAAAACCCATTTGAAAGCCTGCCCAACATACTCACTGCCATGGTGCTAAGCCATTCTGAATTAAAGTCTGATACCCATCTACTTCGATGAAGAGCTTTTTTTTTTTATTGTTTATAAACCTGAGAGAAATCTTAAGACAGATGAAACATCCCCTAGCCCAACACCCTTCCCTTAGAACAGACTTCACATCACTTTTTGCTAAGCAGTCAGCATGAACTAGTCACGAGGTTATTTCTGTTTTCAAGGAGAGGGAGTCCTCCCGGGGGCAATTCAACTCCCCTATTTTAGGTGCTTATCTCAGGCTCGCATGAATCACCTCAGCCTCTCCCTCCCCACCCACTGACTGTAGAGGTAGCCTTAAATAACTAAACAGAGCTTGACTTTAACTGTCTTGCTGAAGATGATCAGGAAAGATGAAAAAAATTAAACAGTGGCTGGTAGCAGCCACTGAGGATCACTCATTTTTCATCTCAAACACCCTCCTGGATTTCTGAAAAAATGTGTTTCTAAACTTTCTGAATTGGAAGTTGCATCAAGACTTAGAAGTTAATAAAATGAGTTATTTTCCATATACATGCACCTAATCTCTTCTTTGTATCATTGGCATTCAAAGCTTTCTGCAGCAATTTCATGACTTAACTTTGCTGTGAACGAAACAAGGGGCAGAAGAGGGAGCTAGACTTATTTTTCATTTAAGCCAGCTGCATGATAATTGTACTGTTCCTATTCTGTACCTTTAAAATCCATTCTCGGTTTCACCTTTGTGGTATTTTCTCTCTTCCTTTTTTTTTTTCCCCCCCTCCAACTGAAGAGGTATAGTGTGTTTAGTCTTTCTTCAATGGAAAGTTGCCTCAATCTTTTTCACTCTAAGGTCTTTTACTCTTCCTCTATTCCTTCTCCATTTCAATTCTTATTTTGAGGTGGAATGGCCAGAACTCTCCACGGCATGTGAGAGGCACATACATATGGATCTAAGGCATCATAGGGATACTTTTGGTTTTGTTCTCTACTCCTCTCCCAGCATTCCCAAGCGTTCTCTTGCTTTACTGAGCACCGCCACATACTGAGATGACATTTACAAAGAATTATCCAGTATATGTCCAAGAGGGTGGGATTCTTACCCCCTCAGCAAGAACCGGATTATTTCCTTTCCCCCTCCATGCATTACTTTGCATCTGTTGACACTGAATTTCATTTGCCATCCCAGAAAGAAAGGGCTGTCTGCAAGCCACTTCAGGCAGGTTAGGGCCAGAAAACTGTAAATAATTTTGTTATCCTCTGCAAGTTCTGTCATCTCCGTATAGCCAGATTATTGGTGAATACATTGAACAGATCAGACAACACCACAGATCTCTGAAGGACTTCATCCCAGCAATGGCCTTTATAGAACCAGGAAGTTAATCAGGTATTCCTGTTCTTTCTTTCCTGTTTTTAACCACTTATCAATTTGTGAGAAGTCTTTTTCTTTTATTCCCTGAAAATTGTGATTCTAATAGATTCCTGTAAAATGCAGCTTGTACTTCCATTTTCAAAGAGATTTTGACAAGGCATCAGCTAGATCTGCTGTATCCATGTTGTAGCTTCCTTCAGAAACTTCATCAGACTCGTGAGAAACAAATCCCATTCACAGAAGACATGCTGTCTCCTCTCCGGCACAATTCATTTCTTTGTTATCTATTAATTCTATTCATTATGATTTCTACCAAACTACCTAACAAAGCCAGATTTACTGATAATCTCCTTGCATGACCCCAGAAGCCCTTGCTAGATGGGTATATTGTTGGTTTATTTAAGCAGCAGAAGACAAAGGAGAAATTTCTTATTTTTATTCCTTTAGAGCTCTTGCACAAACAGCATCCAGCTCCAGTGCCTTGTTACCAGAATATTTTACCCCCTTTTTTTTTTTTTTGTGAAAAGCCTTTTAGAGCTGACATTTCAAACGCAGCCAGGCGACTATCAAAGAGACGTGTCTGGTCTGGTGAAGGCACATCCCTGCGATCCAGTTTCCTTGAAGATACCAACAGTGGTTTTAGCAAAGCTAATGATGTGTAGTCTAAGAGGAGCAAAGCCATGAGAAAGGAGAGAGTACAAGGTAAATGGATAAGGGATGAGTCATACTATTTAAAATAACTGACATCTAAGCTTATCTTCATTGTGGCACCTAATAACATGCATGTCCTCAGCCCACTCAAATGAGAGAATACGGCTGCAGTCAGGAGCTCTGCTGTGAACATTTTTCATGAAGTTGCCACCCCCAGTCACTGCTGCTGCCCTTCTCCTCAGAAGGCCCCTGGAAAGGAAACAAGTGCTCCTGGTGCTTCAGCAGTCACCTGCCTTCACCTGCACCACAGCTGAAAAATGCAGGAAAGCTGGGAAGGGACTCTTTGTTAGGGACTGCAGTGATAGGACAAGGGGTAATGGTTTTAAACAAAAAGAGAGTGGGTTTAGATTAGATATTAGGAAGAAATTCTTTACTATGAGGCATAGGAACAGGTTGCCAGACAACTTGTCGATGCCCCATCCCTGGAAGTGTTCAAGACCAGGCTTTGGGCAACCTGGTATGGTGGGATGTGTCCCTGCCCATGGCAGCACGGTTGGAATTAGATGTCTTTTAAGGTCCCTTCCAACCCAAACAATTTTATGATTCTGTACTTTATCAGTGGTTCAGCTAGGGCTGATGAATTTAAGCTGAAGACAACAACGATGCCCTTGTGTACAGCAACTCAATGGGCTGTAACACGTTGGCCAGCCCAGAGGTGCAGTCATGGGCCAGATACAACAGGTACACCCCACGCCGGGGTCCTGCACCACTTAACAAGGTGGATGAAAAAGCAAGCGCTCCCCTGAACTTCAGTACACATGAATGGGTCAGTCCTGCATTTAGGATGCTGATAGCTGTAGCTTACGCCCATCAGAAAATGATGAAAGAAGTGATCAGAGTGGGTTTCGACAGCATCGCCATTATTTATGTTAGTGAGTGGTTCCACGGTTTGCGGCAGTTGTGCAAACCCCAAGTGCTTCAAAAGCAACGATTCAGATTAATCTCTTTCCATTAAAAGAAAAGCAACACAAAGTCAAATATACATGAAGCATCCCTATTATCATCCTGGTTTTTGAGCAGCTATGTGCTTTTGTTGTTTGTATTTGTCTTTCACTACAGCTGTTGAAATGCAGGATTTTAATTGAAAGGTGAAATTATTTCTAATGTGACCCTGAGGAACTGTGTTTAAAGAAAAATAACCCATGAAATACTGCAAGATTCATGACAGATATCAGACTTCAGACCGCTCTTAAGAGGTGTGGCAACACTGAAGATTTGGTATATGCATCCGGAGGGACATAATTACATAGGTTTTCAGCTTTCAACCACGTCTTTTCAAAAATGCACTTGTCCAAGCATTGCTCAACATCATGTCAGTGCAAAGAGGCCAGGATTTCCAATGTTGAATTACTTTTACAGTGTCTCTCAGAAAATATATAATGCAAGAAAGCCTAAGTACTTAGAATTACTTTTTTTTTTTTTTTTTTAACTAAAGGTCCTACTGGAATTTAACTTTGTAATTCATTGCAATATTTTAAATGTTATCAACATAAAACTTTAGTACTTCAGTTATAACCGCGTATTTGAAATAACATCCAAAAAGCTAGGTAAATTGTTATTATACTCAGAGGATTGCTATTTCTTCCATGATGATGAAAAAAGCAGGTTTAAGAAGCTAAATTGGTAGCACATAACGCTAGTGAACAGACTTTTAAAGAAGCTGTAGGAATTCTCCAAATTCACTTTTGCGAAGGACCCATCTGGGACTGACCCATGGCCGGGCTATGATAGCTTCATTAGGAAGGTGTTATAACAACATCCCAGAAACAGCAGCAGAACTGAGGTTTTCTTTTCTCCTTTGCACATGGTTTGCTCTTCCAACAACTTGTCACCCATGGGAATGAATAGGAAGGTCTCCTTCTCCATACAAAGAGCCTACGTGCAATTTTCTTCTTCAGACTGATACAGACATAGGAGACAAAACAGATTACTCCATGAATGAACAAGCAAACTAGCTGTCAGTCAGACCAGGCAATCTTGGTACAAATAGAGGAAGATTACTACAAAATACGTAGTTTGACACGCTGACAGAAATCACTCTTGTCAAGTTGTATTGATACACAATGACTTGCAGGCTACTTTGGGTGTTTTACTTCCCCAAACTTATTTTTTTCTCATGACTGTAAATGCTGAGCTACGTCTTTCTTATGTCCCCAGTACAGGGTGGTTGGTTTGATTTTTTTTGTATGATTCATAATCAGATGCTTAAATTTTTTTTTTTCCCCTGATGACTTAAGTGAATGTGTCATTGTCACTTGGGAACAAGCAACAAAAAGCATGAACGGGAGCATGTTCAGTGCTGTGAACAAGGCCAAATATTTTTGGATCTCTGTCTTCTAGCACTACCAGACTTATTTCAAAGTTTCTTCCCTAGACCTCACTTTCTGCTGCAAACTTCTACCCCTTGCTGAGAATTCAGAAGTGGCTGTGCCAGATCAGACTTTCATTTTAATTAAATCCAAAAATCAGGAGTTATTTAACATTATTTTATACTGCTTAGAGCCAGTAATTGGACTCCATGTGCCTCTTCTCTTTGCAGCCAAGGGCATAATTTTGGCAGGTTCACATAGCTTTTTGCTCACAAGCACAGAGTACACAGATCTTCCGAGCCAATTGGGACACAGCTAACAGATGCTCGGAGAGGAATTTTTTTTTTTTTTTTTTTTGCCCCACCTAATATAAGGCTTTCTCTGGCTGTTAGACAGGATTCCTCACCAAGGTGAGCCAGGAAAAACTAATAGCTAAATATAAGCTCCTTAGCAAGGCAATGGTAACACAGCTAATGCTGAAGTCTTTTCCAGGGCTATGGTAAACCTGGGTCCAGCAGAGGGAAAATGCCATCATCACTGGAGATGAGGATGGGCATGGGTACCGCTGGGGGGGTCACCACACCTCACCCTTGTGCCAGCCTAGCCACTCGCCCAACCCAAGACAAACCGGGTGCTTGTACGTGCATGGAGTTTAAAATCAAAAACCTCCAAAAACCTCCAAAAGAGCACTTTGCACACCCCAAATCGAAACCTGTCTGGCTTAAAGCACAGAAGCTGGTCCAGCTGGGTGGGGAAGCAGCTGCAGGATGGAAGGGACGGAGGCAGCAGAGACTGGGGGCAGGACGGAAACAGTGAACTACCCCACGCCAAGCAGAAAGGGGAGCAGCACTGCGACTGACAACCAGCGTTGCAGACAAAGGGTGTCTACAGCCATATTAAAGTCTCTGGGAGCTCACCCCACCTGCTTGATGCATACTGAAACATGATGCGTCCGTCTTGCCAGCAGTAAGCCTTCATCACCCTCTGTGTGCAGTCTCACAGTACGCAAGCAACCCAGACACCAGGCTACGTGGGCTACAAAGCAGTCCAGGCTCTGACTGTACTGACAACCTCAGCCATTCAGAAGTGGCACATAAGGCATATTTTTATTTACCTTTGATTTTTAAGCATGAATTTAACTTGCTGTACCTTCTCAAGCTAATCCCAGGAACAAGGAGATTGTTATTCTTTGAAGAAAGTGCTGAGACTCGCTACATCATTTGACTCCAGAAACTGGGGATAAGCTATTGCCAAACTAGTGACAAAAATGTAAAAATTGGCAATAACATACAAGACACACATCTCTCCCTCCCCAAAGATCCTCTTTCAAACACTGCCCCACCTCCCCCCATGTCCTTGAGCTCTCACACCAGCTCCTCTCAGCTCCCGAGCAGCAGCTGGTTAAGGTGCCTTTTAATCCCATCTCTTTGCTGCTCATACCCTGCCACAAGAAAACTCATCTCAGGAAATAAAACCCACATCCATCTGTCCCCTAACATTTTAATCAATGGTGGTTAATATGAGCCAATGCCCAGGCTGGGTTTCCCAGGCATGGTAAGACCTCATCTTGAAGGTGCAAAACGAGCAGTGCACTTCAGCAGTTGTGTAAGAGCAGGAAGGTCTGGTGGGATCAGGGCAGTGGCCCTCAAACCGTGGTCAGGTGGCATGGAGAATGACACTCAGTTGACAGCAAAGCAATAATCTGTTTGTCACAGCCGTGCCTGGGTGGTAGCACCACTCAACTGTTTAACCATAAAGCAGCACAGCAGAGAAAGGAGAGATGCCAGGAGCTAACAACTTGCACCGGTTCAAGAAGTCTGGAAATCGATGGCATACAAAAGTGAGTGGGGGAAGAAGAGCTCAAATTTTCTACAGCACCACTATGTATGCCCAGGGTTACAAACCCAAACTCACCAGCACAAGACATGTTGTACTTCATTTTCGTCTGAAAATTAACTTTTTTTGAACCTCTGAGGAGCTATTTTAGGGTGATTTTTAAAGACCACAAATATATTGCCCTTAAGTTCCAGATTATCAGAAAAGTGAATAGGAGAGATGTCACCAGTCAGCACACATCTATTGCTATAAAAAAAATAAAAATTTAAATGGAATCTCTAACGAACCCCCTTTTCCAGGTCTTCTTGGAAAAGCATCATTGCTTCACCAGCTTGACAAAAGCCAGTGGGCAGCCTGAATCAGCACAGGACTTTAATTCTCGTACGGACACTCACAGGTGGAGAGGTTGGCGGAGACTGAAATACATGGGAGTATCTATTACAGACTACAGAACGAGCTTCCAAACATGCCCCCAAAACCACCGCAACCCTGCCAGAGCATCTTGGAGCTAATGATTACCAGGGGTCCCACGAGCCGCTTGCTGGTGGGAAGCTGGGCTGCAGTGCCCTGGCCTCTAGCCAGCCCCGTCCCGTGGCCATCCTCCCGCGGCCAAGGCCGTCAGCTCCAACCGCTGGAGCAGGTCCACAAGCACGAGGAGCTTTTCCTGCACTGGAGGAGGAAGCCGTGTCAGGCTAGACCCATCACCTACCTCCCTGCCACTGCTGAGCCGTTTTTCTCCACCATCTTCTCATTTGCGGCTCGGCTGTGCCTAAAGGCAGAGTAATCATTTGCCCTGAGCAGAGAAGAAAGCCGTGAAAGCTATAAACTTCCTAAACATCCCTTCTGCCAACACCTGTCATTCGCTTCTACATTTCCTATTTGCTCTGTTTTCATTTAAGGTATTATATGACTCAGATGAGGCCTCAACAGCTTCAAAAGAATTCCTGTGTCTGACTGCCTCGGTTTTATTAAAAGTAACTGAGCCATTGATCATCATCAGAAGATATATTCTCAGGAGGAAAGATATCATTTGTAAACAAATGATCCTGTGAGCACAAACACTCCACCAGCCTCAGATAACAGGGAAACGAGTACACGGGGGGAGGAGAGAACCCCCCCAGCACGCACTCAGATCATCTCAGGGATAACAAATGGAGAGAGTCGCACCTTTATGAGCAGATGGGCTAACAAGAAGATGGTCTTCCAAAGGGAGAGAGAGGGGGAGAAGTCATTTTCTTTTCTCTTGTCAAGTCTTTAAAAGCAATTTCATGCTGCTGTCGAAGGAGGCAAGCAAGCACAACTGCTGATCCCTAATACTACCAATTCCATACCTTCAGAGGTGTTTTTTTTTTTTTTTTTTTTAAATCTGACAGCTTCCATACACACCCTCGCATGCTGCATTTCATGGCTGACCAAAGTGTGAGGGCTAGAGAAGGTAATGCATGATTGCATGGCAACACCTGTGAGAAATCAAGCTATTTTCCTTCCCCTACCTCCAGCTAGCTACAGACAAACAGGATCAGCCTGTCTGGGATATGAAACTTGCTTCTAGAGAAACAAATTAATAAAGATCAGCACCATGGATTAGAGCACATAAAGAGTGAAAGATGCTATATAAAAGTCTGTTGAAGCATCTGCCAGGTACAATCTCTCATTTTTCAAGAGTAATGGACCAAATATCCATAAAAATAGGTAGGGAGATTTACTTTTTTTTTTTTTTTAATGCTTTCATGTGAAAGATCAATGTTTCATATTAGAAAACTTAAAGGACAACTTCTAGCAAACATTTAACACGAATACAGTGCAGGCTCAACTGCTGCTGCTGGAACGGAGTGGTTTTCGTGCAATTCTGTTTCTTTGGATGCAAAAGGATGGTGAAACCTGCACCAGATGCCCTCTATTCCCCAACCAAAAGCATGTTTTGCATATCCAGTTTAACACCACACAAACGACATGGGAGCCACCAAAACATGCAGAGGTTTGTCTAACAGAAAGTGGGCTTCTAACCAAGAACAGCCGCAAAAGATCAGACACAGCTAAAGGCCCTTTGGTCTGCAGCCAGAATCCTCAGTCCCTAGAAATAACAGCAAGGCAGTGTCTCTGAATCAGCTGGGGCAACTGTCTGCCGTTCCAGGAAAACTTGGAGAAGTGCTCTTTGAAGAAATGATTGTGCAAGGAGGGGAAAAAAGAGAAACAGACCTCAAGTTATCCTCACTGTTGGGAAAATACATCTTGTGATCCAAAACATGTCAGCTAGCCACCAAAAAGCCCAGCTGAGCTGGTGCCCTGAGGTGAAATTCAGCTTGGTTAAGTTCATACAAAGTATGCGCATCAGCAGCTTGCTTGCTTTGGAGGCTAAGGGTTTGCATCGGTGTATAAAGGTGCTGCAGGAGAGAAATGGCCACACTGCCATGTGTTTCTTCAAAAGAAACGCTGTAGCAGTCGGCAAATTCAGGGCTCATCTAAACTCAAACAGTTTCTCTAGGCGGTCTAGAGTTTCCTTTGAAGTATGTATCTATGAGCACATATGGTCCTGGAGCATATCCACACACATTCACCAGAAGGGAATGAGAGTGGGTGGAATACATAAGACTACCCCTAAGAAAGGGAGTAGGAAGAAGAGAGAATAAAAATTCTGGCATAAACAAACAGCTGCTATCTCTAGCCCTTCTGGTCGAACCCCTCCTCCAGCCCTGATGCCACTCTGCAAGAAGCCTTGTTAAACTTAAAAGACAACTGGAGAAATAAAAGCACTTTTACAACCCAATTATGACCACTTAAAAACATACTGTAAATCTATTCACTGCTTAACACGCCAGGTACATCCAGCAAATGCATTTGCTCAGTGTGTACCCAATGTAGCTTGATATTCTCCGTGTAGCTTGAGTGTGCACATTCAAGCAATAAGAAATTAAATAAACCAAGCCTGGATTAGACTCAGTCCACAATAGCAAGGAAAAAAAATAGAGTAATTATTGACAGTGGCTTGGTTAAGCTTAGAAAAGCTTAACGGAAAAGGATTTTTCCATAATTGCCATCTCTAACCTTTTATCCAAGCTCAGTGGGTACATTACCTAAGTCAGCAGGAAGTTTAGCCACTCCACATGAAATTAATAACGTTTATGGGCTGACCCATCACCCACAGCCTTCTGAAAGCTTTTTAGAGCAAGAGCTATGAAGATGTTTGTCCTCTCATCAGGAAATGGTCCATGCCACACTTAGCTGCTTAAAACAAAACAACGTCCCCCTCCTTCAGCAGGCAGCAGTCCCCAGGGACCAAACCTCCCTCTCACACAGTCTCAGGAGTAAATTAACCGCTCTGTTGAGTTACCTTAGCTACTAATTACAGGCATGAGCACAAGGCTTCTCTCAGGAGCAGCACATCCCATCCACTGACCCACAAGGACCACACCACCAGGGTGTCCCTCCCACCATGCCCACCTGCCCCGAGGAGCACCTCGTGCACCCGATCAGCCACCTCCTGTCCTCACAAACACAATTCAGCCCTTATGTCCGTCCACCCCACGGGCCCACCCATCTGCAGAACAAAGCTCTACATTTAAGGGACGAGCAAGAAGGCTGGGTGGCTGTACAGTGGCTGTGGAGTCACCCTGTGCACGAAGCCAGTGCTGTCAGCCCGACTTTGTATTCAGGTAAACGGAGAACGAGATAAACTCGTTTAACCAACGTTGACCCAGTTTCACACCAGAAAGAAGCAAAACAGACAGGAGAAGTTAAAATGTATTCCTTATGAGATGCTGTTCATCTGTTTTGAAATGGCAAGCATAAAATACTTGAGTCCCTGTGATAAAATTCTAGCCGAGGAACAGGTTAGCACCCTGACTTAACAAAATTATGTTGAAAAGCATTAACACTGAAAACAGCACACATGCATTATAAGATTGTGCCCTGTTTTCGATGTCATAGACCAAGAAGAGAACAAGAAAAATCAAAAGAAGGACAAACAAGGATGGCTGGAAATTGATTGCCGCCTTTGAAATTTTAGTGGAACAGTTGGAATAAGAAGCTGACTGCAGCTGAACTGAAAAATCACTGTGTAGCTAGATTACTCATCTACTGTTAAACCAAATTAAAGTTTTCTTCCCACAGGCAATGCTGAAGATTTCAAAAAACCCATAATTTATAACTCGGGAAAGTTTAGAAGAAAGCTGTGCAGAACTGAAATGAATTTTGGACTTAATGGGCAGGAAAACAAAGGACAGATGAAACCTCATGTTGCTTGCTACCACAGGAGATACTGCAGAGCATGCAGCAGGTAACTAAAACAGGAGCCTGATTAGCAGCGTTAGGGAAGGGCTCACCTTACTCCTCTCCCAGCTCCAAACAAACCTCCTTCTTCTAAAAATCACCATTTCAAACTGTTATGCAGTAACAGAGGCAGCAAGAACAAAGGTTTTCAGCAACCCTCACATTTATTGCAGCCAACATGAGGAAGCACTATCAGCAGGAGTTTGAACAGGTGATTCTCCTTAACATTTTTTGTAATTAGGCAGCTAACTCATCTATACGAAGCATGGAAAGCAAGTGTGCAAGGCCTTTCACGCAAAGCGCTGCAGTAAGTGCTTTATTCCAATTTATTCTCCAGGAGTGATCACACTTTGGATGGAAGCCCACTTCAAACAATTTATTTTTCATGTCTGGACAAGGCAATATAACTTCAACACAATTTAATCTCTTTGCTAATAGACTTAGCTGTTACAGCTGAAATACACAAGCTTAACAATAAGGTTAAAATACCCAGAATACTTAAATCTGAGAAATGCGTTTGCTGGCTGTAGTTCAGGACAAGTAGAAGCAATTGGCTAAAATGCGGCCTCCCTGGGCAGCGCAGCGACTCCGGCAAGACCTGGCGGGCAGTTACATCTGACTCCTCTCAATCGCCTACAAAGGAGCAATCGGGTATAGCGGGGCACACAACCGGCTATAAAAACCCTTAATTGCCAGTGAAATTCAGGCACTAAGGCCCCTCAGAAAGGCTCGGGAGCACCTCGGTGCCGCAGCAGCAGCCACCGCTTGGGCTGGCTCCCTGGGTCAGCACCGGCCTGAGGCGACAGCAGGGCAGGACTGAAGAAACCTGTGGATCTTGCCTTCATCAGATCGGGTTGTCCATGGGATTGTGTTGTCCATGGGATTGTGCTGTCCATCACCCTTCCTCACACAGTTGGTTCCTCCTGCTCTCCGACTGCACAGAGCAGGCTGCAATTTACCTCCTTGCCCTCGCCCTCAAATTTGTTTGGGTAAACAGGCTCCCCTTTGTTCCGAGCTGCTACTACACTTACACGTTGTATTTTAAATCAGCCCCTACAAGCAAGGCAGGCCCTTGAGTGAAGACACTAGCATTTTTGTTCACAGTGAAATTAAACAAGTACAAGGCACAGAACTTCACTTGTAAAGGGACTACGGAAACAATTGGTTCTTAAAAGGTGAGAGGTTTTAAAAAGTTTACTAAACAAACCTAGCCAGTTAGAGTCTATGGAGTCAGCCTACAAACAAGTTCAAAGCTGTATAAACTGCCAAGGCAGTATTATTTCTGAAGAGACCTTTAAACAGTTTAAAAGCTTGCTTTCTCTCTCTTTCAAGGGCCCAAGAATTATTGGCAAGCGATTTAGCTTTTATTGAGTACACAAATAGAGAGGAATTATTCACCGAGGAAGGGAATAAACTATTTGCCATGTCTATTAAAGACAAGAGACCTAAACAGCATCCAGGAGATGCAGGATAAACATCAGAAAAAAATTCACGGTAATAATAGTTGAGCACAGGAATACACAGCCACAAAGCCCTTCCCATCAGAGGTCTGGAGAACAGGTTCAACAAATATCTGTAAGGAATGGCTTAAACACAGCTGACCCTCCCTTAAGGCAGAGGATGGATTCTGTATACAGCCTCTTCAAGTCCCTCCCCAAACCTGTTTTCTATTATTTTAAACAAACAGAGTTTGCCAAGACATTTCCCATGGGTTCATAGTTCTGCACAGCTCAGCAGAAAAGAGATCAAAAATGATCATTGCCTGATAGCTGCCCAGATTTGCTGGAAAGCTACTACTATCTCAGTTCCATAACTGAGTATGTGTCCACATTAAGAAAAATTAAATAAAATTTGCCAGGAGTAAATTGCATCCGATGTTGTCCGCTGCCCAGAACTGAGGCCCTCTGATAGGGTGCTCTGGAGATGCTTCAGCTGGACATACGCAGGATGTCAGTCACCACTGCAGACAGCCCTGCATCCTCCATAAACATCAAGCTTAAAAAATTAATCCCAAACCTCAAATGTACGTTTGAGTAGCAAAAATATTTTTATCCCTTTGATTAATATAAGGGGGGGAGGGGCCAGATATGCTATGGATTTGGGTTTAAAAGGCTGCGGCCTTCTTCCGTCAGGCACTCCCTGAGCCCCAGCTGCGGGGCAGCGGGTGGCAGAACAGCACAAAGCTTCCCCAGCCGACACCGGGCACCGTGTCCTGCCCCACGTTGCCATAACGTGTTGCCTCTTGCTCAGCGATCTACCTTTTATCCCGCTTCTCTGTCTTCAAACAGGTCATTAGCGGATTAATCAGGACTGGAATGCATCCCTGGCCGTCAAGCATCACTTGGAGCATGACCTCCTTCCTCTCCCACACTGCTGTTTGCAATCTCTCTTTCTTTCCTTGTTTCGTACAGGGACCAGTTGGTTTCACCCCCTTCACCTGCTCACAGAATCGGTTGGCAGAGACCCCTGGAGGCCACCTGGTCCAGCCCCCTGCTAAAGCAGGGCCACCTACAGCAGCTTGCCCAGGACCGCGTCCAGGTAGCTTCTGAGTATTTCCAAGGAGGAGACACCACAGCCTCTCTGGGCAACCTGTGCCAGTGCTCAGTCACCCGCATGGTACAGAAGAGCTTTCTGATGTTCACATCACCTGAAGATGACACAAAACAGACAGAGAGAGGCTCTTACGGGACAAGTGATGCTCTGACCAGAAGCCAGATCCATTTCTCACCAGAGCAAACACAGGCTATATAGAAATGTTGTTTAAGGAAGCAAAAAGAAGCCAAGAAACCACAAGCGTCCGAGGGTCTGGAAACCCTGTAATTTGTGCTGTGAAGAGAGATTACAGCCCATCTGTCCCGGCTACACTACAAAGGAATTCAGAGTTACTCATACTCCCCCTCCCCGCCTTTCTCAGCCCCCTGCCTAAGCAATAAGCAAAGCCAATATATACCATTGTGCACCTAACTTGTTTACATCATCTGCCACTTCACCATTGCTGCAGCCCTCGCAGGGGCCCGGGCACTGTGCTTGGGAAACGATACATTAGCTAAAATCATCCCCTGAAATCTGCCACGACACGTGCTTTTCCCAAGTTTTAGTCTGCGCCGATGGCATCGAGTGCTCCAGCACTGAGATTTACTTTCCTGCCTGGAGATTGTGCTGCAGGTACATCAGTAAAAACACTTCCGTGCACTCAGTAACCCCCTGCACTAAGCGTTAAAGTGACACTGCCAGATTAAAGTGGCCATAATATATTTTTAAATACCCCATTTTAAACACCTTCTCAGATTGCTAGACATAACAGTGTTTTTAATAACTGTTCTTTGACTTAGATGCATGACACCAGCCCGTCCTTCATTCTTACCCCATTAAGCAACATTTACCAAATCCCACCCAGCATTTTCCTAAGCTTTGCAGAGGTTTGGGAGACCCTCAGGGCACTGTATGTCACCCGCACATCACCTGCAGGAGGGCTGGGCCAGCGCTCACCCCCAGCTCCCCCAGACACTCGTCGAAGGAAAGGCTCGAGCCAGACATCCCGCAGGGAGCAAACCCCCTGCTCCCTCCATCCTGACGGGCAGCACAGCACAGCCCTCATCTTCTGGGAGCTGTGAGCACGGGGTGAGAATAAGGATTTGTATTTTGAAATGGCATGCGACTCAGCCTGTCACCGATTTTAAGAATATCATACTCTGACAACCAGCAGCAAATCTGACCAAAAGGCTTCTAACGGCAAGACCACACCGAGTCCTGAAGAAAGAAAAATATGCATGAAAGCTCTCAACTAGTACCACTGGGGTGCACACAGACAATGAGGAGCTTTAAGAAGCTTTTCTATGTTCCGTTTCTTTTACTATCGGGAGACTGAAAACTGCAGCCAAATCATTTAGCAAAAAAACTGAAAATCAAAACAAATCAACATCCCCCAGCAATATTCCCCCAAAGACACAAAGAAATAACTCCGTTCGTTTCTGTGTTTCTAAACAAAGGCGGGCAAGGAGATAGAGCAGACACCCCTGGAGGTGCTGCGAGTGGGCGCTGCCAGAGGAGCGGACGTCAGACACCCAACGCCGCGATGCCACCGTCTCGGCCTCACGCCGACCAAGTTACTTGAACTACCCTGGGTCTTGGTTTCCACATCTGCAGAGTGGGGATAATAACAGGTCTTTACATCACAGGGGTGTTACAAAGATCAATTAGTTAATGTCTGAAAAGCGCTTTGAAGATATAGCAGGTGGTGAGCATTATTATGCAAATAATGTGATTTAAGAAAATCACAAGTGCTGGATTAATACTAATCCCTTTGATATTTAAAAGACACCATTTTTCATATTTTAAAGCAGCACGCATTTATGCTATAGATTTCCACGACTGCTGTAACAACAAATTTTAACCTTTTCTTCTTGTACAGCTTAATACGTAAAACTCCTCTGCAGACATCTTTACAAAATCCAATCTTGATTCAGAGCTAGGAGTAGTGGAAGAAATTATGCATGTTGATGAACTGGATAACTAGATCCTATGCAGGAATATTTCTCAGAGGATAGAGTGTCACAGGCCTAACTTACTGTAACAAACATTGCAGGGTCTTTTGGTTTTAGGGCCTTTTTTGGAAGCTTACTAATTTCACGCATAGAAGCATTTGTAAAACAATATAGCTGCTACAATTATGCTATGTTATGTGGTGCAAAGAGTGGAGGAAGAGAGAAGGATATGGTTCATTCACTTCTTCAAAGGATGTCTCTCTGAATTGCAAAAAAAAAAAAAAAAAAAGACAACAGCAAAAAAGAAAACACCCTAATGTCTAATAACCTCATTTGGTGTTGGGTTTCAGATGCAAAGATCTGCACGGGCCTGCCAGGAGGTGAGGCCATCACAGTGTCTGCTCCAAGGTCCAGCAAGTGGCTGCACAACCCCTTGTGTACCAGGTGCACGCAGGGAGGAGGTGCACAGCTGTGGGACATCCCACAAACCCCGCCTGTGTGAAAACTCACAATCCCACTGCGGAATGAAAGCAGAGATGGGCAAACACCAGTAAGCACAGGAGCTGAGGTGGGACCAGGACAAAAATGTACCTGAGCAGTGATGTTGGAAACGGAGGAGAGAGTAGAGTCACAGAAGCCATCCCTCTAGTTTCCAGCCTCGCGTTTACCAATTTTCTCCTTGAAAGCAAGAAATCATTCCCAGTGCATAAAACTCCCCATACTTTAAGGACTTGCACTCTTGCACTGCCACATCCCCTTTCTGTGAGGAAGCCTGTGTCTTGTCTCTTGCACTGTAAAATTTAGTGCAAACCAGCTGGTGTGTTCAGTCTCAAAATCTGCAGAACATCGCTTCGATTAAAAACAGCTTAATACTAACCCTCTTTGGAATGCATGCCTGAAATTGATATTAATGAAACAAGATCAGATATTAATATTCTGTACAGCAGGTTCCTCAAGCTGTGCTGCAGCGTCAAATCAAATCTTTTCCCAAGCCGACATCCAAAATACAAATAGAGCATGGCAGTTAATATTGACGTGGGAGGAAGCAGCAGGAGCATTTTAAAACTTTAGAACCTCTGAAGTTTGCCGTTATAGGAAGCTCAGCTTCCTTTCCTATCACATTTCCCACAGCAGCAATATTAATAGCCATTCAATGCAGTAATAGGATCCAAACTATACACTTAGTTGCTGGCTTTTTTTTTTTTTTAATCTCCCAGTCAATATTAAAAGCATTTTGGTGCTCTTTATGATGGAGGAATGATTTTGTATTCTAGGAACTGAGAGACATTTGCAGTGTTCCCGAGGAACACTGGCAAAGGATTTACTTCAACGTGCCTCTGCTCGCGATTGATGTGGTGATACTTTATTTTAACCGGACACGCTTGTACAGATTCACAATTTAATTTCATTGCACAGACACGCACTCAGTGTAATCTCAGAGCATTCTCATTAGTTGGAGTTACACAATTTAAGTACAGTATAGGTCCAAACCACCACCTGAGGGTTATCCTTCAGCCAGGAGGAGACCCTTGAGGGTCCCTGAACACAAAGGCCTTAAGACACATGATTTCTACTCCTGGATCTGCCAGGGCTGAGGAATAAATCTACAGTTCTGACCCTGGGCAAGTAAGTACAGCCCAGCCCTTCACTTTGCTCTCCTGTAAAACGTCAGCAACTTTCCCCACTGGAAAAGATCTAACAGGCCACCTTGCTGAAGGACAGCTCCCCAGCCCAAGTGGAGGGAGGAAACATCACCACACTGCTTCCACTGATACAGGGGAGCAAACCCCCCTTTCTTCCCAATCCAAAGGAGAGAGTGAATTTCTCTCTCAAGTACCCCCAGCCTGCTTGAGCACATACACAAAAGGCTTGGTGTCTCCATCTCTACACCTTCTGCTAGTCCACCTTTTCTGAGTGTTTGGAGTTTGGACAGCTGTTCTCTTGAGGAAACCAATCTGATTTCCCTGTAAAGTCAGCTATCCCATTTGAGGTACATCAGTCCATCTTATTTTAGGGCAGATATTTATAACCAAAATTAGAAACCAGGAAAAAAAGTACGGCATTCTCAAGATTTTCACATGTGTAACCTCATCACACCAAGGAAAAAACAAAACAAAACAAAACCAAAAACCTAGACACCACCTAGAAAAGATTCATCTGTAGACTATGCCAAAAAAGAGCTACTGTAGTTGTGACAGAGGAGTAAGCCATCCTGACTAATCACTGAGCAGGAGGAAAAGCACTCAAACAGCCACTCAGAGGACAAAATATCTGGGTGCCTACATTGTTTGCTGATCTTCACACAAGGCAAGCTGTGCTGGTACAGTCTGTCCCACTGAGTACCGCTGCCTTTTCTTCCTCATGAGAGCTGGGACGTAGAGAGTTACTCTGATAGATTGTAGCTCAACCATAAAGCCGGACTGCTCATCTCCTGGGTTTGGCAAAATCTGCGTCGTATTTGTATCGCATTTGACTGGATGGCTTTTGCTTCATTAAGGATTCACAGGTAAAAAGCGGATGCAGAATCTAATCTCACAAAGCAGCGTCTGCTTTTGGGGGCTGGACTAAGCAGAAGGCTACCTCAAGTCCAAATTTCTCTTAGGACTGTAAAAACGATAGTCACGATTTGACTTAGGAAAAAAATATATGTCAATTGAGGTGAGGTTTATTTGAAGTAAAGAGAAAAAAAATATATACTTTATTGAAGCACAACTATTTAAAAAGAAATTATTGCAAGAACACATCATCCTTACTTTGTGGCTATTACACATACATATATATATATAAATGACTAAAAAATGAACTCAAATTGTAATCTTTCCTCTCCCTTCAAGTAAATGTAAGAGCTTAAGATTAAATCTGTATTAAGAAATAAATAAATCAGCTCATACATTCTAGGGACCACAAGTACAGTCAAACTAGGCCCTCGCAGCTGCACTCACTGCTCTGCATTTGGTACAACTGAAATATTCCAGAAGACAGAACTGTTACATTCTTTCAGGTGTTTGGACTTAATGAACTCAAGGAATTTCTATTAAAAAAAAATAAATAAATACCCACCCTCAATGAGTTTCAAAACCTTTACTCAGGGAACATGAAGGGAAAGTTTTCACATGCCAGAGCATACTTTCCTTTAAAAACACATCAATTGTAATTATGTTATATATTATAGGTATTATATATAATTATATATTATTTATCTCTCTATATAATAGAGATCCTATTTCTGAAAAGGAATAGAGAGCACTCCATGTATATAGCTACTTTTATGAAGGGATTAGAGACCTGTGAAGGAGAAATGCTATGGGTTATTGGGATACTGCCCTTTGAAGCATGCCGAGGGAGTAAAATTGCTAATGAGGAGTCCTCTTTTGGGACAGGGGCCTCCAGCTTTCTAAGGGTGAGCTTTAAATTGAAGTTGTGTTTGTGGCCTCATTAGATTATAACTTGATTGTTGACTTGAATTCCTGTAAGCCTCGTACACTTGGGACTTGCCCTCTCTCATTCGGAGGGCATCACATAATGGATATTCATCTTTCGAGCTATGCCTTCCCCTCGTAGCCGTGCCTCAGGGTCAGTAACCTCAGGTCTAGTTTTCACATTTAACAAATTTTTCTATTGCTCAATTGGCAAAGGCTGTTCAATACCTAGGCTGGAGCTAAATACATTAAACATTAACCATTTACTTGTCAACTTTTTAAAGTCACTTTTGTAATATCTCCCTTTTTTATTATTTTTTAAAATACCCTCTCTTTGTATTAAAAGGGTATGATGGCAGAGCTTAGCTGTCTATCTGCATATCCTACAACAGATATTGATCCTTGCAAGTGCTGTATGCCTGCCACTTCAGTATCCAGACCCACAGTTTCTGAATCAAACAAATTGTAGCACCTGGAAATCCTTTTAAGCTTCCTCCAAGAGCCTAACAGAGCTAAAAATGCTCATATTTCACTATAATCTTCTTCAAAGTTGTTTTAGATATGAAGAAAATTACCTATATTTATTTTCACGCCATTCTTGATATTTTGACTTTCTTTCTTTGTAGCAAGCAATGAAATATTTCTGTGTTCAATATGCAAACGGCAGAGATTTTTTTAAAGCCTCACATTTTACAAGGTTTTCCTAAAGCTTCTGAAGAATAGGAATGACCCGTGCGGTGGATACATTGATTAAAAGGCAGCTTGGGTGTGACAATCTAATTCTCTCACTTTACTCATTACTTTAAAAAGAGCCAAGAGACATCCTAGGATGCTTTGCAACAGGAGGGGAGGTAGAAATCTAATTTCCCAGCTGCTCTGTTTACTTTACATACCTTGTGGGCAAAAGTTGGCAAGAAGCAACTGAAAGCTGTTTGCTTTGAAATTATCACCCCATTTACAAGATTCAAGAGCAAAGTCTTCTAAAAGGAGGTAAGAGGGAAAAGGAAGTGACTACACGCATGGTTAGCACTACCCTACTAGCAGCCTGTGTGCTGTTAGTGCACAGGAGGTCATTAGCTATGGAAAAAAACGATCAGGCACCAAAGAAAGCTGGCCCATTCTCACACTCTCCCACGAACTGCATATGTACACCATGCTTAGAGCACCCATACAGAACAGCGAGTTCTATGCAAAATGGCTGTATTCGATTTAAGGACACCTCATATTATCCCCAATAGAAGTGAACCAGAGAAGGGCACTGCTGCTATTGAAAGTGCAAGTTCAACACCCAAACTTTGTTTGCAAAAGCCTCCTCTTCCCTGCCTAATATGACCACCCAGGAGGGGATGGGCAGGAAAGGATGAGAGCTGCACACACAGTTGTGGCTTGATAACACAAAGAATTTGGCAACAAAATTAGTTGAAGTGGTTCTTGAATAGTTTTTTTTTTTTTTTTATACTCTTTCAGCTTTTTGATCCAACACTGCAAAAGCACATGTTCGCAGGGCCATGCTGTAAAATACATCAGAGACGTGATCAAGCTTCTTAAAGTATTTTTTTCAAAGCCATATAACAGCTACATGTAATGCAGTATAATGCTATATCAGCTCTCCCATCCAGTTCACAAAACAATCATGGTAGCAGAATGAAGCAGCTACCAGGAAGTGACACCAGGAACCAGTCACAGAAGAACTGCCACCAAAGCCTCCCTGTCATTGACTGATGGTCTACACATGCTGCTAACCCACTTGGAACAGAAACACTCCCCCTGTGCCAAGTCATCTCCTGGGTATGGAGAGCCTGATGTGGAAGTGCTTTGTAGAAGGCTCTCCTCAAGTCAGGAGACCTGGGTATGTAGGTCTCCTTTTGCACAGGGGTTTTGGGGTAGAGGAGCAGGATAGTTAATAGAGCTAGAAGGTCCCCATCCTTCCTGGTCATGAAGGAATGCTGTGGCATTCACTTGCCCTACTTAGCACAAAATAATAATAATAAATTGGATTTTCACCCACAAATTCTGCAAATTTCTTCAAAAAGTGGCACAGAAGTGAAATTACTCATGAAAGACAGAAACAAAAACAGAAGGCATGGAGTCACCAGTCAGGTTACCTACAGAACCCCACTGCATACAGCAGATCATTTATCATCAAGTCATAGATGGCTTGGGTTGGAAGGGAGGGACCTTAAAGATCATCTAGTTTGTATATATATCGCACTCTGGCACCAAACTTACACCCAAAGCAGCCCAGACTTCTTGTATGCTAGCAGATATGCCCGTTTCATCTGACACATACAATAAGCATGGTGTAGGAGCATCTCAGTTCTGGACACCGACACAGCAGCAAACGTGACCTTGTAACATTACTGCACACGAAAGGTGCGAGCAAAACAGAAGAGTCTGTGAGAGGGACAAAACAGATGCAGGCATATAACAACAAATTTACCAGTCTCTTCTTTTCCTAACAAGATTAATAATCATGGATTGGCAAGTCCTCACTACTGTCTCATGCAAAAGCTGTGAACTTCCGATGCTGCTAAACCCTCTTCTGATATCTGAGCTCTCGTTCAAGTATAATTCAAGTAGATTAATTATGCCACAGACAACAGAAAACACAGGCTGCCTCTTCAGATTATCAGTAGGAGAAAATGCCATGAAGAGTTTAGTTTCAAGGATGCTGTTTACATTTCTAAAACGTACTTACTTATTTCACAGGCCTCAGGATCAAAATGAAAAGATAATAACTAATTGCTACAACTGGGAAAAGTAAAGTGGAAAGTCCTTACCGAGCACACCTGTACACAATAATTTGAAGAGCAGCAGTATAAGCAACACAGATTGCCAAAGTGCAATTAGACAAGTGGAAAGTGTTACTCTGAGCACTTGAGATACGATGTTTTGATAACTAAGTTACCTTGGAGATGACTCAAACGCACAAGTTGCTTAACGTCATTTTACACTATAGGTCCAGGAGGTATAAAAATACGCATAAAAATCACTATGAAATCAGACAGCATCCACCAGAATTGTAAAGTAAATACATTGTCATGCCAGATCATTGCACTGAATTTAAGGCTATAATATTTCAACCTAAGCCCTAAGCAAATAAACCCCCATAGCCATCTCTTTTGTTGATGCACCAAGCAAACCGCGCTGCAGTGCTTTACAAGAGGACCTCCTCTTTGTCAAGGAAGCAACACACAAGGAGAAAGGGAGTTTAAAAAAAAAAAAAAACAAAACAACAAAACCTCAGTCCAAGCAAGTTCTTAGCCCACCTGAGCAGCACGACCACCACTAGAGAAAGGGAGTTCTTGTGGCTCAGGCTTCTGTGCTAATAGTTTCCAGGACGAAGCACTTTTTGACGTGTACTTGTTCCTGCTGGGAGAGATGCAGAAAAGATGGTTCAGATAAGACAAAAGACAAGGGACTGGGCAACACGCACAACCAAAGAGAAATTTCTTGCTCAGTAGGTTTCTCACTATCCTAAGCAAAGAAGTATTTTGGAATTGGCATCTGAAAACATCACGGAAAATTCCTCATTTTCATCTGTATAAATGCAAAGAGGTTCCCCCCTTTTGAAGGGGAGAAAAGTAAGGAAGGTGAAATCTATTGATTTGACACTGAATTCAGCAACCAAAGAAAATAATGTATCACAACAGTCAACAAACATCAAATCAATCAGATCTCACGAACAGAATAGCAGAAATATATGCCAAACAGATTAAAAAGCAGTTAACTGAAAGATCTCAGAAAAGTTGTCATTGCTGAATAACATCACAATGCAATTGTAATGCTCCTTTTGCAGTTCACAGTGACTAGAATTATGCTCTACATCATTTATCGGTTTTATTAGCTGCCTAGAAATAAGTATGTCCTCAGCAATAAAATTAATGGATTACATGGTTTAGTAGCATGGTAAATAACAATAGAAAGGATATCACACAGAGTTATCTCAATTATTTGTCAAGCTGAGCTCATTCCAGCCAAAACAGTCTTAAGACAACAGAATACAGATGTATGTATCTAGTAATGAGGAATGCAGGTAGGATTGCAAGTTGGAGGACCTTAACCTTAAGAAGCAAAGAAGCCAAAAAGGATGGGGAGGTCACCATAGACACACAACATCACTTGGAGATCGTGTTGTTATGTAAAGGGCTAATGTGGTTCATGGATGCAAAGATACGAGAGTGAATGGAAATACTGAATGGGGGAGGATGGGGTATGCAACAGTAGCAAGCAACTAAAACTGAAACACTGCACCCAGTCCCATGGTTGATGCTCAAAAAAAGATGTTGAAAATCAGAGAACCTGCAGAGAAGTATCAAAAATACAGTTAGCATCTTGAGGGGGGAAAAAAGAAGCGTTATACAAAATCAGATTTAAAGATTCAGTCCAGATAAGGCACACAGACAACTGACTGCCTACTTGATTATCTTTAAGGTAAAAAATAATAGACAATAAAAAACACTTGAAAACATCCAGAAGATGACTTAACAGGGACCAAGAGATGTAAGTCAAAAGCACAGAAGACTCCTGTTAGAAATGTGGTATAGATCTGAACAGAGAGGAATGAACAGGAACAAACTTCTTAAAAATTGATTCTTTTTCTCAATATTTTGGGGATAAGATATACCTTAAGCCGAAGATTTGTTGGGTCCATGATAAATAGCCAAATGACTCTGTCAAACAACTGCAGGCCTTGATGGCTCCTCTGACCCTCAAATGCGAGTGACAGTTTCCAAAAAAAAAAAAAAAAAAAGAAGGATATTGCTCTGCATTTTCACTAATGTTATTGAACACTGGATCAAATGCACAATGGACTGTGAAATGCCTGCAGATCTTTCCACAGCTAAATGCCAAACAAAGAGACCATCTGTTAATGAACATAAAAGGCACCTCTCTGCAGTTTTATCTGATGCACTAGTAAGTAAACTCATACCATCACTTAGTGCTGGGGGGTAGCCAGTGTAAGCGAAGTCTTTTGGTTTTTCATCTCAACAGTTTGGAAAGACAGAAGACAACACCTGAAGTACACAGAAGATACATATTCCTCAGTCACAAAGTCACCTTTGCAGTTGTAGAGTTATAGACTCCTGAAAAATTTTTTTAAAGTACTCTACTCTCAAGGACTCTTTCCGCCTGAGTAAAGGCCTTTGGTATAGAGGCTACACCTTCATTTAGCATGTTTGGGAAGAAAAAAAAGTAACCAAGAAGTCACCCATTTCAGTTAGATTCCTAGCTTTGCAACTTTTGCCCTAAAGAGTTCTGTGCATGTCTTGTGATCATAGCTAGAACTTACATGGGCTGTTAGTTAATTCAGGAAGGAAAAAAGTTTCTGTTGTTGATGACGTGAATCAAAATTGTACATAAAAAATTTTTTACCCTTTTTCATTTCTTTTCTTACCACTCCCACAAGGCTGGAAATAGAAGAGGTTAAATTGTTGCTTCTGTTGCTTCAAAATTCAACAGGTCCAATGTACTGGCAAGTGCTCTAGCCACACTGCCCAAGTCACAGAAGGCAAAGACACGAACTGGGAGAATGAAGAACCACCCACTGTAGGAGAAGATCAGGTTCAAGACCTGCTAGGGAACCTGAAGATACACAAGCCCATGGGATTAGATGAGATGCATCCATGGGTCCTGAAGGAACTGGTGGATGAAGTTGCTAAGCCACTGTCCATCTTATTTGAGAAGTTGTGGCAGTCTAATGAAGTTCTGACTGACTGAAAAAAGAGAAAACATAACCCCTGTTTTTAAAAAAGGAAAAAAGGAAGACCCGGGGAACTACAAGCCAGTTAGTTTCACCTCTGTGCCCAGCAAGCTCATGGAGCAGATCCTCCTGGAAACTATGCTAAGGCACATGGAAAATAAGAAGGTGACTGGTGACAGCGAACATAGCTTGACTAAGGGCACGGTCGGGGCAATCCCAAGCATGAATACTCAATAAGATGGACTGATGTACCTCACAGTATCCTTCTGGACAAAATGTTCAGCATACAGCTGAATATGATAAATACACAATATGATGGGTGAACAGGTCAGGCTCAAAGGGTTATAGTAAACGGGGTTGCATTAGATTCGCAGCCAATCACTAGTGGGATTCCCATTTTAGGCCAGTTCTCTTTAATGTTTTCATTAATGACTTGGATGCAGAACTTGAAGGTATACTAGGTAAGTTTGTGGATGACACTAAAAAAGGAAGAGCTGTTGACACCCTGGAGGGTAGAGAGGCCTTACAGAGAGATCTTGGCAAATTAGAGAACTTAGCAATCACCAACAATATGAAGTTTAACAAGACCAAGTGCTGGATTCTGCACCTGGGAAGGGGCAACCCTAGCTATACATACAGACTGGGGGACAAGAGGCTGGAGAGCAGCCCCACAGAAAGGTATCTGGGGGTTCTGGTCAATGGCAAGTTGAATAGGAGTCAGCAGTGTGCCCTGGCAGACAAAAGGGCCAACTGTACCCTGGGGTGCATCAAACACAGCACTGCCAGCCGTACGAGGGAAGCGATAGTCCCGCTCTGCTCTGAGCTGGTGCGGCCTCACCTCAAGTCCCATATGCGGTTTCAGGCACCATTGTATAAGGAGGACAGAAAAAAGAATGACCCACAGAGGACTACAAAGATGTTGAAGGGTCTAGAGGGGAAGATGTATGAGGAGCGGCTGAGGTCCCTTGGTTTGTTCAGCCCAGAGCAGAGCAGGCTGAGGGGAGGCCTCATGGCGGCCTGCAGCTCCCTCACAAGGGGAGCGGAGGGGCAGGCGCTGAGCTCTGCTCTCTGGGGACAGCGACAGGACCCGAGGGCACGGCATGGAGCTGGGACAGGGGAGGGTCAGGCTGGGTGTTAGGGAAAGGTTCTGCACCCAGAGGGTGGTCGGGCACTGGAACAACCAGGACAGTGGTCATGGCACTGAGCCCGAGTTCAAGAAGTGTTTGGACAATGCTCTTAGACACATGGTCTGATTTTTGGGTGCTCCTGTGTTGAGCCAGGAATTGGACTCCATGATCCTTGTGGGTCCCTTCCAACTCCGGATATTCTGTGATTCTGTGAATACAGGCTGGGCAGAGAATAGATTCAGAGCAACCCTGGGGAGAAAAACATGGGGATGGACTTGGATGAGAAGCTCAACATAACCTGCCAATGTGTGCTTGCAGCCCAGAAAGCAAACTGCATACTGGGACGCATCAAACGAAGTGTGACTGACAGGTCAGACGAGGTGATTCTCCTTGTGAGACACCACCTCAAGTACTGTGTTCAGCTCTGGGCCCCCCAGCACAGGAAGAACATGAAAGTATGAGAATAAGCCCAGAGGAGGATCAGGAGGATGATCAGAGGGCTGGAGCAGCTCTCCGATGAATACAGGCTAATAAACTTGGGGTTATTTAGTCTAGAGAAGAGAAGGCTCCAAGGAGACTCCAAGATCACTCCAAGGAGTGGTCTTCCAGTACCTAAAGCAGGCCTACAGGAAAGCTGGACTTTTTACAAGAGCATGTTGCAATAGGACAAGGAGTAATGGCTTTAATCTAAAAGAGGGAAGGTTTAGATTAGATGTTAGGAGGAATTTCTTCACTCAGAGTGTGGCGAGGCACTGGAACAGGTTGCCCAAAGAAGTTGTGGATGCCCCATCCCTGGAAGTGTTGGATGGGCCTGAATGCCAGGTTGGATGGGGCAACCTGGTCTAGTGGAAGGTGTCCCTGCCCATAGCATGGGGGTTCAAACTAGATGACATTTACGGTCTCTTCCAACCCAAACTATTCTGAGATTCTATGAAGTTTCTACCAATTTGTCTCATACTGATTAAATGAAGATAACACACAAGTTTAACACACATTGCAACAACATATTAAGGAATGACAAATTAAGTCTTCTTACGTATTCAAGAGAGCAGCTGAACATCTTGGACTTCCAGTTGCGATGAACACAACCAGAATTATTAAAGACAAAGTAATGACTAAATAACTATGACAAGCTGAAGGAAACCGTAACCTGCTAATTTGAATGATTCAGGAAAGCAACTTTTATTTGCTGTGTATGCCTAGACTATGTCCAAGCAAAAGATAACTAAATTGACCTTTCTAATTCATGATGGCAGACCTCACCTTGTATTTCCATTGTACCCTTTTTACCTAATCAATGTATTTTATTTTTTCTGTCCTTTACTTTCTTTGTCTGTCTGAAGACATTTGAATAATAACTATTTCCCCCCTGGGCAAACATGGTTTAAAGAACTGGTCCTTCATAAATTCTAAGTAGTGATGCAATTAGTAATACAAGAGCTATGTCTTCTTTATAAACAGGTAATATATAGGTATACACATCTGTCAGAAAGAGGCACTATCTCTTCTTAAACTATACAGAAGATAAACAGGAGCCCTAGGGAAAAAGATGTGAAGAGTTTACTCCTGAATTTTCTATATATTTAAAACACATCCCATTAGTATAGACAAGAGGTTAAGCTTGAAGTGTGAGACAACTTGATTCCTATGTTATCCAGGAGACTCAGCTATCACCTTAATGATCTCTAGACAGAGGAAGATTAGTGTCGGGTTTATGAGAGCTTCCTTCAAACCGAGTTGACATGTAGAACTAATCCAGCTTGACTAGAAAGATGCTAGCCAGGTCTATCCAGCAATAAGCACAAACATATCTTTCTAAAAAATGCAAGTTTTGTAGCAATTCAGTTTAAGTGCTAACAGTCATGTGGATTTTATTAAAAAATATTGTATCTGCAACATAAAGGAAACCATGACAGTCAATTAATATAAAATCTAAAATTCAAACTAACAAAATGTCCCTACTCTTTACTTGTGGCCTGATGCTAGAAATGTCAGTTACTGAGAAAGGCTAGCAAAACACTAGAAATAAGGTTATGATTAGATAACTAACTGTTTGAAGAAGACACTTCCTCAGAAAGTGGCAAAAGCTTGGAAGCTAAACAGAAAGGTGGAGTAAGGTCGAAAGTGCCTCGGAAGGTGCTGGGTGGACTCTGTCCTTTGGTGAGCACCACAGCTCCCGAGCCCAGGGAGCTCCGCACAGAGCTAATTATCAAACTGCATCGGCGCCACTGCCGGCTCACGGAAGCCAATTTCCAAAGAGAAACTGAACAGCCCAATGAGCACGTGGTGGTGACCACAGCTCTGCTGACACATTCCTGGGTACAAAATCTACAGCAGCCTCCACCTGAGTAATCGAGCGGGGACTGGTTGGCTCTGGTATTTCTTTTTTTTTTATCGTCATTACTGATGTTTGCTAAGCACAGACTCTTTTGGGTGTTAAGTCAACAAGTCTTCCCTCAACCATCTGAGACAGAAAGAAACTTAGAGAGATCCAAAAGTTATCTATTCCCAGAGACAGAATATCTATTCTATTCTACAGGGACAGAAACTGAGAAATACTTGTTATTAACAGATAAGCCATCTACTATCTACCTAAAGAAAACAAGTCTCAGCCCTGCAACAACTCTGCAGCTCTCCAGTCCATCCTGCTGCCCCAGGGCTTGGGGCAAGCATATGCCCTCTCCCTCCTCCATCCCTCACCTTCTGTAGAGTCTCCAGGGGCACAGACCCCACAACCTCTTTCTAAAGCCAAATCCGAGCAGTTTTCTAGAGAGTTAGGGAGCTTTTTAACACTAAGCCACTGATGGTTAGATAAAACGGCTATCTTCAACTCATTTCTTCAGTTCCTTATTTCCAGTTTGTCTATGTAGGTTTTGATCAAGCAAGGAGTAGGAGGTTAAAGCACTTACTGTTTAAATACTGCATTTTTAAAACAGACACCCCCTAAATGCCTTACTCAGGCTAAGTTTGTTTGTTTTTTAAACAGGAATTAAGAGACCAATATCAAGTCCAAGCTGGCTTCGTGTTTAAACAAAACTCTTAAAGTACTATTCCACTAATTCTAGTTGCTTCTGGCTTTATTATAGCTAATAATGGCCTTCTTATTATTATTATTATTTTAATTCTAATGGAAACCATTTACATAGAAGTTGATCCCCCTCACTATAAACTGAGATTCCTGCAGTGATTGAGCAAACCTGCAAGAAAAGGCAAAATAAATATCTACCATTGAGTTGAAAAGGCAAAGGTAAAAAGGTAGGAGGAACACCACATTTGTGTTGTTTGTTTACTTAATTCCATTTTAATTATTTAGACTCTCATCTCGCTAACAGGTGCTAACTTTACTTAAAGAAGGACCTACAGCTTTTGTTTGCATAAATCAAGTACGTTTAATCAAGTGCGCATTAGCTCATCAACATATTGGTTCTGATGAGGAATTGCATAAGTGACAATGCCAAGCTATTTTGGGGAATATTCATTATATGTCTACAGAACAGTCTGACTGGAGGAAAGTGAGAACAAAATGACAGTAAAAGAACTGTAGCAATTACTTTACTAGCAGTTAATGTTTGCCATTAACTGCTTGCTGGCAAGAGTTTAAAGTTGCAAACCCTAATTTAAGCTTGTTACCTTAATTTTACAATTGTAATTCAATAGTCAGAATGTGGCACTAGTGTAATAAATACCTTCATTCAGCGCTTCATATAATAAATATATTAAAAGTGCATGAAAAGTTTCACATTCTAGGCATTACAAAAATATTTATAATCAGTGTTACATCTTCATTAAATATATACAGATGTACAAACCATTTTTTTTTTCAAAAACAAGCTAGAATCCAAACATGTTAGCAACAAGTCACTGGAACTTTTTGTTGTTAGCAAGCATTCATGAAGAGAGCTCCCTTCAAAATGCAGATTCGTTTTTGGGGAGCTTATTGCATGCATGGCAAACAGCCCCTGATTTTGTTAAGCCTTTATGCCACTTCCAATAACATCTGCAGAAAGGTTTGGGCAGAAAAGGGCTGTGCCCTCTGTGAGGACATTTTACATATTTATATATATAGGTTCTTAAGTTAGATGTACAAAGCAAGATTTGTCTAGAAGAAACATGTTTTTCACTTGCTAATTGCCAGAATCCAGGTGGGAGGAAGGATGGGAAGAGGAAGGCTGTTCCAGCACAGCATGCTACGTTCCTCTGAAACCCAGACAGCCGAGTGCTACGACTGAGACCATTGCACGACCTCTCCCTGTGCAAAGCTGCCTCCCCACCACTGGTACCCACTGAGACTCTACACAGAGGTAGCTCGTTTGAGTCACATTTTCTAGGGGAAACACCATTTCAGAAGAACATACAAGAACACAAAACTGGAGCCCAATTTAGCTGACCCCAGCTGTTTGCCTTGTCCCTCTGCCAGCACAGAGAGAGGAGCAGGAGGCTCACACTACTGGACTTGACAACATTACGTGCTAACACGAACAGCCATAAAATGCAGTTTACATTCATATGCCAAGCTGTAAACTCTGGCAGATTCAAGCTCCAATAGGAAACAAGGCTGAATGGCAAAATAACCTCTGGCAAAGGGACAGGATGAACAGCTGGATGCTTCAGCTCCCGGAGCATAAGTCAGAGTCACAAGTGTATTTATTATGCTGTCCTTCCCGTGTCGTCAGCAATCTGGGAGTATCAAGGAAGTCTGGTAACAAAACTGTTGCGGCAGATTACCAAGAGCAACCAAAGCTTCAGGTGCATGTTCGGGGGTTCACTTAACTACTAAAAGCATCACATTTTGCTGGGTCAACACCAGCTTTGTCCAGTTGTATCAGAACATAGAAAAAGCTTTTGTTACCAGAAATCACCATGCAAACTCCTCTCCCAAACACAGCCATCGTTTACGTTCTCTATTGCTTTAACACTCTAACGAAGATAATTTTCTACTTCGCTTTCAGTCAGGCTTTCCCACCAGGGCTTGGGAACCACAAGCATTCAAGGCAACGAGGACAAACCACGCCAGGCTCGGGAGCAGACTTCCTCCCTTTTGTTTTGGCTGGAAGCGTGCTCTGTTCTGGCTTTTCCAACGCAGGCGGCAGCCCCCGCACCGGAGCGCGCAGGATCAGTCTCACGACCCAAGAGGCAGGCTGGGTATGAAGCGCTGGCACCAAGTGCCTTCATGAGCTCTCTCCCTGCTTCACAGCTAATGGGTCACCCACCCAGCTCACAACCCCGCTCCTGCAAGGCTGGTTATGTATTTCAAGCTTTGGAAAGGCGAGCGAGAGAACTGCCAGCCCAACTTTAGGGCTGACACCCTTCGAAAAGCTTGAGGCGATCCCAGGTACGTCCCGGCAGCCCACCGCTTACCGACCCTAGCTTCCTTCTAGATTCCATTGTAATGAGAACATAAATAGTACGACAAGCACATATCACTCTTGAATGAATTACCTATTGAGAGTTCCCTCTGGTGTTCACTAAGTTAATCATCACATTCAAGGTAACAGCGTTAGCTACAAAAGCACCAAGTTCCCCCACGAGCAAGTTTTCGTTCCACGGTGGTAGGGACAGGACCACAGACTCGCAACTCACCGACAACAAAGAGATTTCCACGAGATTTCGGAGCCTCGAGAAACTTGCAGCTCGCTCTACATTCACGCCAGCAGCCGGCTAACCCCAAAAGGACCCGAACCGGTGCCGCTCCCTCCCGTCCCCGGGTGGCACCGAGGCTGCGCCAGCCTCCCACTGGGAGACAGCCGCAAGTCGCAGGTACAGCCCATCGCGACACGGAAAAAAAATAAAATAAATAAAAAAAGGAAGGTAGAGGTGTTTATTGCGGTGCCCAATAACTAAGCTTTGAGTCACCCACGTTCCAAGCTCGCACTTCCATTCTCCCGCACGAAACGCGAGCGAAGCACCCCCTATGTAATTAACAGCTCGGAAAGAAAGTTTAAAGCTGCCTGCGCGAAGAGACGAGAGGAAAAACCCGAAGCAGCTCGGAGCCGGCGGGGAGCGGGGCCGGGGCTGGCCGCGCCCGGAGCGGGGGAACCGGGGCCGAGCTGCGGGGACTCGGGGGGCGCCGCGGCCCTTGCAAGGACCGCGCAAGGACCGCGCTCGAAGTGCGGAGCCGCGCACGGGGGAGCCCCGAAAGCGAAACCAGCAGGGGGGCGAGGGGCAGCGCAACCCCCCCGTGCCGTGCCGGTCCCTCCGCCCTGCCCGATACCCCGCGATCCCGGGGAGAAGGGGAGAAGGAGGAGCTCGCCCCCCCCGGCGGGGGAAGGGGCTGCGTTACCTTCAACAGGTGCAGGCAGGGGGGAGCCCCGCGGAGCCCCGGAGCTGCCCGAGCGGCCGGCAGCCCGCAGCCCGGGGCTGGGCGGAGGCGCTACGGCAGCCCCCGGCGGCCGCCCGGTGCTCCCCGCGGGCCCCACCTCGGGGAGAGGAAGGAGGGGAGGCAGGGAAAGAGGAGAGAAAGAGCCCCGAGAGGGATCGAGCGGCCGTCACATGGCGCTGCCGATCCGCCGCCCGCCAGCCGGAGCCTACGCCGGGGAGCCGGAGAAAAGCTGCGAGGAGGGGACACACCTGTAGGCGCAGCACATATCCGCTGTGAGCACAATGCGAGACAGGAAACTGAAAAAAACAGCCCAGGGAAGGAGAGAGGCTCCCGTCCCTCCCTCCTTCCCTCCCTCCCTCCCTCCGTCCTCCTCCTCCTCCTCCTCCTCCTCCTGCTCTCTCCACCCCCTGCCCCCGGTCAGGATCCGCTTGCAGCGCTGTCTCCTGCCGGGAGCAGCAGGCAGAGGGCCGGGCGGAGGAACCAGCCGCACTTTCTCTCTCCCTTTCCCTTCCCCGGCTCCGCATTGTGTTGCCCGCCGGCCAGGCGGAGCCCAGGGGGCTCCCCCCGCAGGGGAATCAGGGCCGGGTTGGGGGCTCCGCTCCAGCCCCCGGGATGCGAGCCCCGGGCTGCCCTCGGGAACCGGTAGCCGGTACCGGGGAGCGGGGGGACCCCCGGCTGTGCCCAGCCTGGAGGCCCGGGGGTGCCCGGCACGGCCCCAGGGGGGGTCGGGGAAGCGCCCCCCGAAGGGGTCGGAAAGGGGGAGATCGCCACCCCTCGTCCCCTCAGCGGGGAGGCAGCTGCTGCGGGGCTCTCGGTTCCCCTCTCCCGAGCGCTCCTGTCGTTTTGGGGCCCAAAATATGTCCCCCCCACCCCCGGCAACATCTGGAGTGAACTTGGAGTACTTCGGGGTTTATCCCTCTCTGGTATACTGTGCTCGATCGCGCTTTCTGAAGGTCTTTTCCCCCTCTGGGGCTCTCCTCCAAAAACCCAAATTTCTTCCTTCCTCCTCCAGAAACACCCAAACGGGAGCCCGTTCCTTGTGCATAAACAGGGCGTCGCATTGCTGCAGCATCAGGGGCTTCGCCATGCCCAGATGCCAAATTTGCCTTGACTATATATCCCTATAACACAGGGATGATCTATTAAAAAGAGGGATGTGTTAGAAGAATGGCTCACGTAAGCTTTAGGCAAGTTGTTTAGACTTGGTAGGTAGCTTTCCATCAGTCAAACGTGGACGGGCAACGTTGCAAGGAGTAGTTAATTAGCTGCTGTTGGCACTTTGAGTGCAGCTTCATTAAATGCTGCGTGCATTGGGCTTCTCGCTGAAATAACAGGAGAGGGCTGGTCGGAGCTGTGCTTCTCAAATGGCACCCAGGAAGCTGCTGAGAAACTGTCATTGGGTCTCAGACCAGTAACAAATAGGAAATAAATAAAAACCAGCTCCAAAACGTGGGCAGGAGTAGGAAGTGGCAGGCTGTTGGAGGAGAGGTTTAACTGGCGCTCGGCCACGGCTGTGCAAAGTGCAGCCGCAGTGTTCGTGGCAGGGTGGGACCATCGTGGTATTGTGTGGGCTGCCTGGGTCCCATCCCCGCATTCTGAAATGCTCCAGCAGAAGGCCTCGTCCCCGCCTGTTTGCCTCCTTCCTGCTCTGTACGTGAGTGGGCTGAGTCGCCGCAAGATGAGGAAGAATGGCTCTGGCATCATTGCAGAGCGTCTCAGATCTGCATGCCCCCCCCATGTACCTCTTCGCTTGCTGGAAGAAGGAAGGGGAATCTGAAGAGGAGGGAGATGGGACTTCCCGAGGAAAATTGGGTTAGTCGCGTCCTGCAAGCCCTGGGAGAGATCCAGGACAGAGGAGCTTGCAGGCTGCTAATGGGCTTGGTGAGACCTCACTTTCCAGGCTGTTTTTTCAACGTCTGGGCTTATGGCCAGGTTGTGCCCAAAATTTGGCAGAATGCCCTGGAATTACCGGCCAGGCAGCTCTCCTTGTGCCCTGGCCTGTGAATCCCTGCCTCCCGGCATGCTCTGCCCCCGGGGCTTTTGCTGGGGTCTCTGTCACTACTTCCCCCAGCCCTGCCTTCTCCAAAGCCCATGATCTGCTCACCGCCTGGGGCAGCAGCCCCAGCAGTGGTCCCACACCTGCTCCATCCCATGGCCACTGGCCAGGGCTGCAGCGCTTGCCATACTGCTGCTGCCTCGTGGTGGGTATCCCCAGGCTAGGTCTAAGCCTTAGCCCCCTCCCGGCACTCTGCATGGTTCCCTCTGGCTGGAACGGTTCCCTCTGGCTCCTGTTGCTGAGGCTGTGTTTTTTAGAAGCCTGCCTGTGGACACACACAGGCAGAGCAGTGGTGACAGTTTATTCAGTTCCAAAGAGGAGCCGGTGGAGGGAAGCTGTGCTGAATCCTCAGCCGGTCCGTGATAATTACCTGCTGTGCGTTTGACCTTGCCTAGTGTGACAGGGATTATAAAGTTGAACTGGAGCTCAAGGTGGCCGTGCAGCATCCCATCCCAGGCCAGCTGTCTCCTCTGCTAAGCCTCCGTACCTCGCTTTTCTGCTAGGTGCCCGTGGCTGTGCTAAAGCAGCAGCGTGGTGCCTCAGCCTGTGCTCCTGCCTGCTGGGCACATCTGTGTGCAGCAGGACTGGTGTTAGCCCAGGCTGAAACGAAGCAGTGTGGCACCATTCGGAGCTAGGCCTGCTCGAGGAGGAGCCCAGTGTTCACAGGAAGGTCTTCTGCCTCTTCTTTGTCTTGGAGGCAGCACGTTGTCCTCCCTGCAGCAGGGCTTTCAGCCCGTTCTGTTCCCTAAGTATGTGATATGGCTAGATAACTCCCCAGTGAACCCAGATAACAGCTGCACATGAAAAACTGCTATTTGCTGCTGAAGGATTATCCCTCCTCCCCCTTATTGCCACCCACCAAAAATAGTAATAGTAATAATAATCAAATCCTAAACGTAGAAATGCATGGAAAAGAGCAACAAGTAAATGGTTGAATGATTAACAGCTTCCCAGCATCTTGGCGATCTTAACTGCACTCGCATGTGCACGGGCAGCATGCAGACCGAGGGGGAAAGCCCTGCCTTGTCACTCTCCATTGTAAGAACAGAGATAACGGGGCTGCGTGTGGATAGGACGCCGGTCCAGATTTCAATTTCCTATGTATTTCCTCCCTCTGCACTCCCTCTGTCTCTCCTCACCTTGTTATCGCCCAGCCACTGTTAGGCACTTCCTTCTGTTTTTGTCTCTGCCTGTTGTTCTGTTTTTGTCTCTGCCTGTTGTTAGCCTTTATGCTGGATGCACTCTCCGTGCCTGCCCCCTGCTTCCTTCCCTGGCTGTGTCAATTCTCAATTTTATCCGTACACGGCGCCGCTCCGACCGCCACCACCTTAGAGGCCTGTAATAAAAGGACCAGAATTTCCAGCTGTTGTCATTAAAAACACCTCACTCTGCAAACACCAGGACTAAGAAAGTCCTGAAGCTTCGTGCCTGACTCACTGGTTGCCATCCCCTTGCCTCCCATTTCTCCTCTGTGCCCCTCGTGCCATCTCTGTGTGGTGGCAGGAGGGTTGGGAGCAGTGCCCGTGCTGCCCAGCCTGGCGGCCTGCGGCTGCATTCCTCCTGTGTTTCTCTCTGCTGGAAGATATATTCGAGTCGCTGATACGCGTGGGCCCTGGGCAACTTTGTTGTCTTTGAGACCTGTACCTCCTTCATGCATGTATTTGTACGTGGCCAATGTGTTGTGACGTTTTTGTGAGGGGCCGGTGGGCAGCTGAGCAGCTGGGTGATTGATGCTCAGCCTTCAGAAAGGAAGGTTGTTGCCGTGTGGTCATGGAGATAAACCAAGAGCCACCCAAACGGCTGAAAAGGAGCCTCAGAGCCTTTAAAATGATTTAAATTGCGCTTCACACAGAAAATGTTGATCACCCCTGTGTTCCCACATGTCAGAGCAACATCGTTACAGCTGGCCTCGGGGTCTCGCTCATCCCAGCTCTCGTCTGAAAGGGAAAAATGGGGAAAGGATCCCTCCTGGTGGGAGCAGCAGTGTGCCTGCTCTGCTGGCCAGATTCAGGCTGGTTTAGCACCACTGCTGTCCTTGGTAACACATTCGTATTGATGATGGGGATGCCAGGAGCATTTCTACGAGGGGTAGGACTCTGCCTGAATGGTTTTAGTCTTTTTTGTTATGGTATAAGGCAGGGCTCTACCGGACTTGTTCACCCTCCATCTGAGCGCAGGGCAGCCTGATGTCTTCTGTTGCGACAGGGCACCGCGCTGCCTTGCACCAGGGACTGGATGACCCAAACATCCATATTCATATTTTAACAGTCCATAAATCACCCTGAAATCTACTTTTTCTGCCTGAGAAGTGCCAGATACATCTAAGTTGTTATTATCAGATTTGTGAAATGTCACTGCAAACATCCCTAGTTTCATGCCCTTTGCACCAAACTCCTATGGCAGATCAATTTGTCTATATCTGTTTATTTCCTGTGGTTGATGGCTCTCTCAAAGCCCATTTTCCATCAATCCAGAGAAAATCTTTATGGGTAAAATAACATCAAGTGTGTTGTAAGATTTCCTTCATTCTTCCCTTTGGGGGTAGACAATATTTGAGCCACGTGGAGCAGGTGTTTTGGGGTATTTTCTAACCACCCCTCACTTGGTACATTTGTTTGCCCCTGTGCAAAATGCTAACCAGTCAAAATATTGCTTTTGTTTAGCTTTGCAGACATTTTGCGTATACTTTGTGACAGATATAAATTGCTGTGCAAAGGTATGAGATAGAAAAACAGCAGGCCCTGGATACAATTTCCATGTGGAATGCGCAGAAAGCCTTATATGGCTGCCTGCAATGTGTATGTGTATGTGCGTAACTACTGAAAGTATCAGCCTTCCCCGTGAGGACTTGACATTCTGACACACCCCTGGTTATACCAGATTGCCTGAGAGCCCAGCTAAGAGATCCCTGGACGATGAAGAGGTTCATACAGGCAACACCTGGATTTTTTTTTTTTTTAATGCTACTTTGAATTTTCTAAGGAATTTAACTAGAAAAAAAAAAAAAGAGCAAAAGATGGTAAGAAATTTCAGCAGAAAGTTTAGCATCTACATGTAGCTAAAATGAAAATGAATTTAAAATGCTGACAAGTGAGTTTTAACCCTGCCCTTTTTTCTCCTCCTTTGCTCTTTAAGCAGACCCCACGCACGTGCACGCACACGCTCACACACACGTGTATGTATATATAATAATCAGTCAAGCCAGCATTTCCATTTGTAATGAAGGCAGCTGCCTAGGTAAGTCCAAAGCCCCTGCTCTGCCGCTGTGGAGCTACCATTCATTGCAACCACAGCCAACATACCTACATGCAATGCTATTGCTATTTGTGCAGCTGGTTGGCTGACTGACTACTGGAATTAGTTACCTGTCATGCATACTGCTATAAATGCATCCATACTGTAGAAAAAATAGTAGAATCTCATTATCTACTAATATTTGAACTAGTTTTGTTACCAAGGGATAGGCTGTGGGAAGACAATTGCTGGTAAGAGCACATGATTACAGTGCTCTGTTCAGAAGTGGAAAATCAGAGTTTAACTACTTTATTCTGGAAATAATGCATCTTTTTACATCAGTAACCTCAGATACTGGATAATTAATATTTTCAGAATGTATATTGCAGAATTTTTGTGTTTATAATGTTCAAGTGTATCTGGGCTGTTGTAGTTAAACATGCAGCTAAAACAGTAGGAATTTAATGTGGTACAACAGAGTTAGAGAAGCATTTATCATTTTAAAAGGATGAGATCAACCAGATTTCATCAATGCCACCTCAGTTAAGATGATAGAAAAATAAAGTATTGACTACTAACACAGGGGCTATATTTTACCTTTTTATTCATAGGAAGATTTCCAAGATAATATGGGTATTTTAAATGACTAGCTGAGCTTCCATCATGTGATGGCAACTAATCAATAAATCATGTGTCATTGTTGTGGCTCGGCATGTCAAATAGCTGCATTTCAATGTCTGTATTTACAATTTTTGAGTGATTTTTTTGTTGTTGTACATTTCTAGCTCATTAGGCCTGATTTTAAAAGTGGTTATTTTCACGTCAATGAAATCGGTAGAAAAATCACATCTTATCTGTGGCTGCCAAATGGAGGAGATGGAATGGGGTAATCAACGAGAAACTTCAGTTACTTAACATTGCTTGCTACCGCATGTGGGTTTACTAAATTAGCTTTTCCTCCTGAGCAATGTGAAAAATAAATACTCTGCTTTCCATGAGACACATTGGACATTTTGATGCTCTTGGGGAATGTGAAAAAGATGAGTGCTTTCGAAAGCAGCTTTTGGCATGCATAAATCATGAGGTTTGTACCGAGGCCTGGGACATCCAACTCAGACGATTTGGGTTAGGTATTGGCACGAAGATGAACTAAGTGTTTCGATTGCCCTGCCCGTCTCCGTTATTTTGCCTACCAGAACACCAGAGCCATCCCGCTCTGCCATGAATGAATATTGAGCTGCTCATGCAGGTGAGCTCACTGGTCAGCACACATCCAAGTCTGTGATTTAAGGACAGTGGCAAACAGCTGAAAAAGCATTAATCACTGTTACGATCCTCCATTGACATTAACTGCATTTTAAGCGCCTTTGCCATTGTGTCCGAATACCTAAAGAAATGTTTTTGATGAAGGCACTTGGTTCGACTTGGACGCAGTCCAGAAGAAAACAGTGTTTGTCCTCAGAGGGAAATGCTACAAAGAACTGCAGTCTCTGTCTCTTGTCTACAGAAAACAGCCCTCACTCATCAGGATATTGCAAAATCTCAATGCCTTCTTCACATCAGTCTCAAAAATGCCTTCTTTATGTTTTGGTTTATTAAGAGATTAAGCTATTCTCTTCTGGACAATGACTCAGGTCGTAATAACCCACATGTTTATTGCAGCCATGTCAGATAACCAGAATTCATGCTATCTGAAGTGAACTGTGGGGATTTGTGTAGGTTTCGGCGGGTACAAAACAGATGCTCGGTTTTCTGATGGCTCTGGTTTGTGTATATGTGTGCATGAAGTCTGTGCTCATATTCCCTCCCTGGCTGCAGCGTAAGGAAGCCTTGGTCTTCACTCCCAAAGCGATTAATGGTTCAGGCTGAGGCTGTATTTCACTCTAATAATTCTTGTAGGAACTGCACCCCTCTGGGACAAGGCAGAACACAAAGCCTGGTATAAAATCTGTGAGAGGTGAACAAAATTCAGCCAGACCAAATCAGCTATGGATCTGTTTTGCACAGTGGCTTCAGGAAATCAGGAATTTGATTGCTTTTTGGATAGTGCTGAAGGTTCTTTCAAGAAAACTTCTATGGCATAAATACATTTCTGTTCAAGCTTCTCTTAAAAATCCCCAACAACAAAAATCCTTCTTTAGGCAGAACCTGGGTTCTGAAAGTGCTAAAGGCATCCTGAAGTTTGTTCTGACGTTAATTTTACGTAAATGATGGTCTGATGCTGTAATCAGGGGTAAGACGGCAGAGCCCAGTGTTCATGTGTGCTCGATGTGAGACTCGCTGAGCTGGACATTCTCCCCGTTGGTGGGTTTCCTGAGGAGCTATGGAGCAGGGGGAAGGTTGTGATGCCCATCCACAGCCACAGTTGTGTCTCCTGCCAAGGCTCCTCAGTCAAAAGGCATGTTTGGCTGCAGAAGTCTCGCACCAGCAGCCCTCTGTGCTGGGACCTTTCTGCTGGGACCACGTCCATGGTGTGACCTTGTGCATGGGAGTACACAGACCCAGAGGGCTAGGGGGGACTCTGAGCTATCTAGTGCATATCCCTGACTTATACTATCTAACCAGGATGCTGAAAGCTGGTGTAGGTTGTTCCTGCCTCTTTGCAAAAAACCTTTACGTATTTGAAGACTGTGATTATATGTCCTTTCAGTCTTCATTTCTTTATGTTCCTCCTCCCCATTCATTCAAATATCTCATGTGGGCCATGTTTTCTAGGTCTCTGATTGTTTTCTAGGCTTGTATAAGTGGGCTTGATCATTGAAATGCAGTCTTTAACACAGGCCATGATCCTTCAGCTGAGTCCTTACCGGCAGTGAATAGCATGGAAAGATCACCTCAGGTGCTCTGCAAGTTGTACTGCTGTTTTATGAAACCTGGAAGGCTGAGCTAAAAGGGCTATGGGGAAATTGTGTTCTGAAATGGAGGAGAATTGAGGCACGCTGGTAAGAGAAAGGCAGAGCCTTGCAGTAGATGTTTTTGCTTCTTTAAGTATTGCAATGCTTCCAGCAGTGGTAAAGTCTGGTATGATTAAATGACCAATGTCAGTTATAGCACCCTGAAGATGTTGTTTAGTCTTGCTGGAATTGTTTTGTTTTGCATTCAGGCTCCTTTTTTTTTTTTTTTTTTCTTGGCTGAGGAGGAAAGGTCTGTAAAATTAACTAATAAAATTAAGTAATAAAAATAACATAAAATAACTAATGAAATAATTGTCCAGGAGGATGAACTTCACTGTCATTAGAGAAAATAACCAAGCACACATGTAGAGGTTGATCCAGACAAAGATGCACTCCTTTTGCATGATGGAATTAAGCCAAGTTCTGCTCAGCTGCTCAGTGCCCAAACTAAAATACCCTGCCAGTGCAACTCCAACCTGGTGATGTGATTCCTGGAGCAGCCGTCTCACATCCCACAGCCTGTAGCATGGGCAGAAGGGTTCAGCCTGAAGTTGTGTTCGTCCAGACATGGCCTAAGGCAGCAACTGCAGCTTGTAGCCAGCAACTCCCACCTCCAAAATCTTCTTTCTAGCTGCACTGAACTACCTTTGGTGCCTCTCCCAAGCAGTACATTCAGCATGGAGCTATATGGAAGTGAGGACATGAAGGCTGAGCGTAGCAAAGGATGATTAATGAACAGCTTTCCCCTATGTTACACTCTCCTTCCCCTTCTGGGATGTCCTTGATAATACCTTCAAGTGGAGATTCACATTATGGCCAAGCTGATGTATGCGTCTCTTTCCATGATCGATGGTGCTGACCCATCCGTACCTCTGCTGCTGGCCATGTAATCCTCCAGCACTTCTTGGTCCAGCTCTGGTACACATCTGATGCCCTGGTAAGCCTGTTTTGGGAACAAAACATTAGAAAATGAAAAAAAAAAAAAAAGTAATGCCTTTTTTTCTGCTTCCCAAATGCCTACCACTATTACTTCCAGAGCTGGTTCACCATGAGGTCAGGGTGGTGCCAGAAGCAGCCCAAGGGTTAGAACGGGGAGAGGGAGCTGGACATGGAGGCAGCAGACCATTAGATCAACCACCAGATCAGACTCAGCATCGCTTCCTGCTCACCAGGTGTTTCATTTGTGTCGTCTCTTCTGAAATCTGTATTTCGTTAGCAGTACCTGAGCTTTAGTTCCTACATTCCTTTGAAGTAGCAGCAGATGGGAAGCTTAAGAATGAGAACGCTACAAAAAGACAATGCAGTTTTAATTCTGACTTTCCTTAAAGAAAACATGGGGAAGCTCTTTTCCTTCTTTGATCGCCTATTTTTTTTCTGTAAGAAAGGCCAGTCCCAGAGCAGGAGTCAATAATGCAGCAGCAGCATTCACATATCAAGCTTTCTGCATGCTGGCTACAGCATGCAGTGGTTTCAGAGTGTAAAAAAGTACCTGCTGCCACCCTCCTGCCTCCGGGGCTTACGGAGGATGGAGGGAGCAGGAGGGGCAGTGGAGACCAGAAACCACTGGACATGAGAAATGGCTGGAGAATTTCAGTCAACAAGCAAAGGACTCATAAGAAGCAAAATTTTAAGCCATATTTCAGCTTTCCTTGTTGGAATTCTGTTAGGCTTCCTACAACAATGACAAGCCTGATATTATCTAAGCAATATTGTATGGCTGAGGGCTGAATGAAGCTCTATCAGACATTAGAATCTCTCTTTAATGTTTTACTTCTGAAATTCAGGAAATTTTGTTCTGCACTTCTACCAGAACAGAAATCACCATTTGAATAAAATAAAGAAAAACAACCAAACATTTAGCAAATTCATTATTTTAATTTTAAATGTGGTATCTATTTGGAAATGTTGATATTTTCTGGCAAGCGCAGTGCACACATGTATGTTGTTAGTCACCCAACACATTAAATTTGTGTTATATATACTTCTTAAAACAGATTTGCTCAGTGTTTAGAACTTTTGTCTTTTTTATTCAATAAATCTCCAAAACTGTAGCAGATGGAGAGGGGAAAAGCAAGATTGACCTCAGAATGGAACAGCTAGGTGGAATTTTCGCATATCAGACTGTGTTAAAAGCATCATATTCAAAATGGTTACTACTGTGGATCATAGCACTGTGTCACAGGCATATATGATAAGTATTGCTGTAGAGCACATTTAAGTCTGGTTCAGTAAGGAAGGACAGAAGGTAAAAAAACATCATGTACTGCATCTGCTCCTGAATCCTTTAGCAGCTTTTGTGGTTTGACAAACATATATTCTTATTTTTACTGTTTTTCTAAGGAAATAAGGCTTTTGCAATGATGGACTTTTATCTGTTCCCTCATAACAAATATGGAACCATGACCTAGTCAGATTTCATAGATATTAAAGTGCTGGAAATTTTGTAAAAACAGGTAGAAGCCCAAATCGGTATCCTCATAAAGGAAAAAAAAATATCTCGGTGAGGCTGTTAATGGCATCGGATGGCTGAAACAGGAGAGAGATTTACGTATGTTCAGGCATAGGAAAGGATTCAGATGGTTGCTGTCATGGTATTACACTAAGAAAGAGCCATAGGATCAGCTACAGAACTGACTGATTTTGGTAATTTTATTATTCTCGTTTCCATGTGAAATATCCCTACAAGCAGGAAAGTGACTGTTGTGCAAATTACACTGATAAAGGAGAGATTTCCCTTAATATTTTAGCTGCGTTGGGTACTATTCATAACAGTACCAGCTTGAAACCAAAATCTTGATTCTCTCTGACATGCCTGGGATATGGAACCTACTGAGAAGTTTTGTGTGCTTTGTGGTCTTTGGTGGCAGGTACAGGAGTGGGTTCGGGTCTTGATCTCACCAGCACTTACAGCGTGTTGTAACTCTGTGCATATTGGTATATATAACCCAAAATGGGAGTATTTTCATCAGTTTAAGACAAAGCACATGTGTAAGTGTTGGCAGACACTCCCAAGAGCTCAGTGTTTCTGTCAACTCATGGAGCAGCTCTCTTAGCTCAGGTGAGGTTGACATGGGTAGGGTGCAGAAGGTTTGTTTAATTCACACTGACAGTCCGTGTTAGCAGCTAAGTTCTCACCTTGTTTCTTTGGTTTCACATTGTGCTTTGCTGGGTTATGAATACCTTTATAATGGTGCATGTTGACAATTACACGTGAGAGCAATATTCATTTTCTTCCCAAAACGTAGTAGTCCAAATCAGAAAACCAAACAAGAGGCATTTTTATGTGTGAAAAACATACCAATCTGTGCTAGCAGCAGATTTCAGCAGCCTCTTCTGTCACAGTCCTGCGGTCAGGGAAAGGAAGGCTCTTTCTTTCCTCTGAGAAAATTGCCCCCCTAATGTTACTCTAAGGCAGGGTGAAGAGAGTGAAGAGGAAATTAGTGTTTCTTCTCTTTTCGTCATTTTGCTCCACTCAAAGGCTGTTAGCAGCCAATGAAAGCAGTTGTGCTCCTGTTGGCTGGCTTCTTTGTGTATCAGGCAGAGGGAAATGACAGCCTGCTGTAAAGGAAGGGCCCTTTTCACCAGAAATCATTGAAATTCCCTTATCCTGGCCCTGAACAAGCAAGCAAGGAAACAACAGCAGGAGACAGGGTGATGTGTTGGCAATGGAGGGGAACAGCTATGGAACAACCGATGTGAAAGCCTTCATCTGAAATCAGCATGTAGCCTGCGCGGCCATCCAGCCTGGCCAGCTTAGCTTCAGCGAGGTATTTACACCTTGGACAAAGTAGGAGGAGTGCTAAAGAACCATGAGAGTCATTAGACTGTGTTTATTAACAACATGGTGCTTTATCTTCAAAGTGTTGCGCACAATTAACCAACGTATTCAGCAAAGGCAGTAAATGGATAGCATTCATTATCACCCAGTCACTATCTTACAAAACAGATTTAAAGTGATGAGAAGAAGATGCACTTGAAGCCTTGGGAAGGAAGATTTTTAACCTAGTGTTTGAAGAGGTGTAACAACATTTCGAACTACTTTGTACCACCGTGTTCTTTCAGTCTTTGTTTCATCTGGTAAGGATTACCTGCAGGGCTGAGATGATATTTCAGTGTCCTTTTTTATCACCTTGCTATCTCACATTGTGAGCTTGAACAAAATCAGTTCACTTCATAGACAAACCTGATTACTCTTGGATGATAGTCATTGCTTTCAAACACTAGCAGAAATGGTCTGAAGCAAGTATTTTATGTGACCATCCTCACTGAGTGTGCACCTGGTTTCTGGATAAAGGGGAAACTGGATTGCAGCTGTGTTTGATTGGTAGCTAAAACATGATGCCTTCTCCAGGTTAGGAGAGGGTGGCTACTCAATGGCATTTGGATCAGTCCCTACCTCATGGGTTGAATTTGAGCCACTGGCAGCAGCAACAGAAATCTATAGCCAGTCCTCTAAGACAGCCAGACTCCAGATAATTTCTGATCAGCTACAGAAATGATAGATAAAGTTAGGGAGGGGCAGGCGCTGAGCTCTGCTCTCTGGAGACAACAGAACCTGGGTGAACGGCATGGGGCTGGGACAGGGGAGGGTCAGGCTGGGTGTTAGGGAAAGGTTCTGCACCCAGAGGGTGGTCAGGCACTGGGACAGGCTGCCCAGGGCAGTGGTCACAGCACCAAGCCTGTGGGAATTCGAGAAGCATTTGAACAATGCTCTCAGACACATGGTCTGATTTTTGGATGATCCTGTGTTGAGCCAGGAATTGGACTCCATGATCCTCGTGGGTCCCTTCCAACTCAGGATATTCTATGGTTCTATGGTTCTATATTCCTTCATGCTCTCACACAGTAATGCATTGTTAGAAGATAAAATCAATCCTAGAAAGAGAATTCAGATTGCAGAGAGCTCTTCTGACATAAAACAATATAGCACTGCTGTTAGTCATCTGAGTATTGTCATTTATCGAATAACAGATCTTTTCAAAGTGATCTTGTCATTCACGGGACAAAGGCACTTCAATGTAGTTGCACAAGTACCTGTTCCAAGAAATACCAGCAATCTTTTCATTGTTTTTTTTTTTTCTTCTCTCTCCCCCTCCCACCATCAGTTTTTTTTTCTTCTTTATTTATTTTTCCCCAAAAGAAAGCATTGAACAATGATAGCAAGAGGAAAAATCTGTGAAACTCCAGGTCAACAAGAAGGTCTCATTTCTAATAGATTTATTGGGAACCTTCAGATTCTTTTTTGAAGAGTGGGCTTCTAGTGCTGCTTGCTTCTGCAGAGTCTTTGTAATTTTAGACCATTTGAAACACTCTGAGCAATCCTTTGGATATTTTTCAGTGCTTTCTAAAGAAAATCTACTCATTATAAACATCACTAGCTCCAGTAAAAATGGAGCTTGAGCACAAATACCAAAGCACTTCCTTCTGCTTCTGTTATGTTTAGTTTCATGTGTGACAGTTTGATTATTTGTTCAGCTAGAACTTTATTTGTGATAATAGCCTGATAAATAGAAAAAGGCAGTGATTAATTTATGTTTTTATTAAACTATCAAAGCCGCACAATGTAAATATTGTGAATCAAAATGCTCAGAACTGAGGAAATGAAAAAAAAAAAGTCTTTGATGGCACACACTTTAGTCCAGCTTGTACCGAACAGGAATGCAGAAAGCTCAGCAGGCTATAATGTAGGTCCAATCTGTGCCATAGGTTCCTGTGCTGCCTCAGGTCACAGTTAGTGACTGAATTCTTTAAGCAGTGGATGATGTGCAGCCTTCTGGTCTGCATATGCCCAAATCAGAAAGCAGTGGGACTGCTATGGGGGTTGTTTGGCTGGCAGGGGCCAAGCTGGGCACCCAGGCTGTTTGAAATAACTCACAGTGAAATGAGGTCTCTTTGTTGTGCACATTCGTGATGAGATCAACGCGTGTAGGTTGGCAAAACACACCACAGGGAGCCCAGTTAACGTGACTGTGGTAACTGCAATGCTTTACATTTCCTTCCAGCTGTAGCTAACTATCCCAAATGTATCGTGTTGCTAATACCGACATGTTACTTTACACACTAAAAACGTGTGTAAGTCAAAACACCTTGTTTTTTCAATATTTTTGTTTGTTTCTGTAATGGCCGTGGTTCAACAGAAATATCCACTGTTGGTTTAGAAATGAAATGTAACCCAGAAAATGTCACATGCCCAGAGTATCATCCCTTTGCAGGTCAGGACCAAAAAGAAAGTCAAACAGTTGGATTTGCAGCTATTGACTCTAAATGGCATGACAACAGGACTGTGGCATTTCTGTTCCTGAAATGCACTGCAGCCCATATAGGGATTAAGGGCCCAACTGCTGTGCCTAAACAGACAAAACTCGTGAACTATCAGCATTCAGCCTCACTTCGTAGCTCAGACACAACTAAAGGTCTTGGCAGTTAAGAATATATATATATATACACACTTTCCTTCTTCACTCTTGCAGTGTCATATGGGTGGAGGGGCAGCTTGGATGGGACTGGGGAGCAGGAGATGTACTGCAGCCCACCCAGAGCCACTGTGGTAGGAGAGGGATGGTGGTGCAGGCTGCCAGGCTAGGGCTGGGGGGAGCGTGGTTGTTAATATGACACAGCCCTTTAGTCAAAGTGCTTAGGAGCCAAGACAGAAAAAAAAGGTGTGAAGGACACATAGTGTGAACTTCTTTGCAGGACTGTTGCCAGACTGCTTTGTCTCTTGCTTGTGGAATCATCTTAGACGTGCCTCTGAAGTGGAAAGGTGTCGAACCGAAATGCCACCTCTTCTCTGCGGGTGCCTGCTCTCCTGTAGTGAAGCAGTAATTGCTCCTGGATGCCCCTTCATTCCTGATCGAGGCAAACTGTCGCTGTGCGGGGGTTGGGGGGGGAAACCAAGATGTTCTGCAAGCAACACCCTCAGTACTATGGAAAATTATACAAATTATAATTAGTCTTTGTCCCACTAGGATTCAGTCTAAGTTGCCACAGCAAAACAGGATGGAAATGTTCTTGGTTCACTTGCCTTCAGCCATTGCCTTGCTCTGTTCTATATATGTGCTCACCCATGTGGGCTTGTGGACTTCCACCATTGTACACTGCAATAGTGGCTTCTTCCCTAGAAGCCTGGGAGATCCAAGAGCGTGGTCAGGCATTGGAATGGGTTGCCCAGGCAGGTGGTGGAGACATCATCCCTGGGGGTGTTTAAGGAAAGGTTGGACGTGGTGCTTAGGGACATGGTTTAGTGGGTGATATTGGTGGTAAGGGGATGGTTGGACCAGATGATCTTGGAGGTCTTTTCCAACCTTAATGATTCTGTGATTCTATGATTCTGTGATCCAATACCTACACCTGACTCCAAAGTTGACCGTGATGGGCAGAACCAGTATGCAAATAGCAAGCTCATGGCTGATAGCAAAGCAAAAGCCAACAGCTATGATTAATGGTGCTCTGTTGTCCCATCAGATCCTGGACTTTATAGCAAAATCTAAATACAAAGGTGTGATATGGCACATGTTGTTTAAGAGAAATGTTCTAATTCTAGCAAATATCCAAAGACAGAGAAGACATGTCCTGAATTTGTATTTAAAAGAAACAAGGTTCAGATGGGGAAAATGACATTTTGCTGGATGGAAGAGGAAGGAAAACTGGAGAAAATGGCTATGGGCAGCAATAGGAAAGACAAAGACTGCAGCACACACAGATGAGAATTGACTCACAATATCTATTGGTACAAAGCCACTGTTTTTTTCCAAGTTGATTTAAGCTTGCTGAATAACTTCACTCTGATCCAGACAATTGCATTCTGTGGCTTCAGTACTTTTGACCTAGCACTTAGGATCCCTGAAACTGGGTTTGTGAGTGAACGAGGGTCCCAAAGAGGCGGTTACACACCACATGATCAAGGCTTCAGTTGATTTGTAGTGTGACTTGCAATTGCTTTTTCACTTACTATTCCTCCAGGCAAACAGACTTTGAAATTCCTGTGGATTTCACAGGAAGATCTCCAGATCTGCCCTTAATGTTTTGCTTCGTCTGACAGTTGTTAAGAAATATCAAGGACTTGAACTTGAATTCTCTGCCTGGAGACATTTTTGTTTGCTTAACAGAGGATCAACCCATACAGTGCAATTTTTGAACAAAACTTTCTGCAACTCAAGCTGTATTTCTTATGTTCATTTAAAGATAGTTTTTTAATGTTTACAGATCTGTGCATTACACAGTAAACAATTCATTGTGGCTCAGAGTTCTTCATTAGCATGGAAGGAGTGAGATGAATTTCTTGGACAAAGACTCTTTTTAGCTTTTTAGGCTTGGTTTTTAGAAAGCCACATCAGTTGCAATCTAATTGCACTATTTCATCAGAGACGACATTTAAAGTATGTGATAATTCTACCACTTCAGACAACCATTGTTTCAAGGACTATCTCACAGAAATTAAATTAAAGATCATCTAGACTGAAGTAAAAAGTGTTAAAGTATTGTTAAAAAAGCGGAATAGATTAGTCTGCAGGCAAAATAATTGGGATTTGTTTATGCAGGAATGTGAGATAATCCACAGGGAAAATAAATGTGATTTGTTTATGCAGAAACTTGAGATACTAGCATTTAAAATTTGCACATGGCCAGTCAGCCAGAAAGTATTCACTTCCCAGAAATTCAAGTCTTCTTCAGTCTATTGACGTAATTTTATTGATAAGAAGACAGCCACATTTGGTTTTGATGCTTAAAACAGCATATTGGAAAAAATGTCTGATGGATCAATCTTAATAAAGGTGATTCTCAAAAGATAACCAGCTTCAGAATCAATCTGCCCATCCCAACCATGTACTTGTGGTTAATACACTCTTCGTATATAAAGTAGCTTTTCACAGTAAAGAGTTGGGAGCAGACGTACTGCCGGTTCTCCGCCTGGAAGAGAAACCGCCAGGAGCTCATGTGGAATGGCTGGGCAAAGAAGAGGGAGCAGCCAGCAGCCGTTCCCCTGTTCCTCCACAGATGAGCACTGATAACAATAAAGTGAAACAAAATAACATAATCCAAACCAGCACATTTCTCAGCTTGGTTTTCAGCCAAGTCATATGTCAGCGAGTGTAGATCTCTGCTCCCAAGGGCATTGCCTTCCCGCTGCCTCTCAAAAAAGCAGCTCCTAAGGCTGTTCTCTGCCTGCCTAACTTGGGGAAGGAAGAGCTGAACTAGTTTGGTACTGGCACAGGGTCTTGCCGTAATGTCTATTTGTTTGTTACTCTTTTATAGCAGCATAGTTAATGTGTGTTTATTTGATTGTAAAAACAACCTTCCCTTTATTTTCCTCTTTCTTATACGGCATCATAGAATTATGATGCATTTTACACATGCAGATATTGTCCTTGTTTGAAGAGCTTTAAATATAAAAAGAAAAAAATAAAGTCAAAGTAGATAAACACAAGGTAAAGCAGAGGACAACAGCATAGGAGACAGGGGAGAAGTTGTTGCTTAGAGAGTTAAGATTTAGAGGGATTTTAAAGAAGAGAACCTGGAGGATGAAGACAGGATAATTATTCAATTGCAGGAACCCAAATAGAATGGGAAAATAGTGAAACAGAATAATAAAGCCAAAAGAGTAACAGCACAGAAATCAGTAGGAATGGAAAAAAAAATCAGGAGTAGGGAGTTTTTCATGTATTTATTTTTAAGGACCATTTTATACAACAGAACTTGGTGGAGGAAAGATGCAAACACTGACCTGAAGAGTGAGGGAGAGGGTCTCAGTGTCAGTAACCTTTCCAGCCAAACTGAGGGACGTGAACAAAGGAAGGGAACAAGTATTGAAACAGGGCCATTTGGGGAAATCTTGGCTGCATTACAAGGTGAGCTTGCAGTGCCTTCCCACTCTTCCCACCCAGCATGGCCATGGACATGCTGCACTTTCTCTTGTGCCTCCGTTCTATGACTGCTCCGTAACTATATATCAGCAGAGAGATAGTACAGAGGAGGTGCCAAATAACAGTGTAAATACAAATGTGAATGCCTCAGACCCATGTAAGCAGAGGCAACACAAGAGCCAGAAGGGACGTGTACTGATGTCAGGTCCAATTCTGCCATCTCGGTTCTGCATGGCAGGGATGCTCTTGGTCAGGAGGGAGCTTTGTTGGTGGAGTCGCAGGAGAGGAGGTTGCAGCATACTCAGCCTGGCCTTGCCATGTCTCTCCTTAACAGCCTTTCTTAAATTTGATGGGAGTTGTTTACCACTGATAACACCCAACTGAAAAAAAATGCTTATGTATATATATATTTCCATAAACATTGAGGAATGCAAAGGCTCTGTGCAATTTTATTGCACTTTGGGTAGGAGGTGGAAACCTTGGGGAGAGCACTGTCATTCAGGGTTCTTTGTAGGCCTGGCTGGGATCCCTTTAAAAGCACTGTCTCCTTTTTAGACACTTAATTTTAGGTGTACACCTGCAATAGATCACTGTAATTTTTCATTGTGGATGAGGATGGAAAAAAATCCTTTAAAGAGGGAGCAGTCGAAGCTCTACACTATCTTGATTTTATTATAGCTTTTCATACAGCCACACATGACATTCTCATAAGCAAACTCGAGAAATATGGTAATTTCGTCTGAACTACAAGGTGAATACACAATGGTTGAAAAATTCTGCTTAGAGCAATTTAAAGTTTTATAGAATGCCGAGAAATACAGAACATTCATTGTCATGAAAAGGTTGTTATGCAGCCACAGCTTTATTAATCAATAGCCTTATGTTAGAGGTAAGGGAATGATTAAAGAAGATGTAGTTCCATTATTTATGGGGAAGTAAGCAACTAATGGACAAAATAGGAGGAAGACTGAAACAAGCAGTGCTTTTCTTTGTCTCCACCGTTGAAAAAAAGCCTAGCTGAAGCCACAAATTATTTACTATGAAAAAAAGAGCAGCTAGGGACAGTGAATAGGGAAAGAATGGATTTAAAACAACATTTATAAAGTTAAAAGAAAGATATTGAAGCAAATTACTAAACAATAATTTGGGACCCCTAGATTTGAAAGAAACAGCCAACATGCATTAATCAACACTCACATAATGTCAAATCCATCAGACTTCCTTTCTTGACAGGCTAACCAGCTATGAAGATAAGGGGAAGCATTAGAAATAGTATATCATATCTTGAGTTTAGAATAAGTTTTGATACAGAGTCCCGTGACTGTCAATCCAGGGAAATAGGACTAAGATGGACTTACACAGCAGGTTTAAAAGCCACATTCAGAGAAGTTATCAATGGTTCCTTCTCAAACTGGAAAGCAAGAGTGGTTATAGTATTCTGCTACTCCTGCCATCGGTGAATGGTGAGGTAGAGAGGAAATTTGTACGGATGAAAACTTGTGGGAAGCATTATATACCTGGTAGAAGACAAGATTAAACTCACGGTGGCTTTGATAAGTGGGAGAAATGGTTCCAAATGAGTAGAAGGAAATTCAGTGAATAGAAGGACAAAGTGTTATCCTTAGGTAGCAAAAGTTAACTGACAAACATGACGGAAATAGGCATCAAAATTAAAAGGTAATTACAAGCAGTTATTAACACTTGCATTTTATTCATAGATATCAGGAGGCTTTATGTAAGGAAGCCTGTGCAACTCTTGGATTCTACATTTTAAATGAAGTTAACTGAGGAAAGTTCAGAGAGGAGCTACAAGAATGGTAAGAGGCTTAGAAAATATGGTCCAGGCTGCAGCTCTGAGAGAGCTGGTACTGAAGGAAGTAAATTGTGAGGCTATGGTAAGAGTCTACTATTATATTGACAGCAGTAGATCATTTAAAAAAACAAAACAAAACAAACAAACAAAAAACAAAATACTGATCAGTTGTTTTCCATTTTTGCTGAGGACAGGGCAAGCACTAATGCATTTCAATTACTTCAGGAAGTTATTTAGTAAAGACTGCTTTTGCTATTTGCTGTCTTGTTAGGACAGTGAACACTGGAGGAGGTTATGGGGAGGCTGTAGCATTGCTGTTAAGGAACTACAGAGGTATCTCTCATGAATGTTCAAACCACTGTTAATCCTGGTCCATTGCATGGGAATGGACTAGAGGTGGGCATATCTGGGGGTGAGTTGGCCCCATGAACATCTGAATCACCTGCTCATTCCTCTTAACAGAGACTAGAGAAGCCATGGTATGCAGTGCATAGGCTCCAATTTAGTGTCTCCAAAATTAACTGGGAAGACATTTGTAGGCATTTGACTCTTGCCTAATGTCAAGATCTGTGCATTGCTCCCTTAGGTCCAGTTTATCATCCTCCATTCCTCATCTCTGAAGACCAGCTGGCACCTGCTCCTTCTGCCTTTGTGCAGGTCTGCTAAGGGCATGATGCTGAGTATCATTTTCCGTAAAGCAAAGGCAGCTGGAGGAGTACCTTCTTTCATTCTTTCACCCTGCCCTTCCTTGCATCTAATAGCATGCTTTCATATGTATCACCAGGGAAACTATATCAGGTCAATAGTAAGAGGTTTTTATTGCAGATGTTCTTTGGAATTTTTTGCTATTTGTTTGTCTTTTGCATGGCTCAACCCTTATCTTTGGTGCAGCAAAGAGAAAGATCCTTGTATGTGGAACATGAAATCCTACTTTTTAGCTGTCAGCTTGTGTCGCTAAAACCCTTACAACAGCTTTTCCTCACCAAAGGACTTTTTCTGACTGTGTAGGAAGGTATCAGCACATTACAACATCTATCAGGATGTAATAATGATATTCTCTCCTTGCTGGTGTTCTGTGTAACTTCAGCTGGGTTAACAGTACGAGAAAGGAAGCAACATAACAAAACACAGCGAAGGATCATCTGGCTGAGTACTCACCAGATTATTGCTATCCAGACACAGGAGCTCAAGGTGCTTTGAGCCTCTCCCCTCTGTGGGGGCCCAGCTCAGTGCTTCTGAGAGCCCTGGCTGCCTTGAAAAATGCCTGCATGCCACAGGCTCAGGGTACTTGCAAAACACACAAGCTAAAAAATTTGCACAATATTTCTAGGCCTCCTATTTTCACTCAGAGGGGAAAACTTGAGAGATTACACACCTTACCAACAAGCCAGGAGACGCCCTGGATGCGGTTAGCCACTGCTGGGGAGCCTGGGAGGGCCCACCCGTGTGTTGCCAGAGGTCAGATGTGGCACCTGACCACCCAGTCTTCCCCAAGGAGATGTTCACAGACCCCCTGCCAGGTGCCTTCTTGCCCAAACCACCTTCTCCTTGCTCTCTCCAGTAGGAGCTGGTTTCTCGTGGAGGGTGATTACATTTCGGTGGGATAGCACTTAAGCTAATTGCTTGGTATTGTTAGCTCCATGCCAACATTCCTCTGGAGTTTTAGTTCAAAGGCCTGTGTTGCAATCAAAATACTTTGCTGTTTGACATAGATATACCCAGAGTTCATCAGCTCGAAGAGAATGTCTGCATTGTGTGGACAGATTGCACAGGTACTGTCAAGGGAGCAGGTAACCAAGAGTAAAATCTGACTGCAAGATTTCCTGTTTAGGTTCTGGAGGATGAACAGCATTGAATAACTGAGAGGCCTTTTTACTCCAGCTCGTCGTTGTACCTAAAGGGCATCAATGATATACCTTCTCATCACCAAAATTTGCTTTATTGCTCAATTTCAGTTCTTGATAAATGCAGCAGGGATGTTTATATCCAGTTCACTTGTTTGGCTTGATAAACCACACAGAAGCAGTGAACTTCAGGGTGTTTCATTTGATAGAATTCCCAGTCTAGTACAAAAAGAAAAAATATCTGCAAGACCTAGTGTTATTGCTATTTACAACACATGCCGTGGCTTTTTACTGTGAAATATTGAGACACCCATCAACAAAGGTTAGTGCAGACAATTTCTTGGGAAAGTGTGTGACGAGTATGAAATTCACAGTCAGTACAAAGGAAGGGTAGGGGTGGAATAATGGTTTTCTGGACAGACCATAGTCCATGAATCTTTGTGGTGAAAACAATGGGAAAATAATGAAAAGCATGTGTTTTCCTGATTTTTCCCCCTCTATTGAAATACAAATAATTGATTGTGTTGTTTCTCTAAAACATTGCTTTCATGTAGACCATGCTTTATATTCGGTAAGTTCAGTATATGTTTGTGTATGTATACACACATGCTTCAATATACATCACATCTTTTGTTGGTGAGTCCCTTTTCCACCTAGGTAAAATCTAAAGTGCTTTCCAAACTTTAAAACAGATCAGGGGAGCATTTTTGCTGGCATTGTTTTGCCACTGCTACAGGGAAGCTGTTTAGCGTGCAGCTATTCTGCACAGTAGTTTAGAACAGTAGAGCCAAATGAAATTATGGTGGGAGTTTTCAGCAGACAGGCTGTAATTATCCAGTTTGGAATTTGACCAGAGTGAAATAGAAGCTTGCCTACCAATAAAAATACTTGAAGTAACGTGTTTTTGAAGTTTTTAAACAAAGAAGCTTGTTTGGATGGTGAAAGTGCAGGATGGGAGACAAAATCAGCGTTGCTCTGGCGTAAGCTTAGTAGCTATCCTGTGAATTATATAAGGGGCTCCTGCTCCCTGTGTTTTCATCAAAAAGGACAATTGTATTGGGACTTACCACCAGTTGCTCTCTTCCTTTTTATCCTATATAACCTCATTACCTTGGGAATGATGCTGGGGTTGGCAGGAGTGTCTCAGACTCCCATAGTTTCTGTTGGTTGGCGCTTGCTGGTTGCTCAGCGATTACTCCAGAATGGCCTTGCCTGTGCAGGGCCAACTTCATTGCCCTGGCAAGGACAGCAGTGTGAGTGTTTGTCTGCAGGGACTCCACCCTGTGGGGTTATTTATAACATTAGTAATTATTTCATTTTCCAAACAGGATTGTCATTATTTTTTTTTGTTTGTTTCAACAGAGTATTTTCCCATGGCAATTTATTCTGTGGTGGCTGTGAGCTGCCCTGTGCAGACAATCCCCTTGCCTGGGACTCGTGGATTGCCGGTCAGATCTTTGCGTGGAAACCACTGAGAATAAACCTCCATAAAAGAGCTATCCTTGACAGAGGAATCCAAAGCAATGTTCTAGCTGTGAAATAGGCACGTGAAAGTGCGTTCTTGATTTCAAGTTTTCTCTGTAATTTTCACACCAGTGTGCTTCACATGATTTTTGAAACTTCTGAGTTCTGTTGTCTGTTAATTTTGCCTTATTGAAGAGATGGAGAAGCTTTAGCAATTTACAGGGTGAATCAATGTACATGTACATACTCGAAGCAAGGCAGGGCAGAAGTGACAGAAGATTAATTTTGCTCAGAGTTGACCTCAGTTAATGGTCTGCTGCAAGGGATATGCTGGGGTTAACTATGCCATAAGTTTCGTGACACATGGAAGTGGATGTACTGGATGGATGATGCACCATCATGACACGCAGAGATGGGTAACTAAAAGAAAAATATGAGAGAATGGAGAGAGGCAGACCCAGTAATCTCTCAGGCTCAGATTCTGAATATGCTTCACGAAACCTCTGAAACTCAGCAAAGTAACCTCAGTAAAGCTGAAGCACCTGAAACTACACCCAGCATAATTAAACTTTTGTGACAAAAATCAGGTGCTTAGCCAAACTATTAGTATTCATTGCAAACTTTACCAAGCTAGAAGGTTGCCTCTTCTTCATAGAAGATCTTCACTGATGCCATTCTCAATCACAAATCTCTCAGGAGACAGGGTCAGGAGATCTCGGGAGACAGGCAGCAGCTCTCCATCCTGCACTGCACTGCACCCAGGAACAGCACAGAAACTTTCTGCTGCCACCTCCAGAATGATGGGATTTTTTTGGAGTGACCTAGAGAAAAACATAAATTCTAGCCATTGGTTTTTTGTAAGCGACTTGAAAACACTCCTAAGTTGATGGAGCAGATTTATAACTTTTGTGAAACAGAACCAAACCAAGCTTGTGATATTAGCAGCCACACAGCTAAAAATGCACTTAAATTCTTGTAGTCACCCTGAAAGCATACCACACATACTTTCACATGAAAGACTAGACATATAACCTTTTCCCCTTGCATTGCTTCATTTTTTTTCCTACCATTTCACAAAGTAGCTATGTTTTTATTAAGGAAAAAATATGTTATGAATTTATCACTCTGCTTACCACACTGTCATTCTTTCTTTGCATTACTTCCAACCTCATAGTTTTCCTTTCTTTCTTTTTTTTTTTTCTTTTTTTTTTTTTTTCCCTTTTCTTTTGATAGGATATCATGTAAAGTTGGATTCTCGTCTTGGTTACTGTGGTAGACCTCTGAAGGCATACCACTGATTGCAACCTGGCTTCACAGACAATTGGGCAGAATTGTGCTTCTAAGTTTTAAATTTGACCACCCAGATTCAGATGTCAGATTTTGTTACTTGAAGAAGCTAAATTGCTCACATTTGCTGTCCAAGTGGTGAATATGGTAGCTCATTGAAGAATTGGCTAAGGGAAGACTGGGCTTCACGTAGCTGAGCACTAATTCACATTGCCACATATCTCGCCATCTTTTTGGGCTGCATGACAGTGACTAACCACCCTGTCTGGATTTAAAACATTTCAAGATCTGTGTTCCTGGTATGAATTCTGTTTATATTTACAACACAAGTGAGTCTCCAATTTGCTTGGTGCAGTAAGAGAGTGATAGACTATCTGTTACAAAGGAACACACAGTACAAAGAGCTCAGCTGCTGGCTGAAATATTCCAATCATAAAAAGTGCTGCTAATTTAGCTAGACGATAAATACATTGATTTAGAATATTTATGAAGACTTGTTTGTGCAGATGGCCAAAGACAATAAGGGAATGATATTTCCTTACTACATGAGGAGCTCATGTTTATCACATGCTAGCATGGCAGGTATTTACACTGTTTGCTTTCAGTCTGTACATTCAGATCTCTAAGCTAGGGGACCGGACCTGGTTTTATCTCACCTGACTTAGGCACTTAACCAAGCTGGGTAAATCAGAAAGCAGGGCTGTTCTATTTTCCTTAAGTAATCAAAGTGTGGGGTTGGTGGGAGGAGAGGGAGGGGGAAAAACACTTCTGAGAAAACGCTTTTGTCCCCTGCAACCTAAGTTGCCTTTGCAGATTAGATACCTAATTCTCCGGTGATCAGGGTGATTTGGTTAAGTGCCTGAAGTCATGAGGGATGTATCTGCATCACCCCTTAGAGTAGCTCATCTCTGTCTGCTGTCTGTGGAGTGTGGTCTCCCAACTTATACATCCAAAGCTTGATGATTAAAGTAAGTTTCATAAATAATCCTTTCCCAGTCAAACTTGGTAAGAGGGATTTTTTTTGAGGGTTATCCTGTTACCGTTTCCTCTAGGGTATTTGTCTTAAAGGAAGAACAATGAGGTGGACTTTGGTCCAGTTAACCATCCAGTCCCAATCCCGTGTTTTTGCCAAAAGCAGCTCCATATGGCTCAGGGGGTGGTTGTGGAGAAGGTGTTCTGAAGCCACACGTGTGTAATTCAGGCTCGTCTGCTCAGGCTGGTCATCCCATCACAACCCAGTGCTGCCAGAGGGACACAAGGAGAGGTGGGAAACGCCATCCTCTGCTCCTTCAGAATTACCCACCTTGGAGGCCCTCTGAAACAAGCAGTTTAAGGAAGTTTTTTGCTTCTGACTGTCTTGCCATTTACTTCCATAGTACATCTAATTGCAAAATATTATTAGGCACACTAAAAGCTGAAACGGGCCACAGGGTTCTCAGCAATATATTACTCCTACTAGATCAAGTGCTCTTTTATGGGGGCTGGATGGCAAGGGCACTTTCAATGATGCAGGGTTTAAAATCCATTCATGTCTAGATCATTTTGCAATTTCACTACGTCCTTAAGTAGATGTGCTGAATGTGACCATAGCAATTCTATGCCTCCCATCAACACATATTTTTGGACAAATCATCCAAATTCTGCCTGTGATATTTTTTTCCAGGAAAAGCTCGAATTTTACAGAATTCCCATTCCTTTTTAGCCACACTCATAAAAGCTCAATCAACCAGCTGTGCAACATTGTATCTCCCCTACTCTAACTTCTGTGTTGAAAGGTTGCAGATATTTGGAGAGGACATATTCGAACTCTGAATGCCATTCCATCATTAAATGTAATTTTATTTTTTTTTTTTTTTTTCTCTTATACATTTTCTATGGAATTCATAATAAGAGCCCATTTTCCCTTAAAATAGGGAAAGGCAATGAAATTATTTATAATAAAATTTACAAATATTTATTTAGTTCTTTTTAGTGCTCAGAGGAAAGATACTTCTAATTCACTCTGCTCTGTCTGATGGTCTACAGACCAGATCTGGTCTGTGGGATGCTTCCATCTGGGTAGAGATAATGGAGATCAACTGTTCTTTTAAATGTACAGTTGCATATTTTCACTGGCATTTTGTCCAGAACTTGGAAAAAAAACACCAACCCTCATTGCGTAGTTTGTATTCAAGTTATTCTTAAATATTCCTCCTGGAGACAAAAGAAACTCCAGTACAGCTACAAGAGCTTTAAAAACTCTGGGTGTTATTTAGCTCTCTTCCTTGTTACTCATGTGATGGGCTGAAATTGAAGTTGGAGGAAATGAAAGTCAGGGCTATGCAAGTACTGAGTGCAGGCAGTGACTCAGAAGAAAAATGGATTAGGCTAAGAGTTTGTTTTGACAGCTTTTCAGGTAAAATTTGGGTCTGATAGGGAATGCAATAACATTGACTTTCTGTTCCTTGTGCTGTCTTGAAAACAGGGTCAAAAAAAGCATTAGCATACAAAGCTTCTTCTCACACAAAGTCTGTTAAAAACTCAGAAGTCATCATTTGTTCAAGTTAAAGGTAATTCAGAAACTATTTCTGATATTTTTGGTTCTCTGTCAGATGATGGTTATCTCCATGCCAGAGATGCAGGAGGAAGTGTTGCATTAGCTGTGCTGAACAGAGCCCACAACCACTGTGGCTCAAGGTGAACTATGCTCAGTGTCATGCAAGCTGACAATGATTTAACCTCCCTCATCATTCTTAACTTTTTTTTTGCACTCATATCAAAACATGATAGCATGAAGAATGCACAAATATCTGCAACCTAATTTCTCTAAAACATTTTACAAACATATTAATAATAAATACATTTTTTTCTCAGTGCTAACTGTCTGGATATTTTAATCATTTCAGCATATTCTAAGGTCTAGTTAATAAAGGCCTTGTAAGGGAACCTTGATCTCCACTGTTAGTGCTTATGAAAGATGTAGGTCTGATTGTTCTAAAAATGAAATCTCTCTGAATGAGAATAGCAGAAAACTACTACTATTTTGATTTACCAAAGTATGCAGACCCTGACCTAAAAGGAGGTTCAGATTAATTCTCCCATGAAGCTTTTATGACTGACCTCCTGCTGCCAAGTATGTGGAGTTTTTCTCCTAACGCGGACACCTGTCAGGAATAAATGGCTTGAGACTGCCCCTTTATTTCACATAAACTACTAAGAACCTCTTCAAATTCATGCAATAAATAACAGATGAATGACCTCGAAGAGAGTACCATGCAGGTACTGCAGAACCTGAAGAAAGATTGAGGAACCAACAGCAAGCAACTTCCAGGTACTAAAAACCCACAAAACCAAACCAAAACACCAAAACAAAGACGAAAACAAAAACAAAAACAAAAAGAGAGAGAGGGAAATCACCGTACACGGAACAGTACTGCCTTTTATACTGTGACTTCTTTTTGTGTAGTACTGACATTCAGTTGAAGGAAATGGATCAGATCTGAACAACCTACAGAGTCTAGAAACATTTTCCCACTAAAAATATCAAAGAATTTCAGACCCCCACCAAGACTGCTTACATACTGCTAAGAAGACTGACCTCAGACTGGAGTAATGCTTAAGGCAAAACTCCAGAGCAAGAATTGTCATTAAAATTACTTGTCATTACTGGTATTATTTTCTAGGTGAACTCTACAGTGCAAATCCACTCCTCAAAGAAAGACTGCTGCTTATTACGGAAAGAGAAAAAGGCAGTAAAGTAATTGTACTGTTAGGAATCCATCTGCTGAGTGTGCAGCGTTTGATGTACTTAACTGGTTGCTTATTGTTGGTGTTATCTGTGCAGCCATGTCCTAGGCTGCACCGGGTGCAAAAAATGAGTAGTCCTCCAGCCTTCTTTTCAATCCCAGAGTGAGGAGTTCTCCCAGATGGCACATCCTTTGGCAAAGAGCTCCTCACGATGATCACCAGCAACAGTGGGAGGGAGGCTTGGTAAGCAAAGGCTTTGGGACCAAGACACCAACAGGGGCTGGTCTCAGGAGAAGCATGCAAGTGGTATGCATACTCCCCACTTATTTCCTGGCTCCCACTCTTGTCTATTACTGTCTGCAATGCCCAGTCTTTCCCTGGATTGTGTATTAATTCAGATGTTCCTTGCAGGTCTCTGACCTGTCATCATGCTTTTGCCAAGTTAAGCACTCTTACTTTTTTCTCTCTTATGCTCAAAAGAAAAAAAAAAAAAGGGGAAAAAAAAGGAAAGAAAAAGAGAGAGAGAGAGAAACAAAGAAATTAACAATTACAGCTTCCTCTTTTTTATTTTTGTATGTTTCTTCACTTTTTTCTCTTTTTAGCACAAAGGGAAAAGCACATCGAAGACATAAAATACAATGTTTTAGCATTAAATTACTGACAGAAGCTATTTTTTGCTCTATCTGATTTTCTGACATTCATAGCATACCTTCCTTTCCATAGGGAATACATATTCCCTTCCATGTTGCATTACATCTGCTTACCTTCCAAGGAAATAAATTGTACTGCCAATGAATCCTAAGTGAAAAAAAAAGGCAAGAATTTTGGGCAAATAAAAAGGTGTAAAACTACAGCAGATTAAGCTGTAAGAACAGGTAGTAATTCATGGAAACAAGGAAAGGTAGAAAAAGTCAAAGATGCACAAGCAAGGTTAGCTGAATATTGTGTTTGAACAAGGTTATCTAAATGTGCGTTTTTAAAAGTATTACAAATGAGTTTCCAGAGGTAAGATTTTATTTGGTTCTGCCCCCCCCCCAAAAAAAAAAAAAGAATGAAAAAAGTGTTTTTAGAAGTGTTACTTTCCCAATAAGACTAAAAATAGAACAAAACATTTCAGGGTATCTTCCAGTGAATTCTACCTTCAAAGCACTTTGGTATTCTGGCTGAAGTCTGTTACAGGAACAAAAACATTGAAATGTTTTATTCACCCCAAGTGGATTAATGGTTTTGAACTAAATTAATGGTTTGAACTAAAGCAGAAGATGATTTCCTACAAATACTTATCTTGTGAAATGCTGAACTTACTTAAACTCAACCTTGCAAACTTCTCATACAAGCCAGAGCTTCTCTGAAGTTAACCCATTACTACATGTATTTGAAGTTGCACCTAGAAGCAGTAAAAGGAAAAAAGAGCTGGGTGGCACAACCTTTTCTTCCCAAGCATGGATTTTACTGCTAAGACCTCTGACTTACGGATCTGTCACTTCCCAACTCAGCTGTGAGGTTCAGCCTTATTTTTACTCCCACAAAACCTCCACAGAAGCCAAGAAAGCCAATGAATTAAGAACTGTGACTGGTGATTTTGCAAGATTTTCCAGTTTTCACATTAATAGCAAAGTTCTCCACTCTGCAACATGCTGGTAATTTCTACAGGATTATTTTATTATTATTATTTTTAAGAATTATGCTTTTAAGTGTACAAAGAACCCAGTTTACTCTATACTAGAGAAGCATCGCCTGCCACTGTGCAATTTTTCCTTTAGTAGACCTAAATGATTGAGAAGGATTCAGCAAGAAATAAAATTAGATTGTCAATAACTGATTTCATAAACAGGAAATAAAAGTGTAGGTACATTAAGTGAGGTTATTTTTGCCTGCTTTCAGAAAAGCAATGTTACTGATGATTTGATTTACTGACCTACTTTGCAAGACTATAGAAAGCTGTCTGTAGATGTTGAATCAGATTCTTTCAGATGAAAAGCTGCTTTTCTTTCTGTGTACATAAACATCCAAATATGATAATGATGCATACACACAAAAGCTGATTCAACGCATTGAAAATGATGGCAAAACTTCAGTAATGCAAGATCTGGTCCTGGGCAATTGGTAGAGATGTCAGGAAGACAGAAATGTTATGAGCAAAAGGCGGTAAAAGGTTCAGCAGTGTTCAATAGCTGTCCTTATTACTTCTCTATATAAAGCTTATGTGGGCTACTATTCTGTGATGGAAGCTGCTGCATCTTACTTTACATCTACCTAAGAAAGTTAGTAGTACCAGCCACCCCATCTAACTATGTTTTAAACTGTGATATCATTTCCATCAGAACACTTCTGAAGGGTAGGGACTCAGTGTTATTTTTATTTTACAGAAGGGGAAGTGAACTATGGAGAAGCTGAGTAACTCCTGCTGTGCCCACATGTTTGTATTAGGGTTGGTACTTGAAGCTAGGCTACTGCTCTAAATATGACATCATGTTTTCTCCAGCTGGACCCCTGCTTTCCACATCTTCACAGCTGTGTGGGTTGAAGAAAGCATTGTATTTTAGCCTGGAGCAGTGCATGAGGGTAACGTTCAGACTAAGATTTGAGCCAGAAAGCAAAACAAAAATCTACCAAATGCATAGTATAACAGGCAAACTTAAGAAGAAGAACACTTACATTTTGTGGCTATTAAAGTAACTTAAGGTACTACTGGCAGCAAGAGTTAGCACTGGTTATGATATGATGGGAACAAAAAGATAGCATTGGAAATGTGATTTGCAAGTATAGAATCATAGAATTGGAGAATCATTTAGGTTGGAAGGGACCTTAAAGACCACCCAATTCCAACCCCCCTGCCATGGGCAGGGACACCTCCCACTAGATCAGGTTGCCCAAAGCCCCATTCAGCCTGTCCTTGAACACCTCCAGGGATGGGGCATCCACAGCTTCTCTGGGCAGCCTATTCCTGTGCGTCACCACCCTCTGAGTAAATAATTTCTTCTGAATATCTAATCTAAACCTACCCTCTTTTAGTTTAATGCCATTCCCCTTTATCCTCTCACTACACTCCCTGCCAAAGATTCCCTCCTCAGCTTTCCCACAGGCCCCCTTCAGGTACTGGAAGGCCAGTGTAATGTAACTCCAGAGCCTTCTCTTCTCCAGGCTGAACAACCCCAACTCTCTCAGCCTGAGTGGTGCTTCAGCCCTCTGATCAGCCTCATGGCCTTCCTCTGGCTTTTCTCCAACAGGTCCATGTCCTTCTTATGTTGGGGGCAGCAGAGCCAAGCACGGTACTTGGATGGGGTCTCACGAGAGCAGAGGGAGAATCACCTCTAATAACCTGCTTACAACATTGCTTTTGAAGTGACTTCGGATACAGTTGGCTTTCTGGGCTGCAAGCACACGTTGCTGCCTCATGTTGAGTTTTTCATCCACCAGCACGGTTAGGTCCTTCTCCTCAGGGCTGCACTCAATTCATTTTCCACCCAGCCTGTATCTGTACTTGGGATTGCCTCAGCCCAGATGCAGGCCCTTGCACTTGTCCTTGTTGAACCTCATGAGATTCTCACAGGCCTACCTCTCAAGCCTGTCCAGATCCCTCTAGATGACATCCCTTCCCTCCAGCATTTCGATCACACCACAGTACTGTACCTTTCAGTACAGCAGTATTCTTCAGCCTTTCCAGTGTTGCTTTCTAGGAAGCATCTACCCAAAACAGTGCATTTACTCAACAATCTTCTCAGGTTCAGGGAACCATTGATAGGCTGGTCTTGCTTTCTGCCAGAATCAAGCACTGCAACAACTCCTATATAAGCACCTCTTAAACTTTTTTTTTTTTTTTAATTTCAAAAGAAAAATAAAAGTCCCCTTTCACACACAGCTTTGCTCTTCAGTCTCAAGTCTCTCAGGCTTCCTTATGAAGCCATCAGTTAACCATCTCCCCTTCTTATCACTTGTCTTTGTGGATGGTTTTGTTATGAATCAGAGCTATGTGCTCCTCTAGCCCTATGTGATGTCCATAGACTTCGATACCTTAAATGGGTCACCATGTAACCTCTTCTGCAAACACAGGCTCCTGTGTCTCCTTTGGAAGGCTCCCTAAGACATCTGCTACATCCAGCACCACAAAATGTGTACCAATGCACAATAAAATCAAAAAAAAAAAAAAAATTGAAGTGCTGCAATAAGGGATCAGATCCAAAGTTTTTTCTAAACTTGCAAAGTAAACTGAGTGATCCCATTATTTGACTGCTGCCTCTGCAATATTTTTCTGTTTTCTTTCTGTAAATAGAAGGATGCTAGTAACAGTCATATAACTCATTCTGTTTTATGACCTAGTGGAGGAAATCAGCTCTAATGCTTTATGGTACCAAAGCAGAATATTTTTTGCATGTAGTTCTCTTACACTGATTATCTGCACTGTCAGAACCATAAATCAGTATCTAGTACAACTTAATACATTTCAAGGTTAACAATTAAACATTATTTCCCTCTGCAAGGAGACAAAAAATGTCAGAAATGCATCTGGAAAGTCTGATCTGCAATGCATTTAATTTTAGCATCAATATATATACAGGAATGTCCTCAATTTAGCCACTCTGATTTATAGAGCTATGTGTGCGTGTGTGTGTGCATGCGTGTATGTGCATATAAATATATATATATTATATTCAAACAAAAAATACGGTCTGATTTTATTTTGCCTTACTGGCATCTATAAGAGAAGATATTTCCCAGGAAAAGGGATAAGGTAACAGTCTGAAAAGAATGTGAAGACTAAAAGCTTTGAAAAATGGGTAACTTCTGGTAAGGTCATTTTAAATTAGAAGAGACAGTCTACCTTCCCCAAGCCTCCAGAGGCTCAGTCTAAAACAAACAATTTCCATGAAGCAACCAGGCAATTAACAGTTTTGCAGCACCATCTCTCTGGCTCATGGTTGTGTGTACAAAGTTAGAAGTCATCTACAGAGTAGTCATGAAGGCATGACCACATTAGTAACTGGTATGGTATGAGTAAAGACTGCTATCAGCTGAAGTCCTAGGTTATTGAGGTGAGGTTGCAGCAAGGGTTAGGTGTTACAAAGACATGTCTCATTATGTATTCACAGATATCACTTTTTCCTTTGATTGTCCCAGAGGGCAGAGGGCTTTATGCAGCTTGTAAATGATCCGTGCTACGTATGATTTAAGCATATACATAGGCAAATGTGAGATAAAAGCATCCATTTAGGAAGAAACTCTATGATTGAAGGTATATTTACCTTTTGTAAGGAGGAAGGTTTCCTAGAAGACGTGCAACTATATTATTTTTTAATAAATTCTTCAAGTTCTTCTTTACCCAGAGAGAATTCAGAGTCTTGCAAGACTGGTGGTGGGTCAGAATATACCTCTTAATGGGAAAGCTGTCTGAAATAATATGCTAGCCAGGAGGATAGCTGCCACTCCCAGCTATTCACCTCTTTGCTAGCCTGGAAAATAACAGTTTTGTTCAGTCTTTCTTGGCTTTTACAAACGCTTTAGTAAACACCAAATGACAACTTCAAGCTGTTTGCCCAGAATAGCCAAATGGTCGGCATAATGGTGTCTGTCACAACAGTGGGAAAATACTGTATTACCTTATTAAGTTATCATTTCTGTTAATAAACTCATGTCCTGTTTACAGTAAACAGCAGTGCAGGAGGAAGAGAAATCAGCAGAAAACCATGGAAAAGAATAAGAGCTTTTACCTCAAAAAGGCTAACATCAAGCTGTGAAAACCATGCAGTTAATCAGTGAGTAAAGTTAGCAAATTTAAGAGCAAACAAACAGGAAGAAACAATTCGATCAACACTGGCATTTTGTATAAAGACTTCTGATGATCTGAAGAAATGCTGCCCCTATGGAGTCAGCTGCTACAGACTAGGAATGAAAATTCGGTGTGTTTGTGCTGCAGAAACACTTCCATGTTACGTGTGCAAGAAATACTCACTAGTCAGGAAAAAAAAGAAGTTAATATTGATCTGTGGGGCATTCAGCAAAGAAAGAATGCTCCTTTGTCAATGTGCGTGAGCTGCTATGAAAGCTTTGTAAGAGAAAGTGGTATGTATTAATAGAAAGTGGGATATTGATCACAGGCACGGACCTAATGAAGAAATACAGAGAAACATTCCAGCTTTTTGGAGAAGAGAGAGCGGTATGAAAAGCTGTTAGAACTTCCTCATTTTGCTGCTGAGCACAGCTCACATGCTACGAACAACAACCACAGCCACGTATCTAAGAGACTGAGAACTGCAGGCTTAGCTCTTGATCAGTCTGGGGACAGAGCCAGGATGTGCAATTGAGGAGGGAAGGAGAACAGAGTCTGTGCAAGGCAGTGTAGTAGGGCCTCAGATAGTCAAGCAACAGCAGGGGACTTGGGAAGCCTGCTAATATTAGAAGATAAATGGCATAAATTAAAAGAAAGCTGAAATCCTGGTAGTGATGGTGCAATTTTTCAAGTACAAAGCTGAGACATGTTCTAATGCTTACCACATTTGAGATTCTAATAAAAGCTACTGGTTTTTGTGGTTTCATATCTCCTGCTTCCCCTTTCCCATTTCTGATTCATTTTGAATGTATTCTGGATTTCCTGAAAAGTAGGGTGTGCCTACCACACTAATGCTTAGAAAGTGGTATGAAGAAGAGAGGAAGTTATGCTTACATTAAGCAACACCAACTCCAATGGAGGCCACTAGCGCTCATTTTATTGGAGTGGTGGAGATAAAGTACTTTTCAGGGTGTGAAGAAACAAACCTGGTAAAGATCCCCTGTAAAGGGAACTGTGATAGATTTGGGAGCTCCCAGCTCCCCAGACCTGACCCTTGTCCCTGTTCCATGCTGGGGCAAAAATGATGTTGTCAGCACTCTGTTGCTTTAGCTGCACGTGGGGGGAACTGCAGGGAACTCCTTACCCAGCCCCAGGTCTGGACAGCTGGAGGACTGCGGTTTGAAGGGACAGGAGGATGTCCCAGCTGGTCATCTAGACACAGCCTGCAATGCCAGGCAATGGCTTCAGCAGAATAAGCCCCGTGCCTGACAATGCCAGGAGTCCTCTGCAGACATCCCACAAATATCTCACCCACCAGCTTACTCAGAAGATTTTCAGAATTGCGAAACTACATTAACATAGAGTTTGACTGACAAACGTCAGCATTCAGCACAAGAGATGCAAACTTCATAGCTATGCTGCCAGAGAAAATGTCTGTGCCCTATACCCCAAGCCACTGCTTTTTGCAGATGGAGATCAGTAGAGAATGCGTGTACATGTGTATGCCTCACCTACACAATTAGAAACATTTCAGTATTAGACTGAAACCTCACACATAAGAGCAACAAAGAGGGGAAATCCGTATGAGGAACAGCAACAAATGTTTGGCAGGATTTATCTCACCTAACTTTAGATGTCTAGAGTGTCAGCATCTCCATCTGAGCTAGCCAGTCTGTGCTCCTGTTATAGTCAGTGGACAGAAATAGGCACTTTCATGGCATGGCTCGTCTGCTTTATTTTAGGTTACATGTACATTGCAATGAGATGAGATGCATCCTAGAAATGCCAGTTTCACTCTGTAGACTATGAAAGGACCTTTCAGTGACTGAATGAAACATAAATTTGAATGCTGGCTAAACCAAGAAGTAAAATAATTCAACCAAACTTTTTTTTTTTTTTTTCTCCCTCTTCCCCCCCCCCCCCCCCCAGGGATTTTTTAAAAAAGCCAGCCTTATTTTCTCTTCTGTCATGGCGTGGTCCAATAAGCAGTTACTCTGCCTCTATGGAAGGGCTGCCTTGCAGTGTAGGATCATGAGCAAGTGACAAGGCCTGTGGGGACAGAACTGTCTCAAATTGTATTGCTAAAGAGCACTTTTGTGTTGTGAAACCTTGACTGTGATGCTAAGCCCACATGGGGACGTAGGTATGACCTTTACAAATTGAGGCTGGAGTAGATTAGCCCATCAAACAAGGCAGAGGCTTATTTAGCTCAACATGTACGAGATTCAGGCAATCTATATCATGATTACCTGAGTGATTATCAGATTGACCAGCAGATCCCTAGGGTCAAATGGTTCGCCTGTTATTGAGTGGGCATATATCTGGCTAATAAAATACATTGGGTCTAGGTTACTGTTTCTGATGGTGATAGCTACAGATGTAAACTTAAAAACATGTTAAAAAAAAAAGATCTTATCCCTAAGGTCTCTGTTCTGTAAAACAGACCAGGGAAGATATCACAGCACCGAGCATGCTGGAGTTCAAGAAGTATCTGGACAATGATCTCAGACACACAGTCTGATTTTTGGGTGGTGATTTTTGTGGAGTTTGATGTGTCCCTTCCAACTCAGGATATTCTGTGATTCTATGACTCTATGAACCTTCCCACATGCACATCATATGAGAGATACCCATGATGAATTCAGCACTTCCTTAAAACTGCTTTGCTCTAGGAGGATCAGAGAGGCCAATTAATGGTGCTTCTTATGTGATTTTTTGTTTCTACTCCCACAGGGAGATTTCTGATGCACTTTCTTGCTCAGACAAGTGAGGTACAAGCTGCTCACCCGCCCAGGGAAGGCTCTGGGTGCCGTGCCCTTGCGGCAGCCCCCGGCGGTACCAGGGCAGCGGGCAGGCGGCATGCTGCAGCGTGTGCCTTGCGGCCTGTGCTGGAGGGCAGGTGCGGGAACTCAGTCCCCCTAGCTACTTACTAGATGATTTACTAATTTTGTTTCTGAATTAAAGATATGATGAGCTACACGCTGTGGTAATCTAATTCAAAAACTAGAGAAACACCAGAAAATCCTCATTATTCAATACTTTGTCTCATATTATCACAAATTAAAAGCTACTTCTCCCTGGATATTTTTTTCTGCCTTTCCATATCAGATATTCAATGTCCTAGGCAGATATTTAATTAGAGAAAGGCCATGGTCTTAGCCTAAAGCAGAGAACGAGAAAGTTTTGGACTGCAGATGCATATAACCTGTCTGTAGGTAGCAAATCATTTCATGAGAATTCTTTCTTCTGAATTCTCCCAGGTTTGTCACCTTTCTCATAGTATAAGTTACTGCCCCAGCAGCTGTGGCAGTTAATCTTTTTTTTTTTTTCTATTATTATAATATTTTTTTTACATGACTTTATAGACTTCTCAGAAGAGTCATCTTAAAAACATAAGTTACCAACCCAGTCTTACCCCGGATCTGCTGCCAAAAACAATATGTAATTACAACCTGATTCTCCAGATCCATGATTAGCAGCACTAGAAGTCCCTCTATTCCCCCCACCCAGCCATCAATTTACCTATAAACTGAACACATCTTAGAGCTGAACACAGAGAAATTAATGACAGACAATAACTGTAGGTTCCTGCAATGTTGTTTTACAAAATCACTTTACTGTCTACCACATCTGAAATAGTTTTTGTTTTAACAGCATAATTTAAAACTTGCTTGGGGTGCGTCAAGTGAATAATAGGCTGGCAGCCAAAATATGCCAAAGGTATTAAAATTTACATTAAGCAGAGATTTGCAGGAAGCTCCGGACTATAAAATCTTCCTGATTAAAGCGGTTCTGGGCTGAAAAATGTGTATGAAAATATGAAATATGACACCTGCTTGATGTTTGCTTTAGAGATTAAGAATTTTCTCTATACCCTTGTTCCTGTTTCTGCTGCAAAACATTCTCAGGCACAGAAAAGTAATTTGGACTTTCTTTGAATTCCTGTATCCTTACAATGACTAATTCAGCTTTAAATGCAGGGCTTGTTGTGCCTTCTGAACTTGTGTTGTTGCTGTTTGTTTGTACTATTTACAAGTATTGTGTATTTATTAGCACTTTGATTAGGTGTTAATAATCAAGGATCAGGCTTTCATTGTTCCAGTCTCTGCCTGGAAGAGATTGAATTCAAACAGACAGTAAAGACATGGGAAAATAGAAGTGTAAGAAGATTTAATGATTTGCCCACTGTCTTGCAAGTGGGGCCAAGTGGGACAGAGCAGGAATAAAAATCAGGCCTTCTGTCTCCAGGACCTATTCACAGAACAATATTATTTTCTGAGTAAACTTAATGAAAAAGAGTCCCTGATCAAAAGTGCTTACAATTTAAACATGATATGGAAGAAAAAACATGGAGTCTGAGAGGAAAGAATCAGGCTGAAATGAAAAGAGTAGACTAGCAATTTGCTTGAAGTGGTCTTTCTGCTCTTTCCTATAACCTCTTAGTGTTTTCTGTTCCCCATTCCGTTCCCAACTCCTGTTCTCCTGGGGCACAGTCCCTCCAGCTCCCTTGGGATCACCTCACTCACCAGCAAGGCAGCGCAGCTGCAAAGGGGGATGAGCTCTGCTCTCCATGGGTTGCCTTCCTGCCGGGAGGGTAAGCAAGCTGCCTCACTGAGGGGGTGCAGTAACATCAAACTCAGTGCCAGAGACGTGGTTAAATTATACCATCAGCAGAAGAGACTAGAAAGTCCAACAGCTAGAAGCTGTTAGAGCAACTCAGTCTTCCTTCTTGAACAACACCCAAGTGATGGCGGTTTTTAATTTTTACCTCTCTGTTATTGCCATTATTAATGAAGATTGTGATTGCCTCTGCTCAGGAGAGCAATGAGAACACCCAGCACTCCCTTCCAACATATATTATTAGTCTTTAGAGAAATCCTCTTGTGGCAAGGGATTTTCAGCCCCAGAATTATCACTGCTAGTGATGCTGTGAGAGCAGAAAAAGCACCAGGCTCTAATTTTCAGTCCCAGGTGAGCTTTGTAGAGATGGAAATTCATTAAACCACCTTGTGAAAAGAGCCTTCTTGATCCTGAAGTCATTGAGACATGCTGTCATTGAACCCTAAAATATGATTGCTGTCATTTTGCAATGACAAACGTAAGTACTTTTATAGGTATCTGCTTCTCTTCTGAAGGATTCTAGCCAGAGGGAAACACATGGTCAAAGCAATGGACAGCAACTGGTTTGGATAATCATCAGTGTCGCTATTATGCTCAGATTTAACTAGTTGTTTAAGAAAGTGAGAATAGAATTTGGCCTGCTTAGAAGGCAACTCAGGAAACTTTACTGAAGTGACAAACTGTGACAGCTAAGGAAATAGGCTTTTATGCACAGGGAAACAAGAGTTAAAGTCAAAACCACACAAGGCTTATTAAAATCGTATTGAGTGCTGGCAGTGAATAAGTGCAGATGGTTTTCTGAAAGAAGCTTCCTGATGGTTAAAAGAATAGAAAATAAAAACAAAACAAAAACAATTAACAAATTGCCATGATTGTTGAGGTAGAGAAGTGGGAAGATGGACAAAAGAAATTACTGAGTGTCAGGGCAAATTTGCTAGTTGGCAATGATGTTGCTTAAAAATGAAGTAGGTGAATGCACATTTACAAGTTCTCAGCTGCCAGCTGCCAGGAATGAAAGTCGCACATCTGGCTAATAAAATAGATTTGTTCTTGATTGCTCAGTTTCTAGTGGTGTTAGCTGGAGATGTAAAAATTCTGGAAAATAATCTTATCCCTAAGGATTCTGTTCTGTAACACAGACCAGCATGAATCTTCCCACATCTGTATAATAACCATGAGAAATTCCCTGTCAATTTCAGCATTTCCTTAAAAATGCTTTGTAGTAGGAGGATTGGAGTGTCCATTTAGTGGCCTTCAGCTTTCTTGTGTTTTGGTTCTTTTTTCTACTGCCACAGGGATGTTTTTCGTACACTGTCTTGCTCTGGCCGGTGAGTAATGAGCTGTTTATCTGCCAAGGAAGGTCCCTCCTGCTCTGCCCATCCAGCTCCACCCATCAGCTGATATGGATACCTGGGGCTATAAAAAGCCAACATGCTGCAGTTCCCTTGGTGGCTGGTCCTCCTGGTAAAGGTGTGGGACAAAAGAGAACTGGGAGGATAAGGACCATGGGTCTGAGGAGGCTGGGTGAAGGGTGGGAAGAGAAGGAAAAACAGGGCCAGGATTCTGTGAAGGTGTGCAAAAATACTGGAGATCAAGGTCATACCACTGGGGTGAAGGTCCTGCCTTAAAACTGGAATGTATATTAGAGTATACGTAGATGACACTGAGTTTACCATAGGGTTTTGACTGTTCCTTTGGACGTGGTGTAGCTCATTTACTCTTTAAAGAAATATCTAGGGCCAAGTATCTCAATCTCTCTCAAAACACTGGATCTCTTTATGGGGCCAGACTCATTTCTGATTCTCAATTTTGATTTCAATTTCTGAGTCTGAGTGATGTAACATCCACGTGCCAATACATGTCAGCTGACTCCTATTTCATTGAGATGAAGAAGGCCCCCCCAGCCCAGGCATGTTCTTTATTCTTTCATGCCCAAACAGTATACTCTGACTGCCTATTTATCACTCCTGAGATCCCAAAGACAGGGTATTGCATATCCCAGAGTTGTCAATACAGTCACTCATGTATCTATGAACTACATTTTGTTTCCTCTCACAGGCTCAGGCATTCACTATTTACTTAATACTGCTTTGACAGTACATTTTTAGTGAGGTTGGAAGTTGAACAGTTTTACTGCTGTTGGGCTACAGCCAATGATGCTTCTATCTCACTTGGGAAAGGAAAAAGACAGAGAGTGTAATAAATGTGTTTTTACTTCATTTCTCTATGTCAATCACAGCCATTGCATTTATAGAATAGCACAAGGTCACACAGCCTCCTGGGCCACATGTGACTCACAAAGAGCTCCAGTGTGACTTCCAAGCTGGGGATACATTTCATGACCAAGGGCTGTGCTCACGCAATCCACATCACTGTCTCTGGGAAGAAGTGAGTGAAAGGAACTGCTGAAACCGAGGTACTGGGTTGTCCCGGGACTCAGCTGCATGTCCAACCCAGGTAAATCTTGGAGTGGGGAAGTGTCAACTGTGACTACTCCATGTACATGGTGTACATTACACAGCTGTTGGTATGTAACTTGGTAAAGATTGGTTGGTATGCAAATTTGGTGAAGTTTTCAGTATGTAGCTTGTAAGGCCAGGAGAGTTTGTAGTTGCAGCTTGCATGGGTGCAGCAGACGTTGTGATGCAAACATCCTCTGTAAGGAGTCCAGGGCAGCAGTGAGGAATTTGTCTTGACTTTGGCCTAGATTCATCCATCTTGGCTTAGGGTGTAATAAGTAAACACAATTGTTTTGTACCTTATCTACTTAGTGGAGAAAGATAGGGGCATTCAGCGAGCTGTGAAGTCTATTTATGGTCTGAATTTCCCTCTGAAATGGTAAATAAAGTGCTTCTACCCATGACTCCCATGCTGAGGCAAGTGTAAACATGTCAGCATTAAGGGGTCACTTTTATCTTTATTAAACAGGCATCTTTAGTCATGAAGAATCCTGTGATCAAATACAGTGAAAGCAAAGACTTTAGTATGTCAAGGCAGTGCTGAGCATACCACCCTCACAATATAACATGCATAATAGGATTTCTGGCAACATGTTGATCATTAAAGTTGTAATTTGTAAACATGCTCAGCTTTAGGGTAATTATTGACAAGTGCACTCCTACTTTTGAGTTATGAATTTCTGATCTGACAGTCAGCCACTGTAGCTACACTGGACAAACAATCAAGGCCTCAATGTTCAGTGTGTATGTAAAAAGAGGAAAGAAATAAACTTTTTGGTCTTATTTCTTTTCTCCATATACACAGAGCTCTTGTACTCTGTTGGTTTTCTTGCATGGAAATGATTTCTGCATATAAGCTGTAAGGCTGGTGGTTTGAAGCCCTTGAAAACAGGAAGCTTGCTGTTAACATCTGCTGGTGGATGGGGAAAAGAATGGCATGAAAATTCCTGAGAAGTCCTGATGAACCGAGGAGGAGAGATCCCTCTGCCAGATGTTGTAAGCTAAGGAAACGGGATGAGCATACTGTGTCAGAGTGCTCAGCTGGCAAGAAGCCCTTCACACAAATGGCTGTGCTGAGTAATGGGATGTCATGAACAAATGTCAGCGTGCTCCCTGATGAACTCAAGGTAGCAGGCGACTGGAAGCTCATGAAAGCAGCTCGTTGCAGAGAGGTCTCCAAGCCAGGGAGTGCAAAATGTGTGCATGTACCTAATGTATGATGGAAAACACAGAGGGGAAGATAATTTGACAGGCCCATAACATGAAAGAGTACATTTTTATGTTAAGAAATACTATAATCTTCCTTATGCTTTCATGCCATAAAGATTTACAATGTACAGGTGGTGGGCAGCAAACGGAGTGGCAAAAGCAAGCAGTCTCCAGGGGATGACAACCAGAGGCAGTGGACAAGAGCAGGAGCAAAGAGATGAGGCCAGCCAGTAACAGCCTAAACCAGACAAGTAAGTGAGGACCTACAGACCTATCGGTAAATTCAGCTGGCATATGAACAAGTTGGTTTGAATATTTTTTAGGGTCTGCTCTTCATATGGACTTTTTTACCTTGGGGAGGGATGGGGAAGGGACTGGGGCAGTTGCCCACCTGCACCGGTGAGAAGCTGGGTCACGTTACCGGCAGGGTACCTTGGAGGTGTCCAGCTAAAGTCCAACAGGGAGGCCACGTAAATGTTTTATCAGGACTGTAGCTCTAAGAACATTGCCTTTTACAGCACAGGAGATCTGAGTAATGTTATGCAGTTACGTCCACACAACTATGCATCCCCTTTTTCCACGTTAGGCCCCATAGTCTCATTTACTCTTGATTTATTACTCAGTGTTTCTAAGTTACTGTTTATTACAGTTTTCTTTTCCCTTTGATAAAGCTCTGTGTTTTAACACTTTGGATCCAGTGCTTGTCAGAGGTCAGATGTAGTTCATGAGTTCTTACACCATGACACTCTGTTTTCTAGATGTGTGTGTGGGAGTTGGAGATGGTTTTGCTTAAGTTTTGGAGAAGTCTCTGCTCTTGGGAGGTAATCCTCTTTGCTGCTTAGCAGGGACTTGCAGAAGAATTACATAATAATAATGTCTTGAGAAGCTGTCAGTAGTAATGTTTCTTGTTGTACTTCTTGAGATAACAAAATTAAGCAGGAATATTGTGAACTTCTTACTTAAAATTCTATTTACCTCATAAAAAAATACTACTTTAGACTGAGTAGTAACTTTCTTATTTTATCAACTTTTTTTGGCAGCTAAGGAGCTCTAACTCATGATCCTCCTAGACTTTAGACTGCATCTAAAATAGTGAAAATTAAAATAGTAATAGTAAAATAGTAAAATAGTGAAGAAAAAAAATAGTAAAATAGTGAAGAGGCTATTCACGCCGTTGTCCACCCCTTTCCTTTGTTGGAGATGGCTTGCCAGAAGGCACAGAATGGGTGCTATGTGGTAATGATCAAAATGGGTAGCTTTCTCATTAGCTACTACAATTCAGTCTGGTTTAGTCACATAACCTAAAATCAATGGCAGTTTATGTTAATTCACTGGCTGTGAACTGCAGCAGTTAAAGCATCTGATTCATGATCCCTGGTGGATTATGCTGTGGCAGCTGAAGAAGTTACTGCTCCAGCTGTGGGGGAGGTCACCTCTCTAGCCTGCTGCAGCTAAATGTGACAAGGAAAATGAATCAAAGCTGCAAGGCATTTTCCTCTGGTTTGGGGAGAGTTGTTTGTCCAGGCTTTCTATTATACAATAAGTCTTGTGTGTGCTTCGAAGGCAGTTTGATGCTAGGCTCTGTTCAGTATCAGCCACTCAGCATACAGCGCTCCTTCTGCATCCTGCTGATTGAGTTTTAGTGGAATGAGTGTTTCATCCAGGTCCACAGAGATGTTCATGGCCTGTGTTCCTAGTGAAAGAAAGTGTCTGCGTCTTTAATGCATGTCCACCTGATACTTTGTTGTGTTACACCGTTGTTCAAAACATATGGCTTGCTCTCAGCACACAATTTATTCAGAGAAAATAGGCTGAGCTAGTTAAAGTCTGCTTGCTGACTGTATTTGCTCTGGGTATGCATGTCACCCTTTTCACCATTACTATTTTTCCTAAACAACATTCATCCAAACAGCTAACATAACGGGCACTAAGGTGAACGTATCTCTTGACATCAAATGTTTTTCCATGCTGATTGGATCACCAGAAGACCAAGGTGGGGATGCATGTTCTCCTCCCAGACAGAGCTTTATTTATTTATTTATTAAAGCCTCAGCAAATTTAATCACTGTTTTTTTTTTTTTTTTTTCTACTGCCTTGCAGTGATGGTGTGCTAGAATTTCAATTTCTTAATATATCTTACAAATGTCACTGGAATTTATTATCTGAAACTGCTTTGTAGGACACATTAGGTATCTCTATGGTATCTGGATTCCTGGAAGGCTAATAGTGTTTATTCTCTGGCCTCTCTGAAAAAATAGTAGCTACAGACATTTGTTAGTGTTTTTCTTGCATAATTTGCTCTCAGACCTTTCACTGAAGCTGGCAGTCTAGGTTTTCCTGTGTTTTTGCAAGCACGAGCACCTGCTATGTTGCTTTTACTTTTTGCATCAGGTCAGAGTGCCCAGAAGGTCGGTAAAGTGGGATTCATCTAACCTAATCTTCTGAGTCACTCACCCAAGCTCTTGTAAATCTGGTGAGAAACAGACACTTCCAATGTGTGATTCATCTCATCCTAATATAGATCTCCAAAACAGGTCAAGTGTATGCATTCTAGAAATGCCTGAAGTTAGATGAGCTGAATCTCCTCCCACGTGTCCCAAGAACTGCAGTCAATAGCAATTTTGCTGTGGATACTTCTATTTATTTCCCTGGTGTTGTTGAGTGTAAAGTTGGGTGTCATTGCTATCTGTTGCAGACTCCTCAAAGTTGTCTCCACGTTAATACACTGGAATGCTGTGCATCCATTTGGATTTCCATGAATCCTTGCAGTCCCTATTATTGGTGAAACTGATATTCTTCCATTGTAAATTGATCCCAAATTACACTCCCAAACATCTGCAACTATTCCGTGCTATGCAAGATGAGGAAAAATACTTATTAATTTCTCCTGTAATTCTTGGTTTTGGCAACAAAAGAGAAGAGAAGGAAGGTCATTTCTAATTTAGCTGAAGGCACATGAGAACAATGCTTAAGTATATGTAAATATGTAGTTTATTTAATGCAGTTTATCTAAGTGTTGTTTAGCAACAATACCGCCTCTTTCCATTCCCTTTATTATTCCTGTATCTTTTTTCTTGTAATAGCATCAGAAGTATGAGACAGCACTGTAGCTGCTGAATTGTTTTCATCTATTTCCAGGAAAAATATGTCCAGAAGACATCCCAGCCTTTGCATACAACTTGCTACAAGAATGCTGCAATATATTGCCAGGATATAATATTTGTTTTCTTTATGTGTCTACTGTATGTATTGGTTATGCCCCATATAGTGTCAGTATGCTCATTATTTCATTTCGTTCAGTGCCAGTACAGTGCTTTCTGTACTATCTGTAACATTAAGCATTCCTCTTTTCCTTGCAACTGTTTGTCCCCCTGATTTAGGCTATTTCATAGGACTCCAATCTGTGTGGCCATGGCCAATGATGTCCTAAACAAGGGACTCCTGTTGGGAAACCTACCAGAGAAGTGCCAGTTCCCCTTGCTTGGACTGCTCTGGCTGACATTAAGTCACAGGTAGGCAATTTACGAAAGAGGTTTCTTCATCTGTGAAAAAACGCTGACTCACCCTACTTACGCTGTGATGAACCTTGGACTGTAACCCAACCTATTCCTAACTGAAGTTTACAACTTTTCTCAGAGAGGAATACAAGAAATTCACCATGTTTTCCCAAAGTCCATTGAATGGCTCCAGAACATTGGACTCAATTTATAGTTCTGTTTGCAATTGGCAATATCCAAGTGAAGTTGTGATGGTACCAGCCTATAATTTTAATTAGCCTTTGCTTGTTTGCTGTTTCATTTTGAAATCTCCTGCAATGCTGTGGAAGTCTTTGTAACCTGGCACATTCACTGATGCCCTATTGTCTATTCATTATTCAGTTTCCGGTTTGCTGTGTGCTGCTGCCTTGTCTTTGCATTTGCTGATAGAGCATTCAGACATTATTTCTCCTTCCACTGATAACGTGCTTTCTCATCAAACCTTTCCCCCATATAATTTTCCTATACTTAATCACACAGCAGCTGCCACCCTCTCTTTCCCTTTTTATGCATTTATATCATAGCCAGCAATGCCAAAACAATGCTGACTATTCATGGTGCAGTAGTATGTGGCATTGAGCAGGAGCTGCTTCATGCTTTGTAGGTATACGTTGACAGCTTCATCATTCTGGCCAAACATTTAAATTTCTTCTATGGTTCTAATAGAGGAAAATGGGGATTTTTCACTCCTTTGTAGAAGAGTCTAATTCACATTCAGATCTCTTACCTCAGTAGGGTAGTATATACATATTCTTTCCTTTGATCTTTTAATGCTTACAGTATAAAAAATTGAGGCAGAGAATAAAGACCAGAATATCTGTATTTACATTAACATTTTGGTTTGCAGCAGTAAAACAGTTTTGAAGTGAAACCCCTGATCATCCTCACATACTTTGTGCACTCATTTAGTTTGCAGAGCTATGCTGGTGTGTATAAACTTGATCACTTTTGGAGAAAAACAATCAAGAAATTGAGACCTGTGCACTTCTCACTTATGGGAAAACAAAGGCCGAAAAGAATGAATGGCTTTTTTAAGGGACAGCCTTAACTCACGTGTGTGTTTGGAACATTTGGTCGTGAGGACCAGCCTAAATCTAGCCTGCAATAAACTCTCCAGACCTTGTAGCATATAGATGTGGTGGCCACTGCACTAGCTGCTTTGATCTAGTAATCTGCTTCTATCACCCTACATTATTTGGTAATGTAGAAAAGGCCGTTGAACCTTAGGCTTTGTAGGAAGATACCAAAATAAGCTTGGTCAACATGGCCTCAAATTCACTTGTACCATGTCAATATTGGTACTGAGAAAGCACTGACTTAAAAAAATCCATTAGAAACAATCTCTTCCAGCTGTGGTCTGAGGATATTGATTTCAAAACTAAAAAGTTTTAAATCAGATGGTTACATGAGGACTTCCCACAAAAATGCTCTAACTTTCAGGACCAATGTGATCAATTTCACTTGAAATGTTTCTGCTTATTATAGCTAGCAGCACATATCCTAGCAAAGCTAATCAATAAGCACTAACACACAGATTGATACCATCCTCTGTCAGGCAGTTAGGAATTTAATGTGTTTGCAGAACAGGGCCCTGGGAATAAAAAGTGAAAGAAAAATGTATGATTTTATTGACTGTGCTCCCATGACCCATTCCCTGTACATTTTTACTCCATTTGTCACAAGGTAGCTGGGCTAACCATATATGCCTGTGAACCACTTCATATCATCCTAACAATTCTGCACTGAACTATAATGTGACTTAATAAAACACCATAATCAGAAGCTTGTAACCTAATCAGATATAATTCCAGTATTTACAGAAATGCTCAAGGATACTTTTTCAACAAGGGATAGCCACAAGACAGATTGAAATGTTCTGCCTTCAGTCATTGCAATGAAATGTTCTGCCTTCAGTTGTTGCAATGGCAAATGTGTTCAATTACAGACTTTTTGAAATGGAAAAAGAATTTGTTTTCTTTACCATTCTCATGCTTCAAGGAGATAAAACCATTTTTACTGAAATTGAAAACAAATGAACCTTTGGACAGGCTACTTTTATTACCCATGGAAACTATCTGGAAAAAAAAAAAAGACAGATTTACCTTAGTTTCCATCTTCATCTGCATACAATAAATTCCAGTGGAGTGGGAAAAATACAGTTCAAAGGCAGACTCTTCTCTGGAAATAGCAGCCTTTAATGCATTTTATGTTCTAATGACTCTTGATTAACTCAGACAAAGGAGGTTAGCTCTGACCCCTTACAGAAGTACATATAGTACTGTCCTCCATATAAAACTGAAACATGAGAAATATATTTTTCAGAGGATGGTACAGAGATTGAACGGAATTGAAGAACAATGTGAATACTGAAAATCTAAGCACATTTCTGAGAAACTAACAGAATTGTCAATTAGAGATTAGACTGAGCTTGAGGATGAATGAATAATATGAAAGAGATTTTGAGGAAACTCACGACAACCATATGATGAGCCAATGAGAACTTGCTTTGTTAAGAATGAAGGGTATTGACAATGGACATTATATTGATACTGTAGGTACGATTATCCAAAATACCACAGAAAAGAGACCTGTCCAGCTTAGAATAATGTTCAAGAAAAATTAACACTAGGATGAGGGTAACTAAGAAAAAGAGCAATGTTCTCAGAACTGATGGCTAGTACAAAACAGCAGTTGTTCCTAGGTGGGATCTTGTCTATAGAGCCAAAGGCCGTGTCAGAGACACTGCATAAAAATACATTCACAGTCCTGAGAAATTCAAGGATACCTATCATCTACAGCAAACATATAAGCTAAGTCAGCCAGATGAACTGTATTGATAGCACAGAAAAAAACAGTCCTCTAAAAAAAATAGGTTCATTTGATTTGTCCAGCAAAAAAGCTTTACTCATATTACACACCATATACTCATTCTAGACAATTATTCTTATTGTGCACATGTAGGTTTGTACTAGGAGATATGATAGCTGGGTAAATAGCTATGCATGCTAATACTATTTCTCCCATAGTAGATTGGACATATTAGAGCCTGTAAATAGGTATGACATTTGGATTTCAACCTGTAATCCCTAATCCCTATTATTTTCAGTCTGACAGGCTAATGCAGAATGGATTCATCACCCATGAACCACTGCTTGCCTACTTCAGGTATTGTATTTATTATAAAAATAAGATTTAGAGTCCTTGCAGCTTTTGAAGATAAAAAAAGAAGTGTTTGGTATTTGGAGAACAATGAGGAGACAGGTAAAGCTGAAGAAATACACTGTCTCAGTAAAATTAGCTGTTACCATATTATGAATTTGTTGCATGCACATCTCTGATACAAGTCAATGGTTGTAGGCATTCATATGCAGTTTTTTTTGAGGCCATTAGCAACCGTGACTGAAAATAAATTGATGTCTTCTCAGCCTTCCAGAACTGGGGAGATAAGATGCCACACATCGCTTGTTTGCACCAGAAAGTCTATTAACAGGTCTCGACTGGACCAAGTACTGACTGTGCCCCAAGATGTAGTGGATGATAAATCAAATAAACTAAAACTCCCCCCAAGTAGGCATCTGGTGCTGTTTGTGCATATTCTGTGCTGCCTCCAGTTGTAGGTCTCCTTTCATGGTGCAGATATCTTGCTTATCTTAGGATATCTTTAGTGACTTAAGTTTAAGCAACAGCATCCCGAGCCTAGTGTTCAAACAGCACGAGGCACTCCTGAAATAAGAAGTAATTAGTTTTAATATGTTTAACCAGTAAGGTGGATTCAGTTCCAAATTCCAAACTGTTCTATCGTTACTTAATGATGACTGCATTGCCTAGGAGAAAAGAGGTGATATGAGAAATTTTTCCTTTCAGTGGCTTAGCTTTGGAGATAGGAAGTTTGGGGATGGATTGAAGAAGCCCATGTTCTGTTACATACTTGTAACTACTATCTGAGTAATGAATATCTTTCTCAGACACTTTGGGTCCATTTTCATTTTTTTGTACTAAACCAGAAATAAATGTCAGAACATCACACTACAAAATAATGAGAGTGAGGAAAATAAGTGAAGATCCTCCAGGTAAATGGGAGGACAAAGAAAAATCACAATTTGCCTCAGTGCAGAAGAGGTAGTTCATTAGTTTGTAGTAGGAAACTGGAAAACCTGAGTTTCAAGGCTCTAATTTGGCAAACTTTTATTTTATTTTGGAGCATTAGCAGCCAGATAATAACATGGAGATTTCTCAGATGAAAGGAAAAGTGTTGACAGAAAGCACAAAGATGGAGAATCTTATAAGGAGGAAACATGGGATGAGTACTGGACTAGTGAAACTAGGCATTAGAGTGATGTTAACCTTACCCGTTTAAATCCAAAAATTTGTATTTCATTTAAAACCTAAAATCCTAATACTTCATAAATTCTTGTAATGGACTCTTGGTTTTTATGTTGACATATTTCTCAGCAAAACTATTCCTGGCATAATAATCTAAATGGCAATGTATCTGAGTGATATCTGGATCAGTATAGGATATTCTCCAGTGGAAAAAAGAAATGGATGTTACTTATCTGGTAGTTCAGTACTCTTGCTCTTCTCAAAATCAGCTAATTATACTGAGTTTTATTTCTTTTCCAGTAAAGATGCATTTATCTAGCCACTTACCTGATCTTAAAAACTGTTATGCCCATCATTATGCAAAGCCAACTCATAGAATGGATTCTGCAGTTTTGATTTGGTGTCACTGTTTACTCTTTTCTTATGTTTTCTTCTATCTTTGAAGTCTGATTTCCATCATAAGAAATGTTTTTATGCTACAGAGCTGCTGAATCAGCAGGAAGAAAGTTTTTTTTTTTTTTCCCTAGATCCTGTTAAAAAGTAGTAGTCACAAGTAATATTCTCACAAAAATGCATTATTTCATATTTAAATCCTCACCTTCCTAAACAAAAGATTTCCTGGCATACTGAATATGAATTTTGCTTTTTACAAATAAAAACAGCTTACTGTTTTTATTTGCAGTGATTTACATTATTACATCTCCGTCTGCTATTTTTATACTAGAAAGAGCAAATGTGTTCTCCTTACTTTAAGAGAATGTAGACAGTACAAAAAGAAAGCCACACCTACCAGCATAAAATAAGATTGTGCTGGCACGGCCCATTTGTGTTTCTAACTTACCTCGCTTGCAGGTGTGGGAATATGCTGAGGACAGAAGGAAGACATGGCCATTCAAATCTATCTGCATAATATGTAGGTGACTAATTTTCTAAGTAGGAAGTGAATACCAGATCTGTTGAAATCAGTGGGAGGTTAGGTCCTAAAATATCCTCATGCATCTGGCACTTAAGGATATTTTTAAATAGCGTAAGTTCTACCTATATCCGAGTGTCTTGTCAGTAGAGGAATGTTTCAGATCGCCTACACAAGGTGCCAAGAGCTAGACAAGGTGCCAAGCAATATGAAACATTAGGCACAAGAACTTAGAATTTAGACTCCCAATCTGTAAAAGGCCTTCTACCTCCACAGCATATATACCAACAAGGTACTCATTTTAATGGGACTCAGTTACCTATTTCATTTCTCATAAAGCAGAGGTCATTGGATTAACATGAGAAGCTGAAGGAGAACTAGAGGGGCAAATGGGTTTTAGCCACAGCTGAGCTGAATCAACAATCCCAGTAAGAAGGCTCTACAAATTATGAACTTGAAGAGAGCTTTTAGATGACAATGCTAGAAGATAGTCTTGGAGAGGGAAGCTATGAAGTCCCTGAAACTCAAATAAAACAGGGTGACTCACTGCAGTGTGAGTCAATTAAGATAAGACTTGAGAAGGAAACTGAACCTAGCAATTCCTGGTCATATAGAGATTCTCATATTCAAAGGTCTTAAAGTGTATGTGTGGAACCGTTAGAGGTTGATCTTAGAATCTCCTTATGCTGTGTTTTACAGGTTTTAGTCAACTACCAAAACTCTCATAATTTATTTTCCCTCTTGTTCACATTATATTCTGAACTAAGGTTAGTAATTACATGGACTCAAATCAATTCTATTGTACATGGGGATTCTCCCTAAAACATATTTTTAATTAGTTGTTTTGGTAAGTGTAGGTAAAACTGTATGAAGATATTATGTATATATATAAAAATGGAGAATCTTTTCCATTTCTCTGTGAACGCTGAAGATTCTGTTTTCAGCTTTGCATGCATAGTTTATGGGAAATAAATGATGTGTCAGTACCCAAATATGCCTAGAGAATGCTGATATATCGTGTGTTTCAATCCCAATTATCCATGGGCTGTTTATCCAGGTTGCAGATTAACTCTGTCGTGGATGCAAGACAATGGAGCTGGCTCTCTGCATAGCTGGTTGGTTTTGGCTTGTATTAATGCAAGCACAGTAGAAGCATTTTGTCAGCTTTCATGTGATACATACCAATAACACTTGTAAATCTGACCTGGCTGTATGCAGACTTGGTGTGGGTGTCTCTCTTACTCCTGTTCCTTTCTGTGTAGTGCCAGTTCTCATCTGAGTGGCTTGGATCAAATCTGGCTTCTTAGCTCCCTCTCAGAGATGATACTACTGGATCATAGGTAGTTTTGGCAAAGCCCTGCAGCCTCAGACTGTGAGAGGGCCTGCCAGCTTGAACTCAGTACACCAGCAATGCTCAGAGCAGATCTGGTGTGGTGCTGTGCCTGTCTTAGGAGGCTTCCCAGGTCAGCAGCACTGGAAGTGGAGTACATGAGCGAATAGTCTGAGCAGGTCTGGTCCTGAGCTGGCCCTGTGCAGATCCACGAGGGATGCCTCCTCTTAACATTTGTCAGGTTACTTGATCTGGGATGAACCCAGCCCCAGCTTCTGTGACTGTTGTACAGAAGGGCTTTGCAGGCTTAACTGATAACAGAGAACAGCTACAGAACAAAGTTTAACACAAAACACTAGAGCCACCATATAAATTAGCATGAGTCATTTCAGCTCGTCATGAGATAAAGTCTGCCTGGCTACTTCTCGTTTTTCATTGCTCCCTCTTGTTTTTCTCGTTGCATAAGCCAAATAATAAGTTTAAGTCTGCTATATCAGCAAAACTGTCAATTATGCTTGTGTTCTAGTAACCCAGTCAGCTAAAATAAGCTTCTTACTTCTTAGCCTTCTGTCCTCTCTTCAGTCAGGGAATATGGGACAGATGTATCACAGGGGTCATAGACTGCCCATTGGCACTGTATGTGAGGCATAATACACAGCAGCGTAGCTGCTACCACCATCATGTGGGATGAGTACATTCTCTCTCTCTATAGCAGGTGGCTGTTTCTGGCTCTCCATTTTCATGCCTACACAGTAGCTCTTTCTCCCTCGTTTGAAATCAAAGACTCAGTGAAAGCAGGGCTGAGTCTTGAAGCTTATGCCCTTTAAAATAGACCCTTTCAGTCCTTCTGCAGCACTGTAACAGGCCGGTGCCACAGTGTGCTATGAGCAGAGCTGCTGAGGTGGATACATGGAGTATATTATTTGGAGGAAACAGTAAGACAACTGCATGTTTCTCTAGAGTTGTGCACAGAGCCAGAGAAATTGCAAAGATCCTTTTTTTTTGTTGTTTTCAGACAATTTTATTTGAGGAAAATTGCGTACTAAAATGTCACAGCTGGAGGCCCAGGAAGTTATCCCATATTCTTCTCCTATTTTGGAGAGAAAATGGGAGCTCCAATCTTCCATTTTCTAAAGCAAGATATACTTCCCAGGAATCCTCCTTTCAGACACACTAGATTCCTGCTAGCTGTCTGATAACTACCCAAGAGGGTAGATCATTCCAGAAGCTAGCTCTTCTTCATTGCTTCCCTTCTCTCTCCCCTCCTTCACCCACAGAAAGCATTCCCACGTTAAAGCTGATCAGGTCTAGTCTGCCTGGATCTGGCCTCTTCAGGGGACTTCGATAGCAACAGTCTAACTTATTCTATACTATCAAATGCCTTCAAGCCCACTGCTGGAAAATTGTATTTTTGATTGTAGGGTCATTTAATTGCTTTACGTGACTGAAATTATCAATGACTGACAAAGGAAAAGAGGTGAGTATGCCCATAGAGGAAACTTCCCAACCATGACAATCTACTCTTTGTCAGAGATCGTGGGCCGCAGCATCACACGTTCAGACTTGCACCATTCAGCCCAAATCTCCTAAAAACGTGTCACCTGTTACAGATCCCCCAGAAGGGAGGAAAACTGACTGAAGTATAAAAGTTTAGAACGCAGGCTTGCAGTCAAATCACTGTGTTTCAACAGCTTACTGTGATGATCTGAGAGCTGAGGTAACTGCGTGGACGCAGCTGAAGCTGTATGACTTCACGTGCCGTTTTCTAAGTGTAGGCTGACAGTCCCCGCACCAGCTGAGCAGAAGTTGTAAGGCCACAGAAAGCTGATCAGGAGTAACTTGTTGCAGTTATTACCAAGTTTTCAGTTGACATTATGGTTCAGATTCCTTTCTTTTTAAAGTGAATAAATGAAACTGGCTTTTGGTAGACAACATCTGACGTAAGGAGGAGAAGGCAAGAAAGGCCAGTTTGTCTTTCTTCTGTGAGCTGGTCTGAAGTTCCAGTCTGAGAAACTGTCTGTGTGGCACAGATGCTTTTAGGACTGACTGTATTTCATCAAAAACTTTGGAGATTTGAAGAGTTATAAATAGGTCCTACTTCATTAGCTGAGACCTCAAAGACTTCAAGCACAGGTGCAGGGATTTCTACAAGGATGAGAGGAAAGATCACTCTCAGTGGAAGTGCTGTGTCCTTGACAGCCTGAAAAATCACAAATCACTTTTCTTTCTCTTGTTGCAGAATAGAATATAACACTTAAACTGACACAGGCCACAGAGAAAGAATTATAAGACATCAGATATTGATTCTAGTAATGCTTCCTTGGATTATTCTTGATTTTGAAATAATATGAATGGAAGTTACTTTTAAATTGATAACATTATGAAAATGTGTCAGGATTGGCTCCCATGAAGAGAGAGAAAAATGGATTCATGGAAAATATGGTACCCGATCAGAATATTAATAATCTCCTTCCCTTGTACATTAAACCTGAAAAAAGAAACAGCAAACACTTTAGAAAAAGTTGTCTCTGTCATGAACATCTGTTACCAGTCAAGCAAATGCTAACAACAGTAAGCAGCCCTTCTTTCATCGTTTGCAGAGGTTCATCATTACACACCTCCAAGTTTAAAATGAAGGTCAGACTGGAAAGGTGAGAAACATAAGAGTCCTTCAGCAAATACTCTGAAAAAAATCAAGTTTATAGCTCTGATCTCTTCTCCCCGGTATCATTCTGATCAGTAGATTGGAGAAACATCACCTTTGTAGTACAAACAGGAAGAGTTATCATAGCAACAAAGACATAACAGCAGCTGAGCAACGATTGTAATGGAGAAGAGGGCAATAAGAAGAGTTCAGCTAATGGCAGCAGAAGAGGAAAACTGCACAGTCAAGGAATTTCATAGTCTTGAGAATCTGAATGCTTCTTCTGGCTGAACTGAAGCTTTTAAAGATCTATTGAAGCCTATCAGAATGTAATATATTATTAATAATAAGCCAGTGATTGAATTAAACCCTTTAGCAAGTGAAATATTTTGACTGATGGTATTACGTGGGGATATGAAGACTGGGACCTATGCAAAAACAGGTTGAGAGTCTTATAGCACCAAATAGGCTGCAATTCTTACAGCACTATGATGTAATTTAGCATTGTAATTGTTTCACATTTTCACAGCTGTATCCACATAACAGTTGCTGTAGTGTTACCTCCACTAATTTGTAATTTTATATAGTTTTTTCTTTATTTGTAGCCAGAAAGCTAAGCAAAAGGAATCAGGTTTATGTTTTGATCTGGTGTGGTTGAAGATTGAGTTACTTCTTGAAAATCCTCAAATCAAGACTCTTAGCTTTAGATCTACCATCAGTAGAGGTCAACTTCCCTACATAGTCATGCTCTTGATATCTAAAGATATTAAAAAGTTATCTAAAGATAGCAAGAGATATCAATTCTGGAAAGTGAGGCTTGTAGACTGGCTATGTGAAGAAAAACGGATCTTAAAAGGAAGGTATGAAACAACTAAATAGACAATATTGCAGTGATGAATGACAGAATAAGTTAATATTTAGGTTGAATGAGCTTAATTTACTGTGGTGGTACAGTACACTTAGTTTAAACTAGGTTTGTTTTTTTTTTAGTTGTATCAGAATACTTCAACACTTAGAAAATTCACTAACAGAAGAACTGGGAAGCTGCAGCATCAGTTCTGTAAATGCTGTCAGAATTCACTTTCTGCTAACTTACATTTTGTTAGAAAATAAAAATAGAAAGGAATTTGAGAGGTTTCTTTCACTCTAGTGCTTTTGAATAATTATATAACACAATTAAATTCAAATACTACCTAAAAACAGGTATGATTTATTTCATCCTTCACTAGTCTTAGCTGACCAACGCACATAGGCACATATAGATGGTCATGGTGAAACACAGATGATCAGTACTGTACACAGTACTTGAAGTCGTGACATTTACATGACATTAATGCTTTTCTATTTAACTTGCTGGAAATACTTCTTGTTATGTCTTAGGTTCTTTGCTCTGTGTTAACAACTCAGAGCCCTCATCTAATCAGCTGGACATCCTAGTTCATTTCCTCCCAGTCACACAGTTCTTACCACTTGTAGCATAGATTTTTTGTTATTGCTCTGTAACTGCACCCTGTTGAAGAATCAACAGCTATACAATTACTGTTATGACAGTCTCCAAGGTCATGAGATACTGTATGATAGCATGATTCTTCTCTGTATTGCAGATGCTTCTCAATTTTGCATCACTAACAACATTCCAGAAAAAGGTCCCTATGCCTTTCTGTTCTTTCTCCTACTAGATATTATGCTTTTCACTTTGCATCCTGAGCTATGGTTATTAATGAAAACTGAGAAGACAACAGTTAATTTAGTTTTCAGAGAAACTGAGACTATCATTACTTAGTGGTTTCTCTTTTTTTCTTTTCTCTCTCTTTTCTTTTCTTTTTTTTTTTTTTTTTCCTGAGATTTTCCATGTATATGACTCAAAAAGCCTGCTCTCTTTATTTTCTTGTCTTCCGCCAGGTTTTATTCAGCTTCATTCTCACTTTACCCCTGTATTTCCTGTGTTTGAAGACAATTTTATCCTCATTCCCTTCCCTCTGTCAGTACACTTCTGCATTCCTTTTGGACTCTATTCTTTCTTCTAATATCTCCCTAAAATAGCACTCACTATCTTACGTTATCCTTTTGCTTCCTGATCTTGTCATGCTTTTTTTTTTTTTCTTTTTTGTCTTTTTTTTTCCCCCTTAGTACTTGAAAAACTTCAGTGATATCATGGGTTTTTAAGCAACTGAATGTATTCTTCAACCAGGAGGCTCAACCAATGGGACACTTGTGTCACTTGTCCCAGCAGGAAATCAGTTAATTCTTCTGGCTCTTATCAGAAGTCTCTTTAACCTTACAGTCTCATCTAATTCTTGTATTAAATACATCCTGACAAGTAACACTTTTCTACTGGATTTGCTCAAATAATAAGTCTACAGTTTCTTAGCCAGGACTCTTAGGTAATGAGATCCTGCCTCTTCACTAGGCTTTTAAGAATCTTCAATCGTTTATTCTCTTCTTTCTGTCTGAGAGTCATGTTTCCTTCTCCTCCTCAACATCTTGAAAACCATTTATATTTCCCTTGGTCTCTCAGTCCTGGCTTTTTTTTTTTCCTTAGTGAAAAAAACTTTATTTTCTTCATTACCATTTTGCTTTTTTATTCATTTTGTATTGCAGCAAGTGAATGTTGCGACCCCTCTTACTCTGTCCTCATCTCCCTCTGTCCTCATGGTGTCTTTACTTACACTCTTCATTTATGTCTGTTCTTCAGATTTTGCCCAATGCATGTGTGCAAATCTGAAGTTTTTTGTGCTTCTGGCTGTTTTCCCTCAAATACTCAAGCTCATACTTACATTGTGTTGATCACTGCCTACTCTCAAGCACTCAGCTCTTCTCTAATGAGTTTTGTCAATTGATACTTCATGCGTTAACAGGCTCCATGTAGTTTCCACCGAAGGACGATATAGACACTGAGACCTCCACATCCAGTAATCTTGATTGTCTTGGCAAATCTTAAGGTTTTACCCACTGAAGGCATGGCCACCACTACAGATTTCTTACAACTTTCCAGCTTTAAAGAAAAAAAGAAAATTCTCCTGTTAAGCTTCCATGCCTCTGACTTCATTCTTTTATAAGATTTTGCCTAGGTCAATACTGTCAGCTCACTGAAACTTAGCAGTTGGATGGTTTTCAGCTGTGATCAGTCAAAACCAGGAAACTCTCTTAACACCACTAACTGCAGTGCCTCAGTCCTACTCGTGAAGCAAAGTTGTGATTGAGAAGGTGGGAATATTCAAAAAAACAGAACTGGGAGCTTTAAGCATGTTACCTGGAAGGGATAAAAGCCAGCGACAGAGTAAGAAGCAAAACATTCTAGAATGTTCTGCTAATTCAAACATACATTTTTAAAACAGTGAGACATTTATTTAAATTGAAAAATCTTTCATAAATCAATGAGACAATTTGACTGTGTTGGACTACATTTTTTGGCACAAAGTTTGTTTGTATAAAAATTTTTACTTTCATTTAATATAATAAATTTAAAGTTCCAATTTCCATGTTTTTTTTTTTTTTAATGGTAGTTCAATATTTTTTTTAGCTGTAAACTGAACCTAGGTTGTAACAATTACTGTTTGTCTTAAGTAGGCAAGCATGCAATTATTTTTTTTTGTAAAGGCATAATTACTTTGCATACCAATGTCACCTACCCTATTGCCAAATTCCAGCTCTCTTATTACCTTATCATTTTTCAGCCATGATAGACACCAGAAGAGCACTGTGTGTTTTCCTACAGGGCAATTACTTGGATCACTTCCATTATTATAACTCCTTTTATGCCCTAATTCCCTAATCCTCTCCTTTATTGTATCCTGACAACCTGCATCTCCTTTGGCAAGGGAGAGGAAAGAAATTTCCATGTACTTACCTCAGATTTGATTTTTTTTTTCAGAGCAGAACTCATCTATACTTTTTTTCCAGGGGTGTCCCGTCAGCCTGTCTCCTATTTTGCTAGAAGGCTATTAATTATCTTCAATTTCAACCTTAAATATGATACGTGGATGTGTCCACTTTCCTGAAACATATTGGAATTTCTGATTTTAGTCCAAACTGAAAATCAGGAGGACAGAGAACTTCACTGTTCTGTACAAAACCCTCCTGAAATGTTCTGGTACATATTTAACTTTTTATCTTTAGCAAAACATCAGGCTTGAATGACCTAAAATGAAATTGCTATTTTTTTTTAATCCGTATCAGTTTGCCTACCTCTACTCCAGACAACTTGTTAAACTTTTGCTTGTAGAGAGACAAATATTTTGTCCTCCTTCCTCCCATGAGTTATGCTTTCTACAGCTGATGACAAACAGAAGCATAGGATTATAAAATCTTTCAGAGGAGTGATATGAATGCTACAAATATCCTGAAGGGAAGGTTCAAGTCATGAACTGGGCCATTTCTATGGGCACTTTCAGCTTGATCTCAGGAAGGGGTAGTAACATAACTGTTTTGTAGGAAATCTACTAGAAGTCATAGTGGGCCTTGGGCTAAATCCTCAACTAGGTGCAATGAGGGAGTTCATTAACTTCCATGAAACTACACCAGTTTATGCAACTGGAAGAAGCAGTCCATACTCTCTCTCCAACAGTATATTAATAGCACTGGAGTGTATTTCAGGGAATTCCCAAATGTTACTTGGAGAAAGGACAGGAAGTATCAAAACCAAGGCATCTGATTTATTTCATTTAATCACTTTTGTGTGTGTGTGTGTGTGTGTGTGTCTCCATGTGTGTCCTACAATAGTACTTCCAGCAAGAGATAGGAGGAATAGAAACTCAGAAGATTTTTACTTTCTGTTACATCTGAAGAGATGACACATTGCCTAAACACGGCAGGTGCAAAGGGATGCAATCGTTCTTTTATCTGTAAACTCAGGTGATCATGATGGGCTTACTGCACTCCTGCTGTATTCAGATGTTGAAATAGATATATGTCTAGGAAATGGATTTTAGGGGTGTAACTCTCCTCTGGCTGTTCTACAGATCCAAAGGTGCCCAAGGAGTAAGCACTGCTGCAGAGCAAAGATGTGGAGGAGTTGCAAGGTGCATTGTTCCTTCGGTGGAACATCCATGAAGCCATGCTCACCCTGTATAGCTGCCTTCATCTGAGGTTTAAACCCTTGGTATTTACTGAGTCCTACAAAAGTAGCCTTACCTCACTGATGCCAGAAAGTGCAATTTCAGATAGCATGATTATAGCTCAGAAAGCAAAGGCCAAACTCAGTCTGAAATAAGTCAGAGGAGTTATGTCTACTGTCATCTAAATGAATTTGGCCTCAGATACTCAAAGAAAGTATTACATGAAGAGCCAGAGTGGATCATATGCTCATTACGCATGGCTTCCATTATATAGTAGGCATATTTCCTTCAGGTACTCTTATACACAAGCTGTGGATGCTCAGTTTTTTGGCAGCGTAACTACTTGGAAATGTCCCATGCTGTTTGATAAGCCCCAGATGGTAACCAGATGGCTACATGTAACTCTTTGGAAGTGCTGCTGCAGACTAGGAGTAAGAAACCCAAGTAAGTCTACAAACATCTCCCTTTCTTTCCCATAACTTCTATTAATAAGGAGTAAAGATTACCATAGTGTATCCCCATTGTTAAATGATGGTAGATGATGCGGGTTTTGCAGACCATTCTCCCATTTCACGAGAAACAAAAACACTGACCCAGACTCTGGGCGTTTTCCTATGGTGACTTGTTTACTTTTTTGGTATACCCTACTTCGTAAAACTGGAGAGAGTTTTAAACTTGAAATTGCTGTCAAAATCCAGAATATTATTCTATCTTCATGCTTCCCAAGACTTTAGGAATATAGAAAACTCTGCTCCATTTACCCCCTTTCTAAGAGCTCTCCCTTTGACCAACTTTGGAGCCATCCATTTTTAAGGGGAAAGGTACACTCTCATGCTCTAACCTCCTAACAGATGATATGCAGGCAAATAACACGCAGGCAAACCCAGTTTTTGGAAATCTTGGCTCTGACATCAATGCTTAGCTCTCAAAAGGATTTCTGTACGAAAGCTTACCCCAGCTCCAGAGATGCAAACAGAGGACTAACTCCCCTGATGTTTGTTAGTAGCATCTCTTCCTAAACCAGAATTACAGAAGAGTTGTAACATTTGTTCTACAGTACTTTTCCAGACGCTGTCTGTTTACGGTAAGAAAGAGAAGTTACAGGACGGTGATGATTCACACCACCATGGTATTTTCCAGCCACATGCAAAGACAAGGTAATGATTCAACTGCTTCTTCCAGTCACGCACCAGGAACTTATAGTAGAATTTGAGCCAAGTATTTTTTTTTTTTTTTTCACTTCTCATATCCATTGGCTGCCCGTACTCTTCTCTCAGTCACCACACTTTTCTCTAAACATAACAAAAAAGCCTCTTATTAGGCAGAAGGGCTGAAAGATGATTTAGCATAACCTGTAATACCAGACGCCTTTCTCCCTCTCTCACACATTGTTTTAGTTTGCAGTCACGGAAAACATGCTGATGGAAGATTTAGAGATATAAATGAGGCCTGGAATATTTAAGCACTGCTACTTTAATATTGCTATATTGTCACAAAAAGTTAACACATCTCATATTGTAGTTGTGTGGAAATACTGTGTTTTTACAGGAATTTCTTTTGGGAAGTTCTTTGTAAGAATTTGTTGGCTCCAGATGGATATCTTCTCACCACACTAGTACTTCCTAATGTTGGTCACCAATTTACTGTGAACTTTTGTTTTACCTTCGTTTAGAGCCTATTATGCAGTCATTACTTCTGTATTATAAA